>NC_080583.1:21411666-22132500 GCF_029962835.1 Magnolia sinica | reverse complement strand
AGAGAAAGATACGAAACCATGATATGAAGCATATTCATTGTGGGGATAAATCTGCATCAATACACTCGACAAATACTAGGTTTGTCAATAGTACATCAATCCAGAAGGTGGCCGCAATTTTGGTTCCAAAGAGTATCAGTCCGATACTTCCAAACCAAAAGGGGGCAAGACAGGTGAACAATAGAAAAGTTATAAAAGTCAGAACTCTGTATTTCTCCCCGTATATGAATAAAAATGCAGATTTTCAGGTATATCAAGTTAAAGCGCCAATGGTTATTGCCAAATGAAAAGGCGTCAATGGTTATCGCCAAATGAAAAAGCGCCAATGGTTATCGCCAAATGAAAAGGCGCCAATGGTTATCGCCAAATGAAAAGCACCAATGGTTATTGCCAAATGAAAAGCACCAATGTTTATCGCCAAATGAAAAGCACCAGTGATTATCCCCAAATGAAAAGCGCCAATGATTACCGTCAAATCATCAAAAGCCGTCATCGCCATTGCTGTATTGCCGACACAAAGGCCATTTTATTAATCTAAATTTATCGAAATTAATAGCACCACCAAGCTGATACATTATTCTAACTATAAAATTTTGTTTCATATCATCAGCAAGGGGCAATATATCAATTTCGATTTATTACCTTTAGCAGGGCCTATAAAGCCAATTGTATATGAATATCATCGGCGATGGCAATCTATCATCTATGGCAGTGGAATAAGCTTATAAAACCAACCACATATAAAATCCTACGAAAATGATGGCGATCTATCATTTACAGCAGTAGAGTTGAGCATATGAAGCCAACTACGTATAAGACTTATCATCATTGGCGATGGCGATACGATGAAATTATTCGGGCAGCAGTGAGAAGCCTGTGGCCCTAAAAAGCCCATAAAGAGTGTCATGTGCACCCATGTGGGCAGTAAATGAAGCAATCACGTAAGACCTATGTCGTCTGTACAGTTTCCGATAGCGTCACAAGGGCTGGCAAGAAGATGCCCTCTCGTGAATGGGTCCGACTTGGCAGACGAAGAAAAAGTGAGTCTCTGAAGCAAGATGACTCCCCAGATCCTTGGCTTGATTTCAGTAGTAACGTATGAGTACAAGTCTCTGAAGCAAGATGACCCCTCATTGATGGACTAGCGACCCTGGATTTGGTACCCGAAGGTAGCCTTGCACGCCACGTGAACTCTAGAGAGTTATTGTAGCCAACCCTGTGCGTAAAACCTACCGAGTTCACTACCCCGGTAGCTTCACTGGGCCCCTTTGATGGATCGCGGTTTGTGAACTCCCCGACCGCAATAAGCCTAGTGAACTCTAGAGAGTTACCGAGGCCATTCGTGCAAGACCTGACTCCAACTACTTATGAGTCTAAAAACTGTGATTGCTCCAACTACTCATGAGCTTAAACTGTGTGTGAAACTAACTGAAACAAAAATTCAGCACTGCCTATGAAAAATAACACCATGTAGGCAATAATATCATGCTAACAATCATCATACAAAAGCATGTTTGCAATACATGCACAAAATTTTTGAATTATCAAAATTCATTCATGATGTTTAAAGGACAAAGTATGAAAGTGACAACAAGCATAAAAAGAAATTCATACATCCTCTGACATTCTTAATGCAAGCATGTATCGTCGAAAATCCTCCTTTAATTGCACTTCTACAGCTGCATTGTCCAGCTCAGCGTCGACAATAAGCTTAACTTGATCAGCTACGTCAGCCAATTCTTGTTCCAAGGAAATTATCGTTGCCTCCCCCTTTGAAATCTCTGATCGTTCCGGATCAGCTATTCGCCTGTTGACTTCGATATCAACTTCAAGTTTGCTAGTTCTCAAATTGGCTTCGCGTTGTTGGGCTTCCAAGTCAGAGATTTGTTGTTTTAAGCTCAAAATCTTCTCACTTATGATCGCCGAAGAATGCTTAGAAGCTCTCACCTGCTCCTCGAGTGAGCTGAATTCTTTATCATATCCAGAGATTGTTGTTGCTGCCATGGAAACTTTATCTCTAAGCTGCAATAACTCTTTTGGGCGAGCGAGAATCTCAGGAGCGATGGTCATGTCTTGAGCAGCTCCCAATTTGCGAAATGTCTCGCAGAAGTGAGAAAGAGATTCGCGCAAGGGAGAGATGTTGATCTTTGCTATCCTTACAGCATTTTCTAGGGATGCCAGCACTATTTCCAAATCTGACCACTACGTGGGATCTTTGAATATATACATATATATATATAGCTGCTAATAGAGAACTCTTTAACAAAATCAGTGCAGGCAGGGGAATCTTCTCTAAAGATATTATATGCGAGACAGTAGCAACAGAGCTGGAACTTGCAGAACCGCTAGAAATAAGGCAAACTACAAAGTTTATAAGAAAGAAAACACAAATCAGAAGACGAATTGCGAAATATTATTATGAAACTGGGAAATGGAATAAAATACCTGCAGCCGTCGAAATCATTGGAGCAAGGATTGTTGTTTCTACAGGTTGCATTTCTTCAGGAAAGGAAGACGGGCCAGGCATGTCTAAAGCCATGTCAGCAAAAGATGGTGCCCTAGCTTCATTGCTAGACGCAACTATAGTTGGAGTAGCGGCATCAATTGGTTCCGTTGGGAAAACTATTCCACGAACCACTATACTGGTTTTAATTGGGAGCTTGAGAGGTGGCCTAGCTTTTCTAGGAGAGCGCTTACCAGAAGGAGCAGCCGAAACGGTTTGAATCATGTCTATGGAAATTGGGAGAGTCTCTGGAACTGTTGTGACATCAACTGGAGGATCCGAAAGCATTGTGTGGAAGGGGAGAATACTTGCTACTGAATGATATAGTCAGATCGGCACCGAGTGTATCCTCATACTCTCCATAATCGAGGGGTTCTTCTTCTTCGCCGACTCCTATAGATGTAGCATGGGGAATAACATCTTCTTGAGGGACCCCTTCATCAACTTCAGTGGTCGTAACGATCTGTTCATCATCACCCACGTCTACCTCTCCTTCCTCTACTTTCACCTCTTCTCCTTCTTCTTCATTTATATTCAATTCGCCTCTTCCCCCGAGTCGCCAAAAGGCGACTCACTTCCGTCAGAAGAAGAACCACTGGAAGAGGACCCTTCACCTTCTTTCTCTGACGATGATGAATCCAAGACTGGTTATTCAACAACCACTTGTTTCCCTTTCCGCGGAGGTTGTCTCTTATTGACAAGGGCAGGGTCTTCCTCAGCGGCAATCACAGGAGATGCAGAGGACCTGGCCTGAGTCTGCGATCTAGTGACAGGGGATGATGAATCCCTGCGAGCGAGTAGACGGTGGTTGAGGAACAGGTGGAGATATTGTTTGGGGTTCAAAGGATCCAGCAACCACTGGGGCCATTTGAAGTTCAGAGGGTCCAACAGTCGCTGGAGTTGGAATGGGATCTGTTGACGCAGGAATCTGGGAAGTGTCTACAGCATTTGTAGTGGCATCTTCTCTACCAGTGTGCCTTCTTTGAGCCTTCAAGTATGTCAGAGGGAATCCGTCGGCGATCCAACCCTCAAGAGTGTTGGTAGGCTTAATTTCACGAATGGGTTCTTCTAAAGAGATTTTTACGCAGGCTTCACCTAGAGCGGGGGCACGATCCCGTTCAACAGTATGTCCAAGTCCTATAAGATTACATTTTCTGATTCTAGGAGCAAGGATCCATATGGGAGAATCCACTGGCATACAGCAACGGATCGGGAAAGATTGGTGTGCCCACCATCTCATCCAGGGATATGTCGTGCGAACAAAACATCCGAAGCCAGGAATGATGAATTTTGAATTAATTCGTGCTGCAAGCAAAATCAATCCCCAATTGTAGGGACCTACACCATAGCTTCTCATGGCACGGGTCACCACTTCGGGATGTTCATGAACGGTTTGATCGTATCCAAATTATCATGCGAACCTACTTGGGTAGTAGGGTTCCCTCCAGAATTCACTACCTTCCCGCAACAGCAAACTGTTGGACCGTATTGAAATAAAGAAAGAACGTTCGGCAGGAGGAAGTTTATCGTCATCACAAGTCTCATGGTCCACAATATACTGAGAGAATGAGAATTGATAAAAGTCATCACAAGTCTCATGGTCCACAATATACTGAGAGAATGAGAATTGATAAAAGTCAATGGCAACAGTTGACTCGATCATGTCGATCACCCACTCATACGTTCTTTTTTGCATTACTCTCTTCTAATAATGACACAGAGGAATGCGCAAAGGATGAACGTAGGCATTTTCCGAATCATCATACATCCAAGGAAAGTAGACACCTAACCGCCCAGAAAAGTAGTGCCATGGTGTGAACGCCGAGCTGACTCCAACAGACGGGTTCTGACAATGAGTGGTGGCATCACCAAAAGCCCTGTATAGTGAACAAAGAACAGGGGGCGCTAGCAAATATTTCCGACCCTCCGCTAGTCCTCCCGCGACGGCGAATACGAAAGGTCTAATGGCATCAGCCCATTTGGAGCTAGGAAGTACGACGATGCTGAACCAATATGTGAGGAACGCTACTAATTCACCCTTGGGTGTGTATTCTGGGGGATTTCTTATTCTGCGACAAGCATTCTCCAAGTCGTCAGAATGGCTATTTTTTAATCTGCAAAAAGAAGAAGAGAAGTGTAAGCAAGATGAGTATCAGTGAAGTGCATAAAGTTATGACACGAGAAAAAGAATTATACCGTAGCTCCTGAGAAAAATGAGCCTGCCAAAGAAATTGAAGGATCTTCTTAATGTCAAGAAACTTGGACATTTCTCTAAACAGTTCAACTAAGGCATCAGATACTAATGCCTACCTTTTGAAAGGCGAACAATGAGAGAATTCTTCATTTGTGGGGATGTATTCATCATAAAAGCGACCTGTTATGGGAAGTCCCGCCATTCTGTGCAGGTCCCAAAGGGTGATGCTAACTTCGCCCAGAGGCAAGTGGAAGGAATTGGTGGTAGGACACCAATAGCTAAGAAATCCCTCATAGACCATGTGGTCTTTTTGGAAGTACTCAGAAGTGGCTTCGATGGCGCCATAAAGGCCAACTTCCGTCAGTACAGCATAATGTTTGTTGAGGATGGCTTTTGCCCAGTCAGCATAATATTTACATGCGGATAAGAAACCGCATGTTCGGAATTCTCCATTTCCCCACAATGATCTCCTATCCCTGAAACGCAAGTGTAATGTTTTGTAGAAGGCCGTAGGAAACAATTCGTGGGGATTGTAGCAAGGAATGAGAAACCACATGGGATGCATATCCCCGACTTGTTGCTTTAATCCTCTTTCCGATAAGATGCCCTCCAGCATCATAGGTTCCTTCATGGACCAATTTGGAGTATACATCATTCTGCTTTGAGTCGTCCGATCCGTAGGTTCGCTTTAAAGGATGAACTGATGACGACATATATTCACAAGGATTACTATCGGCTCATTCCTGAAGGGGCTATTGAATTTTATGATACTGTCTTAAGCTTTTACAGTATCCCAGGTATTCGAGAGCTTTCTTTTCTTATGTTCCTTAATTTTCTCCTAAACCTCTTAGTCTTTCGCTTCTTCTTGAAGAAGGATGGCGGCGGTGTGTCTTCCCTAACAGGAGATCGAGCAATGTCAGTACGAAGATTGGTTGTTGATTTTAGCCATGTTTCCCAATCAATCTCCCAGCCTTGTTTCGGAGGTCCAAGTATGTCTCCGGTGAGTATGGCTTGGCATATTGGCCAAAAGAGTGTCTTAATTCTATCAGAAAAATCAAGGACTAGCAGGACAGGTTCTTTTATATAAGTGGGTTGTTTCTTGGTTACTTTAATCCTTTTCCTTGGCCATTCCTCATAAGTAGGAGGGGAAGAAGCAGATTCGGGAATTAGAGAAGGCATAGGGGCCGAGGGAGAAGGTGCAGAGATTGGAGACGAGGATTCAGGATTTTGAGAGGAGCTTGGAAGACTAGCATGAGAGGGTTGATCAGTGGGTGGTTCTATGAGGCGATATATTCGTTTTATACAGCCATTACGGAAGGGTCAGAGAATTGGCTAAGTCTGGAAGGTAGAAAATTCGGCAGAGTTTCAGAACAAAGAATTTCGCACCGAGTGCTGGAGAGTTGCGCGGACTTTGAGTTGCACGAACTCTCAGTTACGCGGTAGGCCAAGTAGCGCGGCGAGCAGAGTAGCGCGACAAGCAAGTTGCGCGGTCTGCGAGTTGGATGTGTTTCAAGTAGCGCAGAAAAGGGGTCCAGGCTGGGAGGAAAAGTTTTGAAGTGAGCAAATGATTGGGGAGTTCAATATTTATAGCCGGACAGACCCTCTTGCGAAGTTGCGCGAGAGGAGTTGCGCGGGGTCACACAACTCAGGTCACAGGTGATGAATTTTTATCCTTCAAATTGACTTAATAAGTGGTCAAATCTCGGATCAAGGGGGCATCTGATAGAGCATAAAATTTGGTTAAGGAATCTAAGAAGGAAGATTGAAGAATGAAATAAAGCATGAAAGAGAGAGAAGCCGAGTTGCGCGGGTTTTGAGTTGCGCGGGAACCTGAGTTGCGCAGTCCTGTGCAACTCATCATAGTTGCGCCGACCCACGCTACTCTTCTCAGAGATGATTGGATCGAAGGTGTAAAGTGGGGTCCGCAGCTCGGAATTCGAGGACCCACACATGCGGAGGCCTATAAATACCCCCTATCCCCTCATTTGCGAGATCAAATTTCTAGAAGACCAGTGCCTCTGACGGGTATTGGAGAGAGGAGAGAGAGAGAGAGAGAGAGAGAGAGAGAGAGAGAGAGAGTGAAGAAAGCTGAGGAGTAGCGCGGGCCCGCGCTACTCATGGAGGAGTTGCGCGGGCACTCTATAGGGCAACAAGCATGTTGATTTTCAGAAGTTTCCCAAGTCATTTCAAGTATTTCAAGGGGTTCTGGCATTTCCTTTATCATATTAAGGGAGGGAGATGCATGCATGGAGAAAATCTGTACAACTCATCTCTCAGGGAGATATGAATAACATGAGCCAGAATACTGCCAAAATTTATATTTGAATATGTTTCAGCACTCATACTTTCGGTTTTATAAAAATAAAAAAAATAATTAAAAAATTAAAAAAAAAACTCTATCCTGAAATCAAAGGATCAAAAGGATGTAATGAATTCAGAATGAATAAATTTGATGATTATTCTCTCTATTCTTCTTCTTTGTTATTATTAAGTAAGATAATTCCCCGAATCAAAATGCTTTTCGTTTCTGGTCGAAACAGGTCTAATCATAACCATTACATAATCCCCTTCATTAAATTATGTCCACCTACGATGTTGGTCAGCTGAACATTTATAATTATCATTACTCGCATTTATTCGTTGTCTAACATGTGCATGCAAGTCATGAATGTGTCGTGCAAATGCATTAGCTGACTCAGAAGATCTTTGGGTAACTGACGTGGGTAACAAGTCTATGGGCATCCGAGGTTTGTACTCACTAACAATTTCAAATGAACTCAACCCTGTAGATCTATTGACTGAACTGTTATAGGCGAACTCGGCTATAAGTAGAATCAAATCCAAAGTTTTCACATGTTCACCCACTAAGCATCGTAGGAGGTTTCCAAGGCTGCAATTAACCACCTCAGTTTGGCCATCAGTTTGGGGGTGGTATACAGTAGAAAACTGCAAACGTGTTCCCATCATGTGCCATAGTATCTTCCAAAAATAACCAGTAAATCTGACATCACGGTCAGACACTATGGTCCTAGGTAAACCATGGAGTCAGACCACACCATTAAAAAAAACCTTAGCAATATTAGACGCATTTGAAATTTTAGAACGTGGGATGAAATGCGTCATCTTAGAGAAGCGGTCCACAATAATAAAAATGGGATCGTGCTTCTTAATCATCTTAGGAAGCCTAAGCATGAAATCCATGCTAATGTCTTGCCATGGAGCATGTGGCACAGGTAATGGCGTATATAATCCAGAATTTTTCTTTTGCTGCCATCTGACACGTTCTACACTACCCTAAAATTTTGGCGACATCTCATTTAAGACTTGGCCAGTAAAAACGATCCTCTACGAGGACAATAGTCTTATCGCGGCCAAAGTGGCCAGCTATCCCTCCCGAATGAAGCTACCAGACGAGGAATTCACGGAGGGACGTACCGGGAATACATAAACGATTTCCTTTAAAAAGGAATCCATCTCTCAAAACGAAATTCCCCGCACTTTGCTGATCACTCGAGAGTGACATATAGGCAATGTTTGAAGTATCGGTATCGCTACAAGTTTCGTTGGCCAGGGATACAGAAACATCATCGATATCGTCGATAATATCGCTAATAACCAAAAATGTGGGGAAACATGGGAAAAGTGGTGGAATTTTAAGCCAAACTTTAGGAGATGTTAAAATGTACATATTTACATATTTAGAAATATAAAAAAAAAAAAAGAAAAAAAAAGAATGCATATATAACAAGTTTCCATTAATGGGGCCTTAAAAGCGTGTTATTGTAAGAAATCAGTCCAACTATCCCATCCGACCTATTTAACCATCCAAACATCCATCAATATTGCAAAATATCAACAACACATGATATTTCACCAAGAAATCATCAACAATTCGAAAGGAAACGAAAGATCGTGGTCTCAATATTGCTCATGTTGTGATATCGATAAAATCGAGATATTATCAATGACAAATTGAACACTACATACAACGATGTGCTCATGAAAAAAAATTGAAATAAATTTTTTTTTCTAATAAACAAAATTTTGATGATATCAATACGTCGGCGATATTATTGAAATATCGTCGATACACTTATGATATAAACATTACCTAGAATTTACATGGTAAAAAATATTGGCGATACACTGGCAATATTGATGCATTGGCAATACAAGCAAGGTGTCCCAAATCAGTTACGTATCGGCCGTAACGGCCGATATGTAACGGTAACGGTGGGGTCCGTTACGTGATACGGGGGTGTAACGGGCGTTGGGCCGATTTTGCAACCGTAACAGCCGTTACAGGCCCGTTACGGGCGTAACAGCCGTTACTGACCCATAACGGCTGTTACGGGCCTCGGAAAAAGAAAAAAAAACGTACTTCTTTTCCTTTCTTTTCTTCTTCTTCTTCTCTTTCTTCTTCTTCTTCTTCTCAAGCAGCTGTGGCTGCGGCCTTCTTCCTCCTCCTCTTCTTCTTCTTCTTCGTCTTCGTCGTCTTCTTCTTCTTCTTCTTCTTCTTCTCTCTCTCTCTCTCTGTCTCTCTCTCTCTCTCTCTCCCTCTTTTTTCTTCTCTTCTTTCCCTCTTTTTTTCTTTTCGGTTTCCCTCTCCTTTTTTTTTTTTGCAGGCGTACCACACACCAGCTAGCTGTAGGTACGTGTCACGCTAAGACGAGCGCTGACACTCCTCGAGCTCCGAGTTGTACGAACGGTTCAAAGGAGATCAAAGTTATATGGGCTCCACAGTGATGTATTTATTACATCTACATCGTTCATCTATTTTCAGAGATCATTTTAGAGCACTACCCAAAAAATGAATTATATCCAAAGATCATCTGGAGCACACCAAAAATAGCAGCGGAGATAATATTTTCACCGTTAAACAATTCGTAGGGCCCACGGTAACATTTATTTTATTTTTTTTCTATTAGCTTGTTAGTACACCTACTGTCAGATCACACTTCACTAGCCACCCCCGCTAGGGAATCGATGCCAGGACCTCGGTGTTAAAACGAGGTATCTTTCACTCAGTCCACCACTTTCCATCCAATCTGATCTGATCAGACCCGAGTGGGCCCCACCATGATGTATATATTTTATCCATGTCGTCCATCCATTTTGCCACGTCATTTTAGGTCAAGATTTAAAAAATTAATAATATCCAAATCTCAGGTGGACCACACCATAGGAAACAGTGGTTATAGAATGCTCACCATTAAAATTTTCTTAAGGTCCACTGTAATGTTTATTTTCAATCTAACCTATTAATTGGGTCACACTGACGTGGATGAAGAGAAAACAGACATGTCAACTTGATCTAAAACTTTTGTAGCCCCCAATAAATTTTTAATGGTGAACGTTTAATTATTGTTGTTTCTTATGGTGCAGTCCACCTGAGCTTTGGATGTGCCTCATTTTTGGGCTCATGCCCTAAAATTATTTGGCAAAATGATTGGACGATGTGGATATAACACATTCATCACGGGTGAGGCCCAAAAAACTTTGACACATGTGCTTAAAAAATTGTACACGAGACATATATTAACTTAAAATTCAGCAATTAAATTATGGACTGCAATTGCTAACTCACAATGCCAAAATCAAATTGTTTGAATAGTTTTAATTGTTAATTTGTGGACTTTTATTTTTAAAAATAGGGCCTTTTGATTTTTTTTTCATGATTCACTATCCAATAAATGTCCACCAATTCATAAGTGGGATAATGACAATAAATTGCATGAATTTGAGGCTGATTTGGTGCATAGATTGGTCCTCCAAGTCAGCCCCAAATTGGCAACGCCATCTACCTGAATTTAATTTCATTTTTTTAAAGAACTATTGGGAGAAATGATATCAAGTTGTTAAGTACATAAATTAGATATTTAGAAAATTAAATATATGAATTTTGTAGTCAAATTCAGGTTATCTGGTTCATAAATTCATCAGACAGTCCGATACAACTTCTCACCAAAGAGTAGACTGTTACACCACCATAAACATGTTCCAATTTATAAATGAATGCATATTTGGAATGCTTAGAATATTCCGGATTTAATCCATATTTTTTTGGCAAAAAAAAAAAAATTTGCGCCGTTACGTCCCCGTATCCGTATCGGTTTCGGAGGGCACCGTTACGCCAACTGATACCGATACGGGACACCTTGAATACAAGCGACACCTAGAATTTACATAGTTGAAAATATTGGCGATTACATTAGCAATATTGATACATTGGCGATACTTAGCGATACATTGCTAATACCTGAAGTTTCTGATTCTACCAGCATTATTGGTGTTGCTAAGCTGGAGATAAAGACAATATCGGAGATATTTCGGTAATATCAGAGATAATTCGAACACTGCATATAGGTACCCCCAAAATCTGAACATGTGGGGTACTCGTCTCTCAGTTGCTCGAAGCCGACAACTCCTATACTCAAAGACTTGAGCAACACCACTTTACGGCTAAGGGCATTAGCTAGTTTATTCTCTACTCCGGCATCGTGTTTCAAGAGAAACGAATACTCTTGAAGAAACGCAACCCATTTAACATGTATTGGGTTAAATTTCTTCTGGGAGTGAAGATAACGTAATGCCTCATGATTAGATAATAAGACAAATTCCTGCGGTAGGAGTGAGTGACGCCAATGTCTCAAAGACTGCACTACTGCATAAAATTCCTTATCATAGGTAGAGTATTTTTGTTTTGTCTCATTCAGTTTCTTACTGAAATAGGCAACAAGATGACCCTCTTAACTCAGGACTCCACCTATACCAACACTAGATGCATCACATGCAACTTTAAAGACTTTAGAAAAGTCGGGAAGGTGCATGACATGAGCTTCAACCATCTTGCCCTTAATTTCTTTGAAACCCTTAACTACAACTTTCGACCACTCGAATTCTCCCTTCTTCATACACTCTGTAATAGAAGCCATAATCGTACTAAAACTCCTAATGAACCGACGATAGAATGTGGCTAGGCCATGGAAGCTTCGCACTTCATGGATGTTCCTTGGTTCAGGCCAATCAACTATGGCCTTTGTAAGTGTTATAATGTTTAAAGCACACTTTGTTTGTCAAATTTCGTTTAGTCAAAACATATTATCAAGAGATCTTCAAGTATGGTTCAAGATCATGGTTCAAGCCTAGTCCAAGTTTTAGTGGAAGATCAAGCTCAAGTTCAAGTAGAAGATCAAGCTAGAAAGACAACATGAAGTCAAGATAAAATGATGTTCTAGTAAAAGATCAAGCTCCATAAAGAAGTTCAGGTCTTTAATCTACTTCAAGACAAAGAAGTTCAGTCATTTCAGGTATTATAAACCCTAGAAAGACCTTAGGTTTAGGTGCTTTCAAAAACTATTTAAAATTGGATTTTTATGCTTGTAATTGGTTAAGTATCGATCAGCCTAAGGTTTGGCTTAACTAGCCTAAGTTTTACTCGGCCAGTCCTAGAACAAATCGAAGCAAAGCAGAAAATTTGTTGCTTCTTCGGCCAGTCGAGTGGCCTGCTTGACCAATCGAAGGGCAATCTTCGATCAAACCTAGGTTTCTTGGCTCAAAGTCCAACAATTGAATCCGTTCGGATTTCGGCTCCTTCGACCAATCGAAAGACCACCTTCGACCAGTCGAATAGAGCTTTCGACCAGTCGAAGATTTGTTAAATCTTATCCCGGTCAAATCTGAAAATCCGTTGGAACTGAATCCAGTGCTTGGGCTGAAGACTGTCTTAGGCCAATCGAAGAACCAACTTCTTTGCCTATAAATTGAGGTTCTCTCTCAATCCGAAAATTCATTCAAGACTATCCAAATCGTTCTGCAAGTGAGAGAGAAGCTCCATTTATATTCAAGCTATTTGAACAGTATTTATAAATTACTTTTTATAGCTTTTTGTTTAATTCCTTAATCTCAGACTCTATCATTCTGATTCTAAAAAGAGTGGATATTACTCTTCTTGTTGAGATTTGAAGGAATTAATAGAAGTAGCCATTGGTTTAATCTTAATTAAAATCAATAGAACCCTGGATCTTTTCTATCGAACTGAACATTGAACATTCGACATTCAAGAAAAAAAGTTCTTCGGCTACAGCTTCTTCTACGGTGAAGATAAGTATACATTTGTTTACTTTCTGTATTTGGTTTTTCTGAGATAGCCAGAAAATCTCAGTGAGCGTTTTTGTTTGTGATAGCCCAGTAAAATCACAATTGTCTCAGGTTTTAAGGTGACCTGAGAAAACCTGATTCATAGTGAAAGCCAAGATTAAGTGGAGAGTAATTTTGGGAGTGGAGTAGGTATGGCTGTTTAAAAACAGTTGTTGACACACCAAACCACTATAATTCTTGGTGTTTGTGGTGAATGTTTTTATTATTTTTGTGGTGAATGGTTGTAATTTCATTTCAGTACAAGTGGTGAATGATTGTAATATTTATTTTACTTACTCTTACTTAGTTTGGAGTTTTGATTTTAATCACATTCGTGAAATAAGGTTGTCCTACCTAAACTTGTTTGGGTGAAGGTTGTTCTACGAATCAGTTTCAATCAACGTTTCAATACTAAGGCAATTGAGATCTCTGATTTATTGATTATTCAGCACTTTATTCGATTATTTGGCATAGTCCTATTCACCCACCCCCCCCCCAAGGACTTCTTAAGCTCTCCTTTTCAACCTTGACTTTCTCTAGGTCTGCACACATCCCTTTTGCTAACACTATAAACCCTAAGAACACAACCTGATTGGACATGAACGAACATTTTTTAAGGTTAGCATATAATTTCTCCGCCCTAAGGATGCTACAGACCAACTTCAAATGTTCAAGGTGTGATTCTCTAGTGATGCTATAGATTAGGATATCATCGAAGTACACCACTAAGAATTTTCCCATGAACGGTCTCAAGACCTAGGTCATCACCCACATGAAAGTGCTGGGTGCATTAGTCAAGCCAAAAGGCATGACCAACCACTCATATAGCCCATCCTTCGTCTTGAAGGTTATCTTCCGTTCATCACCGGGGCGTATACAGATTCGGTGATATCCACTCTTGAGATCTATTTTGTAGAAAATGGTGGATTTAGCCATCACATCTAACATGTCATCAGGCCTAGGTATGGGAAACCTATACTTGATCGTGATTTTGTTGATGGCTTTACTGTCCGCACACATGCGTCAAGTGTCGTCTTTCTTAGGTATCAGTAAAGCGGGTACGGCACACGGGCTCATGCTCTCCTGGATGAAACTCTTTTGTAGGAGTTCATCTATCTGTTTCTTCAACTCTGCATGCTCTGCAAGGTTCATCCTATAGTGAGGAAAGTTTGGTAGAGTCGACTCAGAGACAAGATCAATGGCATATTGGATGTCCCTCATGGGTGGCAACTCATCCAGCAAATCCTCAGGGAATACATTTCCATACTGACCAGGGCTACCTCGTAGGGCAACTATACTGGTACTTCTGGTGTAGCCTCTTTAGCCACTAAGGCATATACTGTCGAATCCTCCTTAGTCTTTCTTTCAAACTCTTTAGCTGTGATGATGTGGAGAAACTTGGGTGTGGATTTCCTTTCTTTAGGCTCACTAGCCTTCTCACCTTTTTTCTGTGCAGTGTTTTATAGTGGCATAGGATTAATTTTGATCTTCTTATCGTTATGCATGAAGGTACACACATTAGAACGGCCGTAAATCGTGACGTCATTATCGAATAGCCACGGTCTGCCTAGGATGATGTGACCTACATCCATAGGCAACACATCACATCACAGGGACTCCTTATAAGACCCAAACTCGATAGGTACAAGACATTGATGGGTGACAGGAAGGGAAGTCTTGTCTCCCCATGAGACTTTGTACGGGTCAGGATGAGGGGTGACCTCTAACTTTAGACGGCCTAAGGTGCTAGTGGAAATTACATTCTAACAGCTCCCGTTGTCCATTATCACCATACAATTTTTCTCGCCACACTTAGCGATCATGTAGAAGATAGTGTTGCGACGCCAGTCAACACTACTTCTAGTCCGGGCTAGCACACACCTGACAACTGCTAGTGTGTCATCATCACCCACCTTATCCTCATCACTCAATGATCCTACGGGTTGATATTCTTCAACTTCAGAGTCGCCTTGATCATACTCGCTATCCTAGAAATCACATATGACTAAGGCTTTTCCTTTGCTCTTAGTGGGACATTGAGTTACAAAATGGCCAATATTCTCATATTCATAGCATCGCACATTCTGTCCTCCACCTGGACCAGCACCAAGGACGCCTTTTCCCTTGTCATCCCTAGGCCTAGGTGGAACATTCACCTGTGCCCTGGGTTGATTACCAATGTTGGGTCTAGTTCCTTGAGAACCAGTCCTAACATTAAAGTCTCAAGAATCGAACTGTCTTGTGATAAGAGTCTTCAGATACTACTCTAATTCTTGCACCACTTGGTACATATCATCCAAAACTGTCACAGGACGAGCCCAAAGCTCACGTTGAAGATCCGATTGAGGACCCGTCTTGAAACATGTGAGCATTACTAGAGGGTCTTCCTCAATGTCACACCGCATCATAAAATCCTCAAATTTTGCGATGTATTCCGTGACAAGCATGGATCCTTGGCGTAAAGATTGTCATTGTTCCAGGATCTTCTGGCGATAAGAGAGAGGGAGGTACTTCTCTCTTAGCATAGTTTTCATCTCACTCCATTGGGTAACGGGAGCTCCTCCCACCCATTCAATCTTATGCTCATTAGTGGTCCAATACATCTTCGCTTGCCGCAAGCCTCATTTTGGCAAACCGCACTTGTCGGTTCTCTGACATCTCATGCCACTCAAAATAGTGGTCCATGTCAGCTAACCAATCAAGGAATGCCTTGGGGTCAAAGTGACTATCAAAGCTCAGGGCATCAATCCTGACATTCTTCATATCCCTCTCATCAGGATCAAAGTGGTCCTGATATACCTGTTCTCTACCCACATGCCCGCCATTGGTGGGGGTTTGTCTTGGGGCTGGCCCCTCACCAACACCACCTGCCTAAGACTACACATCTCCCCCAACAGTGGGGTTCTCCCTTTGGGATGCCTCTAAACGCTCAAATCTAGCCTCGGTGGCGGTCAGTTTTCGTTCGATATTTTTGTTGGATGTCTCTATGGCAGTTATCTTTTGGAGTAATTGAGCGAGGTAGTCGCTTAATTGCTCGTTACTCATGATGGGATATTGGCCAAAACCCTTACCACTTCTAGTGGGCATACACCAAAAACTCGAACTCGATTTTCCTAAACTCGACTCTAAGGTTTGAACAGACCTCAATATGGATGTATGATCCTATTTCTATATGATGAATGAATGCTGCAGATTTTCAGATTTAATTAGAATGAAAACACAAATCTGGAAATTCATATTTATATCTCATAGGACTGTGATTCTGAAAAATTAGGTTCGCAATTTCTATGGGATGTAGATCTGGAATTATCTAGACAATCCTAGATGAGAAAACGGATGATCCTTAGTTCGGATAACTCGATCTAACAAAAACCATGCAAAAACTAAAGCTTTGATACCAAATTTGCAGGATAGTCTAAACTAGAATGCATCTGTGAGCACATAAATGATCCGGCGAAATAAACTAAGCAAATCAATTGAAATATTCACATTCCACATCATAGTAAAGATAATAATAAAAGGAACATGCAATGGTTGCAGACCATCATCAGAATCCTGCAGTACCGTATTCAAATCAAATCATGCGTGGATTGGATCCGACGAAGGATGGGACCTCCCGATCTTACATAGTTTCAATCCAACAATCAATGCAGCTTCTCTAGTCCAGGAAATCAATGGATTTCTGGAATAGGGACGGCTGGAAAATCTGAGAGAGGGTTGGGATCAATTCTCAGATTTTTAGGGTCAATAGCAACCAAAAAAAAAAAAAAACTAGGTATAGAAAGAGAAGAAGGTTGGAGGGCTAGAAATAGAAGTTAGAAGAATAGAAGAGATTAGGGGAAGAGAAGAACTTACCACAGAGAGAAAGGGGAAGGAGGCATCAAGCTTTCATTAAAAAAACATCATTAGGTTTAGGGTAGAAAGCACCCTATTTATAAAATTTGGATTTAAAAGAAAATGACTAAAATACCCCTATAACAAAAGTAAAAAATAAACGCGCAAAACAAAGCTTTTTAAAAAAAAATTAAAAAAATCATGCATAACAGATCGGTCTTCTAACTCATCCTACACGTGTGTCCTCCTAATGTAGGGCCTTCAATTAATCCAATGACACATGTAAGGTATTCAAAATCATCCTTAATTGTGTCATTAACAAGGTCTTCAAAATCATCCTTAGTTGTGCAATTAACCAAATCTTCAAAATCATCCTTGGTTATGCCATGAACCATCATCGAGCCATAAAGATGTATTCGTCGGCCGCCTTCGTCTTTGATAAACTTTGAAGGGTCTGATGTCTGCATCATATTTGTTTCTCATCTTCCGGACGATTGGGATGAATACATGCTTTCAAGGATCTTTCTCAAAGCAGGAGAGGTCAAAGAAGTCGTTCTTTCCTGCAGGAAGGGTTCTTCTCAGTCCAAGGGGTTTGTGTTTGTAAGGATGGGATCGTTGGAGGACGTCTCCCATGCTCTCCTCTCCGCACCAATCAGGGTTCAACGTGATAACATAGGAAACAGGAGATTTCAGAGAGTTCTCCTTGAGTTTTCTGTATTTTACTTGATCATGAGAGGCCACATGAGGAAGAGAAATAATCCTAGACTAAAACTTTTCTCGAATGAAGTGATAATCAACCTCAATATGTTTTGTCTGTTCATGATTAGAAGCAATCTGGATAGCGCCAGTGTTGTCTACATGTAGTGAAGTTGGGGCAACAACACATATGCTGAAGTCTAAAAGAAGGCTGCGTAACCAGAGGATCTCACTACAGGCAGAGGACATACCTTGATACTTAGCCTCGATGCTAGACTTAGAGATTGTGGGCCACTTCTTACACTTCCAAGATATAAGAGAAGTGCCAAGAAATATAAAATAGCCAGTGGTATAACGACGGGTGGTTGCACAACAAGCCCAATCAACATCAGCATAGGCAACCAGCTCATGGAAAGATGTAGATGAGAAAAATAAGGATCTATCTGAAGTGCCTCTCAAGTAGCAGAGAATACATAAAATGGCAATCATATGTAAGGTGCGGGGTTCAGCAACAAATTGGCTAATGACCTATACAGCATAGGCGATATTGAGCCTAATCATTGTTAGGTAAACAAGACTCCCAACAAGGCAACAGAATAAAATAGGTTGCTCCAAGAGATCACCATGTTGTTTTCCATATTGGACATTCAACTCCATAGGTGTCTTGACGGTTCGTTGGTTAGAAGATGTGCCAAGTTAATCAAATCCCAAGTATATTTTCGTTGGCTGACAAGTATACCCTTTATCAGTATGAGAAATTTCAAAACCACGGAAGTATGTAAGGTGGCCCAGATCTTTCATATGGAAAGATGATTGAAGAACTTGTTGAAGCTCCGTGATTCCAGCTGTCACTGCTAGTCAAAAGTAAACTGTCAACATAAACAAGCAAGATTACAATACCATGTGATGACGATCGTATGAATAAGGAAGGATCATGATCATTTTACCGAAATCCTGCACTACTCACAACCTTGTAGAATCGTTGAAACCAGGCACAAGGGGCCTATTTTGAGCCATATAAAGCTTTTTGAATTTTGCACACCAATTTTTTCTGATATCTCTTAGAACCAGGGGGGCGAGCCATGCCATGAAGAAAAACAGTCTTAACGACCATCTGGCGAATAGCTTGACCATGAGTCACGACAACTGCAAGAAGACTACGAACAATATTCATCTTGACTACTAGGGCAAAGGTCTCCTCATAGTCAGTGTCATACTCCTGCCTATAGCCTTGGGCCACAAGACAAGCTTTATACCGATCAAGAGAGCCATCCACTTTGAGCTTTGATGGAATACGCCCATTTACTACCAATCACTTGTCAACCAGGTGGGCAGGGAACAAGATCCCATGTGTGATTATCTACTATTGTTTGTAACTCGTTCATCATAGCGTCCTGCAAACATATTGCACAGAAGCCTGAGAATATGAGGTAGGTATAGAAACGGACTCAAGACTAGAAAACATAAAGTAAATGAGTTTGTTTGGAGGGTGTGATGGACAAGTGGAACAATGTATCTCAAGATAGGGTTTGGGTTTGGCACGAGGGTGGGTTTCAAGCGGAGATGGGTTTGGCTGTGACAAGGTTGCGCCGGATTTGGGCTTCTGGCCGGCAATGGCGGCGTGACACGACAAGACAACACTTGAAGGCCAAAAAAGGTGGGGTTGCGGACAGGGCAGCAACAAGGTTGATGGGCGTGGGCACAAGATCGCGACAACAAGTGGTGGAGCAAGAAGACAATCTTGATCGAGAGGGCCACGATGACTAGCGACAAAGAATGGTCTCAATAATCGATGGCCCAGATGAACAGCTCTGATACCATGATAACACAGGAAACACGAGATTTTGGAGACTTCTCCTTAAGTTTTCTATATTTTATTTTACCCTAGATAGGATTTAAATAGAAGAATACAATGTGAAAAAATGGATATACATGGAATAAAACTGATATACATGGACGATAATGAAACTGATCCTATCCAGGACCAACTATAGATTTTAAGAATCCGTCTATAGTTATCACAACGACCACCAGATCTCCATCCAAATGGCAAAGTACAGCCTCAAGCCAATGTCGAAGAGGCATACCCCCATAATTGATGGTACCCACAGCCGATGCGGAAGAGGCCTACCCCCAAAGCCAATGATAGGCCCCAAGCTCCCCCAGGACCATTGAAACCCCCCTCAAAGACGCTCAGCCTCCCTCGCACCACCGGAAGATCTTTCAAGGACGCTCTCATCTTCTCCGCCCCAATCCACAACCTTGATTACCCCGCCGATAGCAGCCAACCCTTGAATCCAGAAATTTACTATGGTCTGGCCCCAAAAATTCAGGTTGATCGATCCTTAGTTACAGAAGCAGAGGCGGGCTACGCACAGTCTAGTTATCTATTGTTCCATAGATTCCGCTTCATCAGATATTAGGGTATGGCTGCTTCGTTGTTGCCATCTAACGAAGGGGGATTTTGGCCTGAAGCCCCTCGGAGAGTTCGATTTCCTTCTCAATCGCAAGCTAGGATCTTGCCTCAACTCTATCCTCTTGGCGATAGCTTTGAACGGCAATGGCTTAGTGTCCACGACCTGTAAATGGGAGAACTTCTCTGTTTTTGCTTTGAAGATGTTTGGTTCATATTCAACAGCATCCCCATAGAACTCTGGAACTCAGAGTTCCTTCTTGCAGTTGGTTTGTGTATTCGTGAAGTCATCTAGTTTTCTCCGTCGATCGAGTTGAGGTGGGAGCTCCGCTTGACTCACATCCAAATACGAAAGAAGAATCTCTCCCCACTGACATCCAGTATTCCTATCAAGGTGGGTGATGATCATCTGACTATTTTAGTCAAGCAAGAGAATTTGGCTGATAATTTCTCAAAATCCATGATGTCAAAGCAACAAAAACCAATGTAGCTAAAGAAGCATCAGATGCTAGGTGCTCCGGCAAAACATTGCCCACAATTCAATTAGGTGCGAAGAGAAACATGTGCCAGCCTCCCACCCTCATCACCTCATGCGAAATCCTCTCCATCAATCCATTGCTCCAGAAGGCAGATCATATCCATCGAAATTCGATGATGGAGAGTGGGACATGTGTTCAAGCCACAGGTCAGCTTTCTCTCCTTGCCACCCATAGCTTCGAGCCATCAAAAGCCGATTTCTTCAAGATCCATTTCCCACCTCTCGACAGTTGGCTCCCACCAATTGAGGCCCATCCTCCCCCACCCAACACTTGTCAAGTTCCAAGGGTCGTTGATTGCAACATCTCCTTACGTCAAGAGATCCTACAGCCTCTTGGATGGCTCGAGGAGTTCTCTTCCCAGCATTTTAACTTGATAGTGTCAACCCCGATAGAGGATGATGTCATCCCTTCTTATGATCAATTTGTCTCAAGGGAGGGAGGGACGACATGTAGCACTGCCATATCAAACCCCAACCCATCAGTCGCCCCCTCATTCCTCGATCCAGGTTTGGGTTGCAATGACATCATCGAGGAAGATAATGTGTCCACCTCTAATGCTTCCTCCTTGCATTCAAGAGATCTCGACGACGATTCTCATCTCTCTTCGCAAGATCTCAACAGCTCCTCTATCGACAATTGGGGTCCTTGAGATGTCTGCCTCTGAAATTGACTCAAACCTTGATTCCTACAATCAAATGCGTGTCCATCCCCCCAGGCCTCACTCGTTTCACTAAAAGGACATCATAGCAGATCTTGCCTATTCTCTTGTCACCTTTGGCGTTCTTCTTTCAATAAATTTTGTTAATATAAAAAAACAAAAATTAAAAACCTAAAAGGACTTGGATTTCAACATCAAAGGAGATCAAGGCCACTAAAAAAAGAACACAATGTAGACATTGATGCGCAAGAATCCTTTTAAAAAAATACATTGATACGCATGAGGTACAATGTGTGCAATTCAAAATGTTGATGTGATAGGAGTTCTACATCTGGAAAGACGCATCTTGTAGTGGTTTTTCATTAAAAAATAATGAGTGGAATGAGAGAGAATTGTTTATATAGATTGATAAATATGCACATCTCCTCTCTTTGGAAAGATCGAGCGGTGTCTATGTAGAAAGATATACACATCTCCTGGGAAGGATAGAGATGTGCCAATTTAGAGAGATACATTTCCCTTTTGTGAAAGATGGTGATGTCTATCCAAGAGTCTATTTTTAGTTGGGTTAGTTATTTATTTTATTGGCATGCAAAAGCCTATACATAGGTCTATATGTCACCTTGAGAGGCATTATCATTGCTTGTTTTATTATCGAAGTAGTGGAACATACGGACTTTTCTTTCCCTCTTCTTGTTTAGCCAAGACAATACAATCAACAAGGTAGTACTTTGTATCACTTGCCTTAAATTCTTTTCTTTCTTAGTTGTTACTCTCTCTATCTAGAGGGTTAATTGCTTATATGTCAATAAAGGTGGTAGAATGGGGTATGAAAGCTTGTTCGCTTGCCAGGGATAGCACCTTCTGTAGGCTTGACTCACAAAACAAGATTAGTACAGCTGACTCAAAACAGGTTGGGAGTTGGGACATGGCTATGATGATGACAATGATAATTTTAGAGATGTTGGTGATGATGCACAACACAACAATTTTATTCAACGAAGCAGAAGAACAACAAGGGGCTGGGCATGCCAATTCCACGATGTAGGATCACAACCATTCACCAAAAAGGGTCTAAGATAGACCTAATATGATTGCTAATAGAAGATTGGGAAAAATCAAGGATCCAATTGGATTCTACAACCCACAAATCCAATCGGATGGCACAAAGTTAACAACCGATTGGATTGTGGGGCCCATGAGCCCAATCAATTGAATTTTTAGGGTTTATATACAAAATGTACAAGCATATTTTATAGCTTTGTATAATAGACAGCCATACAAAGCCTTGCAGCTGCATGCATAAAGTATTTAAATAGTATTCAAGCTCTCTAGTTAATTTCTTTATTTTTTTTTCCTTATTACGAATTACTGAAGGACTAATTTTGAGTTAATTTAGAAAAGAAAGTGAGGGACAATAGGATTTAACTGCTTCATTTGATTCTAATTATGATCTTTTTTACAAGGAAGGTTGTATATACATTATCATACATGTGGAAAAGATGAGATACATTCATTTATAGAAGAGCTATTTCGGTTCTTGCAATTGGAACTTCTTTTAGAAGTGAGACTCTTTTTACATTTTTGTGATGGTGAAACTCCACAAATCTATCCTCTATTTGGTTGTTTACTAGTTCTTTTAATCTCTATTTCCTATTCCTTATATCTCTTTATATGATTGCATCTGCAATGGCTTGGATGAAAATTGGAGAGCCCAAATGTGAATTTAGAAGCTGTTCCCACTGTTAAAATCTAAAAAAAGGAAAGTAAGGGCATGTTCCTTAGGCTATTCTTGGATAGAAACAAAGCTAGTTTGGTTTATTGTTCCTTTTTCTTTTTCGCTATCCTTGACAATGAACGGAAACATTGATCTTGGTACTTTTTACAGCTTAAGTTAGGCTGGATGTCAAGATCTTTTAGAGACAAATGAATACTTCAAATGACCTAAGCTCAAAAACCATATGCCATTCCTAAACATCACAAGAGATGCATCAAAGACGAATTTATAGGCGCTATATGATAGCACTACAAAACCATTAGCCAATAGGAGAGTTCTATAAAGAATCCATTTACCTTATGGCATCAACCTTTTAGTAAGCATTTGAAATCTATCTAAATTATGTAACTTTATCACAAGTTATGCTCTAAAGACCAGCAAAAAGTACCTAAAAGGAAGAAAAGAAAGGTGAGATATGAAAATCATAATACATCAATTTTCTTTTGCATGATGAAGAAAATTATGTACCTGAACTTCTTGCCAGGTCCACCTGCTGAATTTTGCAAGCAGGGGTATTCACGTCCCTTACTAAAAATTCAGCACCATACAAGAACAAGGAATCATTGGATAAATCCTATCCTGCTCCCTTTGAAGTTCTTTTACGCCTCTTGATAAGCCCCTCCATTAAAATAATATAGGTGGAGCCATTTATAGAAATTCCCTTCTGCATCATCTCATTCAAAATGCATATGGCTTCCTTGAACTTCCCCTCGCTACATAGCTCATCAATGCGCTTCGAATAAGTAGCAGAACTAGAATCAGAATCTCCCTGTGGAGTTTCATCATGCAACTCATGATTCTTCTCCAATTCTCTTCCTTTAGAGTGGACTTTCTCAAATGCAGCAAAAGTGAATTTATCATCCAACTTTCCAGCAGCAATCATCTTCAATAAAAACTTCTCTGCTTCATCTGTCCTGCCTGCCTCCGAAAGCCCACATAGAACTGCATTGTAAGTATAGTTATCGGGTGCCAATTTCTTCTCCTCCATCTCAGTGAAAAGCTCCAATGCAGTATCAATCTTCCCTCCATTACACAGGCCCGCTATCAATGTGTTATATGTAATCACATCAATGGTTTTCCCCTTCGAGACCCACTTGTCAAAGAGTTTGAGAGCCTTGTCCAACATCTTCTCCTTGCAGAGTCCATGAATAAGAATGTTGCATGTGATGGCATCCGGCTTGAAAGAATTCTCAACCATCTTATTGTGAAATTGGAAAGCTTGCTCCAAATCCCCTTCCATGCAATACCCATGAATAAGTGTATTGTATGTCGTCTCATCTGGCACCAAGCCACTTTCCAAAAGCTCGTTCAACTTGCTAATCGCTTCATTGGTCTTCCCTGCCTTACAGAGCCCTGAAATAACTGAATTGTACGTAATAATACTAGGAAATATATCTTTCTTCTTCATCTCATCCCAAAGCTTCAACGCCCCATCTACATTCTCATTATTGAAGTAACCCACGATCAGTGTCCCGTAGCTGACCTGATCGAGCGTGTATCCTCTCCTTGGGGCACTATGCAACAACCTATGTGCCTCATCGAGCCTATTCTCCTTACATACATAATGAAGGATGGTATTGAGTGTCACCGTATCCATCTTTAAACCTTTCCCAAGCATCTCATCCATTAATTTAAATGCTTCACCCATGTCCCCACCTTTACAATACGTATTGATCAATGTATTGTACGTAATGCAATCAGGTGAGAATCCGCTCTCTTCCATCTTCCTCACCGCCTTGCTCGCCTCCACCATCTTCCCTTCGCTACACAGCCCATTAACCATTATATTATGCGTGACCACATTTGCCCTCACACCGTTCTCCTCCATCTCACTCAAAAGCTCAAATGCCTCCGAGTTACTCCGCCACTTGAAGCACCCATCAATCAACGTATTATATGTCACGATATCCGGCGACAGTTTCAACCTCTTCATCTCATCCCGAAGCCGGAATGCCTCATCGATCCTCCCTTCCTTGCACAACCCATCAATCAGCATGTTGTAAGTCCAGACATCTGGCAAGAAATCACTCCGTGTCATCAACTCGATCGTATTCACTGCCTCCTTCATCCAACCCAAACGGCGATATGCGGAAACCAACGTATTATACGTGTTCCGATTTGGCGACAGCCCTCTAGACTTCATGTCAGCAAGCAAATCCCTCGCTTCATTCAAAAGGCCCCGCTTACAAAACCCATCTAGAATTGTATTATATGTGACATTATCCGGAGCACAATCGAATTTCTCCTCCATTTCGTGTAAAACCCTCATCGCATCCTTAAGCTTCGATTTTGAGCAATAACCAAAAATCAAAATGTTGCAGGTGTTTGTGTTGGGCTTCACGCCGAGCGCAAGCATGTCATTGAAAATCTCGCAGGAAAGAGGAAGGGAAGATGGGGAAGAAGACCTTACCATGGAATTGAGGAGAGTGTTGCAGGTGAGGAGGGAGGGCTTGCGGCGGACACGCTTCATGCGCTTGAAGATCTGGACAGCGAGGTGGGGGCGGTGGGAGTGAACATAGGCACCAATGGAGGTGTCAAGGAGGGCACGGGAGGGGAGTGGAAGGCAGTGGAGGAGGTGGCGGTGAAGGAGGTGGTGGGGGTGATCAGAAGCGATGAAAGAGCCAAGGATGGAGCGGGCAGCAGGGAAATTGGAGGAGGAGAGGAGGGAGGAGAGGAGGGAGAGGACGGATGGGAGGGCGATGGTGGGATTGGAGAAGGTGGGAAGGTGGGATTGGCAGAAGTGGTAGAAAGAGAGGGAGTGGCGGGGTTTGGGGAGGGAAGAGATGATAGATGGAATGAGAGAAGGAGAGAGGAGTGGGATGAATGGGAGGAGGGATTGGGTTTCTGAAGGGTTTGGGGAGGATGTGAATACTGAGGTTATTTTCTTGATTAGGGTTTGAAGATTTTCAGGTTGTGGATTGAGTGGAGGAGGTGGTGAGGATGTGGGTGTGGCCATCCTGATTCAAGGGTCAGGATTTAAGGATGGATGGATTGTTGTTTTTTTTTCTCTTTTTCTACTTCTTCCCCTTCTTTGATTCTCAGAGAGAGAGAGAGGGTGGTGGGGAGGCACAAGAGTTGCAGAAGGGGTGGGCGTGATGACATTTCTCCTCTTTGAATTGGGAGGGAGAGACGAAATTACAGCAGCGAGCTACGCTGGGATGCTAGGTGGGGCCCACTGTGACGTTTGTGAGAAACCTACACCATCCATTCGTTTTAAGAGATCATTTTAGAATGTAAACGCAAAAAATTGATGGATCAAAAACTCAAGTGGACCGCACGAGAGGAAATAGTGGGGATGAATTGAACGTCTACCGTTCAAAACTTCTCAGGGCCACAAAACTTTTGTATCAATATGATATTGTGTTTTCCCTTCATCCATGTTTGAGTGACCCTGTGAACTGGTTGGATGACAAATAAACATCACTTTGGGCTCAGGAAGGTTTCAACAGCGGACGTCATTATCCCCACTGTTTCCCGTGGCGTGGTCCACTTGATCATTGTATATGCTTCAGTTTTTAGATCATTTTATTAAATAATCTGATAAAATGGATGGAGGGAGTGGATAAGACACATACATCACAGTAGCCCCCACGTAGTTTACTCGGTACGCAATGCGTCCTACGCCAAGCCACAGCCATAGTGTCTAATATCCCGATATTACTGAAAATATCGCAATATTCTCACGGAAAATGATTAAATAACCTTATCTTGAGGATGCATCCATATTTTTAAAATCTCATTAGCTTTTTATTTTTGTTTTTCGTGAAATTTATTGGAATTTTTAAGTTACGATGATATTTATATGATTTTGCTAATGTTTCCACCTTCATTGGCCATTGGCACCTTGATAAATTCCTTAAACATTTGAGTCATACAAATAAGAGCAAGCCATGAGTGTAAGAATTATGTAAACCCTAACAAGGGATAAATCAAAAAATCATAGTGTTTATTACGGGGAAAATGGACTGACTAATAGAAAAAGGTCAAGTCGTAACTTTATGCGCTTGACCGAGCCATGCAATAACAGAAAATCTATACCTAAATGAAAGGAACCCAACCGCTCGACTAAGGAGATAGGTCAGCATGTCCCAGGTCAAAATGGACCGCCTCCTATCAAGGTTCGACCTCGTCCGCCCGAGATCCCGATCGAAGATCTAGGAAGCCTGTCGCAATACGAATCCACTCAAAATCTCGGCCGAGAATCTGGGGCGGTCATTACGACTCCTAATAGGATTATAATCCTATTACAAGATATCCAATTAAATGAGGAAACCCCTCCTACACCACCGCCTCTCCTCAACTATAAATAGGAGCACCTCTAATGGTGAAAGGTACGCACAATCTCTAGCCTGAAGTTCTTCATTCAACTGAGACCCAGATTCCATACTTGATTTAGGCATCAGAGGGTCCCCTGCACGAGTCGGGGTCTTCCTTGTATGTTCTTTGTGCAGGTTCACAGGTCTAGGGAGGGCTAACCAAATTTTTATATCAACAGTTTTGCGTCATCTATGGGAACGACGTAGAAAGCCGTTCTCATCTAACCGTGGTTCAACAATGGCGAAAGGGAAGAAGAAAGCTCTGGCCTTCTCTGTTGCACCTGACCTTGCACCGCCAGAACAGTCTGTCAGCCACAGGGATTTTTCTTCCCAACTCCAGGCTAATTCTGCACTTGCACGGCTGATGCAACCATCCCGGAGTTGAGGAGGACAACTTATATCCCTTGAGCAGCAAGTTGAAATGTTGAACAACAATATAAACTTCATGAAATAAATGTTGGAATAGCTACATCCCCGTCCCTCACAGAAGGTTGGGCAAATGATAGGACCAATGGTTCAAGAGCTCCTC
Source organism: Magnolia sinica (assembly GCF_029962835.1). Taxonomy (NCBI): domain Eukaryota; kingdom Viridiplantae; phylum Streptophyta; class Magnoliopsida; order Magnoliales; family Magnoliaceae; genus Magnolia; species Magnolia sinica. The sequence goes on along the minus strand of NC_080583.1, from coordinate 22,104,902 downwards.
GAACCATCCGACGTGCTCGTTGTATCTCATAAGAACAAGTAACTCGGAACATCAAAGATTGCACCTTCTCACGTCTCTAGTATTGCCGCGCTGGCTGCCTCCGACTTGCATCATGAGTTGGATAGAAAAAGCGTGTCAAAGTACCCGAAGCACCGGCCAAAGCAATGGCTGAAAGTGGTGACCCCTGGGAAGCCGAGCTCAACAACCTACGAGGTTAGATTGGCAACATACAGCAGGCCTACCACTCGAACGCCCTGACCTCAGTGGAGGTAATACTAGAAGAAACTGAGCCTCCTTTTACCGCTGACATCATGCATGCACAACTCCCACAGAGATTCTGCATGCCTTAGATCGCTCCATACTCCGGGACCATCGACCCAGCAGAGCACTGGAGTCCTTTAAGGCTTGGATGGAACTGCACGACACATCAATCGTAGTCATGTGTCGCGCAGTTTCATTGACCCTAATAAGAGCAACTTGAAAGTGGTTCCGGCAATTGAAGCCACAATTGATCAGCTATTTTAAGCATTTTAAGAAAGCCTTCATCACCAACTTCATTGGAGGGAAAGAAAGCCTCAAACTAGCTCCACCTCCTCAATATCATTCAAAAAGAAGTCGAGCTGTTGAAGGATTATATCAAGCATTTTAACCTGGAAACAATGCAAGTGTAGGCACATTCTGAAGAAATTACTTTGACTACCATGATGGGAGGCCTAAGAGAAGGAAGGTTCCTCTTGTCACTCGATAAAAACCCTCCAACAATGATAGCTGAACTCCTCAATAGGGCTCAAAAGTACTCTAACACCAAAGAACTCTTCAACCTGCCAAAAGCTGCCTGAAACAATGGAAGCTTGGCCAGAGAGAGACGATCTAACGATAATAAGAGAAGGAAAGACGATGAGCCATCAAGGAGTCAACACCTGAGCAAACAACTTGACAACAGGTTTAGCTCGTACACCCCTCTCAGCATGACACTTGAACAGGTCCTCATGGAAGTCTGAGATAAATGGATCCTCGAGTGGCCGAACAAGATGAAATTCGATGCTGCAAGGCAAGATAAGCGAAAGTATTGTCACTTCCACTGAGACCACGACCACTCAATTGGTGATTGTTTCGACCTTAAAGAGGAAATTGAAGCCCTCATTTGCAATGGGTACCTGCATGAATATGTCAACAAAAGGGAAGAACGAGCTTACCCAAAGAACAAGCAACCCATCAACAATGAACCTATCAAGGAAATCCGGATAATCTTTGGCGGACCTGCCGAGGGAGGATACTCGAATTGAGCTCGGAGAGCTCACGCCCGAAGTATCAGCCACTCCAGCTTGGAACACCAGACCCATGTCATAAGCAGAACCTCGAAAGAGAATAAGATAATACCTTGCGACCTAACCTTCACCAAAGATGACACCCGAGGAGTTCACCATCCCCATAACGATGCACTTATGGTTACTATGAACATAACTAACCGTAAAGTGTTTTAGTTGTTGGTAGACACTAGCAGCTCGACCGATATCCTCTTCGCCAAAGCGTTCGACAAATGGGATTCGGACAACCTCAACTCTGAGCCGTCAAAACATCTCTGATCATATTTGTGGGAGATAAGGTTACCTTAGAAGGATCGATTCAGCTCCTGCTCACCACTAGAGATGGGCAAAACAAGACGACAACCATGATCGATTTCTTAGTGGTGGATTATCCTTCCATCTACAATGTCATTCTTGGATAACCCTCACTCAATGCTCTTTAGGTCATCGTATCGACGTACCATCTTGCGATGAAGTTCCCAACCGAGCATGGTACCAAACTGGTCAGGGGAGATCAACAAGAAGCTCGACATGCTATTCTATGGCATTAAGGACACAACACTAAACAATGACATCACCTCCCTCAACCCCTGAGAAGACTTGATTGAGGGAGGGTGCCCAATGGAAGACCTCATACTTGTCCCACTCAATGATTCCGATCCGACTCGAATAATGTAGGTTGGGTCGTCCCTAAAACAACCGTTACAAGACGAAGTTATAAGCCTCCTTCGACAATATGCTGATTATTCGCTTGGTCTCATCAGGACATGCCTGTCATCAACCCCAAAGTTATAGTCCATAAATTAAACGTCGACCCCAACTACCGACCAATCCGACAGAAGCGGAGAGCGTTCGAGCCCGAACAATATGCTACAATCGGAGACGTAGTAAAAAAAACTCCTCAAAGCAGACTTCATCGAGGAAATCTACTATTCAGACTAGATAACCAATGTCATCTTGGTTAAAAAGTCCAATGGGAAGTGGCAGGTCTGTATTGACTACACCGACCTGAACAAAGCCTGCCCAAAGACAGCTTTCCTCTCCCCAGGATCAACCAACCCGTTGATAGTACAACTGCGCATGAACTCCTGAGCTTCATGGACACCTACTCAGGATGCAATCAAATTGTTATGCCCTCATATGACAAACAAAAGATAATCTTCATCACAGAGAAAGGACTCTACCGCCACAAGGTCATGCCTTTTGGACTAAAGAACGCCAGGACTACATATCAAAGGCTCATCAACAAGATGTTTGCCTGCCAAATCGGATGCTCCATGGAAGTTTATATCAATGACATGCTCCTCGAGAGCATCAAGGTTGCAAACCACGTCTCTAACCTTGAAGAAATGTTTATAATCCTATGAGAATGCCAAATGAAATTGAATCCAAGCAAGTGTGCCTTCGACGTCAGTTTGGGAAATTCCTTGGGTTCTTAGTCAGTCAGAGAGGAATTGAGGTGAACCCTGATAAAATTCAAGTTCTGCTCAACATGAGCTCACCCAGGACGACAAAAGAAGTTTAATATCTCACAAAAAGAATAGCCACCCTAAACCGTTTTGTATCTTGAGCTACCGATAAATGTCTCCCTTTTTTTTAACAATTAAAAGGGAAGCAAAAGACAGAATAGACGAAAGAGTGTGAACTCACCTTTCAATAGCTCAAACAGTACTTGGGGATCACCACCATTGCTCTCAAAGCCCGAGCAAGGAGAACCATTACTACTATACCTGATAGTCTCGATAGCGACAGTTAGCTTGACCCTCATCCGAGAGCAAGAAGGGAAACAACTACCAGTATACTACGTCAGCAAGGCCCTAGTCCCCACTGAGACCAGATATCCAGACATAGAAAAGTTGACCTTAGCCCTTGTCATCTCGTCACGCTGCTTACGACCATACTTTCAAGCCCATACCATTGTCGTCCCAACCAACCAAGCCCTCCGACAGGTATTCCAGAAACCTGAAGCATTAGTGAGACTTACAAAATGGGCAATTGAGCTCAACGGGTTTGACATCAAATATCGACCCCGAACAACAATCAAAGGCCAAGCAGTGGCCGACTTCATCCCTAAACTCGTACCCGAGGATGACTTAGGAGCTGGCTCCAACATCCAGATCGAGTAGTCCAAGCATCGGACAGACGAACCAGATCAGCCGACGTGGACACTGTATGTTAATGGGTCATCCAATTCCAAAGGCAGTAGGGTTGGCATACTCTTAGAAGTCTCGACCAGACATGCATGCCGTATGCCTTACGATTTGGATTCCAAGCATCAAACAATGCAACAAAATACGAGGTGCTAATGGCAGGCTCAAGCCAGTAGCTGCCATAGGAGCCCAACACTTGGAAATTCATAGCGACTCACAGCTCGTCGTCAATCAGATAACTAATGAGTACCAGGCCAAAAAAATGAAAGCCTATTTACAAAGAGCCCGAGAGGTGATTAGCAAATTTCTGAAGTGCAACATCAGCTTGATCCTCAGAGTAGAAAACTCTAAACAAACATGCTAGCAAAGCTGGCCACGATTGTAACATACCGAATTTTCACAGCTAGAGTTTATACTTGTGCCCGAGAAAATCGGGTGTTAATAATTGAATGAATTGGATGCTTTAAAAATTGTACCTTTTTTTTCATTTAGATCACATCCCATTACATTCATGAAGGAAACCATTTACGATAATAAAATCAACTGTATTTATTATTTCAATAGAGTAAAAGAATTCAACAAATTATCAAATGCTTTCTCAATGAGAACTTATTACATTATCGAGTTCGTAGCGAAAATATAAAACTAAATCATGAAACTATCTTCTCATTCATCCAGTATAATCCTTCATAGGGAGATGGTCATATAGGTCTTCAATCTATACATCACCTGCATCATCTATACGGTTGGAGAGGGTCAACGCCCTAATCATAGTGATGGTTATCCTTTAATATTAACATTAATTTAAAAGATTCATAAAAGTAATGTAAGGATTCTGATACGTCTCGTACTCCACCACTACAAGAGGTATCAACATGCACAACTAATCTACATGAATGCATGCCTAGCAAAGTATGTGCGGCTCATCATACGTAATGATCATTACAATGTGGAATATACTTTATAAAAAACCCGACTCGCCCCACATCCCATAACTATAGAGATTCGCCGGCGTGTCCAATGTTAATATGGATTTATGTGAACATCTCAAGGTGATACAATAACACGATCGAGGGATTTACGTAAAATGATATGTTCATGGAGCGACTATTTGCGACATCCAATTCCGAAAAGTGATGTAACACACATGGCGATTTATTACATCAATTGTACACCACGCCAACCAACCCACAAAATTATGTGCTGACCAAGAGGGCTGCTACCTGTAACGCATTACGTCCACGATTAATATTTGAATCACTAGTTATGATACCTTTAACACATCACTTGCATAGATAGATAGATAATTCAAATTATGAGAGTTTTAAAATTCCAAGGCACATACCCAAGCCATAAAGTTAAATAGCACACGACTAATAAAATAAGGAGGAGAGTAGCAATGGCTAACTCAACAGAGAGGAGAGTGGTAATGGCCAACTCAACAAAGAGGAGAATAACAATGGCTAACTCAATAAAGAGGAGAGTGACAATAGCCAACTCAACAAAGAGGATAGTAACAATGACCAACTCAACAAAGAGGAGAGTGATAATGGCCAACTCAACAAAGAGAAGGGCACCAAGGGCTAACTCAACAAAATTGGTAAAGGTAAGGGTAATACTTATATCCATCGCCCTACAAAAATAATGAAGATCACTCGTAATTAACATCATACCAAATTCCTAAAGATAAATAATTGTTGGTAGTAAATTAATAAATGCATAGAGAGAATCATAATATCATGAAAGTATGAAAAAGGTAAGATAATTCATATCAACTCAAATTAATGCAAGCTTAAAGGAATCCCTTACCTTTGGATTCGAATCGTTCCCTGACTAGGGTCAATTATTTACTCCGTCGATCTCAACGTTAACCTAGATTGTAACGCCCCGTATTTTCAGGACCCGAGTATATGACCTGTTTCCCAAAACCCGAGTGTTAACCTATAGAGACAAAATTTCATATATATATATATATTTCTTTTATAGTCAGAGTTAGCAGTATAGCGTAGGATGAACAAATCAACATAAAGGAAAAATTTGAAATTTACATTTAGAATATACAAGAGGTTGCCCATAATGACTTATACAAACTAATGTCTCTGAAATTAATGAATATAAGATTTACATGACTTAATACGTGAGGAATAAAAAGAAGCATATAAATCTTGACAATACAGCCCTGCATTCCTGGCACTTGTACTCGACTCCTCAGTAGTCTGAACCTGAATGTCACTTAAGCCAACTAGACTGCCTGTATGGTTATATATTCGATGAATGAGGCCAGCTCAGTGTGAATTCCCCCAAGATTACACACCACCGCATTAGCTAAGCATAGTTAAAAACAACAAGACATTTAAACAAAACAGAATATAGTTTTATTTAAATGCATGGATACACATCGACTTGGGGATGCTCATCCAGTCGGACTTGGTCTTGTCACCCTTGCAAAAGACTGGTCACCAGCATAGCATATCTCGCACAGCATAGTGCCAAGTCATCATACATATCTCGTACGTAGGTCACTAGCTTAGCATAACTCGTACAGTATAGTGCCAAGTCATTATACATATCTCATACGTAGGTCTCTGGTGTAGCATAAATCGTATAGCATAGTGCTAAGGGCCGATAGTCCATGATAAGGGAGCTAGCAAAATGATACCCTACTAAACCTAAGGGCACGTGCTATAACATCCAAAATTAGCTACCCGTCATCGCCAATATATCATGAATGTATGATTAGCCAAACCATTATTATTTCAATTACAACTAGCCAATTTAAGTAACTCAATTGTCACTACGGGGGGTTCGTTACCTACCGTAGGCCGACAGCTTGAGGATAGTGTCCCATGACCACTATCCCCGACTCATGAGATTTTTCCCATCTTAGGATGCTTAATGGACGCCCGTCGACCAGTGGCCAATCAAATTCAGTAAGTAGGGATTACCATCGCATGGTATAGGCCATTGAGCCACGTCGGGCAAACCTCAAAACATAGGACAAATGTCAAATCGCATCGGCAAAAAGGGTACATGGAATATCAATTCAATCGGTAAAACGAGTCAAGCAAGGCTAAATCAGAGCGGTTAAAAGAGAACATTTCTAAGCCACTCAAGCCGTATGCCCTATGGATAGTAAATTCCATGTTAATTTTTCATGTCTCATATAACCTCTAAATCGAGGGCCCATTTCTCACCAACCCATCTTGTTACATCTTAAGTATGGGTTCACGTACACAAGAGAGAGTTACTCACTAGTAAGTGTAGTGAAATAAGCGACTTACAACAATTCATATGAAAGCATATAGATATGGCATGCCAGACATAGGTTGATTTATAACAATCGCAATAAGTCATGATAAGAACTATCAATTGAAATTTAAATGAAACCATCATGTAAGCACTTATCGTATGAAATCATAGATCGTAATATTCAACTATAATTCAAGCATAAGCCATACCATAAGAATTGATAAAAGATCGCATGCTATGATATAATATATGTGATTCAATTAAAGACTATTACTTAAGCTAATTTGGAAATGGAAAGCTTAAGGGGAAGAAATCATCACCTATGTTTTGAACAGCTTACATCATCGCTAGGAGGTGCGTGCGCCCTTAGGGTTGAATCCTACCACGAATTATGAGATTATACGATTAGATCCAAGTTCTACGCACTATTAGGGTTAAGATCATGGCATAGGGTTTAAATTAATTATTCTTAGGATTTTAATGTAGAATTAGGGTTTTATCCTAGAGTTTTGTTAGATGTTTAGATTCTAGGAATTGAATCCTAAATTATTATTATTATTATTGTACAATGGATCAAATAATATTCATAATAGGAGTATTAATCTATCAATATTAATAATGATAGTTCACAAGTAGGTACTTAAATATACTAATCATGCCTAATGTTCTTATAATAACTAATAATCTATTAATTAATAGAGGTACTAGAGACAGAATATAATAATATTCATAGTAACAATAATTATACTAATCCCATAATGCAAGTGATCATATTTTCTATTGGTAATAATAATAACTATCAATAATGAGTCTTTTCATGATAGTACTCAATGATAGTAAATAAAATGTGAGTGTCTAATAATCGTAGTTTTGTTTATAATATTCAATGCTAATATGAAGAATCAGCCAGTGGTTAATCCTACTTAATACACCGTTTATGGTTAAAGTCCTAACCTAGGGTTTGGATTACCTAGGTCTAGGGTTTTATCCTAGAGTTTAGGTCTAGGCTAGATTTTTAGGGTTTGAACCCTAGTTGGTGTGCAATTAATTGTAGTATTAATTTAATAATTATAAACTATTTATAAACATAAGTGTTATAATTAATACTAGTTAATGTAGTAATGATAATTGTTATGATGATACCAATTAGTACAATCCACTATCAATACAAATATTTAAGAATGATAAATAAAATACCATTGTTTAATAATTGAAATTTGTGTATAATAACTAGTCCCAGCATAAATGATCTACTAATGTTTAATCATATATAATATTAACACTCCCCATAAATAAGAGTGGTAACAATGGCAATAATAAATTAAAATAAGTCTAATGGGTTTGAAGGATCCTATAAATAAGGTTATTTGGGCTTGCATTAGAGTGACAAGACCCACCAAGTTTTGGTCCAACAAGTGGCCCAATTTGAGCCTAGAATCCACCCATAAACAAGGCCTGAACTGGGCCTAGTTTGGCCTAGCCTGTGTTGTGTAATCAAGGCCCAGAAATTGGGCCTGGGCTAGGCTGTTCCTGGCCCAACTATTGTTGCCCATAGTGGCCTGAATCTGGGCCTGGACCTGGCCTAGTTCGGCCCAGCCATTGCTATCTAATGGTAGCCTAGAAACTAGGCTAGACTAGGCCTAGTTTAGGATTAGCATAGCTGCCCAGCTATGGCCCAAAACTGGGGCTAGGTCGGACCTGATTTCGGCCTAGAACGTGGTCTGATTTCGGCCTACAGCAGTTGAACGAGAGTGCGGCCCTTCTTATGTATAATGTGGCCCACTGCTTGGTTTCACAAGCTGGCCCAGCACTGTCTGGTGTGGCCCACTGAGATTTATGGTCGGGCCCATTGTGATGTGTGTGGCGCAATGGTAGCGGGTAATGGCTCGGTTCAAGCTGGTGTAACACGCACCTTCTTCCTTTTGGATTCTTCTTCTATTTCTTTTTTCCTTTCTTCTCCTTAGCAGCTGTTACAACAGCTCGTTTAGGCCTGAGCGCGCTTGCCCGATAATCCAGCAATGTAGGCCAAGCCTGGCCTGACTTGGCCCAAGCTCAGCCCAGTTTGAGCTGTAGCTGCACAGTGCAGCCACCCTCTTCTTCCTTCTTCCATTTCCTTCCTCTCTTCCTCCTTTTCTTCTTCGATCTACATAGGTTGCTGTAGAGATGGCTCACCTAGTAACTGATCTGAGAAACAGGAATTGATGGCTGAGCTTTCGACAAGGAAGATGACCCACCATTAATGGCAGGTCATTAACGTCCATATTTTCCTTCAAAATGATGCCTAAGGATGATGTAAACAGGCCTATGGGAGCTTGGGACATGATTGAAATGAAGCTCGGAGGAGGTTTTTGTGGTGGGTTCGGAGGTGGAAGGTGGCGGTCGATTTTTGGTTGCAGCCGCAGGAGACGGATGAGAAGTTTCTTTTTCTCAATCCTTTCATCCTTAAAACGAACCCCAGCTCTCCTTAGAGCCATTGGATCGGTAATACACGGTCTAGATTTGATCCAGTTAAAACTGTCTCCAAATCTGGTGGGTAGGAGCCAAAATCGGACGTGGTTTTACTAGGAGAACCCTAAGAAATGGACGGTCGAGATTTCACTTGTTTGGACGTTCTAGATCGTGCCAAACACCTCTCATGCGGATTGCCAGCGTGTTTGCATGGAGAACAGTTTCCATTTCTAGAAACAAGTGTTTGTAGGGCCCGTTTGCGGTAGGGGTTGTGCGCACATATGTTTACATGAATGCGGATGGAGGGCATGATTTTGATTAGGGCTATGTTGCGCACAAGATGGACGGTCCGGATCATGCGTGTGGCCGCAGATGGTGGGCCACCAATCAAAAATTTCTCGGACGTTATCCGTCCACTGCCAAACGCCAATAAAAAAGAGAAAATTTCTCTTTTTGGAGAAACACAGGTCAGCCCATGCTGACCGGCTTGACATGTCTGGTGCACAGTGGGTGTGCACCAGCTGTGTATACTCACCCCATTAAGTGGGGTCCACCATGATGTTTGTGATAAATCACACCATCCATTCCACTTTGGAGGCCCCAAGTAGGGTCCTTGATCAAAGATCAAGCAAATCTAATACCTAGGTTGTAAGCCCCGTATCCTAGACCGTACCGTTCCTTAGACTTTCACGGTCTTCCCGGTCGAATTTCGACAACCTTCGACCCTTAACCGGTATTTGCACGCGACCTTGATTCTCATGCCGTCAACCCGAGTCGACTCAACCCAGGACTTGTGCCTTAGCGACCGCGTCATCGCCGCGGTTCCAATGCCGCGACTCGTGCACCGATGCGATGCTCTGGCCAGGAGATGTGGGCCAGCGTTCGGTGCGAGGAAAACACCGCGCGTGCGAATTTCGAGAGAATCTCTATAAGATGTCACATCAATCAATCAACCCATCAATCCCATCATGTCAAGTACACATTACCTTTAACCCTTTCCCAAGCAAGCTCCAAAAGTCAAAAAGATCTTATAAGCCCATACCTTTCTTACACCAAAAACCCCTAAAGTCAAAAAGTCTCTTACACACCCATCCCTCTCTCTCCCATCCATCACTCCATCTCACATCACCTATCTCTCTTTATAACTCTCTCTCTCTCCTTCATTTTCAAATTACAATCCAAGCAACCCAAGAGCTCCTCACGTCCAAGCCATTCCATGGAGAAAAAAATGCATATGTGAGGCCCACCTTTCCATCCCTAGATCTCCCATCCTAGCCATCCATTTTTCATCTTCCTCCATCAAAGAGAAGCACAAGGAGCTAAGGAAGCCAAGGGAGCAAGAAGATCAAGCGGTGGGTGCTTTGATAGGGTAGTTTTTAATGTTTTTAAGATGGGCCAAGTGAGGCCAACCGATCAATGGTTTGGATCTCACTTTGGACCCTAAGATGTGGTCGATGGCCCACTTGGATCATCATGATCATTCCATGATGGGGCCATTGTCCATGGACCCCATCATGATGTTTATTTTTCTTGCATACCTAGGGTCATCTAGACCGTCTATTTTAGTGGAGAACGGATCTCCACCGTTGGATTTCGATTTAAAGGGGCCCACATGTAATGGCCCACTTGATTTATGTTGTAGATCATTGAAGGGAGGGCCCATAGTGTCGGGGTCCCTCCATCACGCGGGTCCCACTCTCTATCTCTCTCTCTCTCCCTCTCTTTTTTATTTTTTTATGTGATCATAACATGGTTGTATGGCCCACTTGGATAGACCTCACCTTGGAACATGTATTTTATCCAAACCATCTTCAAGTGGAGCCCACCTTATATGTATTGTACCACACCACTTAAGCATGTGGTGGCCCACTTGAGCACGGCCCACCTTAGATATGTGTGTGCCTAGACCGTCCATCGTCCCTGACGCTGGACGCTGTAGTAAAAAAAATAATCACTTTGATTTAGAACTTGAAGTGGACTGCTCACACAGGCCCCACCACTAATCCATTGATCCGATTCATGCCGTCCATCTCATTCCCTGGATCATTTTAGACGTTGAGCCGAAAAATGAAGTTGATCTGAGCATCTGGTTGGCGATAGCATAGGAAACCGTGGTGGTTACCGTTGAAAAATCGTCTATTGCTTTTATTCACCAAAGTATATTCAATATTGGGCTCGTTTAGTTTGTATTAAGCCATGAGACACGACAGTTGGGTCGGATTCATCTGATACGGGCCCCACTGAGGAAAAACCTCAGAAATTCAAAATATATATATAAAATAAAATACATGAGCAGCAGTTGCTGCTGTTGTCAGAAAGGTAGCAGGCGCTACCTGCGCACTAGCGCTCGGGCGGACGGGGATGTTTATTTGTCATCCAACCCGTTCATGAGGTGGGCCACTCCCAGCAGTGGGCCCCCTCCAAATTTCAGCTCCATCGGTAGCTCAAGTGGCCCACACGGTAGGAAAAAAATGGTATTGAATTTCTACCAATGAAACTATTTTGTGGGCCACAGAAGTTTTGGACCAAGATGAAATTTGTGTTTTCCTTTCACTCAGGCCCGCGTGACCTTATCAACGGGTTGGATGGTGTATAAACATTATGGCGGGCCCCACGTGGAGCCCACGGTGATTTGTGTGTTCTATCCCCACCGTCCAGGGGACGGTGGGTGTGTGCGTGTGCGTGGGTGTGTGGGCGCGTGTGTGTGTATATATATATTTAATTTCGGATTAGGTTCGGATAGCACTGTACCCGGACCGAATGGGTCCGAACCGACCCGAACAGACCCGACTCGGAGGGGTATACCTATAAATACCCTTTTTTTAACCCAAAACCTAACCTAAATGTTATTTTTTCATATCTTTACGTCAATCTAGACCATCCAAATTGCTGACCCAGTTGTGAATTGAGATATGGTTATACCACATTTTTGGACTCATATTGTAAAATGATCTCTACAAATAGATGGACGGCATGGATGAAACACATGTGTGATGGTGGGGCCCATAGCTCCGACGATGTCAGCGGTGTAGCCCGTTCGTCTCCCACTCACCATGATGGCTGTCTGACAACCTGCAGCTGGCGCGGGTACGTGTCGTGCGAAGTCGAGCACTGACGCTCCTCGAGCTCCGAGTTGTACGAAGGGTTCAAAGAATATCAACGTTACATGGGCCCCACCGTGATGTATTTACTATATCTACACCGTTCATGTATTTTTAAAGATCATTATAGAGCACTATCCAAAAAATAAATAATATCCAAAGATCATCTGGACCACACCACAAATAGTAGCAGAGAATAATTTTCACTATTAAACGATTCGTGTAGTCCACATGGTAGTTAGATCTATCTTATTTTTCGTCTCAAGACTTAAGACGAGGTCACCAAATGGATGGACGGTTTGGATATAACACATATCCCATGATCACACCCCTATAGCTTGTTAACGTCAAACGAAGAGAGTCCCTGTGCATGAAAACTGAAAGGACGGCACTGCACTTTCGTGCAGTGCACGTCAACAACATAACACATTAACACCGCTAGTGTACTTGTATATATGCTCTTTCAGATACATATGGGGCCCACCTTGATGCATATGTTTTATCCAAACCGTTCATTAATTTTGACATATTATTTTAGACGTTGAGAAAAAAAGTGTGTTATATTAAAAGCTGAAGTAAACCACACCAAATGAAATAGTTGGATTAAATTCCAACTATCCGAATCTTACCCAACCCGGTCCGAAATGGGCAGGATGACCGAGTCAGACTCGGTTCGGGTCAAGTTAGCCACGTATCGGATCTGTCCGAGTCAGGCGACCCGGACTCGGCCCCGGATCTGATCGAGTACGGATTAAGCTACTGGGATGTCGAATCTGATCGGATTAGGCAAGATCCAGTCCGACCCGGACCGTTGCCCAGCTCTAGCCCACAGTGATAAATGTATTTTATTTCCACCGTCCGCCTGGACGGTGGAGCCCGCTGTGATATTTGTGTTTTTTTATCCCCATCGTCTAGGGGACGATGGGTGTGTTCAGGTGCGTGCGTGTGTGGGTGTGTACGTGTGTGTGTGTATATATATATAATATTATATTATATATAATGTTGTTATGTACTATATATATTATATTATATATTATATTATATATAATATACTGGTGGTGGGAGGCCCATCTCAGTTTACTTGTGGCCCATGGTTGAGGCCCACTTTGATTTATATGTAAGGCCCATGGGTCGAGGCCCATTTGATGTATTAGGGGCCCATGGGTTAAGGCCCTTTAAGATGTATTGGGACCTATGGGTTGAGGCCCATTTGATGTACATATGGGGCCCAATTGGCAAGGCCCATTTGATACACATAAGGCCCATAAGATTAGGCCCATTTGATGCATTCTAAGGCCCACGGGTTATGGCCCATTGCAATACACATAAGGCCCATTGGTGTGGCCCACTGATGTGGCTCACTTGATGAATATGAGGCCCATATGATACGGCCCATTTGATGTATTGAAGGCCCAATGGGATATACCTAAGGTCCATTGCAATGTGCAATCCCAACATGATTTATGTAATGATGTTTACGATGGGCTATACCTTGGGAGCAATGGTGGTTTGACGTCCCCATTGCAAGTATAGTGTTGGTTAAATGTCCGCATTATGACTTCCCCTAGGGCCCATACGTGTAATGTGTAGGCCGTCTAGGCCCATCTTCATTATGAACATCATCCATCCCATATAACATGTTTAGTTCCATGATTCATGATCATATGCATCATACGTATGCTTGATATGAGAAATGACTGATCATAGCATATACCTTCGAGCAGATTGTTTAGGGGCTCCCGTACAGGGGGTGTTGCCCTACATGAGTGCACAATACGCGCAGGATTGCTATATGACTGGATAGTGTGATTCATGCATTCGCATTGTGTGATATGGTTACTGTACACCTTAGCGACATCAGGGCCGTAGCCTCCACAGACGTATCGTGGTTGGCAGGATTGGATACCGAAAATATTGTTCCACATGGGGTGTTATAGATATCCCTGGGTGAAAGTCCCTAAACCCTTATGGTACCAAGAGGTTGCTCCAACGTCTAGACCGAGTCGGTGCATGAGCACTGAGTGCTGATTACCAGACGGCTGCGCTTTTCACTATGTCGTGGTCGGTTGGAAGGGGGTGCGGCCTAACCTGCCCGAGAGGAGGGGGCAAAGCTAGGCTGAGTCTGACCAGCTCGAGGAATGGGTCCGCTATTGACGAGTCGAGCCCGATATTGACAGGTGGATAGCGAGGTCTTTTCCACTCACCTTATTACGCGCAATGGGGCGGCAATCTGGCTTGGTGTGTACTAGACCCCGGTGATATTCCAGATTTTGAGCTGTATCGATATGTGGACTTAGATGAGGATTTGTATGCTTGAGTTGCATTTTGCATTGCATGGCCTTGGTATGGCCGACATCATCCTTTGCACCTCATGACCTTGGTACGGCTAATGGTATTCTTGGCATTCATCAGCATGTTCCGCATTACTCTGATCTGCATAACTGCATTACCACCTTGAGCATACACTTTCACCACCCTCTAAGCTTTCTATAAGCTTATGCACAACCGTTGCGTGTAGGTGACGTTGGATCGCAGCAGCGCTGAGGCTTGGGCACGTGACAGATCATTTTCGAGTTTTTGTTCATCATCATTGTATTTCCCTTTATGCTCATTGTACTTGTAAAGTTTTTGATCATAGTGGAAATGTGATGAATTTTTTGGTTGTTGTTTGTGGGTTATGCCTTGGTTATGCTTATTACGAATCAAACTGATGTAAAAAAAAAATCCTCCTCGTAGCATCCCAGGATCGGAACCTAGCGAATGGGTGCTGGGAGCCGAGAATGGGGTTCTACGGAGGCTGTCAGCGCCAGATTCGGCGATTGAGAATTTTGTGAGCCCGGTTTCCGAGTTTGAGGCGTGACATAGGTGGGGCCCATAATACAACATGATTTGTAGTTTTAATGGTGGTTTCCTGCCAATCTAATGGTCGGATGGTTTCGAAGTTGAACGTCAACGGTTAAAAGGTTCGAATGGGCCGCTTTTAAGGCTTTCATCATATATTACTAACCAATACTAATATTAATATAGATTTCATTACTTTTGTATATTACTTATAATTAAAATAATTAAAATCTCATACATAGATATAAATGTAATTTTTTTTAAATATTAACATACTACTATATACATGCTATTGATCTCATATTTATTAATATATAATTCATAATATACAATATCATATTATTCATATATATGATTTGAAAATTATACAATATCATATTTAAAATCACATTGTTAAATAATATACCATTTTATTAAAATATCTAAGAATTTTTTGTATACATATTCATAAAAATATTTAATACTGCGTTAATATTTATAATTCAATTATATATTGTAAAATTATTATTATTATTATCATTATCTTCCTCTAAGTTGTTTGCGTGGGTCTCATCTTAATCAGCACCATCTATTTACTCACTCAGCCCCTATAGGGCTTTGATCAGAAAGATTAGATCATTTTAAATTGTAAGTAGCCACTCTTAGTAATCTCATGGCTAACTAATGATTCCTACCAATCTAATGCTCGGATTGGCTTCAGACGTTATGAATGGTTTCACATGATTCCTAAGTAATTTAGTTCACAAACTATGGTGTATGTTTTCCTCCAATCATCCGATTAAGTTGCTCTTTGAGAGAATGTGCATCTTCGTAGTTGTATGCTCAACTACAATGTCTGCTTTATAAATCCACGGTTGGATTGATTTAAAACCCTTTATAAGAGTCCTAACAGTCCTAAGATCTATATAAGTGGATTTTAAATGCTTGATTTAATCCCTAAATTATCTGATTAGTGTGTCAAATGGTTGATCACTCTATAGGATGTTATGGATACTTTGAACAGTGGATCTCATGATTGAGGGTGTTAAATCCGAAATAGTTGGTTAGATTTGTCCATAAATGGAATTGGATTTCTTCCAATGGTTGGATTCAAATTAGAACGAACGTAGGTGTTTGAATAAAATAGGTTTGTATTTATACTAAGTTAAATTACATGGTAACACCCGAGTACTGGAAAGTACGGGGTGTTACATAGATCATGAAGTTTGTACGATTACGATCTGGTCTAGGTAGTATATATAATATGGGTTTAGGATTTTACTAGCTGTTAGTTGGAGAACTTTGAATTCAACATTTTAAATCTTAATTCGTTAGTCTGGTAATTCTACTTACCTTAAAATTGTTGATCCGATCCTAAACCCGAGTCAGTGACTCGGTGGATCGTAGTTGCAGCACCAGCCCTTCGTAGAAGCTGGTAGTTGTTTCTGCCTCTCCTCTTGTTTCTTCTCTCTCCTTCTTTCTTTCTTGATTCTCCTCTTTCTCTCGTTTCTTCTCTCTCTTGTTGGTGTGCTTCCCAGCGTGGGAGGTGCGTATTTATACAGATCTGGATTTCCAGAATCTTCTGTGTACACAGAGTAGACCTTGTGCGATTGGACTGCACAGTTGTGGTGTCCAATTTAGAGGTATCTTCTTCTCTCCTCCGTTCTTTCCTGCCGGATCTGGAGCATTCATTGGATAGGGCCCACAGAAGGGAGGTTGTGGCTACGTTCTTGAGTGCAAGAACGTTTAATTAGCTGATCAACGGTGGCCCTGCAGCGAGATCTGTTTGGACAGGATTTTCGGTTTGTGGTAACTTTGCTTGGAAACCGAGGAATACAAATCCCACCGAACTCCTTTCTTTCTTCACTACCGACGTGGGTGTGGTCGGAAGTCCTCCCTCTTGACTTTGGATGATTCAAATTAGAGCCGGAGAATTCTCCTTGGGTTTGATATGTGAGGTGTTTGAATTGGATTCGGTTTCTAGCGCCATGTGCGGAGAGAAATACAGAACGAGTGCAGAAGGCTTTTAGTTTATTTTCTTGCTGGACTTTTTGGGGCCTATTCTTACTACTCCCTTGAAAGATCTAATCCATTCATCAATTTGATAGCGAGTTTTTAGTTAACGGCTCCAAAATTGGAGTTGAACAGTGTTCTGGTGGCCCCCACTGTTGATCGCGGTGTGCATCACGTTCTGCCACTCGCTAGGCCTTGGTCAGAGGTGGGGTCCGCATGTGATGGACGGTCCATATTTCCATGATGGATGGTCATGGGGGGCCACAACACATTCTAAACGGGTCTGTTTTTCATCTAGATGTGGTGGGGAAGTCTCGTTTTTGAAAGAAGCTCGGGTCAGACCTCTTTTGATCGACCTTTGGTCTTGGTGCGGTGTGGGTGTACACTTTCTGTGTACACGCACCTGTCCAAATGTGGGGTCCATGTGCAGTTCGGAGTAAATCTACTCTGCTCATTTGTTTAGTCAACTCTTATCAGGGCCCATCCTAACGTATGGGGCGGATACAGGTCTTATGTGGGTTATGTGAACGGTTGGTTATGATAAACAAGTGAGAATACTTGGACATATGATGATCTTGTCTTAAAATCAAAGGTCGGATGGCTTGATCTATGGATGGAGATCATTCCCAATAGTTAGATTCGTGCTGGAGAATAGATGTAAGGTTAGGATAGTTAGATTGGTATCATACACATGGACATAATAAGTTAAATTTAATGGTAACACTCGAGAACTTTCGATACTCGGGTATTGAAAAGTTCGGGGTGTTACAACGGCAGCTGATGATGATATTCCGAAACTGATCCCGATCGAGTTCTTAATTGAATCGAGCAACAACGAACCCAATCCAAGTACAGTTCTTCCTATAAATTCAGAGTCGACCTGAATGAACCTAATAACCAACTACCTCAAGGAGGGAAAACTACCTAAAAGTCGTTCAGAGGCACGTAGACTCCAAGCTAGGGCGGCTCACTACACCATGGTCAGAGACATTTTGTACAAAAAAGATTCTATTTCCCTTACCTCAGATGCCTGGGACTTGAGGAAGCTGAGTACGTCCTAAAGGAAATTCATGAAGGCTTTTGCAGCAACCACTCCGGCGGCCGGGCCCTCGCTCACAAAGTCATCCAACAAAGGTATATTTGGTTGACCATCCAAACGGACGCCAGGAGATACACTAAAAAATGTGACAAATGTCAACGATTCATGATGATACCCTATTAGCCCCCCGAGCAACTAACTCCTATGACTGAACCGTGGCCTTTTGCCCTTAAGACATTTTAGAAAATGTACCAAAATCATTGATTTCGAGCAACTGGTACTTTGGAAATTTTTAAATTTTTTTATAATTCAAAATATAATGAAATTTGGTGAGGATAAATTAGACTTCATGATGAAATATTATAAAAATTATAAAAATAATATAATAATTAAAAGTACCATGAACATTACCAATAATGGACACATTGAAACTGAAAATTTCTGCAACTTCGTGTTGTAGATGAACTGCACATATCTTTTTCATCCTAGATTTTTTTGTATTTCATGTCTTCTTAGGATTTTTTTTATAATCATACTATAAATCATCTTATATAATTAAATTAATATTTTCTATTTTAGTATACTTTATTAATTTAGATAGTTTCAAGTATAGTTGAATTAGGGTGCTTACAGCCGAATCACCAGTTTTGCTAATAGCAAATATTTCACACTATAAATTTAGCTAATCCAAACCCCAATCATTGTACATGGGAAATCTCGCTGCCCAATTCATCCCGAAAATGCCTAGATTCACCAGATTGGATACAGATCGCATGTTAGTGGTCATCTAGACTCGAAACTATAGAATAATGACTGTCTTACTGGGCTTAACGTCCATTGCGGATGTTGGGCCCAGATAGTGTCTCGAATCGCTCAACTTAGACTCACAAGGTAAGTGTATGAGATATGTGAATATTCCCGAAATCAATTCGAAACTTAAGTTAGTTGTCTATGTCTGGTCTTTACCAAAGTTGTGGCGTTTGGGCCATTAGATTGTGACCAAATTTAGGGTAACAACTTAGATTAATGTCATACACAAATCCGTATAGTTGAAGACCCAATCGATGTTCGGTGACCATGGATATGGGTTAGGGCCTTTCCGGTTGATCGGCATGTCCGATCATTGGATGGTTTTATTTAAACATAGATCGCCTAGTGGGACACTTATCCCATGACTTAGATTGACTTGTACACCTCCCAGTGGGTTTCATTGGTTAGAAATAACTCCCTTTAGGGTTAATATAATAAATAAATAGCCATTGGGGCCATTTTCACCTTTTTTGGCTCTATAAAAGAGCCTCATTTGCACTCCCCCTCTCCCTATACAATTTTTCCTAAGCTAAGGAGAGAAAGATGAAGAGAGGAAGAGAGGGAAGGGAGAAATGGCGGAGCATGGTATCAGATCACACCGTCCGATCCCCATGCTCATTGGATTTTGCAAGATCTCTCATCTACGCTCGATTTCACATCTTCTACAGCCAAAACCTGATGATTTTTGGTTGGATTCTTTACCCCTTTGCTGGTAAGAGGTTTTCTACTTGTCTTTCCATCTCTTTCTTTCATTTCATACATTTTAAGCCATTATGGTTAGAAACCCCTTTCGTTTCTATCGATTCTCGCAAACCCTAATGTTAGGGTTGAGTGTGTTAGGATTTTGAATCATAGTTATCAATTAGAGTGGTCCATACTCTTATGGGAGCCGTAATCGGGCCCCATTCCATTTCAATTTTGGTTGTGTGCCGATTACGGGTCCTAATTCGTCGAACCGAGTTGATGGATCACTCCAATCGAGTTAGTTAAGACATAATTAATTGTTTAACATTTAATTTGGACTAAATTTAGGTCATTAATGATAATCTTATACTTTAATTTAGGTTTGGAGAGTTTTTCTCAAATCCTCGACGTTAGGGCCACATCTGAGTTGAGGATTTTGACTCTAAGGTGAAGCTCCACCCTAAGCTTGTACTTGGCATTTTAGAATAATTAAATGCATTTATTTGCTATTTAATTGATAACATGCTTAATAAAATACTTGAATGATATGAAACTCTTAATACTATAGAATTCTTGGATGTTGAATGCTTAGAAATACTAGGATGATTGAATTGTGTTGTTGCGGTGGATTAAGCTTCATAAATTATCTAAATATGTGGATAGCCCAACTAAGGAAGGCTATCCCAATGTCGGTTTGCTCGGGTTCCTTCGTAGTCAATCGTATCAGTCTAATGCAAACTCGATCATTCTTGTGCTTGGTGATTGTATAACATTTAATGGAATCTGAGATATCACAGTTACCATTGATTTAGTCTACTTATAACTATTACTGTATTACAATCCCTAGAGACTCACGACTAGAGCATGGTGGTATGAGATACTGTGTTCGAGCTGTTGGCCTATGCCGGGGTGATAAGCCTTCCCATAGTGACTATTGAGCACTGACAGAGGTGATAGTATGTTGTTTGAACAACCGCCGTCAAATTACCCAGCTGATGGTTCTATGTCAGAGTACCGTTTGAATGATTAGGCGTGAATAAAATTGGGTGATGAGCCCCTTTCCTTTATATTGATTTAGTTTTGAGTGACAAGCCCGCACCTCTTAATTGAATATGTCATACTCGGTGTTGGGTGATGACCCGTACCATATTAATACTTTAATTTAGATCAAGGGACACTAGTGAAAAGCCGTCACATGCCACAACAAACCACGTGATCCGGATAATGATTCATGATATAATCGTGGTATCCTAATTTCACCAACCTACTGTATGAACTGGCACTAATAATCACTTGTCTAATCATGTATATCTTAGAATATGTTGCAATTTGGCATTGGAGTTGCTTATGAGTGATTTGTGGCATTTGTGAAATAGGCGTTGAAGTCACTTGTGAGGGAGTGTTGGATTGTGAGGAGCATGCATCATTTCATCATAACATTAATATACTTACCAAATAAATTAGGAAACTATTTGTTTATTATGCCATCATTACTTTTGCTCTGTTGTGTTGTTAACATGTGTAACTTGTTTAGTTGTTGTGCGTTAAAGATGACATGCTTGAGTGTATTAAATGTTTGATTACATATTTATTGTGAACCTGCTAATCACTAAAATGTCCTAAGTAACAATCTTGGGGATATTTCTTCACTATGTTGGCGTTTGACGCCTCCTATTTGACATATTCAGATAATTCAGGAATATGACCAGTCGGTGGTGCACTCGTAGTGAGTAGATCCCTAGCTTCTTTCTGCTTGGTAGTTGTTCTTTGTTCCTATTGTAATTGTTGTGATTTGTATAATTCTCATAGGGGTGGTCACCACTTTTAGAATTATAACTTCTAGGTGTTAGCCCTATATTGTTGGATTTTGCTATCTCTACCTCGTTTTGGTTCCACTAGATTAAAATGCGCTACTCTGATTATTTGTGTGTGAAATGAATGTAAATCTAAATGAGGACACATGTGCATTTTTGTTAGGTTAATACTCGAAAACTTGGGGTCGGAGTCTATAAACTTGGGTGTTGATTTTTGGGGCGTTACATACTTATTGATGGAACTCCCATATTGGTTAAAACTTACTCCTAATATATCTATCTTTTGTGATAGTCAGGCTACTCTTTGTCGTGCTATGAGTAAGACTTATAATGGTAAGTCTATAAATGTAGATTTAATGCATAACTTTGTTAAATGATTATTCAGAGATAGAGTAATCACTGTGGAATATATTAAATCCATCTTGAACTTAGCAGATCCCTTGACAAAAGGTTTATCAAGAGATCAAATAATGAGAACCATTAAAGGAATATGACTAAGATCCATAAAGATATAACTTTTACTCTTGATGATAACCTTACTTAAGTTTTGAAATATAGGCTAGGTTCAAAGGAACAAACAAGTCAAGTACGTGATTGAAACATGCATTAGAAAAAAATTTGAGTCACATTCCTAAAAGTCTAGTATTTGGTTTCTGTATTTCATAGGAGTTTGAGTACTAGCTCTTAATAGGTCTATAAGCAAACTTTGTTGAAATGAAGCAAATCATCTTTGATAGATTTACCTATATGAGTAGAGAAGTGAGATCGCTTTTGAAAAGATTGGGATCATCTTTAGAGTACTCATGAAATCATGATATGCACAAGGCTAGAATTGTGTGAACTTCTAGATCTCTAGTTATATATAAATAGATGTGTGTTATGTATCCAGTGAGTCATATAAGGCCCTTAGTTCAAGATTAATGGGTCACTAAGTACCTGACAAAACTTTTATATGTACACACTAAAGTAAGGGTTCAAATCCATAAGACACCTTATGCATCTATTTATACTAATATGCCATTAGCCTCAGAATTTGGTTTTATTTTTGAAATTGTGGGAGATTTTTATGTTTTTATAATAAAAAATAAATTTCAAAAATGAAAGTTTATTTTTAGTAAGTAAATAAATATATTTTTTATTAAAACTTTCCATAAACAGAGTGTAGAGCTAGATGGTAAGGGAATGAGCTTTTTGCTTCTGCAACTGCGGTTCAAATCTCATCAAGGATGGTGCGAAACACTGTCTGCGCGCGCAGCGGGGGCTGTAGGGCTACTTGGGTGCTTTTTGACACTTTATTAGGCACACTTTGTACTTCATGCACATCATCACATGGAGCCAAAAGAGCCTTAGAATTTTTGGCACTGGTTCAAAGCTTTTTGGGCCATGGTGCAACTTGAATTGAACTAGGGTCTATTGTGAAGTATTTTAACCTTAGTGTTAATTGAGAGTGACCATGACATTGTTGTACATGTGGCACCTATGACACGTGTTGCTCATATAACAATAATTAAGATGATTATGACATGTGGCTACAATTTTATACTATTGGATAGTTGTTTCTGTCTGAAAGGGCACATAAATAACTACCATAGAACAAAGGGTCATGTCTCTTCATGGAAGAAAATTGTTTACTGTGAATGGGTATGAATGTCTTGAAGAGGCACATGAACATCTATTAAGGAAAAACTCCATGACCTTCAATTGCTATAAATCTTGGATACTATAATCCATAAGAGATACTCTTCATTTTTTTTTTAGTTTAAATCATCTTCTATGCAGTACTCTTGAATCTAACCTCTTACTTTGTTTTTTCTGAATGCATTAAAGGCATATCGGTGTAAAAACTAGAGATTTGTTCAACACTTAAATCTGTAAATTTTCGTGTTGAAATTTGAATTGAGAGTTCATGGTATCCTGAAGATAATTTGTAGATTTCCTTCATTTTCACTTGCTAGATGTACCAGAAAAAGGGCAGCAAATCGATCTTGAGAAATTGATTATTCAAGTCAAGCCTTGAACCCGATAGATCTGATTGTCTCATTGTCTTTTCTCTTTATCCTCCGTTGTGTACTGTTGATGCAGTTTTTTAGCAGGCCTTCTATGCGTCTTTCCCTTAAACCTACACGAGTAGAGGTAAGAGACAAAGGAGGCCCTAGTTCATTCAGGGGACTCTTCGATGCTTAAGTCAGGCTCGTGGTCTAAGAAGGATCTCCAAAAAAGAGACCAACATAATGAATAGGGTTTTGAGTGAACGTAAAACACATACCTCCTTGGTGAAGCGTATCCCTGTTTTTATAGGGAAGGGAGAGATCCACCGTAGGGGGACTCTCTTCTATTACGTTGGAGATTTGATATGATACGAGATCTTTCCAAGATTTTAGGATCCTGAGAACATCGGGATCCGATCTTATCCCCCTGAGATCTTTAAGAGAGATCTTCAGGATTCGTAGGATTCCTCGGATGTTTAGCTCAATTTTGGGTCGAATCTGGGTCGGGGCCAATTTTGGATGACTCAACCCTCCTTGTAACTCAAGCTTTGAGATCATTTAAGATACGTCGATCCCTGTTGAGGGATTTGTTTCGGATTATGATGGATCTGTGACGGGGCGATGGCCGGTTTATGATCATCTTATATCCAATCTTCGATCGATCTATGGTTGATCTGTGACCGAGCTGCGGTCGGTCTATGATCGTCCTGTGACCGATCTATAACTGACTTGTGATCATCCTGTAACCGAGTTAGTGTCAGTCTGTGGCCGATATTTTGCCGAGCTATGGTTGATTTGTAATAGACCCTTAGCCGACCCATAATTTAGTTGGTCTTTAGGGCGCTCGTGTTGGCATTACCCTATTTATCGGTCGGCCTGTTCTTGCACTTGGGGGTCGTTCTAGGCTCAGACTGCAATGGGTTCGGGTCGTTACAGAAGAGTTGGTCCATTTCGTAAGTCGAGTTTCAGACTTATATATTTTTCCCCAACATGTACAAGATTCTTTATTATCTAACATAACATTGGGCGACACACTTGGTGGTTGAGATAGATTTCATATAAATATCACGGGGGCCCACCTGAGCTGCAACTCCTTTCTTGCATGGCCATCCACAAAGATTGACGAAAATACTCCGTCCCCTCTCCCTATCTCTCTCTCTCTCTCCCACGATCGGGCTCAGATTGGGCCTTATATAAACTTGACGGGTTAAGCTCGGGCTGAACTTTTTTAGCCCATCACGACCTAGGTTAGATTTGGACTTTAGGTTTAAGGATGCGGGCTAAGGCTCGGACAACACTTAGCCCAGCCCTAACCCTGCTCATTGAGATTCGAGAGCGGATTGCCTCGTGGGCATTGAGATATACCCATGCCCGAAGCTGTATGGGGCCCACAGGAATGTTCGTGGCAAATCCACTACATCCATATGTTTTTAAAGACCACTGTAGGGCAGGATTCTATAATTAACAAGATCCAAAACTCATGTGGGCCATACCACGTGAAACATTGCGGATTGAACACTTAAGGGTGACAGAAGTTGTGTACTAGGATGATATGTGTGCATACAGTTTATTTGAGTGGTAATAACCCCAGTAACGGTTTCGATGTCTTATAAACGTCATGGTCAGCTCTAGGAAGGTTTTAATGGTGGACGTTTTCATTCTCACTCTTTCGTTTGGGGTGGCCCATCTTAGTTTTGGATCTGCATTATTTTCATAATAATGTCTTATCGTGGTCTTTAAAAATAGATGGATGGAGTGGATTTATCAAAGGACATCTCTGTGGGCCCTACACAGCCTCGGGCAGACGTATATCTCTATTCCCTGTTGGGTCGACCCTAGTTCAAAAATCTGACTTTGCGAGCTTGAACCCGACTCCTTGACGAAATCGGATTGTGTACTAAGTTACTTAGTACGGTTTTATCGTACTGAGTAAACTCTGTTGGGCCCATCGTGAATGTATTTGGTTTATCCATGCCTTCCATCCATTTTTCCAGCTTATTTTATGGGTCGAGACCAAAATTTAAACATACCCAAAGATCAAGTGGACCATACCATTGGAAACAGTTGGAATAATGAGTTCCACCATTGAAACCTTTCTAGGGCCCATAGTGATGTTTATTTCTCATCCAACCTGTTCATAAGATCACACAGACATGGATGAAGGGAAAACACAAATACAAGCTTGATCCAAAACTTCCATGGCCCCCAGAAATTTTCAATGGTAGATGTTCAATTCACACTGTTTCCTATCATGTGGTCCACTTGAGGTTTGGATATACTTCATTTTTAGGCTCAAGCCCTAAAATTATCTGTTAAAATGGGTGGACAGAGTGGATAAAATGCATAAATCATGGTGGACCCCACAGAGTTTACTCAGTACGCTATGCAATCCGCTTCCCTCACTGACACCCTACTGACATATGGATACAACAATATTCGAGTGGGAAGTGGTTTAGGTCTTACCTAGTGAGTGTTTCCCTGACTGTTGGGGCCACTTTAATGTATGTGCTATACATCCATGCTGTCCATCAAAATTTCCAACTCATTTTAGGGCATGGGCCTTAAAATGGAGCAGATCGAACCTCAAGTAGAGCACATCATAAGAAACAATGGTGATCGAATTCCCACCATTAAAAAACTTTCTAGGGCCCAGCACGATGTTTATATGCCATCCAACCTGTTGATAAGGTCATACAAACCTGGATGAATTGAAAAATTAAAATAATTATCAGCTTCATCAGAAACTTTTGTCACCCATAAAGAAGTTTTTAATGGTCAATTTCCATTCTTTCCTGTGATGTGGTCCACCTGAGATTTAGATCTACTTTATTTTTAGAACCATGCCTTAAAACGAGTTGAAAAAAATTAAGGGATGACATGGATATAAAACACATATATCAAGGTGGGCCCCACTATCAGGAGAACACCCATCATGGTGTTACTCGAGCAACACCTAATCCACTCCATCTAAGTGGCGGAAGCAGATTGCGTACTGAGTAACTCAGTACCCTTAGCGTACTGAGTAAACCTTGTGGGGTCCATAGTTATTTATTTATTTTATCCACTCCGTTAATACATTTTAATAGATAATCTTAAGTTTTAATGTCAAAATGGAAGCATATCCAAACCTTATGTGGACCACACCACGGTAAACAGTGTGATTGGACCTCTACCATTGAAAAATTCATGGAGGCCACAGAAGTTTTGGATCAAGCTGATGTTTATGTTTTCTCTTCATCCATGTCTTTGTGATCTTAATAACAGGTTAGATGACAAATAAACATCACTGTAGGTCCCAGGAAGGTTTCAACGATGGAAATCATTATTCCACACTGTTTCCTGTGGTATGGTCCTCTCAAGCTTTGGATTTACTTAAAATTTTGGATCAACCCCTAAAATTAGTAGGAAAAATGGATGGACGGTGTGGATAAACCACATACATTCATGGTGGGCCCAACTGAGTTTACTCAGTATGATAAAAGCGTACTGAGTAACTCAGTATGCAATTCGATTTCCTCATGTGGACCACACCACGGGAAACAGTGTGATTGAACCTCTACCATTGAAAAATTCATGGAGGCCACATAAGTTTTGGATCAAGCTGATGTTTATGTTTTCTATTCATCCATGTCTTTGTGATCTTAATAACAGGTTGGATGACAAATAAACATCACTATAGGCCCCATGAAGGTTTCAATGGTGGAAATCATTATTCCACACTGTTTCTTGTGGTATGGTCCTCTCAAGCTTTGGATTTACTTAAAATTTTGGATCAACCCCTAAAATTAGTAGGAAAAATGGATGGACGGTGTGGATAAACCACATACATTCACGGTGGACCCAACTGAGTTTACTCAGTACGATAAAAGCGTATTGAGTAACTCAGTACACAATTTGATTTCCCAAGTGGCATACTGCCACAAGTAGGGGTGTCATTGGGATGGCCTCAGGCCTACCAAAAGCAGAATTTTGAATAGGGCTAGTCCTACGACCCGGTTCAAAATCTGGGCCGTGACCAACCCCAGGCTCAGCCACTTGACTGCTCTAGCCCCAAGCCCTCTTCACAAGCGTAGCGGGCTTAACCTTAATACTTCAATGGGGTGGTGAGGTGTATACACTTGCAAGTACCAAATCATCCAGATGGACGATGTCCATTTTGCTGATGAAGGGTTCAGAGAGGCTAACAAAGATGAAGAGGTTGAAGTTTATGGATGGGCTGAATCCCACGACTTTAAGAGACAATACACTGTCATATGCATTTATAACAAAAAGGTAATTCAACCCAATGTAATACATCTTAATTTGTGCACCAAGTAGGCCCTCATAGGGTGCCCGAATCATAAGTTAATTTGGATGAACTACATACGTCATAATCGACTTATCTTGATTTCTACTTATTCAACTGATGAGTATGTTTAGTAACCAACATATTGAAATAGTATGGATTATTTACCACAGTGTGTGTGGAAGCTTGGTAGAGCTATAAAATTATGACTATTTCCTACAGGGGATGGTGATTAGGACCAAATAATTTTTTTTGCCTAATAAACTAATTTATTAATTAAACTAACAAGACAAATTAACATTAAGGCTTTCAAGCCAAAGTGAGTCCAATCACATAAACTACAAATGATCTATCAATCAAGCAACTAGTTTATGTAGATAGTGAGCTTGTGCATATAACCTAATTCAAACATTTAAAAGATTTAACTATATAATCGTGAATAAAATTGTGCTCAAATGACAATCACAATCACAAACAGAAGCATTTATAATGGTTCATTTTCCATACTCCACTCTTGGCGAACACACTCTCCTCGAGTGTACCAATATTCATTATTTTAGAACTTTTCAATAGGTTCACCCCTAACCTTTATAACTTTACAAAATGACTTAAATGTACACTACTGTCGGAGGCTCCCTCGGAGACTTGGTTTTCTATTGGCTAACCAATAATCTCGTTCCTAATCCAAGGACCAATGTTTACTCCTATCGGAGTCTACCACAGAGATTAACATGTATGCATCCATGTTCAGTGAATTCAGCCCTACACAAGATCCTAAGTCCTATACAAGAATCTATTCAAGTTCGGATCACAAACTCTTATACTTAATCATACACAATGAAAAAAGTGTATGGACGTAACTTAATAACTTGTCAGATTGAGCCCCTTTGATGTACCTTTCTTGAGGTTCTTGATCAATGCTTTCTTATTCTTCAATCAACTTCTCTTGTGCTCCCCCGATATTTGAAACCAGTCTTCTTTCACTTCCTTGAATTGGCTACTTTGCACTTGATGATCTAATGAGGCTATCAAGGTAATGTAAGTGATTTGGTTGAATCTCCTACAATTAAATGCTTAATTGGTTTCCAAATAGGGATTCACCTAAATAAGCATTCTAGAGGTTTACAAGACAAAGGGTTTGCCTATTGGATTGGTGTTGTTGATGCAGTTTTCCGGTAGACCTTCCCTAACTAACCCTTTAGGACCTGCACAGGTGAAAACAACAAACAAAGGAGACCCTGGCTAGTTCAGGGGGCCCTCTGATGCTTAAGTCAGGACCTTGGGTCTTATAGGGAGATGATCTTTAAGGAAAAGAGTCACCAATCACGTACTAGGATGAGTGTACCTATATTTATAGGAGAAGAAGGAAGATGATGCCTTAAGGAGTCTTCCCTGATACGTTGGAGATGTATACGTTCAGGGATCCTACTAAGATCTTTGAGTCTATCGTCCTCTAAGATTCTCGGGATCCGATCTGATCCTCCGAAGATCTTAGGAGAGATCTCCGGGTTGTTAGAAAGATTCTCAGATTGTAGATCCAAAGGTGGATTGTATGAGCCATTCCGAGCTTCCTGTTGAATCTGTGCTTGCCTCGTTTAGACGCTATCCGAAGCTATTACGGAGCTCTGGTCGAGCTACAGTCGAGCTATGTTCAAGCTATTGGTTGACCTATGGTCAACCTACGGCCGACCTATGGGTTAGGTCAGAAGTTGGCCATTTAAGTGGACTTATAGTTGCGTTCTCTTTCAATGTGCTTACAGTTGCATCGACCTCCTTGAAGGTTGGCTTGTGTTTGGAAGTAGAAGCCCCTTGGGGCTCGAATCTTGAGGACTCTTGCTGATTAGTAGAGTTGGTCCATTCCATAAGTCGACCTAACCGACTTAATTATTTTTCCACCCAACAGTAAGCCTGTAACACCCCATACTTTTCAGTATTCGAGTGTTACCGTATAACCTAACTTAGTATGACCGCTAACCTAGTTTACTTGAACAGTCGCCCTCAATCTATCCATCTTAACCATTTGATGTTGACTATGACAACAAGACCTTTAAGAGTTTAGTTCAATCTGCCCTGGATCCCTAATGACCTTCC
Organism: Magnolia sinica; assembly: GCF_029962835.1. Lineage (NCBI taxonomy): Eukaryota > Viridiplantae > Streptophyta > Magnoliopsida > Magnoliales > Magnoliaceae > Magnolia > Magnolia sinica. Next base: position 22,075,103 of record NC_080583.1, on the reverse strand, counting down.
AACCATACCCTGTGCTTAATAAATAAATAAATAAAGATCCTACTTAGAATCTGGATCATGATAATATTTCAAAATGCACCTATTTAGTACAACTAAATCACATGAAGTAAATTAGGGATCAAAGTCACAAGATCCACCATTCCTCAGGTTACAACATCTCATCGGATTATCCATCCTTGGGAAACACAAACCGGATCATCTGTCCCCATATTTGACTACCAGATCACACCTAAACACTGCTTAGGGATTCCTAAGTGTAAGACCCGTATCCTAATCCGTATTGTTCCATTGACTCCCGCAATCATTCTCGTTGAATTTCGGCAACTCGCGACCTATGATTAATGTTTGCACATGACCCTAAGTCATATCCCGTAGATTTGAGTCGGTTTAATCTGAGACGTGTACCATTGTGACCGCGTCATCGCCGCGGTTTCGATGCCACGTATTACGCACTGATCCGATACCCTGGAAGGGAGATGTGGGCCGGCGTTCAGTTCGAGAAAAACACCGCGCGTTTGCAATTCCAAGAGAATCTTTACAACATGTCCCATCAATCAATCACTCAAATCAATCAATCAATCACCTCATTCAAGTACAAGAGCAACCCATGCTTTCTTTCTCCACAAGTCAAGCAACCACTAAAAGTCAACAAATCTCTCACCTCACCCATCACTCACCTCACATCCATCACCCATCACTCTCTCCTTACAACCACCCATTCTCTCTCTTTCTCTTCACAATTTTCCAAGCAATAAAATCCTAAGCAAAAGTGGTGAACGTCCATGGTTTTCCAAGAGAGAAAGTGAGATGTGTGTGGCCCACTTCCCACCCTAAAAACTCTTCATCCTAGCCATTCATTCCTCATCTTCCACCATCAAAGTGAAACACAAGGAGATCGGCTTTCCAACGGACCAAGAAGATCAAACGGTGGGTGCTCTATTAGGCCTAGATTTCTTTTTTTGATGAAGGGCCAAGTGAGGCCTACCGATTGTTGGTATGGATCTCACTTTGGACCCTAGGTGTGGCCGATGGCCCGCCTTGATCCACATGATCATTCCATGATGGGCCATTCCCCATGGACCCCATCATGGTGTTTATTTTCTTTGCATGGCTAGAGGTCATCTACACCTTCCATTTTGGTGGAGAAGGAATCTCCACCGTTGATCTTTAATTTGATGGGCCCACGTGTAATGAGACTCACTTGATGTATGATTGATTGCATAGGAGGGCCCATAGTGTCGGGGTCCCTCCATCACACGTATGTCTCCCTCTCTCTCTCTCCCTCTCTCTTTCATTTTTTTTCTCTTGTTATATGTGATGATGTGGCCGTGTGGCCCACTTGGATGGACCTCACCATAAGGCATGTATTTTATCCAAGTCATCCATAGGTGGGGCCCACTTTATAAGTGTTGTCACCACCCCATCCCTCCTTTGGTAGCCCACGTGGGCAGTCCACTTGAAATGCACAATCGTCTAGCGTCCTTGGATGCTGGACGTTGAATGGAAAACACAAATATTAGCCTTGGTTCAAGGCTATTTGGGTGAGCCACTTGTATAGGCCCCACATTGATGTATGAAGTCAATGCACATTGTCTATTCCATTCCCTAGCTCATTTTAGGCATTGAGCTGAAAAATGGAGTCAGTCTGATTTTTTGGTGGGGTATAGCGTTGAAAACAGTGGTTGTTACCGTTGAAATCCACCTTGATTTTTCTACCCGCCAAAACACATCACATATTGGGCTTGTTTGGCCCGTCTTGAGTCCTGGAATCCAATGGCTGGGGTGGATTTTGCTGATGCGGGCCCCACACAGGAAAAACCGCAGAAAAATCCAATTTTTTTTTAAAAATAAAAATAAGCAGCACTTGTTGCCGCTGACATTAGTAGCAGGCACTGCTACGCTGTGGACAGACGGGCAGAGACCACAGGTCCTAGCCGTGGGCCCCACCATTATGTGTGGCAGCATCCACATCGTGCATTTGTTGGGTCCCCTTTGGGACAGTGGGCCCCCCAAAAATCAGCCGCATATGGGACTCAAGTGGCCCACACGGTAGGCAACAGTGTGATTGAACGTCTGCCTTTGAAACCCATTTGGGGTTTGCATAGAATTTTTGGATTAATATTAAATTTGTCTTTCCCTTTCATCCGGGTTCATGTGACCTTATCAATGGTTGGATGTCAAATAAATCATTATGGTGGGCCCCACATGGGACGTAAGGATGTATGTGTTTTATTCTCGTGGGCGGTGGAACCCACCATGCATGTGTTTCGTCAATGTCATCCAGCCAGTGGGCCCCACCCTTGATGCCATGGACGGTGGAACCCACCATACATGTGTTTCGTCAATGTCGTCCAGCTAGTAGCCCCACCCTTGATGTTTGTGTTATATCCAACCGTCCTTCCATCTAGTGGGCCACACGTGTGGACCCTACCATGAGGTATGTGACCCACCATAACACATGTGTTGCATCCAAACCGTCCAAGCATTTGGCAAGTTTGTCTTATAGGCTTGAGACTAAAAATAAGTTAGATCTAAAGTTCAAGTGGACCCCACCCTGATTTATGCATTTGATCTCTACCATCCAGATATGTGGGACGGTGGGATCCACCTGATGAACGTGTTACATCCTCACCGTCCAGACAGCATGGGACGGTGGGGCACACGTGATATATATGTTATATCCTCACTGTTCACATGTGGGACGTCGGACTCCCATTGATGCATGTGCTTTATTCACACCATCCACCTGCCAGGCCCACCTTGATGTGTATAAGGCCCATTGTTGAGCCCACCTTGATGTATATGAGGCCCGTTGTTGAGGCCCACCTTAATATATATGGGGCCCCTATTATGAGGCCCATTGTGATGTATGCAAGGCCCATTGGTTATGGCCCATTGCAATGTATGTAAAGCCCAATTGGTGTGGCCTATTCAATATATATATATATATATATATATATATATATAAGGCCTATGTGATTAGGCCCACCTTGATTTATTTGGGGCCCATGGGTTGAGGCTCATTATAATGTATTTCCGACCCATTTGGCAAGGCCCATTGTGATGTGTTTCTGGCTCATATGGCCCATTGTGATATATTTTCAGCCCATGTGATGAGGCCCATCTTGATGTATTTGTGGCTCGCATGGCTAGGCCCGATGTGGTGTATATGTGGCTCAATGCGAGGAATGTGCACCTCATGTAATGTGTGATTTCACTATAATGCAGGTAATGATGTTATGGCAGGCCTTGCCTTGGGAGCAAAGTTGGTTTGACATCCACATTGTAAGAATAATGTTGGTTAAATGTCCACATTATAACTCTCCCTAGGGCCCATTGATAGGCCCATGCTTGTTGTGTGTAGGCCATCAAGGCCCATCTTCGTTGTGAGGATAGTTCATCACCATATAAAATGCTTAGTATAACTCCATGATTCATGCCCATATGCATCATATATATGCCTGATATGAGGAATGTTTGATCATAGCATATGCCATTAGGTAGACTATTTACGGGACTCCTTATGAGACGGAGTGCCCACATTATTGCGCCGTACACGCAGGATTGCTGCATGACTGGATAGTATGACTCATGCATCTCGCATATATGTGACTTGATCATTGTATGCCCTAGCGACATCAAGGTCGTGGCCTTCACAGGCACATCGTGGATGGCTGATGGGACACCAGATATGCTTGGTTCTAGTACCGTGGGCACTTAGGATGTCCTTGGGTGAAAGTCCCAAAATCCTCCAGGCCAGGAGATGCTCCAACGTCTAGATCGAGTGGAATATGAGCGCCGGTGTCTATACCATGAGGCAGTGTCTCCCACTGTGTCGTGGTCGGTTGGAAGGGGGTGTGACCTTATCCGCCCGAGTGAGGGGGCTTAAGCTAGGCTGAGTATGACCAGCTCGTAAATGGGTCCGCTATCGATGAGCCGAGTAGGTATTGGCAGACTGCTGGCTAGGTGGATAGTGAGGTCTCTTCCACTCACTGGGTTGTGCAGCTAAGGAGGAGGCAGTCGGTGTGGAGTGTAATAGACCCCAGTGATTTTTCCAGAGAGCAACTGTACTGATATGTGGACTCATTGAGCATGAATTACATATCCATTCATTCATTCATTCACTATCCACTCCGGCTGGTGGTGCGTAACTATTTGTTACGTGTACCTTCACGTTGCCAGGATTTCGATTGGGCCCGCGACTAACCTAAGGTCAGGAGTTTACCACATTGAGTCGGACTATCTAAATTTAAGTATGAGACTGGATTGGATAGAAGTCCCTTATGGTGGACCCAGTAGCCTGTGATACTACGTACTATCATCCTGACTTCACATTCCAGCATGATCATTTCATTCGCACCGCATATTACATTGCATCCGCAGTACTTAGCATTTTGGGTTACTATATTTTTGCACTTATATGGCCTAGATGAGGTTGATGGTATTCGTGGCTCGTTGGGATTTGCATATTGCATTGCATCCTCAACATATGTTATTGTCTTATTATGTTTTTCATCGCATAGCATTGGTACGACTGATAGCACTCATGGACTTACTAGTATATTTTCGTTTACTTTGATATAGTATGATTCATGATCTTGTCAATATTTCCGCTTATTCCAATGATGCATAGTTTATGGGCTTTATGGTATACTTGGCACTTATCTTGTGCACACACTTTCACCACCCTCTAAGCTTTTGTAAGCTTATGCATGATAGATGTGTGCAAGTGGCGTTAGGTTGCAGCAGCGTTAAGCTTGGAGTGTGCAGCTGTCCTCTAGAGCTTTGATTTCAATATATGTATTTTCGTTTCGGTACTGTATCCAAATGATTATATTAGTGGATATGTGATGATGATGTTGCCTTTATGATTTGGGTATACTTGTGGTTATGCTTCTTATGAGACAAATGTACGTTGAAAAATCCTCATTGTAGGATCCTAGGATTGGAACCTGGCATATGTACGCTGGGGGTCGAGAATGGGGTACTACGGAGGCTGTCGGCACGGGGTTTGGCGATCGGGATTCCTATGAATCCAATTTCCGGGTTTGGGGCATGACACTAGGACTGCTAATAACTAAGGATGAGTCAATTCAACTGTTGAATTATTTGAATCATTAGGATGTCGAGATTCGATAAGTGGACGTTCACTTGGTATGGCTCACTTACCAATCTAAAATGATCTAATCTTTCTTATCAGAGCCCTATAGGTGGCTGATTGAGTAAATAAACAGCATTGATCAAGATGCAAATCATGATGAACAACTTACAAAGTAATAATAATAATAACAATAACAATGATAATAATAGTAATGATATTAAAAACATTATAAATAAGGATATTTAATATTATAAGTTTGTAGTAGGCCATGAGATTCACAATCCAGCCACTAAATTTTAGTTGAGTGGTCCCATGGACCTTTTTACCGTTGATGATGGGTTTGGATGCAATCTGACCATCGGATCGAGGCAAATCCACAAATAAGATCTGAATCAAGTCATGGGGCCCACCTAAGCCGTGGATTTGCCCCATCTTTGGTCAAGGGCACTACTCTGGACCCCTAGAACTTAATGGACGGAGTGGATTTCATCTAAACTCTACTGCGGAGCCCACATAGATGTTGTTGGTGCACCAGAAGTGGTGCACTCGTTGTGATGTACACTCATATATCCATGCATTTAATAAGACTGTATCATGTATTGTTTCATATGCGTTGTTATGTTTTTATAATTATGCTTATCCAATGCGGCGATGTGTAATCTTGAGGGGAATTCACACTGAGTTGGTCACTCATCCATTAAATATATAACCATACCGGTAGTATAGGTGGCTTAGATGATATTCAAGTTCATATGGATGAGGAGCCGTTATGATTGACAAGGATGCGTGGCTTTATCTATCTCGAGAAGCTGTGCGATCTTGTGGCTTTCATTTATATGTATTTTAATATTTCTCCTGTATTAAATTATGTAATTCTTGTAGTTGTTAAGATAGAGACATTGGTTGTATAAGTCATTATGGGCAGCCTCTTGTATATTCAAAATGTAAATACAAATTTTTCTTTATGTTAATTTGTCCATCCTATGCTAAATTGCTCAATCTGAAAAGAAGAAAAAAAATATATATGGAATTTGGCTCTCTAAAGGTTAACACTCAGGTTTTTGGGAAACGAGTCATATACTTGGGTCCTGAAAACATGAGGCGTTACAAAGCCTCCCTTACTTTTCAAGCCGATCTAAAGGTGCTTGGGAAGTAAGCTTGACTCAATTTGGGTCAGATTTAGGTCAGGTTATGTAGTGATAAATGCCAAGTATAGCGGCCAACATGATGCTCAAGGCGTGTCAGTTACTTAACATGGCGTGTCGTTTCGTGGTTCAAGGTCACGTGTGGCGTCAGGCCACTGTTTTGGTGATAGACCAATGAGGGCGTGACATGTGGCTTAATACTCGATATTAGGGTCGAGCAGCATATGGGGTCGCGCCACATGTCGGTAGGGGGTAGCCGAAGGGACGTTGTACAGCTCAGCATTGTTAGTCGCACTTAAGCGACGCCACATGGCTTCCCTATATAAGGGAAGCCCTAACCTTGGGTTGTCCTCATTTGCATTTTTGTCTTCCCTAATTTACCATTTGCTTTAGTTGTTTGAACAGGCGATTTTTGGAGATTGTGGCCATCGGCGTCCGAGTGTCCATTTCTTCCCTGGTGAGCTCCGATCTCTTACCCCCCTCCTTTTCTTTTTCCCTTTCAACGACTCTCAACTTCTATTGAGAGCCGTCTTGTTGGAATCCTTCGGTTCACGGGAGGGGGCCTCTGGTGGCGACAGTAGGTTTAGTAACCTACGGGTGATGTCGAACCCACTGTTGTCGTTAGTGATGGTGGTAAATGTCGATTTACTGGCATCATGGGCAATGAAAAGGTCCCTGACAGAGAGGCCGGAAGATGTGAAAGTGACCGGTGAAGAGGATTCGGAAGAGCTTGCTATCGAGGAGGGTCCGAGGGGTCCCATTCCCATGACCATCACTAAGGAAGAATTATCTCGGATAAGGCTCGGGTATCACATTCTTGAGTCTATGGTCCTTCAGCTTCCCTCGCTGTTGAGACTCAAATATTGCATAATTTTCTCCATTTATATCTTGGTTTTATGAACATGAGTCAGCTTAATGTTCTATTTTACTCATGTTTGTATTGCAAGGTGAATTTAAGAGCTTGGATTGAAAAGGGTGCTAAAAGCGTGGATTTGATGCTCAAGAATCACCAAGGCAAGGGATGGATCTTAGGAGACCAATATTGAAGAATTCACATGCTAAAGATTCAAGAAAACCAAGTGAGGAATGAAGAGAATCGAAGATTTGAAGTAAAGAAAAGGAATCCTGAAATTGTCCTGAAAAAACGTATTCTGAAGTATGTTTTAGGAAACTATATAAAGTGAAGTCTATTTTAGCAAACTGCATAAATTTGAGGCAGTTTTTAGAGTTTTTCAATTTAGTACAAAAGTTGGAGTTCCCCACTTATAAATATGGCTTCCCAGGGCATTCTTAAGGATTATTCAAGGCATCCCAAAGCAAGATCTAGGATTTTTAGAGAGTTTTATAGTTTTAATTTGTTTTTCTTTAAAAGCTTTTAAATATTTATTCTTTCTTGTTGTTTTCTTTCTCCATTACAATTATGTTTTTCTAGTTCCCTCTAGCCTAAGCTAGAAGGGAAGTAATTAATTTAATGTTTTCATAGTTATGATAATTGATTATTTTAATGATAAGAAAAATGGTGAATGCATGTTATCAATTATTTAGGTTTAGTTTTTTATCCTAATGTGAGATCCATATGTTTCCATCATATGAGATCCACATTGATGGATAGGCTTACCCTGAACCAATTAGATTTCCTAGATAGGAGAGGTTCTCAACCTGTTACATTTCTTTGATATTCATTATTTTATAGATATGAATTCTTAAAATCACTGGCTTGAGAATATATATCAATGGTGCAACTACATAATTTTCTAATATTTTATATCATTTATTTAAAATGTTTAAATTTTTTTATTTTCCGATTAGGCCGACCATAGTGCTCGGATCCTAGTTGTGTTGTCCAAGTCATCATGATTTTGGAACATTAACCTATGTATGGAACTTTGAAGCTTGGGTGTTGTTTTAATTCAGTTGAATTACATCCATTTAGAACTCACAAAATCAAATCATTAGTTTAGTTTTTTTATTACTTAGCTTGTTTTGCATATGATTTTTTCCTTCTCACAATTCATCTCCCTGTGAGATCGACCCTGTATTCATGGGGTATTACTTACGAACCTTTGCACTTGGAGGCAAGCAATCAAGTTTTTAGGGCCGTTGCCGGGGAGATACTGAGATAGATCAGATCAGTGTAAGATAGCTAAGGTAAGTTCTCTTCTAAACCCTTCAAAATTTTTATAGATTTTCTGTTTTTCTTTGAAAGTAAATTCAGTTGGGTCTTTCAAGCACTAATTATGACATAAGGTTGCCTTGCTTGGGATTTTATCACCCGAGTGTTATGGTTGTCCTACACTTCAAAGATCATCCAATGAATCTATTTTCCAGATTACCATAGTTTAATTTCTGTATTAGTTTTACTTTTGTTGATTTATTTTTTATTTTTACTTTGTGGTTTGAACCCTTATGGTCGGCTCTGCCACCTGAGTTGTTGATTTATTTTTGCTTTATGGATTGAACTCTTATGGTCGGCCCTACTGCCTGAATTGTTGATTTATTTTTACTTTGTGGATTGAACCCTCATGGTTGGTCCTGCCATGTGGGTTGTTGATTTATTTTTGCTTGTGGATTGAACCCTTATAATCGGCCCTGCCGCTTGGGTTGTTAATTTATTTTTACTTTTTGGATTGAACCCTCATGGTTGACCCTGCCGCCTGGGTTGTTGGTTAAGTTTTTGTTTTATTTTAAGTATCATACTTGCTATTTGAATTAGTGGTATTTATTGTGTGGTGTGAATGGTGTATGTCCCGTTCAAGTAGGGATCAAAACAATCGACTTTCCTCTAAAGTAGACTAGTTCCATGCCTTGATCATTCACTTAGAAAAGACACTCAATATCACTTAGATTCCATGGCAGACCCAGTTGATAATCCAGATGCAAATCTGCCAGATCCAACTATAAATCGAAACAGAGAAAATCAATGTAATCCTCCTCTTGAGGATGAAAATGAAGTTCATAAGAATGTGTTAAATCAACCGCGGACTTTACGTGAACATCTACACCCTGAGAGATCAACTTTACCATCTTGTATAGTGTTCCCTACTAACACAGGGAACATTGATTTTAAACCAAGTATGATTCAATTGATTCATAAATTTCTTAGCTTAGATTCTGAAAACCCCTACTTGTACTTCAAGGACTTTGAGGAAGTAATTGCAACATTACAAGTAAATAATGCAATAAGGATGCACTTAAGCTTAGGTTATTCTCATTTTCTCTAAAGGATCGAGCCAAAGCATGACTTAACTCTCTAAGACCTAATACCATCACTACATGGCAAGCCTTAAGCAGAGAGTTTCTGAAAAAAATTCTTTCCTGAGCACAAAACAAATGCACTTAAACAGGAAATCATGTCATTCTCTGTAACGTCTCGGAAAAATCCGTACAAGGACCCGAGTACCACCTCAGGCAAAAATCACCCAGGACCAAAACCTTTAGAAATTAGGTTAATATTAGCAAGTGCTAAACTAGAGTACTTATTAAATTAGCACTAATCACTTTAAATATGATCTGTAAGACCCAAACCGTGCAGTATCATTGATGCTACATTACCCTGAAATCTAGAATCCATCTCTAAACCCGGTTGCTCTTGGGAGCATACCGAAACTCCGTATCGGACCTGGACCGCACGTCGAAAGTCTGATGACCGTGAAACTATACAGTTATGACCGTATTTCTGGACTTGACAACCCCTTCGAAAATCAAGTCTTAATTATGTCTAGAAATACACAACTTGATCCTGGAGCAAAGTGTGTGAGAAACGTGAATATCTTTAGAAATGAAATTCGAACTTAAGTAATTTGAGTCATGTCGCTTGCGGGCCAAATATAAGGATTCAGACTGTCAGAATTTGACCCAAATACACCCTCGGATCAGGAGAAATGTCCCACACATGTCGGTGTACTTGTGGCCCTGATCGAGTGACCGTGACCGTTAAACTGAAACTGGTCCGCCACGGCTGATCTGTAAACCCGATCGGAACGAAAACTCAACCTGACCTAGATCCATGGTCAGGGAGCTTAAGTCCGACCGCATGTGGAAAAGGGGCCACCAGAAGTGCTCCGTTGGACCGGAACAGTCCGTATTTGGATATAACCTAAGTATACCTTGGCCCTGGGGCCATTTCCATCAGTCCTGGGCCTATATAAGGACCTTAAACCCTCTCTCTCTCACCTCATACGAATTTGAGAAAGCCTAGGAGAGAGAAGAGAGAAAAGAGAAGGGAAAAGAAAGAAAGTGAGAGTGAGAGTTGGAGATTCTTCCTGGAATTCGATCCCGCTATTCCACACAGTCAACCACCATTCTTGTATTGCTATACAGGCGATTCCAATTCCGTTCTTAGGTAAGAAAACTTAACCCTAACTTGTTTTAGGATTTCAGATAGTGTAAGTTATGAAATAACTAACCTAATTCATGCTATAGGTTGCCAATCCGCCGTTGACAAAGACCGAGTGTCTAAAATGAATCCGTTACTTGTTTACCGGCGTAAGGTGCGGACTATAAATGTATAGGTTATGGTTTTCAAGGCTTTCAATGTCAGTTAATGATTTATGACTGACTTGAATTGCTATCACATGCTTAGACACGATGTTTGCTGCACTTTACACATATATGTGAACTATGTTGAATAAAGTGTATTCTTGTGTTTGTTGAAATGTCTGAATGAATATGGAATTATGATTAGTACCTTTATGATGGATGTTTAGTAATACATTATCATTGTATATGTTGCAACTCCTATGTAAAAGGATTTGCTATAATATACGTTGTAAGTAAATTAATCTATGTATGTTGGAATTATAGTCTAAGTGTTCGTAGAAATGTCTGAATGTTCAGGCATGTAGTAATTGTACTTTACATGGGTGTTGAGATGAGATTCTCAACTACCTAAATGATGTGTATGATTTCCTCCATGTAACTTATATTCTTTGTCTGTTTTATTTAGGGATTGCATATGTTTGAATTTATGTTTAAGTTGAAATCCATCAAATGTTCACATGCTTGTATGGTTAGAATTAGGCATTCATTACTACTCTGATTATCTTATATGATTATCTGTTAAAATTGAATGTGTTTAGGACTACGATATAGTCCAAGCAATCGGTAACAGGCACTGAATAGGTGGCTGAGGTTGTTTCGCCACATAGGGTGTGATCGATGAATCCGAGCGGTACTTGGGATGTCGGCAGTGGTTAGGCCACACGGAGTACTTACGTATTTCATGTCGATCAACTCAACGTGCGCTCATACTAGTCGAGCTCGTTAAATAACCTGATTGACCTGATGTATGTTCACCATGTATGGACGCTACCGCTTGAATCTAAGGTACCAAACTCACTAGTAAAAACCCCTTTAACCTTGATACCTCGATCTGCTTAGACTCATGAACTGGGCATGGTGGTGTGGGACACTGTGGTCGAGTTGTCGGACTACGCTGAGGTGACGAGCCTCCCCGTAGTGTCTAGTGAGCAACACAGCCTCGTGAGCCGAATACGGTGGTATGGGATACTGTATTCGAGTTGTCAGCCTACACTGATAAGGTGACAAGCCATGACCTCGAGCGTATGCAAAGACTGTGTAGAGGCGACGAGCCCTTATGTAGCAACAAGAGTACAAACTATGCCTACACTGATAAGGTGACGAGCACTTTGTAGCGACCTAGAACCGTAAGAGAATTGGTAGGACTGACGACCCTAGAATGGATCATCGTTTGGAAATTGATATAAGGGAGGTACCTTAGCTTCCCAATCCTGCTGTATGAAACAGACTAATAAGATCTTGATAATCATACTTATGCACCGCATTGCATGTGCCGTTTGGCGATGTGTAGAGAGCACGAGAAAGTGACTGACATGCGTGACCGTTAGATGAAGATCACTGAGGGAGTGCAGGCGAGGGCATGCATCATTTATACATACCATTCCTGCATTAATCAGAGTACTTAGGGATGTTCGATTGTATTGTTTTATCATTACTGCTTGACTGAATTGATAACATGTTAACCTTTGCTTTATTGTTCCACTGAGTTGATCACTCACTCCCACGTTACGGGATGGTGTTTTAAACACCAACCAGACTCTGTCTTAGTTGCAGATGGAGACCCGACTGATGAGGCAGAGGCGGACTTCGCAGACGATGAGGATGCTTTCTCATATATGCAGTATTCATGCTTGTTTACATAGACCGTTCTAATCGGCGGGGCTTCAGGGTTATACTTGTAGTGGACTATTGCATTTTTGATATTTTGTATTTTGAAACAATACATGTAATTATTGACCTGGCAATGCATACATTCTTTGGGGACTTATACTGATTCGTAAACTTATATACATTTGAGTCAGTCTTCCGCTTGCGCATTACAACTGTCTCTGGATTATGTTTTGTTGATTTGGCTTAATCTTATTCATGTTTTATGTACTAATACAGACAACATTTAATCATCATTAAATATATTGCATATGTGATGCGTTGGAACTCGGGAGTTGGACTTCTACTCGACCCCCGATTTTCAGGGCGTTACGTTCTCCCAAAAGAGGAATGAACTATTATTCCAAGCTTGGGAGCGCTTTAAAGACCTTCTACTTACTCGTCCACATCATGGTTATGAACCATGACATGTGATTGATGCGTTCCGAAAGGGGCTCACCATGGATACCCGTCAGTTCATAGAGATGATGTGTGGTGGAACCTTTCTTGACAAAGATCATAATGAGGCTTGAGATTTTCTACACATGTTAGCAAAGAATATGTAGACATGGGATGTCTCTGCTAAACCAGACTAAACTAGACCCATTCCTAGAGAGAAAGCGGGGATGTATGTCTTAAGAGAGGAAGACGACCTTAATGCAAAATTCACTGCATTAGCTAGAAAGGTCGAAGCCTTGGAAATTAGGAAGGTTGATATGGTTAAAAAAACACTTCTTTAGGTAATTTTTGTAACATTTATGGTGGTGCAAACCATGACATAAAGGATTGTCCAATAATCCCAGTTGTACAACATATCACGCATGAGCATGAGTAAGCAAATGCTATAAATAACTACCAAAGGTCAATTATGCAACCAATGGGAAACTCGTATAATCCAAATTGATGTAACCATCCTAATCTTAGTTGGAGGAATGGACCACAAATTAATGCACCCAATGCACCTCAAATGTCTCCACAAAACAACTTCTTTGGGGCATCTAACAATACACCATATGTGCCCCTGCCAAAACGATCATCTGTGGAGGATGCATTGACCGCATTCATGAACTCTCAAGCTCAAATGAATCAATCTCTAATCCAATCAAATCCAGAATTAAAAATGACTGTGGCTAGGATTGAGACTCAACTAAATGCTAGGAAAAAAATCACCCTTCCTTCTTAACCTGTGCCAAACCCTACAAACACACATTTTATTGGAAACTCAAATCTAAGTGAGCTACATCACGAACAAGCTAAGGCCATCATTACCTTGAAAAGTGGAAAAGAGGTCAGTAATAAGATAATGCAGCTGATAGAAACACTAGATGATGAGCCACCATCTTAAGAGAATGATGAACCGACTATGGTTTAAGAGCCGTAAAAATAAAAAAAATAAAGAGACTAAGTCATATGAACCTCCAGTTTCATTCCCATCTAGACTTCGAAACCTAACTTTCCCAATGAAATATCAAGAGGTATTGGATGTGATCCAAAAGGTTACTGTTAATATTCCTCTGATTGATGCCATTAGACAAATTCCATCATATGCTAAATATCTCAAGTACTTATGCACTGTAAAGAGAAAATTAAATGTGCACAAAAAGGCCTTCCTTACTAAGAAAGTGAGCGCTATCATTCAACAAAGGGCCGTACCTAAATACAAAGACCCAAAAAGTTTCACTATTCCTTGTATTATTAGGAATTTCCAAATTGAGCATGCTTTGCTAGATTTGGGTGCAAGTGTCAACTTAGTACCTTATTCAGTTTACAAACAAATGGGGTTAGGCGAGCTTAAACCAACCATGATTACACTCCACCTCGCTGACCGTTCTATTAAGGTACCAAGGGGAATTTTAGAGGACTTGTTAAATCATGTGGAGAAATTCTACTTCCCCGTGGATTTTATTGCACTAGACACTGAACCTTGTGTAAACGCTAACACTCAAGTTCCCATCATTTTAGGCCGCCCATTCCTAGCAACTTCAAATGCAATAATAAATTGTAGGAATGGAATGATGAACTTGTCTTTTGGTAACATGACTCTAGAACTAAATATTTTCAATCTATGTAAGCAGCCCATTGATAATAATGAGATCCATGAGATGAATTTCATGGACTGCTTGATAGAAGAAGAGGAATTGAAACCTGGTTTGACTAAGGAATTGATTCAAGTCTTTAGGGACTTGAAAAATTCTGATTTAGAAAAAGTGTTTGCTAAAATTTGTGATGATAATGAGAGTATTACTACTCAGGAATTGGTATGTACCAATGGAGACCGCGCACTCCAATCCTATCTATCGAGGACTCGCGACATATGTCATCACCAGCTAATGTTCCAAAGTTTTGTAAGTGCTATGACGTATAAAGTACCCTTTGTTGTCAAATTTTGATGAGACAAAACAATTCAGTGTGTGACTTGTTCATATGATGGAAAGTTCACCTTCAAGTTCAAGTATGATAGAAGTTCACCTTCAAGATCACATGAAGTTGGAAAGTGCAAGACATGAAGATGGTTAACTCTACTTCAAGATCAAGCTACTAAATCTACTTCAAATAGAAGATCTAAAGCTGCTGAAGATTTGAGTTCAATGTCCAATATTTCAGGTATAAATGACCCTAGAAAGACCCTAGGTTTAGATCCTTTCTTATGCAAATTATCTACGAGTTATTATACTTTAAATAGGCTTAAATTCAACTAGTCCTAGCCTATGTTTGACTAGTCCAGGCTCTGGTTCGACCAGTTCAGGAATTGCTTCGACTAGTCCTAGTTTTAAATTCAAATTTTGAGTTTTTCTGGTAGATCCTCCACCAGTCGAGCACCTTGCTCAACCAGTCGTGGACATTAGCTCGACTATCCATGGGGAGCTTGACTCGAACTCTAGCAACATTTTTGTGGGTCCCACGACCAGTCGAGGGTTGTGCTCGACCAATCGAGCAGGCCATTGGACCAGTTGTAGGTCGGTTTTATCCGATCGCACCAGAAAATTTGAATTTTGGTTGAATCTTAGACCAGTCGAAGGAACCATCTTTTAGCCTATAAATAGAGGACTTTTCTCATTCCAAATCATTCAAAAAATTCACAGAAAGCTTTCACTTTGAGAGAAAATTCCCTGTCATTATCAAGCTATAGTCCGGTAAATTTAAGATTCTTTAATAGCTTATTTGTTTTTGTAATTCCTTGATCTCTGTGTTGTGAATTTGATTTTCTTTTAAAGGGAGTTTTTACTCTACCTTTTAAGATCCAAGGAATTCAAACAAGTAGCCCAAGGTTTGAGATAATTTAAAATCTATTTAGAACCTAGAACCCTTAATTATATTTGTTGGACATTGAACATCTACACATCAAGGGAAGTGGTTCTACAAGCTACATCCAGCAACATCTTCAAGAAGAAGTAAGTACTTTTGTTTATTTGCTATTTAGTTGATATCCAGGAAAATCTCTGTAGTGGTTTTGAATGAGATAGCCATAAAATCTCAGTGTGTGGGGTTTGTGATTATGAGAGCTCACTTGAAAATACAATTGTATAGGTTTTAAGGTGAACCTGAGAAAACCTTGTTTTATAGTGAACACCAATATCATGTGGGTTGTGATTATTAGGAGTGGAGTAGGTGTGGTTGTTTGAAAATAGTTAGTGTATACACCGAACCACTATAACTCTTGGTGTTTATGGTGGACGATGATGTATGTGATGGATGTGTGCTGAATATTTGTAATCTTTCTTTTCATGTACATGTGGTGAATGGTTGTAATAGATAGCCTCTTGTTTTAGTTTGTGATTTTGATCCTTACTGAGTTTAAGAAATCAGGTTGTCCTACTATAAACATTTATTTTTGGTGTAAGGTTGGCCTTTGAACTAGGTTTGAATCAATTTCTCAATACTATTACGATTAAGATCTTAGATTGATTTAGTTATATTTATTATTTCTGTTCAGCATTTTTTTATTTTGGCATAGTCCTATTCACCCCCCCTCTAGGACCGAGAGCTCTCCTTTTTAAGTTTGATTTAAAACCACTACTAAATGAGCTTAAGTATGTATACTTAGGTGAAAATAAAACTTATCTTGTGGTGATCTCTTCATTTTTAGACAAGGATCAAGAGATTAAATTGTTGAATGTTCTAAGGGACCACAAAGGAGCCTTAGGTTGGACCATTTCTGACATCAAGGGTATAATCCCTTCCATACGCACCCATCAGATCCACCTCGATGAGGATACCAAACCAATTAGACAACCTCAAAGGCATCTTAATCCAAACATGATGGAAGTTGTAAAAAATGAGGTGATCAAATTATTAGATGTGAGAATTATCTATCCAATATCTGATAGTATTTGGGTGAGTCCAACTTAAGTAGTCCCAAAGAAATTTGAAATAACTATCATGCAAAATTCTAATAATGAACTCATACCAACACGTGTCACCATTGGTTGGCGTGTTTGCATTGACTATAGAAATTTGAACCAGGTCACAAAGAAGGACCATTTCCCTCTACCATTCATCGATCAAGTTTTAGAGAGGGTAGCATGTCACTCATATAGTTTTCTTGATGGATATTCCGGATATAACCAAATAGAGATAGCCCTGGAACACCAAGAGAAAACCATGTTCACTTGTCCATTAGGCACATTTGCTTTCAAATGGATGCCATTTGGATTGTGTAACGCCCCAGCAACTTTTCAACGGTGTATGTTAAGTAATTTTTTAAATATGGTTGGGAAGTTTCTTGAGGTTTTCATGGACGACTTCTCTGTATTTGGGAGTAGTTTTGAGGAATGCCTTAACAATTTATCTCTTGTCTTATGTAGGTGTGAGGAGAAGCACCTTGTCTAAAATTAGGAGAAATGTCATTTCATGGTTCAAAAGGAAATTATTTTGAGCCATGTTATCTCCAAAAATTGAATCGAGGTAGATCGTTCAAAACTTGACATTATTGCTAATCTACCTATCCCCCGAACTGTTAGAGATATTAGATCACTTCTAGGGCATGCTGGTTTCTATAAAAGATTAATCAAGGACTTTAGTGCCATTACTAGACCCTTGATTAATCTTCTTAAAAGGATGTCCCATTTAAGTGGACATTTGAGTGTGCAAGTGCCTTTAATAAAATTAAATCATCCCTTACTACTGCACCTATCATGCATCCACTAAATTAGACACTTCCTTTTGAACTAATGTGCGATGCAAGTGATTATGCCATAGGGGCTGTTTTGGGTCAAGGGAAAGATAAACGACCCTACGTTATTCACTATACGAGTAGAACTCTAAACTTGGCCCAAGTGAACTACTTAACAACTGAAAGAGTTACTTGCAGTAGTTTTTTTCTTTGGATAAGTTTAGGTCCTACTTGCTGGGATCCAAAGTGGTCATTTTTACGAACCACTCAGCTTTGAAATATTTGCTATTTAAGAAGGATGCAAAGCTGAGACTTTTGAGATGGATTCTCCTACTCTAAGAATTTGACTTAGAGATAAAAGATAAGAAAGGAGTAAAAAACGTAGTGGCCGATCACCTTTTCCGATTAGTGTTAGATGATTCCACTGTGGAGATGCATATCTAGGACACTTTTCCTAATGAACAATTATTTGAAATCTCCAAATTGCCTTGGTATGTGGATATAGTAAACTATCTTGTAACGGAAAAAATGTCATATCAATGGAAATCACAAGATAGGAAGCGTTTTGAAACTGAGGTTAGGAACTTCTTTTGGTATGACTTGTATTTATATAAATATGGGATTGATCAAATTTTTAGATGTTGTATCCTAGAGGATGAAGTTTAGAGTGTTATTTTCTTTTGCCACATGGAAGCATGTGGTGGCCATTTTTTTACTAAGAAGACTACTACAAAAATCCTGCAGTGTAGTTTTTATAGGCCCACCATGTTTAAAGACACCCATACTTTCTGTGTTGCTTGTGGTAGATGTCAAAGGTTAGGAAGAGTGTCCCAGCACAACATGATGCCTTTATCTCCAATTTTACCATTGAAGATTTTTTATTGTTGGAGTATTAATTTTATGGGCCCATTTCCATATTCTTTTGAATTTCTTTATATATTAGTTGGTGTGGACCATGTTTCAAAGTGGATTGAGGTAGTTCCAAGTAAGACCAATGACAACAAAGTGGTCATACGATTCCTCAAGGAAAATATTTTTTCTAAATTTGAAACTCTAAAGGCCATCATTAGTGATGGCGCGTCTCACTTTTGCAATAGGACATTTGAGGCTTTGATGAAGAAATATGGCATCAAGCATAAAGTGAGCACCCCATATCACCTACAAATGAGTGGGCAAGTTGAGATTTTTAATCGGGAAATCAAACACATTTTAGGGAAAACTATAAGGCCAGATAGGAAGGATTAGTCTCTTAAACTATCCGATGCTTTGTGGGCTTATATGATTGCTTATAAGACCCCGATTGGAATGTTCCCATACAGATTGGTGTATGGGAAGGCTTGCCACTTACTTGTGGAATTGGAATATAGAGCCTATTGGGTAATAAAGAAATTAAACTTTAATCTGAACTGAGCAAGTGGACAAAGGAAATTAGAGTTGAATGAATTAAATGAGCTGTGGAGAAACTCGTATGAAAATTCTAAAATATATAAAGAGAGGACCAAAGCTTTTCATGATAAAAATATCCTGGGGAAGAATTTTGAACTTCAGCAAAAAGTCCTATTGCACAATTCCCGTCACCAGTTCTTTCCGAAAAAATTAAAATCAAGATGGACAAGCCCCTTCCTTGTGAAGAATGTATATACTCATAGGGCTGTTGAAATTGAGAATCCACGTAATAGCAATGTGTAAAAGGTTAATGGTTAGAGATTGAAGCCTTATATGGAAAACTTTCATTTGGGAGAGCAGTCCGTCCGTCGTTATGAGCCAGAATATTTGGATTAATGCTCCTAGTCTGACTGAGCATTTATGTAGGATTTGTATCATATTTAATTTTTTTAGTATCACCTAACAGGTGAGTTCTTCATGGCAGGTATTATCCACCATTTCTTTTATTTTATTGTTCTCTGCATTATATGTATCATTACATTGGGGAGAATGTAGATTTTAGGTTGGGGGGTGTGGATAGTCATCCATGTGAGTTGAGTTTTTTTTTTTGAAGGTTATCAGAATTCTGACTACTATCGACTTAGAATAAATATTAACTTTGCCTTTGGAAATTTATGGGAAATTTTTTTAAAATTTTCAAATGCAAAGTTTATATTTATTATGCGAATTCCAAGAATGTGAACATGATATTGTGCGAATTCCAAAGGCAAAGTTAATATTTATTCTAGGTCGATAGTAGTCAGAATTCTTGTAACGCCCTAAAATTCGGGGGTCGAGCATAACTCAGTTCCCGAGTTTCAAAACATCACTTATGCAACATATGTAATGATGGATGTATGTTGTCTGTATGAGTGCATAAAATATGGAGTAGATTAAGCCAAACTGCAAACATAATCCAGGGATAGGTGAAATCTGCAAGCGGAAGACTTAAAGAAATATATATGTATATCTACGTAAGTCCCTGAGATATGTATGCTCTGCCAGGTCATAATTAAAAGTGTTTGTTTTCAAAATATAAGTATCAAAATGAAATTATCTATTACAAGGAAAAACCCAAAATCCCCGTAGATCAGGACACGGCTCACATGAACTCGCCTGAGAACTGCATAAAAGAAAACGCGTCTTCGTCATCCTCATACTCCTGCTCTACCTCAGGAGTCGCATCATCATCTGCATCTAAGACAGAGTCTGGTTGGTGTTGAAACACCGTCCCAGAATGTGGGAGTGAGTGATCAACTCAGTGGAACTATACAGTAAAAGTTAACATGTTATCAAATCAATCAAGCAGTAATGATAAGGAAATACAATCAAACACGTCCTAATTACTCTTGTTAATGCAAGGATGTATGTAGAAAATGATGCACGCTCTCGCCTGCACTCCCTCAGCGTCTTCATCTTACGGTACGCATGACAACCTCCCGCAGTGTCCACGACGCCAAAGCACATGCAATGCAGTGCATGAACATGATTACCAAGTTGTTATTAGTCCTTTTCATACAGCAGGATTGAGAAGCTAAGGTACCTTCCTCATATCAATTTCTAAACGGTGATCCATTCTAGGGTCGTCAGTCCTAGACAATCTCATACGATCATATGGTTCTAGGTCGCTGCAAAGGGCTCGTCACCAATAAATGCATGCCTATCATACCTTAGTTACTACGCTAACGCTCGTCGCCTCAATGCAGTATCAAGGTATGCTCGAGGTCACTACAAAGGGCTCGTCACCAATCAATGTAGGCCGACAGCACGAATATAGTGTCCCATACCACCATAATTGGCTCACGAGTCTGGTGTGCTCACTGGTCACTACGGGGAGGCTCGTCACCCCAGCGTAGGCCGACAACTCAACCACGGTGTCCCATACCACCATGCCCGACTCATGAGTCTTAGCGGATCGAAGTACCATATTTAACGGGATTGCATTGGTAAGTTTGGTACCCTAGATTTAAACAATAGCGTCCATATATGGTGCACATCCACTGGGACAATCGGGTTACTTGACGAGCTCGACTAGCATGAGCGCACGTTAAGTCGAACGACATAGAGTGCGCAAACACTCTGTGTGGTCAAACCACTGCCGTCAACCCTAATACGACTCAGGTTCGTCAAACACGTCCTACGTGGTAAAAACAACCTCGGCCACGAACTCAAGGTTTATTACCGATTCCCTGGACTATTTCATAGTCCCAAACACATTCAAGTATAACAGATATTCATACTAGCAATTCAGAACAGTAACAGATCAACAATTTCTATCATACAGTATATGAGCATTTGATGGATATTAACTTAACATGGATTTACACATAAGTAGAGCTTGAATTTAAACAACAAAGACTGTAAATTGCATGTAGGAAATCATCCACATCGAAAAGATAGTTGAAAATCTCTTCTCAACGCCCGTAAAGAGGATAATAGATTACACACTAGATCAATTAGACATTTCTACAAACACTTAAGACTACATATTCTAACATACATGACGTATGTTGGTGATAACACACATTTGGACAATTCCTTTCACCAAGGAGTTGATACACATACAATTAGCACAAATACACGACAATTAACCATGGCAAACACATGTTTGTATTTCATACGTATACGATACTTTCTACATATACAAGGAATACACAAATCTCAATATAGCTCATATATATCAGGAACGCAATATAAACGTCGCATTTGGCATGTGAAATTACACCCACAATAATAATAAACCATTATCTTACATTGAAAGCCTTGAAAACCATAACCTATACGAATATAGTCCGCACCTTAAACCAGGAAGTGCGCAACAGATCAGATTCAAACGATAACTCTTCGTCAATAGTGACTAGATAACCTAAGGCATGAATAAAATGAGCTACATCTACACTTAGACTATTCTAAGCTCTAAAACAGGCTAGGGTTTGATTGACTTGCCCAAGAATGAACTTAGAATCGCTGGAATAATGATTCAGAAGTGATGGTTTAGGTACACAGAATAACAGGGAAGAATCTCAAGATGATTCACAAACTTCTCTCTCACTTTCTCTCTCTTTTTCTCTCTCTCTCTCTCTTAGCCCGGGTTTAGAAAATTCGTATGAAATTTGAGAGTGAGGGTTTAAGGTATTTATATAGGCCTAAAACTGATGAAAATAGCCCCAAGGTCAAGGTATACTTAGGTTATAACCAAATCAGGAGCGCTTCTGGTGGTCCCTTTTCCACGTGCGGTCGGACTTAAGCTCACTGACCATGGATCTAGGTCAGGCTGAGTTTTTGTACCGATCGAATTTACAATTCGCTCATGGCAGACCAATCTTAATTCAACGGTCACCGAAACTCGATCAGGTCCACCGGCACTATGACATGCCTGGGCCATCTTCCCTGATCCGAGGGTAAATTTGGGTCAGAATTCAACGGTCAGATTGCTTAAAATCGTCGCGCAAGCGACACGACTCAGATTTCATAAATTCATATTTAATTTCTCACATTTCTCACACTCTTCACTCCGGACTCAAGCAAATCGGCTCAGGACATCATCTGGAATTGATTTTTGAGATGATGGTCAAGCCCAACAAGGTGATCATAATTGTCTAAGATCATCACTATCGGACTTCCGACGCGCGGTCCAGGTCCGATACAAAGTTTCTAAGTACTCCCGAGAGTAACTGGATTTAGCGTTGAATCCTAGATTTCAGGGTAACATAGCGCTAACGATTCTACAGGTTTTGAGTCTTACAGATCAAATTTAAAGTGATTGGTGCTAATTTCACAAGCAATCAAGTTTAGTACTCGTTAACCCACATATAACTTCTAAAGAATTTGAGGTAGTACTTGGGTTTTTGCACGAAATTTTTCAGGTCATTATAATTCTGATAACTGAAAATTATAAACTTGAGTTCGATTATCTAATCACTAGTATAAAGTGAGTTGTAATTTGATGTACTGAATTCACAATACACGCTAGCTAACTAAGTGAGGAATATGATATGTGAACTAGAATAACAAATTTTGATTCAAACAAGGTTAAATGAACTAGTACCATTTATATATGCTTAAAAGAGAGAATATTGAAGAAAAAAAGTGATGGAAAAAGAAAAATATTATAGAGTATGAATGTAATGACCATAATAATCATGTCAGTAATCTAGAGTAAGGATACCTAAGTATCCATTATTGTTACCATTATAAGTACGATACCTTAGATTATGAAGCAAACCCAGTGAGAATCTTCATCTAAGGGTGGTCTATAATAATGAAGATATAATGATAAAAGAAGAAATGACATGAAGGAAATGAGATAATTAGATATTTCATATTCTTAGGATGATTGAAATGAGTTAGGATAGAGAACATACATATTTCTCAAAGTTAGACTCGTGTCACTAAGCACCTAAGTATATTGGATCATAATTATTCTAAATTTTGATTAGGTCTCTAAACTCAAGGATGTAATGGATTAAGAAATTGAGATTCTAACTAACTTCAGACTTAGGGTAAGTATTGTTTTGTTTTAGAATTTATATGATGAATGGAGGGATAATTATATAAATTTCTGAGTGTTGAAATATTTTTCATGTTTTCAATGTTTGTAGGTAATATTTTTAGAAACTCTCAGGGGACTAACTCGTCCACTAGAGGAAACCTACGGGTTTAAAGGCTTATTGCATATGCTAATGCAATCGAGATTACCTGCGAAAGTGGTATAGTTAAAATTTTTATTTTCGTTTTAATTTTGGTTCTAGAATTAGTTTTTATTCTTAATTTTATTTTTCTTCGCTTATTTTGCTCGGGACTAGCAAAATGCTGGTTAGAGGGTGTGTTGAGACTCAAATATTGCATAATTTTCCCCATTTATATCTTGGTTTTATAAACATGAATCAGCTTATTGTTCTATTTTACTCATGTTTGTGTTGCAAGGTGAATTTAAGAGCTTGAATTGAAAAGGGTGCTAAAAGCATGGATTTGATGCTCAAGAATCACCAAGGCAAGGGATGGATCTTAGAAGACTAAGATTGAAGAATTCACATGCCAAAGATCTAAGAAAACCAACTGAGGAATGAAGAGAATTGAAGATTTGAAGTGAAGAAAAGGAATCCTAAAATTGTCCTGAAAAAACCTATTCTAAAGTCTATTTTGGAAAATTGTATAAAGTGAAGTCTATTTTAGCAAACTACATAAATTTGAGGCGGTTTCTAGATTTTTTCAACTTGGTGCAAAAGTTGGAATTCCCCACTTATAAATAGGGCATTCCTAAGGATCATTCAAGGCATCCCAAAGCAAGATCAAGGATTTTTAGAGAGTTTTATAGTTTTAATTTATTTTTTTATAAGCTTTTAAATATTTATTCTTTCTTGTTGCTTTCTTTCTCCATTATAGTTATGTTTTTCTAGTTCACTCTAGCCTAAGCTAGAAGAAAAGCATATTGGTTTAATGTTTTCGTAATTAGGATGATTGATTATTTTAATAATGAGAAGAATGGTGAATGCATGTTATCAATTGTTTAGGTTTAATTTTTTATCCTAATGTGAGATCCATATGTTTCCATCATATGAGATCCACATTGATGGATAGACTTACCCTGAATCAATTAGATTTCCTAGATAGGAGAGGTTCTCAACCTGTTACATTTCTTTGATATTCATTATCTTATAGATATGAATTCTTATAATCATTGGCGCTTGCGAATATATATCAATGGTGCAAATCCATGATTTTTTAATATTTTATATCATTTATTTAAAATGTTTAAATTGTTTTATTTTTCGATTAGGCCGACCATAGTGCTTGGATTGTAGTTGTGTTATCCAAGTCATCATGATTTTGGAACATTAACCTATGTGTAGAACTTTGAAGCTTGGATGTTGTTTTAATTCAGTCGAATTACATCCATTCAAAACTCTCAAAATCAAATAATCAGTTTAGTTTTCTTTAATTACTTAGTTTGTTTTACATTTAATTTTCTCCTTCTCGCAATTCATCTCCCTGTGGGTCGACCTTGTATTCATGGGATATTACTTACGAACCTCTACACTTGGAGGCAAGCAATCACTCGCTAGACAAGCTTCCTGACCGACCTTCAGAGGCAGCTGTTGCATCTTCCAGGTCGGTCTTCAATGTGGCCTTACGCTTCCACTGCAAGGTCTGGTGAGGCACTTGCTTGCTCGACTAAACTTGGCCCCGGGACAAATGATCCCTAATGGATGGAGGGCTCTGATCAGCTGCGCGGTCTTGTGGTCTGAGCTAGAGCAGCCTGAGCTAATTGTAGAGGAGTTCCTCCATCTGTACTAACCGAAGCCAAACAAATTGCAACCCGGCTGGTACTATCTCTCCACTTGGCGTGGGATAGGAGGGGGCCTTATTACTGACCCTCCGACGTCCAATAAGAATTGGAGGGATAAGTGGTTTTGGGCCTCTAGTTGTTGGGAGGTAGTCGACCTACCTCTTCCACCCGATCAACACTGGGTCCCCAGAGCATTTTTTGAGCCAGATTAGTATGCTTCAGATGTAGTTACTAGTTAATTTGTCCGTAGTTGGTTGGATTTCGAATTTGTCTAACTGTTTGTACGTGTCTTTTATTGCAGCTATCCCCAAGCACACTTCTTTGCTCGATGGTGGGTTGCTCGATTGGATTAGAGGGGCGAAAGCACTAGAAGCGGGGAGAAGATCTTGGAGAGTGCTCCTCCAGCCTGAGCTACTTCTCAAGTCGGGCTTGGATCTCGCACTTACTGGTAAGACCTCTGGCCGAGCTTTAGGACTTCGGAAAATTTCATGAATTTTCTTGACTTATTTTCTTCATATGCTGATGTAGAGATGCCTGAAGCTCTCCCTCTACTTCGGCCTCCTTCTAAACTTCTCGTGCCTCCTTGGGAGGAGCTGGCGGCATCAAAGAAGAAGAAGCAAAAGACCTCCTCCAAAAGCAAGGGGAGGGTTGGCCCCTCTTGCCCCATCGTGGTGGAGGCAGATGGAGAGGGAATGGAGGTGGAAACCTCCTCCGATGCTGCTGGAACAGCGGGGATGATCGTTCCAGAAGGAACTGTCTCTACCGAAGTGCAGGGAGCTCCCGTTCTTTCTATGGAAGCTCAGTCTTCAGGGGCAAAGGAGGTAGCTCGCCCATCCAAAGCTCAAGAGGGGCGAGGCAGGGGTCTCCACCAAACAGTTGAGGAGATCCTTCCTTGGGCAGACTGCCACATGCCGGAGGTGGAGTTATGCAGCTTGTTTCACTCCCTAGCGGAGTCGGCTCTTGCACACATGACAACGAATCTCCTTGGGGTAAATATATCTTCTGAAGTTAGGTCGATCTTATTTTTCAATTGCTCATCTTACTTAACTTTTTCTGTCTTATAGTTCGCCTCGTACGTGCTGAAGGCACATGCTGAGTTCGCTCAGCTACGGGAATAGGTGGATGAAGTCAGTCAATAGATTGCTTAATCGAAATCTCGAGCTTTGACTACAGAGGCCGAGCTAGAGGCTACGAAGAAGCTTCTTCATAGAAAGCTGAGCTAACAGCAAAGCTGGAGGAGGCTAAGGCATGGTGTGGGGAATACAGAGCTAAGCTTATCGAGACCGAGGAAAAGCTCGAGGAGCTCAAGGTAGGGACTTGAGCTGCCATTGCTCCAGCTTAGAAGGACACTGTTGAGGAGTTCGAGTCTTCTGAGGTGTACATGGAGGACAGAGATGCCCTCTATCGCCAGGGCTACACCAAGTGCATTGACGCTATGACGGAGACCTTCCCAGAGTTGGATCTCTTTGCCTTTGACGAGTCTGAGTCAGGATCTGATGTGTCCGGTGATGAGGCGGCTCTCGAAGCGATCCTTGATAGCCTCCCGAGGCTTGATGATCGGCTCCTTTTGCAGAGCAGTATTTCCTTTGCAGAGCAGTATTTTCTTCACTCTGTAATGCCTTTCCTTAGCTCTATAATAACTTTTCCTTGGTTGTGCAATATATTTTCTTTTGCTTATTAATGTGGATTGATGTAAATGTGCCCTCCAGGGCTTGACTGATGTAAACACGCCCTTTGGGGCATTAACCAATGAACACTTCTCTTTTTGGAAAGATCTTCTTTGTTATGAATGGATGGATCAATCTTGAGTTGAATAGGTTGGATCCAAGTTGGATCCGATAAATCAAACATAGGTCGGACCTTGGTCAGATCCGATATGTCGGATATAGGTCAGACCTAGATTAGACCTTGGTCAGATCCTATAAACGTCGTAGGTCAAGTAGAAATTGTATAGCAACAAAGCTTTATTAGTACTCACTTAAGGATGATACAATAAATTTTCGCGCCGATCCTTCAAGGGTAATAGATCTTGAGATGTTCAATATTCCAGGGATGAGGTAGGAGTTGGCCATTCAGGTCTTTTAATCGGTATGAGCCAGGTTAGCTTGTACTTGTTAACATGTAGGGTCCTTTCCAGTTTAGGCCCAAGGTCCCTTTCTTCGAGAAGGTCGAGATCAGCGGTTCAGATTTGAGCTTGCTCTCTTCTTTCTTCGAGAAGGTCGAGATCAGCGCCATTAACTCGGTATTTACTTATTCATCGAAAGACTCTGTCCGAGCTGTGGGTAGTCTGATTTTTACGGGAGTGACTGCTTCTGCTCCATTAAGGAAAAGGGGGTTTCCCCAGTAACCGTCCGAGTAGTAGTTCAGTATGCCCAAAGGACTTTAGGGAGTTTCTCAGCCCAAGCTCCCTTAACATTCTAGAGCTTAGTTTAGAGATAGTGGTTGATGATTTTATTGACTGCTTTGGCTTGCCCATTTGCCTATGGGTGTCGTGGCAACAAATAGACGTTGCATATTCCAAGTTTTTCACACATCACTTGGAATTACTTGTTATCGAACTGCTTCCCATTGTCAGAGAGGATAGTCCAAGGAACTCCGAACCTACATATGATGTTCTTTTAGACGAAGTCGGTGATCTTTTGTTCGATTATCTTTGTTAATGGTTCAACTTTAGCCCATTTTTTGAAGTAGTCGACTGCTACTATGGTGAACTTGGTTTGACCTTTACCAGTCGGGAGGGGACCAATGATGTCGATCCCCCACTGACAAATGGCCATGGCCTAGTCATTGCAGTGAGTTCTTCGAGTGGCTGCCGAGGTATGTTAGCGAAGTGCTAGCACTTGTCACATTTTTGAACGAGTTGTCGAGTGTTGTTTTGGATGGTCGGCCTATAATAACCCTGTCGGATCACCTTGTGGGTTAAAGCTTGGCTTCCAAAGTGGTTTCCATAGATCCCCTCATGGATCTCCCATAGGACATACTCTGCTTCTTCTGGTCGAAGCATCTGAGGTAAGGAAGGTAGAAACCTTTCTTGTAGAGGATGTTGTTGAGTATGGTGTATTGGGTAGCTTTAGTTCGTAACCTACGTGCCTTAATTCGATCTTCAGGTAACTTGCCCTCTTTGAGATGTCAATGATCAGATCCATCCAGGTTAGTCCCGAGCTTACTGGAAGAACTGTGGCGAGGTTGACCTCGTTGATGCTCGGTTTTGCTAGAAACTTGATTGGGATAGATCTCGGGATCTCATCTTCATCGGTAGTGGCAAGCTTTGCCAGCATGTCTGCCTTGGAATTCTCAGCCCGAGGGATCAGGGCGACACTGCATTTCTGAAAGCTTCCGATCAATTATTCGGCCTTTTGAAGATATGCTTTCATGCGTTCTTTCTTGGCCTGGTATGCTTCAGCTATTTGATTGACGACAAACTGGGAATCGCTAAAGACTTTGAGATATTGAGCCCCCATGTTGGTTGCTAGTTTGAGTCCGATGAGCAAGGCCTCGTATTCCGCTCTATTGTTAGAGGCTTAAAATCTGAATCTTAAGGCATATTGCATGCACGTATGGTCTATGGTCTCTAGGACTATCCCGACCCTGCTTGCCTTAGAGTTAGAAGATCCATCAACGTAGAGCATCCACTTGGGTGGGTCGGTAGAGCTTGGGAGTCAAACGATTCAGCAGATTGTTGGTCGGGTGCTACTCTCGGTATGAGCTTCAGCCTGGGTAGGTTGGTGGATTACTCGGGTGAAGGAGTCAGTTCAACAATAAAATTTGCCACTGCCTGGCCTTTGATGGCCACTCGAGGTTAAAATTTGATGTCGAATTCACTTGACTCAGTTGCTCACTTAGTTAGTCGTCCCGAAGCTTCGGGTTTTTGGAGCACTTAACGTAGTGGTTGATCGGTTAAAATGATAATGAAATGAGCTTGAAAATATGGCAGCAAGCATCAAGAGGAGATGACCAGAGCCAGTACTAACTTTTCTAAGTTCGGGTACCTTGTCTCAGCTAAAACTAGGGCTTTGCTCATGTAGTCTATTGGGAATTGTTTTCCTTTGTGTTCCCTAATTAAAGCCGAGCTAAATACTACATCAGAAACTAAAAAAGGCGAGCTTACAGTCCTAGAGGGGGGGTAAATAGGACTATGCCAAATAAAAATTAAAGTACTGAAAGAATAAATAAATCAGAACTTAATCAGAGATCTCAATTGTAATAGTATTGAGAAATTGATTCAAACCGTGTTCATAGGACAACCTTACACCAAAAACTGAGGTTTTAGGTAGGACAACTTAATTTCATGAACTAGTAAGGATCAATATCGCAAACTAAAACAAGAGGAAAAAGAAGTGCAACTGTCTATTACAAGCATTCACCTTATATACATAAATATTTACAAACATTCATCACATGTACATCTCAAAAATCATTCACTACATAAACACCAGGAATTATAGTGGTTCGATGTGTACACCAACTGTCCTCAAACAGCCACACCTACTCCACTCCCAATAATCACAACCCACGTGATATTAGCATTCACTAAAAATTAAGGTTTTCTTAGGTTCACCTTAAAATCTATACAGTTGTGATTTTTGAAGGGCTATCACAATCAAAACCCCATACACTAAGATTTTCTAGCTATCTCAGTCAAAACCAATACATAATGAGATTTTCCTGGATATCTTAAATAAACCAAAAATAAAAAGTAAATACTTATCTTCTTCAAAAGATGTTGAATGATGTAGCCCGTAGAACCGCTTCATTTGATGACAAATGTTCAATGTTCAATGTCCAATAACCAAAATGAAGGGTTCTAGGTTCTAAATAGATTTTAACTTAATTCAAACTTGGGCTACTTGTTTCAATTTCTTAGATCTCAAAAGGAAGAACAAGAACTCCCTTTAAAACATATGATTTATAAAAAGAGATCTGAAAATTACAAAATCATAAGCTATTAAAAAGAATTTAAAATACCGTTCTATAGCTTGAAGAAGATGGGGACTTTTCTCTCTCAAAGTGAAGGCTTTTTATGGCTTGAATGATGTAATTCGGATTAAGAAAAGACCTCTATTTATAGGCTAAAAAACTGTTCCTTTGACTGGTTTAAGGTCTCTTTTGACTAGTCTAAGAAACCACCAAATTTCAAATTTCAAGCGCAATCAGATCAAACTGTCCTTCCACTAGTTGAGTGGCCTACTCGACTAGTCGAACAATGCCTTTGGCTAGTCGAGGATGCCCAAAATTCATTGCTGGACTTCGAGTCGAGCCTCCTTCGACTGGTCAAGTCCTTTTCTGAACTGGTTGAGGAACCAACAAATTTTTTCCTATTTTCAGTTGAAAACTTAGACTGGTCGAACCAAAGCCTAGGCTAGTCGAACTAAGGCTTAGATTAGTCGAACTTAAGCCTAATTAAAATATAGAAACCCAATTATGTTTGGCATTCAAAAGAACCTAAGTCTAAGGTCTTTCTAGAGTCAAATATACCTGTAAACATTGAACATTGAAATGTATACCTTATAGCTTGTACTTGAATCTTCAGTTGCGTTCATTCGATCTTCTACTTGAAGTAATCTTGTGAATGTAGCTTAATCTTGAACTAGAAGAGAAGTAGAGCTTGAGTACATTGTACTTTGAAGTAACCATTTTCATGTCTTGAACTTGCACTTTCCAACTTCATGTTTTGAACTTGAAGATGAACTTTCCAGCTTGATTCACTTGAAGGTGAACTTTCCATCTTGATTCACTTGAAGGTGAACTTTCCATCATTTGAGTCACCACATCGCAAGTTGTTTTTTCCATCAAAATTTGACAAATAAATGTGCTTTATATATCACAACACTTACAGAAACAACTAAGTATAGTAGTAGGGACTCTCCTTGCTTGGGTTTAGAGAGCAGTGGCGGTGACCTTAGATATTGCTTAAGCTACTGGAAGGCCACCTCGCATTCTTCTGTCCAGTCTACCACCTGTTTCCCCTTCAACTATTTGAAGAAGGGGAGACACTTGTTTGTAGCTTGGGACATGAAGCGATTGAGGGCAGCAATCCTCCCAGTGAGCCGCTGAACATCTTTGGTCGTCTTTGGCGATTGCATATTAAGGAGGGCTTTGATATTTTTTGAATTAGCTTCAATTCCTCGCTGGTTGAC
Source organism: Magnolia sinica (assembly GCF_029962835.1). Lineage (NCBI taxonomy): Eukaryota > Viridiplantae > Streptophyta > Magnoliopsida > Magnoliales > Magnoliaceae > Magnolia > Magnolia sinica. The sequence continues at coordinate 22,043,707 of NC_080583.1, read as the reverse complement.
TAAAAAGCCGAGGAAATTTCCCGAGCTAACCCCAAAGGCACATTTGCTCGGGTTTAGCTTCGTTCAGTATTTACGAAGCATGAGGAACATTTCCTAGAGGTCAGCGATATGGTTTGTAGCTTTAACGCTCTTGACAATCATGTTATCGATATAAACCTCCATTATCCGCCCTATCTATTGGGCGAACATTTTGTTGACCAATCGTTGATAAGTAGCGCCTACATTTTTCAATCTAAAGGGTATGACTCGGTGACAATAAAGACCTTTGTCAGTGACAAAGGTGATTTTTGTTTTATCAAATGGATGCATTATAATTTGATTATAACTGGAGCATGCATCTATAAAACTCAGTAGATCGTGTCCAGCTGTGTTATCGATAAGTTGGTCGATTCGGGGGAGAGGAAAGATATCTTTAAGGCAGTCTTTGTTCAGGTCTATATAGTCCACACAGACCTGCCACTTCCCATTAGCTTTCTTAACTAATACAACATTGACTATCTAGTCGGGATAATAAACTTCCTCGATGAACCCTGCCTTGAGGAGTTTGTTGACTTCTTCTCCGATCACTTCGTATCTTTTAAGGCCGAGAGCACATTGCTTCAGTCGAATCGGTCGATGAGCAGGATCAACGTTCAAATGGTGGGCGATGATCTGGGAGTCAATGTTAGGCTTGTCTTTGTGAGACCATGTGAAGATGTCTACATAATAGTGGAGGAGAGCTATCATGTTGTCCCACAGCGGTGCTGTCAGGTACAACCCTGAAAAGGCCGAGCTAAGAGTCCTAGAGGGGGGGGGGGGTGATTAGGACTATGCCAAATAAAAATTTAAATGTGAAATTAAGAAAGAACTAAAACAAGATAGTACTTATCAATCTCAAAAAGCATAAATAAATAGCAACCTCAAATGCACAAGTACTGAGAGGTTGATACAAATGTTGTTCTAAGGACAACCTTACACTAAAAACCAGTGGCTTATGGTAGGATAACCTGATTTCTAGAACGGTCTGTGTATCAAAATCCCAAACCAATACAAAGGAAAATAAAAGTAGTAAAGAAAATAAACTAAGCTATTACAACATTCCCACAATTGCATAAAATAAATTACAACATTCACAGAAAGCCACTATCAACCAACCACCACAACACTAGAAATTATAGTGGTTTGCTACCAACTGTTAAAAAACAGCCACACAACTACTCCACTCCCAATATCCTCACCCATGGGATATTGGCTTTCACTATGAAATAGGTTTTTTAAGGTTCACCTAAAACCTTCACAATTGTGTCTTTCAAGTGGGCTTATACAATTAAAAAACCCCACACTTTGAGATTTCCTGGATCACCTTAGACAAACTAAAAAGAGATTTTTTCTGGCATAACCTCAAAAACCAAAAAGAGATTTACAAAAATGTAAATATACTTATCTGGATATTTTCCTTTGATGAAGCCTGGTAGAACCAATTCGAAGTAGATGTTCAATGTCCAAACTCACTTATGAAAGGGTTCTAAAATCTAAATGATTTTTAAATTAAATCACCTTGGGCTAGCTTGATTTAATTTTGATCTCAAGAAAGGGGAAAAACTTAAATTGTAAGGCCCGTATCCTAGCCCATACTGTTCCGTTGGCTTTCGCGGTCCTCCCGGTCGAATTCTGATGACTCATGATCTGTTATTTGTAGTTGCACGTAACCTTGAGTCGTGTCCCATATTCCAAAGCCAGATCAACCCGAGACTTGTACCCTAGCGACCGCGACGTAGCCGCGGTTCTGATGCCGCGTCTCACGCGCCGAGGTGATACCCGGGCCAGGAGATATGGGCCCGCGTTCAGTTCAAGGAAAATAATGCGCACTACAAATTTCAAGAGAATCCATCACATCAAATGTCAAGTACACTCACCATCACTCACACCCATCTCCAAGTACAACAACCTCCCCAAAAGTCAACATTTTCTTACAACAAAGTACTTACTTACATCACTCACCATCCCTCTCTCCCATCACCTCTCTCTCTCTCTCTCTCATTCTCTCTCTCACTCTCCCAAGCAATCCAAGCCCCAACGTCCAACTTCTCAAGCTTCCATGGAGAAGCTAGTGTGGCCCACCTTCCTATCTCCTAATCCCACCCTTCAAGCCTCATCTCAACCATTGGATCACATTCTTTGGAGCTATAGAACGTGTTGATGGAAGAATGAATAAGAGATCTTGAGGTGGGTGCTTCTTTCTCTCTTCCCCCTCTCTCTTTCAATATTTTGGTGTGTTAATGTGGCTGTGTGGCCCACCTAAATGAACCCCATCTTGATGAATGTCTTATCCAAACCATCCAAGCCATGTGGGCCCTACCCCCTGGGTGACGGAAAAACATATGTATTAGATTGATTCAAATCAAGTGGACCATGTCCACATGGGACCCACCAACCATGGTCCCCACACGTGGGACCCACCTTGATGATATATATACCCACGCTGTCCGTCCAGCGTCCAGGGACGCTAGACATTGTTTTACTGTGAAGACAGTGGGCGTACTAGCAGTTAAAAAATGTGTATATATATATATATATATATATATTTTAAGGTTTGGGATGGGCCACTCTTACAGGCCCCACCTTGGTGTATGATTTTAATCTAAGCTGTCCATTCCTTTCCTTAGCTCATTTTAGGTGTTGAGCCAAAAAATGAAGCTAATCCGCTTGTCAGACAGGTCATACCATTGAAAACAGTAATTTTTAGCATTTAAATTCACTTTAATTTTTCTACACGCCGAAATATATTGGATATTGGACTCTTTTGGCTTGTCTTGAGCCATGAAATCTAATGGGTGGAGTGGATCCACCTAATGCGGGCCCACCTGTGAAAAACCACAGAAATTTGATTTTAAAAAAAATATACATGAGCAACTTCTGCTGCTAACCGAGGACGCCAGCAGCGTCCTCCTGCTGCCTGTGACGTGCAACGGTGGCTAGGAACCCATGTCCCAGCCGTGAGCCCCACCATGAGGTGTGTTGGAGCATCAACACCTTGCATTTGGTGGGCCGCCTTAGGGCAGTGGGCCACCCCAAAAATCAGCCTTATACCACACTCAGGTGGCCCATGTCAGAGGAAACAGTGAGATTAAACAGCTGCCATTGAAACTCTTTTCGGGTATCATAGAAGTTTTGGATCAGTTATGAAATTTGTTTTTCTCATTCACCTAGGGCCGTGTGGCCTTATTAACGGATTGGATGGCATGTAAGCATTATGCTAGGCCCCACATGGGACCCACTGACGCATGTATTATACCCCCACACTGTCCCACATGTGGAGTGGGACGGCTGGTGTACCTCACTCCAGCCGCTGCCGTGGTGGAGTCTCCAAGTTCTGTGGGTCCCACTTATTTCACCCAGGCCATCCATCTATGGAACCCACCATGATGCATGTGTTGTATCCAAACCGTACAACCATTTGGCCAGCTTGTCTCACAGGCTTGAGACTAAAATAAGACGGATTTAGGGTCAGGTAGACCACATTATAGAAAACAATGGGTTTGAACGTCTACCATTAAACCCTTGGACTACCAAATTTGGACTGATATGATATTTATTGTTTCTCTTAATCCTAGTCTTTAAGACCTTATGATCAGATTAGATGGGGCATAAATGATACGGTTGGCCTTGAGAATTTTAATGGTGGAAATCATTGTTACCACTGTTATTTGAAGTGCGGTCCAATTGATCTTTTGATATGATCAATTTGTGTATATATATATATATATATATATATTACATACACTTTGATGTATTTTGCGGCCCATTTGTCGGGCCCACTTTAATGTACTTTGTGGCCCATCCGATAGGCCCACTTTGATATATTTTGTGGCCCATTTGTCGGGCCCACTTGGATGTATTTTATGGCCCATTTTTCGGGTCCACTTTAATGTACTTTGTGGCCCATCCGACATGCCCACTTTGATGTATTTTGTGGCCCATTTGTCGGGCCCACTTTGATGTATTTTGTGGCCCATTTGTCAGGCCCACTTTGATGTATTTTGCGGCCCATTTGTCGGGCCCACTTTAATGTACTTTGTGGCCCATCCGACAGACCCACTTTGATGTATTTTGTGGTCCATTTGTCAGGCCCACTTTGATGTATTTTGTGGCCCATTTGTCGGGCCCACTTTAATGTACTTTGTAGCCCATCCGACAGGCCCACTGTGATGTATTTTGTGGTCCATTTGAGGTGCCCACCTTGATACATGCATTTTATATTCACACCGTCCAGCAGCTACTGGACGGTGGGGCCCTCATTATATGCTATTATATGTGTTGTATAAGCATACCATCCATATGCAGTGTGGGCCAGCATGATGTATTTATTTATCCACACCGCCCAATCTCTAGCCATGAGATGTGGAACCTGCGTGACATATGTATTTTGTTCCATGCAGTCCATCTGTGTAAGGCCCACCTTGATGCATCCGTTGTACACATGGATCCCGCATGATATATATGTTTTATATCCATACTGTCCAACTATTTTGATGGGATGCCCCATGATGTATTTTGATCCACGCCGTCCAAGGCAGGCACCCCATTATGATATATATATCAGGGCCCATGGGTTGAGGCCCATTGAGATGTATTCAGAGCCCATGGGTTAAGGCCCATTGAGATGTATTCAAAGCCCACGGGTTAAGGCCCATTGTAATGTATTTGGAACCTGTGAGCAGAGCCCACCTCATATGTTCCACCCTAACCATCCAGGTCATGTAGGGCCAGCCTCGATGTATGTTTATTCACACCGTCCGTGGGATGTGTGACCCACTAGATGTATGCATTCTATATCCACACTAACCATCTGGTGGGGCCCATTTGCTGCATGTGCAGGGCCTACCTATCGTGCATTTGTGTGGCCCATTGATGCAACCACCTTGATGTGTATGAGCCCCATTAGTGCAGCCCATTGATGCAAGGCCCGTTATGATATGTTAGAGGCCCATGGGTCGAGGCCATTGTGATGTATTCCCGGCCCGTATGTCGAGGCCCATTGTGATATGTTTCCAGCCTAGTTATTGAGGCCCAACTTGATGTGTATAGGACCCATTAGTGCGGCTCATTGATACGGCCCACTTGTTGGATATGAGGCCCATTAGTGTGACCCAATGATGCGACCCACCGTGATGTGTATATTAGGCCAATGGTGCGGCCCACTTTATCGATCAGCCGTGATGTGTAGGCCCACGTGCTGCGTGTGTAAGGCCCACCTGTGATGACTATCTGAGGCCACTTGTTGGATATTTGGGCCCATCTTATGTTTGGCTCTATGTGGACCACTGCTTGGGAGTAGTATTGGTTGAATGTCCACATTTTGGGTAATGATGGTTAAACGCCCGCATGGTGACCTTCCTTAGGCCTAGTTAGGCCCATTCTCATTGATACCAATTGTATAAGCCGATTCGTCGAGGTTGATCCTGATTGCCAAGGCCAAGTATCAAGGCCGATTTCGATTGCCAAGGCCTATTGTTGAGACCTATATGATGTATATGCAACCTGTAGTTGAGGCCTATTGAGATGCGTATTTGGCCTATATAATGTATGTGCAGGCCGTGTTTAAGACCTAATGTGATGAGTAGGAGGTCTATGTGATGGGGCCTATTGTGATGTACTTGAGGTCCATGGGCAACGCCCATTGTGATGTATTCGTGGCCTATGGGTGAGGTCCATTGTGATATGTAATAGGCCTATGAGGCATGGCCCATTTGATGTATTCACCATGAGTAGGGCCCATCTGCTGTGTATATATGGCCTTGAGCAAGGCCCATTGTGTTGTATATTAGGTCCTTGTGTGAGGTCATGGGTCCACTATATGTTAGGCTCTATGTGGGCCCTTGAAGGCAATGTTGGTTAAATGTCCACATTGTAGAGGTCGATGGTCAATGCTGGTTATTGATACCGATTATGAGTATGTGACAGTATAACATCATGATACATGCCCATACGCATCATCTGCTTGTTGGTTATGAGATGTGGTTGATCATTACTTATGTCATTGAGCATGTTGTTATGAGACTCCCTGATAGGTGGAGGTTATCTCACATGAGCGCACTGTATGTGCAGGATTGATGCATGACTGGATTGTATGACTCATGCATTTTGCATTATGATTACTGTACGCCCTAGCGATATCAGGGTCGTAGCCTCCACAAGCATATCTTGGATGGCCGGATGGGACACCGAAAATGTTTGGTTCTAGCATATGGGAGCCATAGATGTCCCTGAGTGAAAATTCCTAAACCTCCGTGGCCAGGAGACACCCTAACGTCGAGACCGAGTGGATGTATATGAGCGCAAGAGGGCCATATACCAGTAGGCCGCGTCTCCTACTGTGTCGTGGTCGGTTGGGAGGGGGTGTGACCTTACCCGCCTGAGTGAGGAGGCAATATCTAGGTTGAGTTTAACCAGCTTGAGGAATGAGTCCGCTATCGACGAGCCGGGCCCGATATTAGCAGGCAGATAGTGATGTCTCTTTCACTTACCTAGTTGTGCGCTTGGATAGGAGTGGCAAGCTGGCGTAGAGTATAATAGTGATGATCCCAAAGATAAACAGTACTGATATGTGGACTTATTGAGCAGGAGTTGCATACTCATTCATTCATTCATTCACTATCCACTTGGGCTGGTGGTGCGCAACTATTTGTTACGTGTACTTTCACAATGGCCAGGATTTCGGTTGGGGAGCGCGACTAACCTGAAATCAGGAGTTTACTACATTGAGTCCGACTATCCAAATTTAGGTATGGGACTGGTTTGGATAGAAGTCCCTTGTGATGGACCCCATAGCCTGCGATACTACGTACTATCATCCCAACTTCACACTCTAGCATGGTCATTCCATTCGCACCGCATATTGCATTGCATTCGCGACATATGACATTTTGGGTTACCTGTGTTTCTACATTTATATGGTTTAGATACGGCATCTGATATTTGACTCTTTATGACTCCTCATTTGTATAGTTGATCTGTATCGCGTATTCTGATACTGTTCCTCATTTGTATAGTTGATTTGTATTGCATATTTTGATATTGCTTGACTCATGGACTTGTCAGTATTTTCGCTTACTCTGATAACATATGATTCAGGACTTTGCGCCTATTTCGACATTATATGATTATGACATTGCGTTGAATACTTGACACTTACCGTGTGCACTCACTTATACCACCCTCTAAGCTTTCTATAAACTTATGCACGATAGATGCGTGCAGGTGATGTTAGGTTGCAGCAGTGTTGAGCTTGGAGCGTGCAATGGTCTTCTGGAGCTTGATTTTTGATTTATGTATTTTCCTTTCAGCATTGTATTTAAATGTTTATATTAGTGGATATGTGATGATGATGTTGCCTTTGTAATTTGGGTATGCTTGTGGTTATACTTATTACAAGTTAAATGTACAAAAAAAAAATCCTTCTTGCAGGATCCCAGGATCGGAATCTGGCGTATGGACGCTAGGAGCTGAGAATGGGGTACTGCGGAGGCTGTCGGCATCGGATTCAGCGATCGAAAATTTTGTGAGCCCGGATTAAAAGCTTAATTAAAAGAGAATATTAAAAGAGAATATTAAAAGAGCATAAATTAAAAGAGCATAAATTAAAAGAGCATATTACAAGAGCATAAATTAAAAATTAAAAGAGCATAAATTAAAAGAGCATAAATTTAAAAGAGCATAAATTAAAAGAGCATAAATTTAATGCAAAAAGCTAATTAAAAGAGAATATTAAAAGAGCATAATAAAGCTTAAGAATATCACAAACTTATCTCTTAGAGTGGTGTCTTAATTTTTCTTGAATGACTTACCAAACTCTGAAATTCGTGCTCTATTTATAGGTGAAAAAACTATTCACTCGACTAGTCTAAGGGTCAACTCGACTGGTCGAAGGACCAACAACTTTTCAAAATTTCTGGCACGATAAGATAAGATCACTACTCGACTGGTCGAGTGGGACCCAGAAATGTTGCTGGACTTTGAGCCAAGCCTGCTCGACTGGTCAAGCACTGTTCACTCGACTAGTCGAGCAGTCTCCGGGACTAGTCGAGGGTCCAACAGAAAATCTTAAAAATTCACAACAAACTTTGGACTGGTCGAGCCAGTGTTTGGACTAGTCGAACCATGACTAGGACTGGTCAAAAAATGATCTATACAATTATCAAATGACTTGTGATATTGTATGACCTATCCTAAGGTCAGTCTAAGGTCAAACAAACCTTACTTGTGAGATTGATTCATCGCATATCTTTCTCTTGAAGTAGTTGAAGCTTGAAGACAAGATCTAGTACTTGAACTTCTTGTTCTTGAACCTCTTGATCTTGTACTTGATTCTCTTGTTCTTGAACGTGAACTACTTGATGTTGTACTTGGATGTAGGTAAGGATGACATGAAGCTGATCTTACTGTAACAACTACACAAGATACAGATTCCAAGAGGTTTTGGCATAACAAAATTTGACAAACCTGGGAGCTAGATAAGATAGCACTTATAGACGTAATTTGGACAATCTTGGATGGGTCGGACTCATCCAGCGGAATGGGAATAAGGTCTTTTACGAGGTGACCTCTTTCCTTGGATTCTTCACGTGGATCCGAGGAAGCAATTGTCATTACTTGGTGCGGGGTTTTCAATGCCATTGCATAACACTGGCGAGAGTCATGTTGATCGCCCTTAACTAATCTGACGCCTTGCTCAGTCGGGAACTTCATGGCTAGATGGTAGGTGAATACTACAACTCATAGGACATTCAGGGACGGTCGGCCAAGTATAGCATTGTACACGGAAGGTTGGTCGACCATTGTAGTGGCTTGATTTTGTCCATCCCTGACTATGAGTGGAAGATGGATTGTTCCTTTAGGTATGACCTGTCCGCCTGAGAAACCGAACAAAGGGGTTTTGACAGGTCTAAGAAGGAATCGACCAACTGTAATCTTGTCGAAGGCTTGGGCAAAGAGCACATTAACAGACGATCCACTGTCTTCAAGGATCTGAAACACCTTTCGATTGGCTATGGTCAGGGTGACCACTAGCGCATCATTTTGAGGGTGGTGGATTCATCGGGCATCTTCTTCAGTGAAAGTTATGCTGTTCTTTTTCACCTTTTACTCCTTTAGAGGTCTCCCGATTAGCGGACTTTTTCTTCGGGATGACCAATGCTTCTGGCGTGCACCTTTCGAGCATTGTTTGAGTTGCCTCCACCTCCATGGCCCCCAAAGATAGTGCGGATCTCCCCAGTCAGCTCATTACTGATCGACTGTTCATCTATCGCTACAATTCGATCTCCTTTGCGGTTCATGTACTCCTCGAGGTGGCTGTCGCGAATGAGTGCTTCAATTTATTACTTGAGGTTGAAGCAATCGCTCGTGTTATGTCCGTGATCTCGATGAAAGAAGCAGTACTTGCTCTTGCTCCGCTTATTGGGATTGGACTTTAACTTGTTCGGCCAATAGAGGATGCACTTCTCCTTAATCTCCATCAGAACTTATTCTGACATTTTATTGAGGAGAGTGTAAGTTTTGAACTTATTATCGGGTCATTTGTTTGACTTGCGGTTGTTCCACGATCGGTCGTCCTTCCTCTTTCTACTCGTATTAGCCGAGCTTGGCCCTGCCTTTACATGTTGTTCTTTGGTTGGAGGGACCTTGTTTTGGACAGCACCCCACATGATCCCAGACTTTTCAACATTAGAGTATTTCTAAGATCTATTCAATAATTCAACCATTATTACAGGAGGGTTCTTGTCCAGTGAGAAGAGGAACTGTAACGCCCCAGTTTTCAGAACCCGAGTATAGAACTCGTTTCTTAAAAACTCGAGTGTTAATTAATTAGATAATTGGCAATATGTCAAAATCAAAGTGTGATAGCATAAACCAAGTGTAGATAATATCACATAACCAAATATCAAGATCCATGTCCACTCAGCTGGGGACCTTAAGTACAAATCATAAGTTTCACATGTATCAATAAAAACTAGAAAAGAAATACTGCACTACTGTTTAAGTCCATAGTATTCCGCCACCTCCTAATGTGGCTCCTCCTCATAGTATTACTCCTCCAATCCTACTACAACGAAATCGGGTACCGTAGTCATCCTCGCCTAAACCTGCATTCTCTGTACAATTGAATATTCAATGAATGAGTAGCCAACTCAGTGTGAATTCCCCTCAAGATTGCACACCATCACCTTAGCTAAGTATAGTTAAAAAGAAGGCATTCAAAACAATACATGATGCAGTCTTATTTAAATGCATGGATGCGTGAATGCACATCTACCTGAGGATGCTCATCCAATCGGACTTGGGCTCGTCACCCATGCAAATGACAGGTCACCAACGTAGCACATCACGTGCGTACATCATGTACAACATAATGACCAAGCCATCGTACATCACGTATGTGGATTAATAATCGATGGTCTGGGAGCTAGTGAAACGATGCCACACTAATCCTAAAGGCACATGCTATAACATCCAGAATTAGCCACCCGTTATTGCCCATATGCTATGTATGCATGATTAGACAAACCGTTATTATTCCATTTACAACCAGCCAATTTAAGTAAACTCAAAGATCACTATGGGGGCTCGTCACCCAGCGAAGGCCAACAACTTGGGCATAGTGTCTCATGACCACCATCCTCGGCTCATAAGGTTACCCACCTTAGGATGTTCTATGGATACCCATCGACTAGTGGCCAATCAAATTCAATATGTAGGGATTACCATCACATGAGTATCAACCATCGAAGCCATACAGGGAAAATTTCAAATCATGGGATATATGTTAAATTGAAGCGGTAAGAGGTTGCTTAGAACATTAAATTGAGATGACAAAGGGGTTAGGTGGGAAAATGTTAAATCAGAGCGGTTAAAGAGGTCATTTCCAAGCCACATAAGCAGTGTGGCCTATGGACGGTAAATCCCACATTAGTATTCCACGCCCCAAATAACCTTCAAGTCGAGGGCCAATTTCTTAACATGTTCTGTCTTATTACATCTTAAGTGTGGGTTCACGTATACAAGAGGGATTTCCCACTAGTAAGAGTAGTGAATAGAGGTCCCTAAGCAACTTACAACAATTCATGAGAAAGCATATAGTTACAGTATGCCAGGCATAAGTTGATTCATAATAATCGTGATAGGTTATGATAAGAACTATCAATTGAAATTTAATGGAAACTATCATGTAAATAGCTATTACATGTAATCATGCTTCATAACTATCAACTATAATTCAAGTATAAGCCATGTTTTAAGAATTGATAACTGATGTAAAGGATTGCACGCTATGAGATAACATTTGTAATTTCAAATAAAGACTATCACTTAGACTAAGGGGAAGAAGTCATCACCTTATGAGTCGGTTATCCTTTATATTCGTCTGTCTTAGCGAGTCAACTTGGTGCGATTAGGTGTAGTGGCTCAATCCTAACAAAGGCAGGTTAGTTTTCTAAGAGAACGGCCGGCACCAGTTGCCCATAAGCAATACTAAGGTCTCCCCTTATATGGAAACGACTAGTTAAGAAAGAAATCGACTTGCCGAGTCGACTAAGTTGGTCTGAACTCGGTTGGGAGAGTTACCTGAAGAGTGGTGCTTGTGTTAGGATTTAGCTCGAGAAGGTCGATAGTCTGGGCTGATCTACTAGCTGTGGTTGACCCGGTAACAGCGGTATTCGAGTTAGCTCCCTTAACTCAAGGTGAGTCGACTCAGTTTCAATATGAGTTTTTAAATTCTTCTCACCAGGTTGCCATTATGACAGCCGTTGGATGCAATCAGCAGCAACTACACTAGCTGCTTATCTGGCTGGCTGAAGAACAACTAACGAGCTGGTCTGGGTTTGGGGTTTTCCTGATGTGGGTGGAGAGTTTGCTGCCGTGAATGGACACATGTTAGTTTTGCTCGTGGGGTGGCCTATTCACTCTCTCAACCACCATTCCTGCTGGAACTTAGAGAGGGCTAAGTTGAGGTTCGACTCAGCGGCTCAGAAGGTTGACCCAAACCAAGTAGCTGTTGTGAATAGGTAGACCCAGATAGTTGCTTGTCCAGCGAGTCAGGTGTTGTGGTGTGGCCTCAGGTTGACTGTATCGACTCAATACAACGGCGCTCGTTCTCTCCTCTCCGTCACCTGATTTCCCTCTCTCTTTCTCTCTTCTTAGGGCTGCCTCTGGCCTGCACTAACCCAACTTGATCCAAATCGGATGTGTCGACTTGGTGCAGTGTGGCGCAGATTTCAGTTACTGTGTATTTACTCTCTCCTTCCCTTTTCTCTTTCTCTCACTCTCTCTTTGATTCCCACTCTATCTCTCTTGCAGTGGTGACACTGGTCTACACTGACCCAACTCGATCTGAGTTAGATGGGTCGACTTGGTGCAATGCGGCATCGAGCTTACTGTTCATGCACTCACTCTCTTTCTCTTCTATTTCCTCCCTCTCTCTGCTCTTTGTGCGAATCCCGAGACGCATGCCATCCTTTTATAGCCGAGAGGGATGCTTGCATAGTTCATCCAACGGTCGAGATAGGTGGCTGTGTTCATGTCCCCACCTTCGTTTCTTAGATGCATGAGGTCCATCCATCACGAGGGATGGATTTCTACTGTCGTGGCCCACCGAAAAAGTAACTTTCTATCTGCCATGGGGCCCACATCATCTTGGTGGGTATTTCGATCTAACGGGGAAGATGACGTGGCTGGTAATGGCGGATTTTTGTTTGTGGCCTTTCAGGACGATTCGCTCCATTTGAATGGTTCAGATGAGACCATTGATCACTACAAGGCCACTAATCCCGCCATTCATCGCCATTTCGTCCATCTCATGAGGTTTTTCGATGATTGCCCCTTCTCATGAGATGAGAAATCCTCCCCTAGAAGAGAGGTCTCTGCCCTAGAGGGGACGGTGGAGATCGCCCTACATGGCTCTATGGGAGGTCTGGATTGCGCTAGCAAGACTTTCTTGAAGCGGAAATGTCTCCCACGCCTGTTCTCACCTCCCAGTTGGTGTTCACCCTTTTTTGGCGTTGAAGGAAACATTGAGAAGCGTTCTTTGTGAACAACTAGGATTTGAAGACGGATATTGCCTCAGATTGCCGACGTGGCAGCCACCTAATTTCCTTCTTTAGAAGGAGACACCGCATGTTCCTATTGCATCACTGATAGGGCACATGCACGACTGCATGGACCCGTACGGTCATCGTGGCCCCTGTCGGATCTGCCGTCTGGTCAAGATGGACGGTCCTGATCATGATGGTGGGCCTCAGTTTTGTGGATGAGCATCGTCCATTTTGAATTTGGGTTGGCGGGAAGGTCGGGCGAGAGAGGAATTCCTCTCTTTTACAAATTCTATTGGGCCAAACATTGTTTGACCTGATACCGTGTTCGGTGCATGGCGGGTGCACGTCTCAGGTGCACACGTGCCATGAGTGTGGGGCCCACAGTGATATCTATGAGAGATCTACTTTGACCATCCTATTTGATGGCCACAATCGGGGGCCCTTGGTCGAAGGGTGGCCATATCTAAGGCTCAAGTGGGCTGCACTATGCGAACCTTTTCCCTATATAGTTGATTTCCAATAATCCCATGGCTGGATTAGTTTAAAATTATTATTCAATGGTCATACAGGACCCTAAGTACTGGTGGTTGGTTCGTTAGTTATTTACTAGCTCCTTTGGGACGGTTGTAATGTATTAGTTCTTGTTCACTTTATGATTAGATGATCGATCTATTGATGAAGATTATTCTAATTCTGAGATGGTTAGTTAGGTCATGTGAATTAATTAGGCCCAGTTTATGCTTAATCAGGTTTTCATGGTAACACCTGAGCATTTGAAAATACAGGGTGTTACAGTCTGCCCCTTAAAAGAAATTTCATCATCAAAATTACCTCTGGTGTGTCACTGAATAGGTGAGGGTACTTCTCCTTAACTTTTGCTTTCCTTTCCCAGGTTGCCTCTTCTTTTCCGTGGTACGACCAGAGGACCTTAACCAGCGGTATCGTCTTTATTCGTAGGACTTACTCTTTGTGGTCCAAGATGTGGATAGGTTCCTCGGTGTAGGAAGCATCGTCTGTCAGTTCGACCTGCTCCCAACTAATGGTATGAGATTCGTCTGGTGTGTACGTCTTTAACATGGATACATGAAAGACGTTGTGGATGTTAGCTAGCGCAGTAGGCAACACTAGGCGATATGCTACGGCTCCCACACGATCAAAGATCTCAAAAGGTCTAATAAAACGAGGCACTAGCTTTCCTTTCTGCCCAAACCTCATTAAGCCCTTCATAGGCGAAACCTTTAGGAACACATGATTGCCTGTTGCAAACTCCAAGTCACGACAATGATTATCTGTATAGCTCTTCTATCTTCTCTGGGCGGCGCGCAGTCGTTTCTGAATAACATCGATCACCTGAGTGGTAACTTGAACGAGTTCAGGTCCTAGCAAGCTCCTCTCTCCTATTTCTGCCCAGCACTGAGGAGCTCAACAGGGGTGACCATACAGAGCCTCGTAAGGTGTCATGCCTATGTTGGACTGAAAGTTATTATTGTAGGCGAACTCTACAAGAGCCAAGTGATCATCCTAGTTTCCCTTGAGGTCCAAAACGCATGCTCTCAACATGTCCTCCAGAATCTGATTCACCCTTTGTCTGCCCGTCCATCTGAGGATGAAAGGCCGTGCTAAACTTGAGCTCTAAGCCCAGCTCTTTTTGCAATCTTTTTCAAAAAGTGGAAGTAAACCGGGAATTTCGGTCTGATATGATTTCTCAGGGAACCCCGTAAGACCGACTGAATTTATGAATATACAGCCTTGCTAGATCATCGATCGAATCTGTCGTATGAATGGGAAGGAATTAAGCAGATTTTGTTAGCCTATCCACAATGACCCAAATTGCGTCGTGCTTCCTCTGGGTTCTAGGAAGCTCGGATATAAAATCCATAGAGATGCTGTCCCATTTCCATTCTACTAGCGGTAGAGGCTGGAGGAGGCCTGTAGGTTTACGATGCTCAACCTTTATCTTCTGACACACCATGCACCTTGCTATGAAGCTTGCTATGTCTCTCTTCATGTTGCTCTACAAATACTGTCTTTTTACGTCATTGTACATCTTGGTACTACCCAGATGTATGGCCAACCTGGAATGATGCGCTTCCACCATCACTTCTCTTTTCAGGTCTGCATTGTCGGGTATGCATACTCACCCCTGATATCGGAGACCGCCATCGCCTCCAACCCTCCAGTCGGGCATTTGTCATGGTCCTGTGCAGAGATTACTTGGCGGACTAAGGTCGGCTCTGTAGTTAAAAGGTTCACGTAAGCATCTGGCTCATCGAGTGTAAGTTGGATATCGAAGTCCTGGACGAACTCCATCATCTCCCACTCATTGATCATCAAGGTGGCTACTAGCTCATGTTTCTTCTTTTGACTTAGAGTGTCAGCCAAGGAATTTGCCTTACCAGGATGGTAATATATGTCGAAGTGGAAGTCCTTGAGTGTCTCCATCCATCGATGCTGGCGCATATTCAAGTCCTTCTGTGTGAATATATATTTCAAACTCTTGTAATCACAGAATAACTGGAATTCCTCCCATAGAGATAGTGTCTCCATATCTTTAAGGTGAAGACCACTACTGCCAATTTCAGGTCATGCGTTGGGTAATTCTCTTCGAACTTCTTCAACTGTCTCGAAGCATATGCGATCACTCTGTCATTCTGCATCAGTACGCATCTTAGCCCCATTTTTGATGCGTCACTATACACTATGAATTTCTCTCCTTCTTGTGGAAGAGTAAGTACTGGTGTGGATGTCAGTCTCTTTTTTAGCTCTTGGAAAGCCACTTCCATGTTCTCATCCCATGTGAATCGGGCGTTCTTCTTTGTTAGTTGGGTGAGCGGTCGCGTAATCCTCGAGAATTCCATGATGAAGCGTTTGTAGTATCCTGCCATGCCCAGGAAACTTCGTACCTTAGTGACTGTGATGGGCTGCTCCCACTTAGATACTGCTTCCACCTTAGCAGGGTCGACTACTATGCCTTCAGCTTTCACTACATGCCCCAAAAATTTAACTTCCTCTTCCCAGAACTCACATTTGGTTAGTTTAGCATATAGTTGATTCTCCTTTACAGTACTCAGGACCATGCACAAGTGTTGTTCATGCTCCTCTTCGCTTTTAGAATAGACCAGAATATTGTCGATAAACACGATTATGAACTGATCTAGATACGGCATGAATATCCGGTTCATCAGGTCCATAAATACAACTAGGGAATTAGCGAGACCAAAGGATATTACCAGGAACTCATAGTATCCATAACGAGTCCTGAATGCTGTCTTAGGGATATCCTTATCCCTGATTCTCAACTAATGGTACCCTGACCACGGGTCGATCTTAGAGAAGTCTCTGGCACCCTCGAGCTGATCAAACAAGTCATCGATGCATGGAAAAGGGTACTTGTTCTTTATCGTCACTTCGTTCAGTCTCCTATAATCTATACAGAGACGCATCGTCCCATCCTTCTTCTTCATGAAGAAGACTGGTGCTCCCCACAGGAAGACGCTGGGGCGAATGAACCCTTAAGTTAGCAGCTCATCAATCTGACTTCTTAGCTCCTCTATCTCACAAGGAGGCATGTGAAACGGGGGCAATGATATAGGAGCGGTCCCCGGTTTGAGATCTATGTAGAAATCTACTACTCATTTAGGGGGTAACCCTGGTATCTCTTGAAATATTTCAAGAAAATCCCAAATTACTAGTATCGGGCTGATGGTGGCCTCAACTAACTTTGGTTCGCCTAGAACTTGCAAGCTTTTAAATGCATCGTGCCTATTTCTTCCCTTCAATGTAAAAGAGGCCTATCCAGGGATGGATATAGTGCCTATTTTGTCGCAGCAGTCCATCAACTTGTGAAAGCCAATCCATACCAAGGATGACATCGAATTGTCTAATGCGTATAATGATTAGGTCCACAGCTACTTCGTGATTTGCGAGGGTTAGAAGGCACACTTTACACACTTTGTTGGTTTTAATGAATTTACCCATAGGGGATACTACTACCAAGAGGTATGCAATCGGGTTGTATTCAATTCTAACTTTATCGCAATAGCAGAGTCTATGAAAGATATCATTGTGCTAAAATTGAATAGGATGAGTACAGGGGTATCGTTGATGTGAGTTGTACTATGGATTTCTTGGAGTGGATCCTCCTCAGCTTCTGTAGCAGTGACCGCGTACATGCAAGCAGGGGGAATCCTCTACTGTGCTGGAGGTCCTAATCTAGGCAGCTGAGGCCTTGGTGTTGGCTTGCCTGTAGCTTGATTTGGTTGGGGGCAATTTTCTTGTGGTGGGACGCCCTCATCTCTCATTCTCTTATAGCAATTTCGAGCAATGGCTTTGTAGGGTGGGAGGCACTTGCCTTGCCTGCCCAAGGCGTCCCTAGCTAGGGGGCGCATTCTCATGATGCGCTTGAAATCCTTCTCAACTCGCATGGCTTTGTCCACCATTTCTACAAAGTCTTTGAAGTCCCATGCGCATAGCCGCGACTGAATCCTCTGTCAGAGACCTTTCTTGAACTTCTGTAGCTTGTATTCTTTGTCTTCTAGGGCCTTGGGTATGAAGCAAGAGAGTTCATCGAACCGTGCTTCATACTGGGTAATGATCATGTTGCCCTGTTCCAGCTTAAAAAACTGGGCTATCTTCTCATTCCTGCACGATCGAGAAAAATATTTCTCAAGGAGCTTCGTCCTGAATCCTTCCTATGTCCATGAATAATAGGTGGAACACCCATTTGTACGCTCTACCACCAGTTCTCCGCCTCTCCCTCCAGGAGGTACGTAACGAAGTTAACCATCTGGGTGTTTGAACACTCCAGTGGTTTCATCATCTTGGTGACCGTAGCCAGCCAATGCTCTGCTTGTACCATGTCGGGTGCCCCTTCAAATGTAGGCGGTTGGAGTCTCTGGAACCTTTCAAATATGTCCACGCCTCGAACATCTCCGTCTCTCGACGTTGCCCCACGATTCCTATCTTGTAGGGCCTCCATCATAACAGCATGCATAGCCTGTTTCTGCTGCATGAATGCAGCCTGCTGCTGCTGTATGACTGCCGCCATCTACCTAAAGGTCGTGAATGCCGTTATTCCAGCCTGCGCATCCACCAAAGCTTCATTTGAAGGCGTCCTTGGCTGAAAGAAGCATGAAGGTGTGCCTGATGGAATAACCTCAGGATGTGGAGAATCACCTATGGCCTCGGATTCCATGTCTGGGTTTGTAATTCCAGGGTGAAGCCCTAGCGTGTATACGGGGCTCCTCTCGTGCTGGCGCTCCATTGATGGAAGGGTCGGTATACCGACCATATGCGCTCACTGCGATCGTAGCATAGGAGACATGACTTCCTGCAAGACCAAAATTTCATAGTTTAAAACCTTCACCAAGAACTCTTTCCAAGATAATGGGAAACGCTATGAGATTCTAACGATGGACGGAAAGGTTCGATGATGCAAAAGTAAGGAATTCCTCACTCTAGGATGCCTAGTTTTTAGTTGATAAGTTCTGTAGTCGTATCTAGGAGGGCCCTAAGTATATTGTCCCTACGTTCATTTATTTTAACTATCCTTAGGGGAATTTTCTTTTTCCTATGCCTAAGTTTTTTTTTCTTGTTCTGTCCGAGTCTTAACATGTTGATTCCTTATGAGTTTTGTACTAGATATCAATCCCATAGCCTGACTATCTCAGACTCCGCTCTGATACCAACTTATAATGCCCCAGTTTTCAGAACCCGAGTATAGAACTCGTTTCCTAAGAACCTGAGTGTTAATTAATTAGATAATTGGCAATATATCAAAATCAGAGTGCGATAGCATAAATCAAACGTAGATAATATCACATAACCAAATATCAAGAGCCAAGTCCACTCAGTTGGGGAACTTAAGTACAAAATTCATAAGTTTCAAATATATCAAGACAAACTAGAAAAGAAATACTGCAACTACTGATTACGTCCATAGTATTCCGCCGCCTCCTGACATGGCTCCTCCTCATAGTATCACTCCTCCAATCTTACTGCCACGACATCAGGGCCTGTACCGTAGTCGTCCTCGCTTAAACTTGCATACTCTATATGATTGAATATTTGATGAATGAGTGGCCAACTTAGTGTGAATTCCCCTCAAGATTGCACAGTGCCACCTTAGCTAAACATAATTAAAAACAACAAGGCATTCAGAACAATACATGATGCAGTCTTATTTAAATGCATGGATACATGAATGCACATAGACCTGGGGATGCTCATCCAGTCAGACTTTGGCTCGTCACCCATGCATATGACTGGTCACTAGCGTAGCACATCACGTGCGTACATCACATACAGCATAATGACCAAGCCATTGTACATCACGTATGTGGGTCGATAATCGATGGTCTGAGAGTTAGCAAAACGATATCATACTAATCCTAAGGGCACGTGCTATAACATTCAGAATTAGCCACCCGTCATCGCCCGTATGCTATGTATGCATGATTAGCCAAACCGTTATTATTCCATTTATAACCAGCCAATTTAAGTAAACTCAAAGGTCACTAAGGGGGGCTCGTCACCCAGCGTAGGCTGACAACTCGGGCATAATGTCCCATGACCATCATCCTCGGCTCATGAAGTTTTCCACCTTAGGATGTTCTATGGATACCCATTGACCAGTTGCCAATCAAATTCAATAAGTAGGGATTACCATCGCATGGGTATGAACCATTGAATCCACACAGGGCAAATATCAAATCATGGGACAGATGTTAAATTGAAGTAGTAAGAGGTTGCTCGGAACATTAAATCGAGACGGCAAAGGGGTTAGGTGGGGAAATGTTAAATCAAAGCAGTTAAAGAGGTCATTTCCAAGCCACATAAGCAGTGTGGCCCATAGACGGTAAGTCCCACATTAGTATTCCACTCCCCATATAACCTTCAAGTCGAGAGCCCATTTCTTAACGTGTTCCATCTTGTTACATCCTAAGTGTAGGTTCACATACACACAGGAGGGATTTCCCACTAATAATAGTAGTGAAAAGAGGTCCATAAGCGACTCACAATAATTCATGAGAAAGCATATAGTTACAGAATGCCAGACATAAGTTGATTCATAATAATCGCGGTAGGTTATGATAAGAACTATCAATTGAAATTTAAATGGAAACTATCATGTAAGTATCTATTGCATACAATTATGGTTCACAACTATCAACTATAATTCAAGTATAAGCCATATTTTAAGAATTGATAACTGATGTAAAGGATCGCATGTTATGAGATAACATTTGTAAGTTTAAATAAAGACTATCACTTAAACTAACTTGGAAATGGAAGCTTAAGGGGAAGAAGTCATCACCTTGTCCTTTATATTCGTTTGTCATGGCGAGTCAACTTGGTGCGACTAGGTGTAGTGGTCCAATCCTAACAAAGGTAAGTTAGTTTTCTCATAAAACGGCCAACACTAGCTGTCCATAGGCAATACTAAGGTCTCCCCTTATATGGAAACTGCTAGTTAAGAAAGAAATCAACTCGCTGAGTCGACTTAGTTGGTCCGAACTCGGTTGGGAGAGTTACCTAAATAGTGGTGCTTGTGTTAGGATTCAGCCCGAGAAGGTCAATAGTCTGGGCTAATCTACTAGCTATGGTCGACCCTGTAACAACGGTATTTGAGTTAGCTCCCTCGACTCAAGGCAAGTCGACTCAGTTTCAATATGAGTTTTTAAATTCTTTTCACCAGGTTGATGTTATGATAGCTATTGGATGTAGTCAGCAGCAGCTACACCAGCTGCTCGTCTGGCTAGTCGAAGCACAACTAACGAGCTGGTCTGGGTTCGGGGTTTTCCTGGTGCGGGTGGAGAGTCCACTGTTGTGAACGGACACGGGTTAGCTTTGCCTGTGGGGTGGCTTATTCACTCTCTCAACGACCGTTCCTACTGGAACTTGGACATGACTAAGTTGAGGTTCGACTCAGTGGCTCAGAAGGCTGATCCAACCCAGGTAGCTTCTGTGAACGGGAAGACCCAGACAGTTGCTCGTCCAGTGAGTCAAGCGTTGTGGTGTGGCCTCGGGTTGACTGTATCAACTCAATACAATACTGCCTGTTCTCTCCTCTCCCTCACCCAATTTCCCTCTCTTTCTCTTCTTCCTAGGGCTACCTCTGGCCCACACTATTCTAACTCGATTCGAATCGAATGGGTCGACTTGGTGCAGTGTGGCACCGAGTTCAGCTACTGTGTATCTACTCTCTCCTTCCCTTTACTCTTTTCTCTTTCTCTCACTCTCTTTGATTCCCACTCACTCTCTCTCTCTCTCTCTCTCTCTCTCTCTCGCAGTGGTGGCACTGGTCTGCACTGACCCAACTCGATCCGAGTTAGACGGGTTGACTTGGTGCAGTGCGGCACCGAGCTCACTGTTCATGCACTCACTCTCTCTGCTCTTGGTACGAATCCCGAGATGCACGCCATCCTTTTATAGCCGAGAGGGATGCTTGCACGGTTCATCCAACGGTCGAGATAGGTGGCTGTATTCACGTCCCCACCTTCATTTCTTTGATGCATGAGGTCCATCCATCATGAGGGATGAATTTCTACTACTATGGCCCATCGGAAAAGTAACTTTCTATCTGCCATGGGGCCCACATCATCTTGGTGGGTATTTCGATCTAACGGGGAAGATGACGTGGCTGGTAATGATGGATTTTTGTTTGTGGCCTTTCAGGACGATCTGGTCCGTTTGAATGGTTCAGATGGGACCATTGATCATTGTAGGGCCACTAATCCTGCTATTCATCACCGTTTCATCCATCTCGTGAGATTTTTCATCAATTGTGCCTTCTCATGAGATGAGAAATCCTCCCCTAGAAGAAGGTCGCTGCCCTAGAGGGGACGGTGGAGATTGCCCTACGCGGCTCTGTGGGAGGTCTGGATTGTGCAGCAAGACTTTCTCGAAGTGGAAATGTCTCCCACGACCTTCTCACCTCCCAATCGGTGTTTGCCCTTTTTTGGCGTTGAAGGAAACGCTAAGGTGCGTTCTTTGTGAATGGCTAGGATTTGAAGACGACTACTGCTTCGGATTGCCGACGTGGCAACCACCTACTTTCCTTCTTTAGAAGGAGACACCGCACGTTCCCATTGCGTCACTGCTGGGGCACATGCATGACTGCATGGACCCGCACGACCATCGTGGACCCGGTCGGATCTGTCGTCTAGTCAAGATGGACGGTCCTGATCATGATGGTGGGCCTCAGATTGGGTGGACGAGCATCGTCCATTTTGAATTTAGGTTACCGGGAAGGTCAGGCGAGAGAGGGATTCCTCTCTTTTACAAATTTTATTGGGTCAAACATTGTTTGACTCAATACCGTGTTCGGTGCATGGTGAGTGCACGTCTCGGGTGCATACGCGACATGAGTGTGGGGCCCACAGTGATGTCTATGAGAGATCTACTCCGACCATCCTCTTTGATGGCCATAATCGAGGCCCTTGGTTGAAGGTTGGCCATATCTAAGGCTCAGGTGGGCCGCACTATGGGAACCTTTTCCCTATATAGTTGATTTCCAATAATCCCATGGCTGGATTGGTTTAAAATTATTGTTCAATGGTCATATTGGACCCTAAGTAATAGTGGTTGGTTAGTTAGCTATTTACTAGCTCCTTTGGGACGGTTGTAATGTATTAGTTCTTGTCACTTTATGATTAGATGATCGATCTATTGATGAAGATTATTCTAATTCTGAGGTGGTTACTTAGGTCATGTGAGTTAATTAGGCCCAGTTTATGCTAGATCAGGTTTTCATGGTAACACCCGAGCATTTGAAAATGCAGGGTGTTACAGGAACTGTTTATCCATTAACCCACTCATAATAGTGTTGAGGGAGACCTCTTATGAGTGCTTACAGACTTGTAAGGCTTCCACATTAAAGTGCTTGATGTAGTCCTTCAAGAGATCACCATCTCTCTGAACAACTTGAAAGAGGTGGGCAAGTGCCTTAAGCCTTTTCTTTCCTCCGATGAAGTTCGTGATGAAAGCCTGACTGAGTTGAGAGAACAAACTGATATAGTTCAGTTTCAATTGTTTGAACCACAATTGGGCAACATAAGCTAAAGTTAGAGAAAAAGCTCAGCACATGACCGCATCAGAGGCATTGCGAAGTTTCATGTAGATTCTGAAGGATTCCATGTGCTCCGATGGGTCGGTGTTCCTTGAGAAGGGAGTGATCTAGGATAGTCGAAACCTGTCCGGCAATCGCGCTTGCATGATGTCGGCGGTAAATGGAGATTTGGATTCCTCCACTCGGCTTGTGTCGGTGCTTTAGCTTGGTAGGTTTGCTTCATGTCCCCAATCTGATTTCCAAACTCTTCAGCTTGGCCTTCCATGGTTCCTCGCTTTCAACAGTAGTTTCGACCAAGGCTTTACCGTTCCTTTTCTGATCCAGTTCGTGGCGTAGGTCGGAGGTGGGTAATGGAGTGGTCCCAGAGACATGAGATGCGATAGGTCTAGACGAGCTACGCTGTTGGATCTATTGGGGGGGCGATATACATATAGGAGGGCCGAGGAGGATGGTTGCTCGATTGTCCGTCCCTTTCGTCGGTCCTCTGTACATGTTGAGGCTGTAATTGTTCTAGTAGCTGTCTCATGTAGCCCATATCTTCCCTTATGTCCTCAACTTCCTTTTCGAGGGTGTTCAGTCGACCATTCTTCATGCGAGTTTGCTGACCTCGTCTAACGAAACCAGAATTGGCCTGAAGCTATGAAGAAGAACCCTAATGGCTCTCTTGTTGCTCATGCAGTTCTAGCTGCTCAAGGGGTTGCCGGGTGTGAACAGGCGCAGGTAGAGTCGTAATTGAAATTGCCACTGGAGGGGACTGAGCCTTCTTCTTCCCTCTAGCCATTGTAGATTATCTGAAGTTTTTCTGGTAGAGCAGGAACGACTTATAATGTCGTTCACACATACTGTGCTAAACTTTTGATGCAGTTTTTCGGTAGACCTTCCTTAGCTAACCCTTTGGGACCTGTACAGGTGAAAACGACAAACAAAGGAGACCCTGGCTAGTTCAGGGGACCCTCCGATGCCTAAGTCAAGACCTTGGGTCTTATAGGGAGATGATATTTAAGGAAAAGAGTCACTAGTCGAGTACTAAGATGAATGTACCTATATTCATAGGAGAAGAAGGAAGGTGATGCCGTAAGGAGTCTTCCCTGATAGTTGGAGATGTATCCGTTTGGGGATCCTACTAAGATGTTTGAGGCTATCGTCCTCCAAGATTCTCGAGATCCGATCTGTCGGAAAACTGCATCAACAGGTGTCTATCCTCTAAAAAATACAAGGAAACAAGATCATCTTCATAAAAAGTTTGAAATGCTTATGAGTGTGTTTATTCACATGTAACATTTCTTGAATCCCTTTGGGTGAGAGCCTAGAAGTGTTGGAATACACTAGGGCTTTAACTCACTAAAAAGCTATCGTTTTGACCAAGAACTGAATGCCTCTTTTATAGGAAAAGGTTTCCAATGGCTAGTTAGTAGATCTGTCGATAGGATCGAAAGCCTTTCGATGGTATCGAAGATCCTTTAATAGGATCGAACTGTCCTTCAATCCAATCGAGAAAATCTAGGAATTTTTTATTTGGTTGGTAGACTGTTTCTTCGATCTCATCAAGCTGGTCTTTGATGCTATCGAGACCCATTAACAGACTATCGATGGGATCGAGGACCACTCGAAAGCTGTTGTTTTAGGCTGTATAATTTATAGTAGCTTAACACATCTTTAAGCCTAACTTATCATATTCCATTAAGGCTTATAAGATTATGTGATGATCAATCAATGTTTTTTTTTCCAACACACTCACACACACACCCCACACACTCACGCTAGTGGAATTTCACCACCTATGGGTTCTCGAACCCTTGACCGGGTGTTGAAACTCTTGAGAGTCTACCGCCCGAGCAAGAGTGAGGACCCACTACCTATGTGATGATCAATCAATGTTGACTTATAAAGGTTATGATCATCTAGAGGCTAGGTTATTTTGGATCTAAGGTCATGGTCACCAAGGCCCCTTAATTCACCTGTTTTCTTCAGTTCTTAATACTCCAAGTTTTCATATGTCTTTGGTCTTCAGCTTTTAAGGGTTCAATTGACTCACTGACACACAGATGTATGTGATTGACAAAAGGTTCACAAAATAAATGCACTAACACATACTTATCAAATAAAAAGTACAAAAAACATCTTTGGCTTATAACATCATAAGCGATTATCAATCGAGTCTGTTTAGTCCTCCTCACATCCACCATCCATCATGTGGAACCAACTTTTGATGTTGACTATTCATTGTGTGGGTTCCACCTTTGATATGGGTTGTCCATCATATGGAACCCACATTAGATATGGGCCATTCATCATTATGGCTTGACCTTTAATGTTTACCATTCATTATATAGGGTGCACCTTTGATGTTAGTCATCCATCAAGTGGGAGCCACCATCAATGTTATTGTCCATCATGTGGGGACCACCTTCAATATCCACCGCTCATCATGTGGAGCCCACCTTTGATGTGGACTATCCATCATATGGACCCCACTGTCAATGTGGGTTACCCATCATGCAAGGCTCACCTTGGATGTGGATCATTCATCATTAGGGGCTGACTTTTGACGTGGACTCTCCATCATGTGGGGCCACCTCAATATGGGCCATCCATCATGTGGGGCCCAACTTCAATGTCTGTTACCCATCATGTGGGACCTACCTTTGATGTGGACCGTCCATCATGTAGGCCCCACCTTTGAAGTGGGTCATCCATTGTACCTGGTCGCCTTAGATGTGGGTTGACCTTTGATGTGGATGGTCCATATGTGGGCCCACATTAATATGGGGACATCCATCATATGGGACCTACCTTTTTATGTGTATTGTCCTCCATGTGAGCCCCACCTTCAATGTGGATAGCCCACCCCATGGGGCACCATGTGAGCCCTGCCTTCGATGTGAACAATCCACCCCATGGGTGGGCCCTCCTTTGATATGGACCGTGAGGGATAGTCTCATTTGACATGGACGATGAGGGAGATGGAGAAAAGTCATAAGTTAAAAAACTAAAAATAATTACTTATTAATATAAGCAGCTTTTGGCACATAAATTACTTTTACCACATGCTTACCAAACTTGGGTAAAAAAGTAACTTAATTACTTAACAAAAGTTAAAAAGTAACTTATTTGGTGGCATCCAAATGGGTCCTTAATGACTCCTGTTGAAAAGTTGTCAAAAAGGTGATTCAGGGTGGAAAACTTTTATTGACAGATGTCTTAAATCTATATTTTCTGGTTCGATGACATCGAACCAGCTTCGATGTCATCGAAGCCAGCTCGATGACATCGAAAGAAACTTGATGAAATCAAAATTTTCCACGTTTTTTAGCCCCAGTCGCTGGACAGTTTTGGTCCTTCTTCGATGACATCAAACTAGGTTCGATGTCATCGAAGGTTTACGCAGATTCGTTTACGGAAATGCAGATTCTGCGAAATTTGTTTCCGATTTTGCTTAGGTTTCTTTCTAAACCTATAAATAGGCATGTATATGGGATTAGGAACTATTCTAAGGGGTTCTAAGTATTTCTAAAAGGGTTCTAAGGTTTCAAAGGGTGGAGAAAAGGAGAGGTTTGAGGATTGCTCAAGCCGGGTAAGTTCTCTATCTTTGTAATATGTGCTTTCATAGTGGAATTTTCTGTCGCTTTGTGCCGCGATTTTTTTCCGTAAGAGTTTTCCATGTTAAATCTCTGTTCTTCTTCGATTTTCTTGGTGCTCTTGGATTGCTATCCTGGATCTAGATCTGTGTGATTCCGTAGGCCAAATCCCAACAACTGGTATCAGAGAAATAGTTGGGGCACAGATTTAAATCTGAGGGATTAACATCAATGGGAAACACTATGTATGATATTGAGAAGTACTCAGGGAAAAATAATTTTGAGTTATGGAAGATCAAGATGATCAGTTCCTTAACCAAGCAAGGCTAAGGAGCGAAAGCCTACTATGACTGATGATGATTGGAATAATCTTGATAAGAAAGCCTTATCATCGATCCGTTTATGTCTCATGGATGAGGTTCTCTACAATGCCATGAGGGAGAAAACCGCGGCTAAGTTATGGGCAAAGTTAGAGGATGTCTATACGAAAAAATCCTTTGAAAATCGCATACACTTGAAGTGTCAGTGGTATAACTTCAAGATGGTAGAGGGTAGAGATCTGGAGGCTCACATCACTGACTTTAATAAATTGTTGGATATGGAGGAAGGGATGAAAGATGAGGAACAAGCATATATGTTGTTGAATTCTTTTCTGGCGTCGTATGAGTCATTCAAGGACACAATGTATACCATGAATAAAACCCTGAGTGTCGACACCATTATCTCTGCCCTTCAAGGGAAGGTTATGAGAAAGTTTAACGTTGACATGGGGATATCTTCTGATGCACTGTTTACGAGGGGTAGGAATTCTGAACAAGGTATAAGTTCTTCAAGTTCTAGTTCCAAATCTAAGGGCAAGGGCAAAGGAAAGGTAAAATGATGGAACTGTGAGATGGAAGGACATGTGAAGAAGGATCATACAAATCCTAAATCTAAGAGAGAAGAATTTGAGGCTTCGTACAGGGAGGCTAACGCTGTCACGTCAAATAAATCGAGTGGATGTGATGGTGATGTTTTGTCTATATATATGATCAGACACTTTTACGATGATCATAAGGACAAGTGGATTCTAGACACAGGGGCATTTTTTCACATGACTTCTCATCGGAGTTGGTTCGCCAGCTACATGGAGTGCGATGGTGGACAGGTATTTATAGGCAATGATAGTGCCTGTAATGTTGTGGTTGTTGGTATGGTGTGTATCAAGATATTTGATGGGATAGAGCATACCTTGACTGAGATGAAGTACGTTCTTGACATGAAGAAGAGCCCAATTTCTCTCAGTGCACTCGATGCTATAGGGTGCAGGTTCATAAGTATTAATGGTGTCCTTAAAGTATTTAAGGGGGCACGAGTAATCATGAAAGCACAACGACTCGATAATGTTTACAGGTTGATCGGGAGCACTTCAAAACGTGGAGCTGCAGTGGCTGTAGCGGATTTCACCTCTGCAAGTGTGTGGTATGTTGGACATGGCCATGTGAGTGGGCATGACAGGAAGGCTGAGACACACAGACAGGGATACAGAGCAGGTGGAGCAGCCACTTGTGAGAAGAATCGCCAAGCATAATTGAAGGATATCGGCGAGGTACATGGATGACTCCAATATCACAGGTGATCCATCTTCTATTCAGATGACTCTAGGTGAGCCTGGTATTGAGAAGTGGAAGGTGACTATGGGCAATATGATACACTCGTTATACCAGACCGACACATGGGCGCGGGTGGAGCTTCTAGTGGGCCGGAGAGCAGTTGGATGCAGGTGGATCTTCAGGAGGATACAACATAGATACAGAGTGAGGTTGGTAGCAAAGTATTATGATCAGAGATAAGGGATCGGCTTCTTAAAGATATTCGCGCTGATGGTATATCAGGTGTCTATTAGATCCATGATTGATACTGGTTGGCCAATGCAATTTTGAGCTGGAAGGATGGATGTGGAGTCAGCACTTCTATATGGGAAATTTGAAGAGCAGATCTACATGAAGCAACCAGAACGGTTCAAAGTTTAAAGGGGTTGAGAAAAAGTATGCAGGAGGTCGTGATACGACTTGTCGCCTAGGTAGTGGTATAAAATTTGATTCCTTTATGGTGAGTCAGGATTGAATGTTGGTGACATATAGATCGCCAATCATGTCATGTCTAAATCAATGTATTAAAAAATCGGTTAAGTGGGACATTTAGGATGAAGGATCGGGGGGCTGCAAAGATGGTTCTCGATATTGAGATTGAAAGAGGAGCAAACTTTGATAATCACATATAGAATACCTTATGTAGGTATTGATTAAGGATGCGATAGACCAGGCAAAGCCGGAGAGAGTGCCCCACGCGTTTCTCCTCAAGTTTTCCTCATAACATGTTCCAAAACAGATGAGGAAAAGCAGGATATGTCTCATGAGCCTTATTCGAATGCGAATTGGCAGTGCATGCCATGGTCTGTATTAGACCGGTTATTTCACAGGCTATCAGTGTTGTGAGCAAATGCCTCGGCAAGCAATATTAGGTGCAGTGAGATGGTAAGAAGACTACGTCTTATTTTTGAGAAGACAGGAGCAAATGTGGTTGGGCATGTGGATTCAGATCCGGCAGACATGCTCACCAAGGTTGTTCTTACAGAAAAGTTCAAGTTCTGTTCAACTTCTCTGGACTTGGCGATGGTGTAAAAGAAGGACGGAATGTGCATGACAAACGTTGATAAAACTATGATGCGAGGCAGAGATAAGAGAAAGGGACAAGAAACTATACGTTTGAAGATTGTAAACATGGTGGAGATTGTTACTAACAGATGTCTTAAATCTGTATTTGCTGGTTCGATGACATCGAACTAACTTCGATGTCATCGAAGCCAGCTCAATAACATCGAAGCAAACTCAATAAAATCGAATTTTTCAGGTTTTTCAATTCCAGTCGCTAGACAGTTTTGGTCCTTCTTCGATGACATCAAACTATGTTCAATGTCATTGAAGGTTTACACAGATTCATTTGCGGAAACGCAGATTCTGCGAAATTTGTTTCCAATTTTGCTTAAGATTCTTTCTAAACCTATAAATATGCATGTATACGGAACTAGGAGCTATTCTAAGGGGTTCTAAGTATTTCTAAAAGGGTTCTAGGGTTTCAAGGGGTGGAGAAAAGGAGAGGTTTGAGGATTGCTCAAGCCGGGTAAGTTCTCTATCTTTGTAATTTGTGCTTTCATAGTGGGATTTTCTATCGCTTTGTGCCCTGGTTTTTTTCCTACAAAGGTTTTTCACATTAAATCTCTGTTCTTCTTTGGTTTGCTTGGTGCTCTTGGATTGCTATCTTAGATCTAGATCTGTGTAATTCTACAGGCCAAATCCCAACAAGAACCAATTAGGCTATTTTGGATGTCATATGCACGTGAAAGGGTGGTAGTTAACTGGTAGTTGGACCTTAATGACGTTCTCATTAAAGGTTGTATTAGTCCATTGTAGGGCTGTATATGGGCCGGGCTAGCCCGTTTGGCATTCAAGCCAGGCCCATTTCGAGCTGATCAAGGGTTGGAGGACTAGCTGTGGGCTTAAACTTAGGCGTGGCACAGCCCGACCCGTTTGGTTCAACAAGTGATTTGAAATTTCACCACTTGCAATGTGCAAGGAGCTGCCTGTTTGTCACCCCGTGTGGCTCCCAACGTGATGTTTACGTAACATCAACTCCAACCATTAGGTGCACCTTTCTATTATAGGCCCAAGTATCAAATATCAAACATCAAATCTATCTGTGATTTAAGTGGACCACACGATTGGAAAATGTATAGGGAAATGTTCCCCCTCCACAATATTTCCCTTGGTATGGCCCTCATAAATCACGGATGTGTTTAAATTTAAAGCCCCACGGATAAAATTTTATATATAATCTAATGGTTGGAGTGGATTTTATATAATCATCAGGATGGACAATGTAAAGGGTGGGTATCTGTCCCATTTGTCTTCTTTGGTGTAGCTCGCCTGAAGCACGTATCAGCCTCATTTTTTGTCCATGGTTTTAAATTCAGATTACACATCTATTGGTTGGATTTGATCTTATATTCACGTCAATTTGGGCCGGTACAACATTAAGGGTTGGTGTCCCTGTAGATTTTTTTTGTTTTTTTTTGTTTTTAATCAATCACAATTCACAAGCAAGTTTAGGAGCGAGTAACATACTCATTGATTTTCCAGAGCTCACTGTAAAGTATAAGTGAAATGTACTCCAACCATTAAAATTAAAATCCCACTTTAGGCCTAGGTCCTAATAATCACTATGACCTTCCATTCAGGGGCACACCAAAGGAAACGGTTGGGATAGAGACATCCACCCTCGATTTTTACTTGGCTCACTATGATAATCATATAAAATCTACTCTAATCTATAAATGACACACCAAAATCTAGACGCAGGGCCAAAATATGACAACTATCTGTCATTTATGTGGGCCATAAAAAGTGAAAACATTTGAAGGGTGAGTGTCATCATGTGCACCTTTTTCAATCTTATGGTCCACATAAATCATGAATGAGGCTGATTTTAGAGCAGCAGGCTTAACATTGGGCGAGGCACCTTCTAGGGATAGATTTCATATAAACATCAAGGTAACGCCCACCCGTGCTGCAGCCCCTTCCGGGCACGGCCAGCCAGAAAGATTAACGAAGACACTATGTTCCCTCTCCCCGTCTCTCTCACGGTCGCACTCGGATTGGGCCTGGTATAAACCTGACGGGTCGTGCTCGGGCGTACCTTTTTTGGCCCATCACGGCCCAGGTCAGATTTGGACTCAGGTTTAAGGATGCGGCCCGGCATTGGACAGCACTTGGCCAGCCCTAATCCTACTCGTTGACACTCCTATCCAGCGGGGACTCGGATTCGCCAGCTGATTGACCGTGGGCACTGAGACATACCCGTGCCGGGAGGTGTGTGGGACCCACATGCATGTTTGTGGAAAATCCACTCTGTCCATATGTTTTTAAAGACAACAATAGGGTAGGATTCTAAAAATCAGCAAGATCCAAAACTCATGTGGGCCATACCACGTGAAACAGTGGGGATTGAACACTTAAGGGTGACAGAAGTTTTGTATCAGGATTATATTTGTGCATACAGTTTATCTGAGTGGAAATAACCCCATTAACGGTTTTGATGTCTTATAAACATCATGGAAAGCTCCAAAAAGGTTTCAATGGTGGACGTTTCCATTCCTACTGTTTCGTTTGGGGTGGCCCTACTAACTATTGGATTTGTATTATTTTTACAAACCTGTCCTATTGTAGTCTTTAAAAACATATGAATGGAGTGGATTTTTCGAAGGACATCTCTGTAGGCCCCACACATCCCCGGGCACAAGTATATCTCCATTCCCCTGGGTCACAGGCATTCGGCTCCACTCGGATGCGGTGGTGACTCCTCTGGTAACGAGGTCAGTACTCTGTGGCCCCAACATGATGAACGTGTTTCATCCATACAGTTAATCATTTTTCCATATATCATGGTAGGGCATGATACCCTAAAAAATAGTGATGATTGATCGCTGACCATTGATAACATCACAAGGCCTGCTGTAGTGGTTGTTTGCCACCCAACCTGTTGATTAGGTCACACAGACATGGATGAAAGTGAAACAAAAATATCTGCTTGATCCAATATTTTTAGTCCATCAGTATCCACTATTTTCTGTGGTGTGGTTTAACTGAGATTTAGATCAACCTCAGTTTTTGTCTCATACAATAAAATGATATGGAAAATGGATGGATAATGTGAATAAAACACATGCATCATTCTTTACTAGGCAGAACGCGGACTGTGTACTGAGTAACTCAGCACACTTAGCGTACTGAGTAAACTCTGTGGGTTCCACCATGATTTACATATTTTATCCACTCCGTCTATCCATTTTAAGAGATAAATTTAGGGCATACTGAGT
This sequence comes from Magnolia sinica, assembly GCF_029962835.1. Taxonomy (NCBI): domain Eukaryota; kingdom Viridiplantae; phylum Streptophyta; class Magnoliopsida; order Magnoliales; family Magnoliaceae; genus Magnolia; species Magnolia sinica. The sequence goes on along the minus strand of NC_080583.1, from coordinate 22,011,082 downwards.
AACTCAGCATGCTAAGCTAAGTGTAGTGACCGATCACGATTGATTCAAGTGGGCACACCAAGGGATGGTGAGCTTTGGCTGTACACTCATTCCAATTGTGTAGTCCACATGAATAGCTGATTTTAGGCAGAAGGTCTAACATCGGGTGACTCAGCTGATGGTTGGGGTGAATTTCACGTTAACACGAATGGGCCCACCCAAGTCGACCATTCTTTTTTTAGCTGAAATAACTTTGCTCCGGGCAACATTAAATATCATTAATTAGTTATTACATAACCCGACTAGTGGGAGTATGGCTATTTGTGTGTGAGCCTCACGGTGATGTATGTCGGACATCCACCCGGTCATTCAGATGCACCAATCCATGATGGTGACCAAGTCTAAAAATCAGGCAAATCCAGGACTTATATGGGTCACACCGTAGGCAACAGCTGAGAGTAGATATCCAATCATTGAAAAATTCATGACCGTTTACAGGACCCAGTGAGATGTGTTTCAGATATCCAAACCCATTCATTGAGTGTCCCACTTCAATAAGGGGTACACTAAATTTCAGTCATATCCAAAAACTTTGGTGAGCCCCACTAAGTGCTTTTAATTGTTTTAGACATGAATTCACAAGGTTTCTTTTGAAATCGTTCACTTGAGTTTTGCATACGGTTGATTTTTGGGATATTCCATAACCTAAATGGGGACCCACGAAATGCATGGCATGGATGCTTGACATAGATCGCAGAGGGGCGATCGAGCTTATAATACCATTTCCTTATATATGTGTGTTCGAAGGAAAGGTTGCCACATGGGTTTGTATATGTGCGACACAATGCTGTTTATATTCTATCTAAATCATCCAAACCATGGGGAAATGTGTAGATGGGCTAGGCACCCAATTACATAAGAAATGAGACCATGTAAACCGTGCTCATGATCAAAACGTGGCAATGATAAATAGGCTTCAGAAACTGGGTTGGCGGCCCCAATTAAGTGAGAAATGAGACTCAACATACAAGGAATGATATACCTATAAAAGGTCACACCCAACTCAAAAGGCTTGTGCTCAATAAACATCATGATAATGATAAATTGGCTTCAAAGTCTGACTTGGCAATCCGAATTATACAAGAAGCATGGATGAAATGACAAACATGTAAAAAGGTTACACCCAACACAAATGGATAAACCGCATCCTATCAGTGTGCACATCTGATTAACAAGTGAGATACCACCTCGAGCTTAAAAGAAACCACCCAAAACCTAATGGGGTGAATTTTCACCCTGATCTAAGATTCTGGTGGGCCATAGCAAAGAGAAATGCAAATCAAGGGAATAAACTGTTTGCATTTTTCATGGCCCACCAAAGTTTTGGATCAAAGTAAAATTTCGTACTAGAGGGTTTCATGAGGTTCTGCTTCATGTGGACCGTTCAGATTTTCGAGACTCATCAGATATGATGAGTTCTCAAAAAAGTTGGTATGTAGTATGCAGGAACTGTTTCGCAGGTGAGCGTTTCTGTCTCTCTCTCTCTCTGTGTGTGTGTGTGTGTGTGTGTGTGTGTATAAATTGATTGGCTTTCAAACTAACAAATTTCTAATTAACTTACTTAGTAAGTGCAATATTAACTAGTTAGCATCCACCTGGTCCACCGAAATAGATGGTTTTATCCCAATTAGGACCTTGGTCACCATAATCGACCACGCTGTAGCAATCGGTCAGATCTTGGTATAGAGAAGGATGGTCGGGGATGTGCCTAAGTATAAGGTCGTCTCTCATATACATCATTTGCTTCATATGAGCAGCAGTTTGGAACCATCCAGGAAAATGGCCGCTGCCCATTTCAGGCTTTTTCCTACCTTCTAGTGTAAATACTTCACCACCAAATGCAAGCTCAGATCCACCAAGAGGAAAGTTTGTGAAGATGGTGTTGGAACAGTATTCCACTGGAAACGAGTCTTCTCCGAACATCAGCCACCAATCACCAACTTCATCCTGTAAAAGGAGGAGCCAGATCAGGTAGGCTCCCACTAGGAAACCTGCTCTATTCATCAGGTGGATCCCATTGTGAGTATTCCCTAGCCCAAAAGTCAGGCTGGGCCACCTTGCAAAGGGAATAACAGGGGCACTAAGGAAGGAAGCAGCCACTATAGAAACTTGAATTGAATGTGTGATCTACGTTGTTTATTTGTCATCTAATCCATTCATCATGTGTGCCCACCATGATGAAGGGACACCCCAGAACTCAAGCCCACTTACGTATGCCACCACAAGTGAACATACATGTTTTAGGCCTGGTTGTACATTTCTACGTGGTGCGTCCCACTCCCACTCGCACCTGAGTTTTGGATCAAGATGATTCTTGATACTCAGGATGAAGATGGGAGGCACAACAGATTCACAATTTGGATTCCACATAAGCATCATGAGTGGTTCCTACTCATCTCAAACCTATGGAAATAACATTACTCTTGCCGAGGGCTCTAATATCGTAGGTGTGGCCTGATGAGGTACCTTTTTGATGTAGAGCAGGTCGCGGACAGTTTCATGGCCAAGATGGATCAGAAAAGGCCCGGTCGACGACAGAAGTGATCCGGACCATCGAACCTTAGATCCGGCGTATCTTGCAATCCGGAATGAGTTATCTAACATAAAATATATGATTTTGGGGTAGAACGAGCTACTTTAGCCAACCAACCCTGCTATGCAGGGTTACGCAGCCCGGAATTATGAAAAACCCCTTGATCGATGGTCGTTTCCCTATTTTAATTTCATTTTTAATATAAATAGTAAGTTTTAGTTTGATTATAACTCTTCATTCGTCGGGCTTTAGGAGTTGCGCCCAACATGAAAAGAGCTTAGAATAATTAGGAGAATGGTTTGGTGAAGCCAAATAGGACACTTACTATTTTTGGCCGAAAACCTTGCGCACTAGTAGACATCACGACCGTCTATAAATAGTAAGTTTACTATTTATAGTAAGTCGCGGATTCTAGGAGTTTGAGTTGTAGTTTGATTCTAATTTCTTTCCCATTGCTTGGTACCCTTATTTAAAGGGTTGTGAACTCATTTTTAATAATTCATCAATCAATTTCGAATTTATTAAAATTTATTTCTATTTTCTGCTTTCTTTCCTTGTGGATTCGAGAAGTCTCTGTGAGGAGTCCAGAGAAGTTCCGTGGATTCGGAATAGTTATCCTCTTGAGGAAGATGGTGCTCGACCTCACGTCCTCCCCTGCATCACTTTTGTACTTTGATGGTAATATCATGTTGATCTCCATTGTACTGAGAGAATGGTGCTAATGGTTTACCAATGAGAGTATTCGTTGAATGTACCAGCACCAAACCAACGCAGTCCAAATTGTAGCAGCCTGTATTATTGTATCCGTCTGCCTGAAATTAGAAATGTTTTCATATAATCATATAATCAAAATATTTTCATCTACAAGAGTATAAGTATAACCATCCAAACTGTCCAAATCATGGGCCACGTTGTAGATCGGCCAGGGCCCCAAATCAGATTGACTTGACAGTTAAAACCTCAAATCGAGTATTTCCTGAATGTGACCATTACATTCATTTCATTCTAACGCTCGGCTTGATAGCCACATCAGAGACAGTTCGGATCTTTATTCTTTTCTTTTTTTTTTCCTTTTTTTTTTGTCATGTGCTGATCCAAATGGGCCTCGTGATTAGATAGATTTGTCACTAATTGAGATACATGGGAACTACGCTTGATCATGGCCACTTCAAACGATCTCTGGTTTGTAGGTAACAAGAGATTGACGACAGTGAAGCTTACCGTCCAATACGCTAACGTCCGTGGTTCGGTGTTGATATACAAGAAAGGAAATACCTGAGGAAATTAGAAGCTAAGATATCAGTTGGCACGAAGCAAGAGATAATAATCACATACAACTCAATGGACAGTCGTTGCTGATCTTCTATTTAAGCACACAGTCATCTAAATCAGTTATCGAGCAACCTCTCTTTAGGAATGTGCCACACGTTACCAGATCCGGACAGCTCATGTCGGGCCTTCAGACGAGCTGCTGTGCCGTAAAATTGCAAAGTTGCGGATGATCGTAGCCCATTATCAGAGTATTTATGCTCATTGAATGTAAACCATTGGTTGGATTTTTTTAACCATCTATTGCTAATTAACAAAAATCATCAAACAAGTGGCTAAGATCTCATCTGACCAGTCTACACTAAAAGGTGCAGCCCATCCATACGAACGGCCCAAATAACTTACATCTTTGCCGTTGTTTCGTGTATGAAGGCTGCACGCTATGCAAGGATTATATATCATAATTCCCACCTATACCACTGACATGCATTTGGGAAGGTTTTGAAGTAACTTATGGTGTGTTTGGTTGCACCAAATATCATTATATTTGAATATTAACCAGTCTAATTTTGCATAAAGTATCATGAAATTTCATGATATTTGGTGCTACCAAATGCTCACTAAATAAGGGATAAAGCTTAAAAATCATATATTCAGGTACCCAACGAATACCTCAAGTTGGGGGTATGCTTGGCTCGTTGGCTTTTATTCTATCCAAATTTGGACCCAGATTGGGTCTGTTTACCAACTGAACAGCCCTAACTGATGTCTAGTTAGTGAGTGAGAAGTAAACTAGACATGGTAAGCTTTCCAAAACAATAAAATAATTGATACTGAGACTTACATGCCATCCAACCTCTATGGTATTTCTTGTCTCGCGATTGCCATTGACAATCCATAACTGGGCGAGGCTGAATTGCCAGTTGTCCGCAAGTTTTGGTTTCCACAAATTCATGTCAACTTGGGCTCCATACACCTCCTCTTGCATGTCGAGCACTTGTGCAGTAGCATACTTGATAAAAGAAGATAGTTAGATTAAGATTAGTGTCACCTTAATTAAATGATTATCTTTTATTTATTTATTTATTATTATTTTTTTCCAATAGAGAAAAATGATCCAGCGATTTCAGAGCACCGTGACTTGTACTGCACCAAGCAGGATCGATCACAACATTTGGACATTCCAGTACATGGTTGAGCACACATTTCATCGGCTTCAAAGTGAAAATTAGAGTGTTTCAATGATAGGCTTCCTTCTCATACACATTCATTTTCCAAGCCATTGATCCCATGACAAGTACATCTCGGTAGAATGTTATTTACTGTGGGGAAAACTAAACTGGTCCCTCACATGAGAATAGTAACAATTATCTACTAGAGATACGTCTTTGAGCTGAAGGTGATTGAGGTCCGAGCAGAAGTGCCATTGACATGGGATGAGCAATTCCTTCAGCTCAGAGACGAGCTGAGCCGTCAGGACGAAGCTCGGTCGGAGAGGACTTGCCCCACCAAGAATGTCTACAATATGAGCAAGCAACCCATGGGAAATGAGCTCAGGCTCTAAGCCTCGAGCTCCCCTAGCATCCAGAGCTGAGCAGGTCAACTACTACCAGAGAGGTGGTGTGAGAAATCCAAGGCAAATCTCACACTAGATGTAGCCTGATCTCAACTGAAAATCACTCTGACATATTTGGAATAAGAATGCAGTCAGATCAGAGACCCTCTAAAAAAAATAATTAAAAAAAAAAGAAGATCAGGGACCCTCTAGTGTAGCATAGTGGGATACTGGGTCTAGAACTTTCTCTCACGCCGTATATACAGGACCATAGACTCTAAATTAAGAAAGGCAAAAATGGTGACACATCTAAGCCCTAATCCACTTCTTGCGATCATCTTGTATAAGCCTGACTTAGGCATCCAAGAGTCCACAGTCGGCCACCAACACCCCCCGCTGCTCATATTTTCTTCAATTTTTGCTAATCTATTGACGGGCAATAACAAGGTTCATAAGCCGTCTCAACTCTACATCGACTTCATGTGTTGAATAGATTCAGGTAACGACATTACTTTTTGGAGTCATAGTCAATTCATGATGGGGCCCAACAAATGCAGAGCACTTGTTGTTGGTCAGGCCTATTTTTTCTATTAATGGTCCTGACCATCCATTTTGCATGGGTTATTATTCTAATGTTAAGAATGTATGATATTTACGAGATGGTTCGTGAAATATGTTTTGGACCTAATGGACAACACATATTAGTCAGCTTGTCATGCCTCAGACTTGGTAACCGGACTCACAAGGAACCTGATAACCGGTTCTGGCCACAACAGCCTCCGTAGTACCATATTCTCAGCTCCTGAGGCAGGTTACGATTTTGAGATCCTATAAGGAAGATTTTCATAACAGTATAACCATTTCCAATATGAGCATACCCAAGATCACAACAAGTATATCTGAGAATAAGAAAAGCATACATTACAAAATTCACTAAGAATTTAAACTTTTACAAGATTTTATAAGGTCCAGGAGGACATACATAAGATAATAAAAGAAGATGAGAAAAGTTTGCAACACTGGGGTCCTCAAGCTCAACTCTACTCCAGGCTCTGCTGCTACAACGCCTGCTTAGGATCTCCTGTACGCATCAATCGTACATAAGCTTGAAAGTGTGTGACAATAGTGCGTATAAGAATAATAAGAGGTACAGGAAGGGAACATGCTCAATGACAATATCACCAGCCTTTCCAAGGCTTGTCATGAATACGATGCAATGAGTACTGAGCGTCTTACTAAGGCAATGCATGAATGGGCTTATACAACCGATGTGAATGCGACGCAAAGCAATGCCAGTGCTCATAACCAATCCACATATCAAGTACATTTCCAATCATAAGGAAATTACCGGGGTCCATTACACTGCTGGAAGACTGTCACTCTACAGACCCCACACAGTCAAACAAGCGTAAGACACCTCACTACCCGCCTGTGGACAGCCAATCATTACCAAGGCCTGGTAGTAGCGGAGCCATTTTCGAGCTGGTCACACTCATCTTAACAATGCCTCCTTACATCAGGCGAGTAAGGCCACACCCCTACCCAACTGACTACACGACAGTGGGAGTCGCGCCCTAACGGTATAAGGTCCTCGTACACTCAGAGTTTTCACTTGGTTATGGTTTTGGGGCAGATCCTTGGTGCCATGAAAGTTTTGAGAATTTCACCCATGGACATCCTATGCACTCGGAATACTCAAGTAATATTTTCAGTGTTCACACATATGACCATCCATGAACGTCCTTGTGAAGGTAAGGCCCTGGTGAAGCAAGGGGCAATATCATCATGAAATGCAATGCCAATTCATGAATCATACATATAAATCATATACAAACTTCAGGCACTGAATGTGCATAAGGGGAGAAACTCCATCCCTCTATGACCACCACACAATGCAATCAATTCACACAGATGATGTATATGGGTTACAATGATGTAAGTGCACTACCTGTAGAATATATTCCCCCTTCCCAACGAGGGACAAGGTCTAGATACATAGATAGGTACTCTACGGAAAAGTGAAGTCCTCTAGTAGAGGCCCAATATTTTGGGGTGACCCACAAGCTAAGAGAGTCATAAAGTCTCAATAGAGGAAACGGTCCTAATAAGGTCGGAGGTGGGCCTTCAACCACCTATAAGGGCCCTATGGGCCTACCTTAGGGCCACCAAGGAGGGCATCCAACCTCAACTGGGTCCCAAAAGGTATCCCGCTACGCATACAAAGTAAGGTCCAAGGCCCAACCAATCCATGGCCTAATGGGCCATACACTAAGCCCAATACATAAGCAATATGGTAGACCCTCAAGCAAGGTTTGTACCCAACCGTAAAGATTATAAGACTACTCATTGTGGTGGGCCTAATGGGCAACCCATTATTCCAACATATGGGTAACCCTTATATTTAAAACAAGTAAGTTGGGCCTCACATCTCGGCCCAAGTATGAATTTATTTTAATGGGCAAGAAAGGGCCCAAATACTTGAATATTGGCCCATAAAACCCATCACAATGGCATAAATAAATATAAGCCTCAAGGGTCCAATGGGCCTATCAAGAGTTTCAAGGTAATGGGCTTAGGAAAACTCAACAAATAATTAAGAAGACTAGTCCAATAAAAATTCAATTGGAATGGACCTTAAATATACACTAATTAAGCCTAAAAAAAATCTAACTAAAATGGGATAAGATATGTGTAATAATGTCCCTAAATTTGGTAGATCATGCTGTCCCAAAACATTCTTTATGGGCAACAATCATAGGCCTATTGCTGAAATTTCAAAATAATTAATTCATAAATTTATTTTAGTTCCTGGTGACCCATACATGTCACAGGGGGGTCCACAAGATAAAGGGAGTGGATTTAACATATAAATCAGATGGGCCATGCTGCTGAACTGGACGTTCAGCAGCAGCCCAATGGGCTGAGCGTCTCATATGTAGGCAGCTTTATGGGCCTGGGTATTTGGCCCAAAAACTTATCCAATGGGCCCCAATTGGATGCTACTGAAGGGGAGGATGATCAAGTCCCCTATGGACCCCACATGGATGAATGGTGGGATATACAATACATTTAGGTGGACCCACAAAGTAGCTTGGACGGCCAACCAAGGCTGGACGCCCCAGCCTGGGCATCCTAGCCTGGTGGGCCACTCCAGGCCGCACCACGGACAGTACAGGGGCTCGATGGCCCTGAAAATTTTTAGAGTGGTACTTTCATGGGTAATCCACACCTTCACAAAATTTTGTGATTTTTGAATAACTATAAATATTTTAATTAATTTAAAGAAAACATTCTATTTAGAAAATTTGTCTGATCTGGACATCCCAACATAGTGGGCTGGTCCAGCCCTTGCCACAGTATGCACAGGGGTCCGTTGGCCCCAAAAATTAGTAGGTGAGTCCTACCATAGGTGGACCATACCTCCACAAAATTTTATAATTTTTGGATACTTAAAAGTATTTTAATTAAATTTATGAATACAATCTATCAAGAAATTCTACCAAGTACAGAATTCTGTATAGACCATGATTGAGCACCCAATGGGGTAGGCCATGGATGTCCAAAAATTGAAAAAAATTAAATTTAAACCTTCCCACATATATATAGTACAAGGTAGGGTCTACCAAAGTGGTCCACATGATCAGAAACTATTTTAAAATTTTGAGTTTCCAAATTGCAATCTTGCTGGAATTACAACAGAAATTTCAGCAAGGTACTCATATTGGTCCACTCTTTTGGAGACCCAAATGAGGTCAGTTGAGGCTGAAATTTGACATGTTTGTAGGTGAGACATGTACCTTCAAAAATTATATATCATTTGATATAAAAATTCTCACTAAAAGCTCCAAATTCTGGCCTCAAGTTGGCCTAAAAATCTGTCCAGACAGATTTGGATAACAACATGTAATTGAAAGAAATTAAATATAGACGTTATTTAAGATGAGATTTAACCTCCAAAAATCATGTTATGGACCACCCCACTAGGCCTCAAAAATATCCAGACCTTTCCCATCATCAAAACCCCTTGCATGTGCCCCATTTAAGTAGATTTTAGGTCCACATGTCTAAGGATGGACCGCCATGGACGTCCAACCTCCATGAATGGTCTGGATTTTTGTTGGTCCACAAGGTGGGCCACACATGCATGATCAGAATGCTAACATCAGAAAAATAAAGGATCGGCCATAAGAGAAGGGGCTCCGCCACATTGAAGCCCTCCCCTTCATTAATCACACCACACATTTCATTGATTTACATGATACAATATAGATCAAATACATGCATGTCCTAGAATCAAGTTCAATGGTTGAGATACCATTCCAACCATGATTCTAAGGTCTAGATGACCTATCATGCAATGGAATCCAAATAATCCTCCATGATGGGGCCCATAAAGGGAAACCCCATACATGGGATATGCATGCATGAAATAGGCCATTTGACCACATTTAAGGAATGGCGTAGGATCTCCACCATTAATTGGTGGGTCCTACACTTTTCATATGAAAGAAAAAGAGATATAAGAACATAGAAATGGAAATCCTACATCCTAGAAGTACACCCACCTTAGATCTCTCCAAACTTGTATCTTCTAGCTTCTGGTGCTCTAAAAATGATGTATTTAATGGGTGAGATGGGGTATGGATGGTTGGATTCAGAGGAATTTGAGGTGAAAGGGGCTGGAATGGAATAACTAGGTAGGGACGTGTGGAGGTGTTGCTAGGAGAAGAGAGAGAGAGAGAGAGAGAGAGAGAGAGAGAGAGAGGTTTTAAGCCTATCAATCATATCTCTTTTGCCTTGGTTAGAGAAGAGTGATGATTACAATAGGAAGTTAGAAATAATGTTGTAGGGTTAGTAGACTTTCTAGGTTTGTGGGTGGTATTTTAGAGATAGGTGGTGTAGGAATAGGGCCTAGGTAGTGTGTGTGTAGTGTGTGATGGAAATTGGTGCCAAGAGATGAGACCTACCTAGAAATCTGTGCACACTATCCCTAAGTGGGTCACATGACTATGATTAAGGGCTTAGAAAATAAAATGCACACAACTTATGATCTACATGTCGGATGGACGCATGAGACGTGGTGTCGGAACCTCAACGATGAAGCGGACAAAATATCACAGGTTTCGACTCGATCTGAGTCGGGTTTACATGACCGGACTTAAGATGACCGCAAATACTATCCAAGGGTCGCGGGTCGTCGGGATTCGACTGGTAGGACCGTGGGATCAAGAGAAGCGAAATGTATACCTACACACACACATGCACACATATGAACTCGGGTCGGGTCTTACACAGCTATACTGTGCAAGTGTCATGATCAAGCTAGGATCACCACAACTTGTCATAAATGCCACCTCTTTGTATCCTATTGAACGCCTGCATCCTGCAGATGACCAAGGCAACTAGCCTACCATTTGCTTATATCAACGTAAGTAGAACTTAGGGAACAAAATAATATAATGTTACAAAAAGACTTACATGACGTTCATGACCAATTTGTTTGCTATGCCAATCACTGAGAGATTTTGTTACAAATTTTGTTACCAACAAATCATGTATTTTAGTCCGTCGTATGGGTACAGTCAGAGGTGGGCAATCACTTTTATTGAACTCATTTCGGTGTTGATTTTCCATTTCTTTTGTATAGAAGGAGGGCCTCAACTGCAAATTAAGTTAATAGTGGTCAAATGTTACAAAATGCATATGAAAATGGCATGCCAAACATGTAATCATTGATACTAGAAGAAAGAGAGGCCTTACTCTAACAGTGTGATGGATGATGCATATATAATTACAATTTAAACTGACTCCTTGTATAGATCACTCATTTGATTACCTGGCTATCGGATTGGTGGCCTTGACAAGCTGTCTTTATAAAGATAAGACTGTTAGGATTATTCCACCTATATGATTGTCAATTTGAGTAGATGGATGGTCCAGATCAATGCCTCGGACTGCCCGCATGTTCGAATATGATTTGATCACCACCCTTCTTTTTCTTAACCATGTAAATGTTAGACTTGTCTAATTGGCAAAGTTTTTGAGCATCGTCCATCCATGATGGGGATGACTAATGCATGGGCCTCATTATATATATATATATATATATATATATTTATTGAGATGATCTCTGACCAGTTAAACCAAAAAATCAAATATTTGAGTAGCTGAGCTTTTGTGTGCAATAATTTTATCAAAGGAGATCCAGTTCACTCCGGAGGAATGAAATTCTCATCAGGTGAACTCAACCATCCGTTTATCATTAGGTTCCATGAACCAAAAATAATAGTGATCAGACTCTTAACTGAGTTTTTTTTAACAAAAAAAAAAAAAGAAAAAGAAAAAGAAAAAAAGAGTCATGCAAAACTCAATATATCAATTTTCTACACCAATTTTTAAATGGTTAGAATCGTCGGATCACTACAATGTTTGGTGTATGGCCACTCATGGTCCATTACAAATGGAAATAAAGGAAAGAAAGAAAAATAAACCTTGACTGTGTGATTTTTCATCAAAGGATGATCGAGAGCCGGTTGCTTATAAATATCCACGCAGTCAAATATATCTCCATATTCAGTCTGTAAGAAACATCAATCTCCATCAATATATTCCAAAACATCCTATTAATAGGATCCGTGCCATTGACCATAATTAAAATGATGATATTTGTTGATAGATAAAAAGTCAATAAAACCTCAATCCAAAACATTCATTGGTCCAGATCACCTCTTATCACATGCAAATGTACAATGATAATGATGATGATGATTAATCAAGCTTTAATTATTTGTTGGTTTGATGAATAAAGTAAATAGCTTAGCTTATATGCGTACCTGAAAGGTCTTGACAGGAGGTTTGTTAAGACGCTTTACTCGTCTCCTCAATTTTAAATATTCTTCTTTAGTTAAAGTCTTAAATTCTTTCTTTAATTGCAAGTATTTCTCATTTTCTTCTCTTGAGAGACTTCTTACGTTGAAGATAAGAATGGCTATTAGAACTAACAACATAATAATTCTAGCCATCGAATTCAAATGTTAGGAGATCCTGGTTTGAATATCCACGTGTCTACCGAAAAGGAGACTCCTGTGCAGTGGATAGGAGGATACTTTGTAAACTGAAGAGAAAGAAGTCAAAATGTTAGGAGACTCTGGTTTGAATACCTTCGAATAATGAATAGCATACCTTTGTACAGTGACAAGGAGGAGGATACCTTACTGAACGGGAGACCTTCGCACGCTGAATAGGAGGAGGATACCTTATCGAGTAGGAGACGAGATGGGGGATTTATACATGTTACAAACCCTGGGAAATGGCTTGCCCACGTCTACTCTTTTTGCGAATTAATAAATGTACCCACACACCACACGTTTGGCATGGCAGATAGACGCGGGATCCATTCCTTTCATCGAGTGTGACCCTAGACGTTAGATCCACAGAACAAAAACCAGCACGTTCCCATTATTCAGATGGGTCACACCACAAAGAACAATGGATAGAGAACACCAACCATCGGCTTTTGTATGCGGCCCGTTTTTGTATTCCATCTTATCGGTCATCACATGAGCCACACCAGGATAAATAGAAGATCAGGAAATCATCCTAATCCAAAACTCAGAGGAATGAAAAATCTGAATTAGATGTTTAAAGCTATTCACATTTTTCTTGGGTATTCACCCAACCTAGTTTTTAGATTTGGATGATTTGTTGTCTATACAGTTAACACTAAAAGTGTCATTTGATGGACGGTGTGGATGTCACACCTACGACATAGTGGACAACAAAAAGCTGGTGTGCTGTACACTGTAATTATATTGGACCGTCTTTTAATGGGCAATTATTTTGAGAATTGAAAAGTTTAGTTGGTAACAAACATCGCTAGATCAGGTTGGGAGCGGATTGGATACTGAACGCTTCAACGGTACTGAAGTGATGTGGCAAAGCGCCATTGGTTAGATACCAACGGCATGTTCCCTTGGTACGAATCCTACTCCGTTAGATCCGTTAACGGATCCTTCTCCCTTTCCGCCGTGCACCACTCAGCCATGAAATCGGATTGCCATGCTGAGAAAATTCAGTTGGGTCCAATGTGAATTTATGTGATTTATCCACACCTTCCATCTGTTTTTACATCTAATTTTAGGCGTTGAGCCCAAAATTGAAGCTTGTCAACCTCTTAAGAACCATATCACAGGAAACTATGGAAATAATGATTTCCACCGTTGAAACCTTTCGAGGCCCTACAGTGATGTTTATTTTTCATCCAAACTGTTCAAAGGATCAAAAAACATGGATAAAGGTAAAAAAATATATATATATAATCTTGATCCAAAACTTCTGTGGTCCCCAAGAATTTTTCAACGGTATAAATTTAATTCACACTGTTTCCTTTGATGTGGTCGATTTTAGCCTTTTATATGCTTAGGTTTTGAGCTGAGGCCTAAAATTATCTTATAAAATGGATGGATAGACCGGATAAAATACATAAATTACGGTGGACCCCATAGAGTTTGCTTACGCAATCCGCTTCCTTTCATCGTTTTTTTAAAGTTCATTTCATAAAATGAGGCCAACAATGGACCGTATCGACAAGCTCAAGTGGGCGTACTAAAGGAATATGTGGTTAGGGAAATTCCTACTGTTAAAATTTACCTGGGTTTGACAGTGATGTTTACAAGCCATCTGTACCGATGGGATGAACTTCATTCCTACTTAGGATGAACTGAAATAAAAAATATTAGCATGACTCAAAAATTCTGTGGGCCACGAATATTTCAACTGTGGACGTTCAAGTATCATGTTTTTGGCCCACTTGAGCTTTAGAAACTGTTCATTTTTGGCTTCATGTCTGAATTGAACTCAAAAAATTGGATGGACGGGTAAGATTTCTCACAAACATCACAGTGAGCCCCACCTGGTCCCCAGCGCAAGAACCTCCTCAAAAGTCTTTTGGCAGGAAATCCACGTCCGTTTTTTCTTAAGATAAACAATTACCGGTTCGTGGCCGAGTGCGTTCACGGCTTAAACGGAAAAGCATCCGCTAACGGATATCAGTTAGAAGAGTTTTATTGAAAGGAAACAGCCGCTCCATTTTGTCACGACACTTCAGGAACGTTTTGGCTACTGAAGTGTTCGGTATCCAACCCGCTCCCAGATTAGTCTGAATATGCGAAGTCACGTGGGGACGCGGATTTCCTGCGAAAGCCTTTCGTAGGAAGTTCCTGCGCTGGGAAATTAGGTGGGGCCTACTGTAATGTTCGTGAGAAAGCCTTTCGCAGGTTACCAAAAATGAATGATATCCAAAGCTCAAGTGAGCCAAAAAAGTGATAATTAAATGTCCACAGTTGAAATATTTGTGGGCCACATAAGTTTTGATTCATGCTAATATTTTTGTTTTCAGTTCATCCCAATAGGAATGACGTTATTAACGGTATGGATGGCATCTGAATATCACCGTTGAACCCAGGAAGGTTTCAATGGAAGGAATTTCCCTAACCACATTTTCCTTTAGTACGGATCACTCAAGCTTTGGATACGGTTCATTTTTGAAAACATGTCCTAAAATGAACTCACGAAATGGATGGACGGGGAGGATTTCTCAAAAACATCACAGTGGGCCCCACCTAAGTTCCCAGCGCAGGAACTTCCTGCGAAAGGCTTTCGCAGGAAATCCGCGTCCGTCACGTGGGGCGTGCCTGGGCCTAAACAACCACCACCTTAGAAAGGAGGTGCGTGAGACCAAAGCCATCCATCAGCTGCATCATCTTTAGACGTGGATTGCGTCCTACCCCTGCCTGGACGGTAATCCGTCCGGGCAGGGCTCTGTGGGGCCCACCGTGATGTAAGTGTTTTATCCACCCCATTCAACGATTTTTTCAGACAAATTTAGTATCTCAACCAAAAAATGAGGCAAGTCCAAGGCTTAAGTGGACCACAACAAAGGAACCTGCACTGATATGACACCCACCGTTGAAACCTTTCTAAGGACCCATGTGATTTTTTTAAACCATAAAACCTATTCATAAGGTCATGTAGACGTGGATGAAGTGAAAACACAAATATCAGCTTGATCCGAAACTTCTCCGGCTCCCAAGAAGCTTTTAATGGTGGACGTTCAATCCCCACTTTGTGGTCCACTCAAGCCTTGGACCTGCCTCATTTTTTGGTTCACAAATTAAAATTTTCTGAAAAAATCATTAAACGACATGGATAAAACACTTTCATCACGGTGGGCCTGGGGTAAGGACGCAATTCGCGTTCATCATCTTCACCTTAGAAACCAACATTGTGTCGGTGGAAAACTCATGCATTATATGCCATAAGAAAAGTTGGAATGGGACGTATGCCTACAGTTAGTTTTTTTTAGTAAAGGCACGGGATGAGTCGACTTGGCAGACTTGACTCGATTTAAACCGAGTGGGTGAGTTGATCCGAACCGAGTAGACTTCGCCCAATCAGAACTCGATTTAAACCGAGTGGGTGAGTCGATCCGAACCGAGTAGACTTTGCCCAATCAGAACTCGATTTAAACTGAGTGGGTGAGTCGATCCGAACCGAGTAGACTTCGCCCAATCAGAACTCAAACTGGGTCAAGTTCGAGTCACCCGTTAACTAGACTCGACTCGACCCGAAATCTGACTCGGTACTGACTCGACTCGAATTGAAACTTGACTCGATTTGGATTCAGGTAGACCCGATCGACCTCTCTCTCTCTCTCGCTCTCTCTCTCTCTCTCTCTCTCTCTCTCTCTCTACTCCCTCCCCCATCTCTCAAGCATGACAACCGCGCGTCTCAACTCAGGTAGTAGGTCATCCGGACAGACCACACCTACCTGTTCTAATCAAGGCAATTTCTATAGTTTTTCATCTATTAATTTCTAATTTGGGAATTTTGTAAAATTGGGGTCAAGTAGGGTTGAATGTTCAAATTGGAATGAGTCGGGTGTGTCTAGGCAGGTTGAGGTGTGCATCTAGACTAGCTCGGATGTGGCTGGGTAGGCTGTGGTGCCTTTGAGCTTGCTCGGGCTGAGCCATTTCTAAAGCCTGAACCTAAACCTAAACTATAAACCCTAAACCCTAAATCTAATCCCTCGACCCTTAACTAAAAAGCTTAACCTTAAACCCAAACCTAAAACCCAAAACCTTAAACCCTAATCCTAAATCTAAACCCTAAACCTTAAATGTAACGCTCTGGATTTTCGCTGACTCGGGAATTGGACATCCTTAGGTGTAAGGCCCGTATCCTAGACCGTACCATTCTGTAGGCTTTCGTGGTCCTCCCGGTCGAATTCCGGTGACCTTCAACTTGCATCCAATGTTTGCACGCGACCTTAATCCAAGTCCTGCATATCAGAGTCGGCTCAATTCGAAACTTGTATCATTGCGACCGCGTCATCGCTGCGGTTCCGATGCCGCATGTCGCACGCTGAGGCGACACTCAGGCCAGGAGATGTGGGCCTGCTTCAGTTCAAGGAAAATGCCACACGTTGTGAATTTCGAGAAAATCTCTACAATATGTCTCATCAATTAATCAGTCAAGTGCATACCCTATCTCAAGTACATCACCTATACCCCATGCCACCTCACCCCCCTTACTAGTTAACTCTCTTTTTCTCCCCACTCATACCTCATTTACATAATTTTCAACCCAACTCATGCCTTTCCATTCCCATGCCTTACAATAGCCATTCCATCCATCCCTTTTCTCCATCATTCCTCTTCTCTCCCTCGTTTTTTCAAAATCTATCTCTCAAGCAACAATGGAGGGGTGGACGTCCATGGGAGGGAAGCCATGTGTGGCCCACCTTCCTACCACCCAATTCGACCCTCCAAAATAGATGTCAACCGTTGAATCTTGTTCCCTTGAAACTCTAGGACGCATTGGTGGAAGAAGGAAGAAGAAGATCCTACGGTAGGTGTTCATAGCATTGATCTTGATTTTTTTAAATTAGGGCCCGCATTTAGTGGGACCCATTTTGATGTAAGTATTATTTTGGGAGGGCCCATAGTGGCGGGGTCCCTCCCCTTCTTTCGTCTCTCTCTCTCTCTCTCTCTCTCATTTTCTTTGTGATGCCGTGTGGCCCACCTGATGTGTGCATTGTATCCATGCTATCACGGTGGAGCTCACTTGATGTATGTGAAAAATCCGGCCGTCCAGCTAGGACGGTGGAGCCCACCTGATGCATGTATTTTACCCAACCGTCCAGCTAGAATGGCTGACCACTGTGATGCATTCAGACCGTCCATCCATTCTGCTGGTGTGCCAGCAGCCAGCAGCTGCAGCCGCTACATTGACGCAGCAAGTTTTGTAGGTCCATCACAGGTATGTGTTATCTCCATACAGTCTGTCCGTGTGGAGCCCACACGTGATGCTTGTCCACACCGTCCAGTATTTTGGATGGTGGGGACCACCAGGAAGTATGCGTTATATATGCACAGCACGTCTGTGCAGGACCCACCTCAATGTATTTCATCCCACCGTCCATCTGGACGGTGGGGATCTCCACCTATTAGCTGTCGTACCGACATCAGCAAGCTCTGTGGGTCCCGTGTGATGTATATATTACATCCAAACCATCCATTTGGGGGACCCCAGCAGCACACAACTGATGCATCTGACGTCAGTAAGTTCTGTGGGTCCCACCAGATGTATGCATCTTATCTCTGCCACCCAGCCGTTCATTTGCTGTGGGACGCCACCGTGATGTAGTGTTTTATCCTTGCTGCTCAGCAGCACGTGTGGCCCACACCCACGTGGGACCACCTTATATAGGTGATTTACCAGCCGTCCATCACGTGCGACCCACCTCTATGGAGGTATTTCAGCCACGCCATCCATCTCTTTGGGATCCGCCTTGGACGCATGTATTGTATAGCCACCACATCCATCTGTTTTGCCAAGCATGGACCCACCCCACACGTGTTGCACATGTGAGGATGGGGCCCACCTTGATGATGACAGTGCTGATTTGCTGGAAAAAGGGGTGGACGGTGATGTGGTACCCACTTTGATATATGTGACTTATATCCACACCGTCCAGCCTCCTGGACAGTGTGACGCACCTCAATGTATTATATACACACACACATATGTATATAATATAATAATATATTAATACAATATTATGTGGGCCCCACGTGGGAGCCACATACATTTGAAGATGATTGGCTGGTGTATTTCACACCACCTATGTTGTTGCTGAACTAACGTCAGCAAGTTCGGTGGATATGATCTTTTGGGTATGTGTTATACCACACCGTCCATCCATTTGGCAGCTGTGGCCCACCCCACACGTGCTGTATGTGTGAGGGTGGGGCCCACCTTGTCTTTATATCCAGACCGTCCAGATGTCTGGACGTGGTCTTGGACCACCGTAAAGTAGGAGTTTTATCCCAGTTGTCCATCATCTGGACGGTGGGTGTCAACTGTGATGTATGGGTCTTATCCACACCGTCCAGATGGCTGGACGGTAGGACCCACCCCTAATGTATTTATTCTATATCCACTCCATCCATCTCTAGTTGGTGGAGCCCACATGACATATGTGTTGTATTCTATGCCGTCCTCCGACTGACGGGCCACACACATGGACCACCTAGATGCATGTGATGGATGGTGGAAAGCCGCCTGGCATGTGCTGCCCACACGTGGGTGTCACATGATATATGTATTTTGTCTACGCCATCCATTGATTGGGACAGTGGGCCCCACCTTTGGTGTATGTTTTGTATGCGCACAGTCTAGGACGTTGGCAGGCCCATTTCGATAGATATGAGGCCCACTATGTTTGTGTGAGGCCTAGCTGTTGTGTGTGAAGCCCATTGTGTTATGTGAGGCCCATTAGTGCGGCCCAATGATGTAGCCCACTTGATGTGTATGAGGCCCATTAGTGTGGCCCATTGATGTAGCCCATTTGATGTGTTCAAGGCTTAGATACGTGGCCCATTTGATGCGTATAAGACCCATGTGTAGGGCTCACATGTTATGTATTTAAGGCCAATGAGAAGGGCCCACCTGAGGTGTATGTAAGGCCCATTGATGTGGCCCACTTGTTGTATTTGAGCCAACGGGTTGCGGCCCATTATGATGTACTGAGGCCCATGGGTCGTGGCCCATTGAGATGTGTACTCGGCTCATACGTCGTGGCCCATTGAGATGTATTTCCGACCCATTTAGTGAGGCCCATTATGATATATTCCTGCTCATATGATGAGGCCCATTGAGATGTGTTTCCAGCCCATATGATGCAGCCCATAGCGATGTGCATTGGGCCCATGTGATGAGACCCACTTGATCTATGAGACCCTCGTGCGAGGCCATGAGCCCACTATATGTTTAGCTCTACGTGGGCCACTCCTTGGGAGCAATGTTAGTTGAATGTCTACGTTGATGGACAATGATGGTTACATGTCCACATTATGACCTTTCTTTAAGCCTTGCTCGGCCGATTAGTGATCGAGGCTGATTGAGTTGATCGATTTACCGATTCTGATTATCGATCGATCCTGATTGTTGTAGCCGATTGCCGATTCTGATTGACGTGACCGAATTGCCGATTCTGATTATCGATCTATTCCGATTGTCATGACCGGTTTGCCGATTCTGATTATCAATCGATCCCAATTATCGTGACTGGTTTGCTGATTTTGATTATCGATCGATCCCGATTGTCATGGCCGATTGTTGATTCCGAGTATCGTGACCGATTTGCTGACTCTGATTATCGATCGATTCCGATTGTCATGACTGATTTGCCGATTATGATTATCGATCGATCCCGATTGTCGTGGCCGATTTGCTGATTCTGATTATCGATCGATTCCGATTGTCATGGCCGATTGACGTGACTGATTTACCGATTCTGATTATCGATTGATCCTGATTGTCGTGGCCGATTGTCGATTCCGATTGACGTGACCGATTTGTCGATTCTGATTATCGATCGATTCCGATTGTTATGACCGATTGCCGATTCCGATTGACGAGACCAATTTGCCGATTCTGATTATCGATTGATTTCGATTGTCGTGACCGATTGCCGATTGACGTGACCGATTTGCTAATTCCGATTATCGATCGATTCCGATTGTCGAGGCTGAGTACCGAGGCGTATGTGATGAGGCCCATTGTGATGCATTTGAGGGCTAGGTGATGGAGCCATTATGATGTATGTTAGGCCCATCTGAAAGGCCCATCGTGATGTGTATTAAACTCTTGAGTGAGGCCCATGGCATTGTATATTCAGCCCTTGCGTAAGGCCATGGGTCCACTATATGTTGGGCTCTTTGTGGGTCATTCATTAAGGGCAATGTTAGTTAAATGTCCACATTGTCGAGGTTGATTGTCGATGCCAGTTATTGATATCGATTATGAGTATGTGACAACATAACATCATGATACATGCCCATACGCATCATCTGCATGCTTGTTATGAGATGTGGTTGATTATTGCATATGTCATTGAGCATGTTGTTATGAGACTCCCTAATAGGCGGAGGTTATCTCACATGAGCGCACGGTATGCGCAGGATTGATGCATGGCGGTTCGTATGACTCATGCATCTTGCATTATGATTACTATACGCCCTAGCGACATCAGCGCCGTAGCCTCCACAGGCATATCGTGGTTGGCCAGACGGGACACCGAAAATTTGTTCTAGCATCGGGCTGCCATAGATGGCCTTGGGTGAAAATCCCTAAACCTTCTTGGTACCAGAGGACGCTCCAACGTCGAGCCCGAGTGGATACATGAGCGCCCGAGTGCCGAATACCAGGAGGCCGCGTCTCCCACTGTGTCGTGGTTGGTTGGGAGGGGGTGTGGCCTTACCCACCCGAGTGTAGGGGGCATTATTAGGCTGAGTTTGACCAGCTCACGAATGGGTCCGCTATCGACGTGCCAAATAGGTATTGACAGACTATTGGCCAAGCGGATAGTGAGGTTTC
This sequence comes from Magnolia sinica, assembly GCF_029962835.1. NCBI lineage: Eukaryota > Viridiplantae > Streptophyta > Magnoliopsida > Magnoliales > Magnoliaceae > Magnolia > Magnolia sinica. Next base: position 21,989,747 of record NC_080583.1, on the reverse strand, counting down.
TTATGTTCACTTAGACTGTGCGGCTGGGAGAGCGGCAGTGCCATTTGAAGTGTACTAAACCCCTATAATGATCCTAGAGATGAACAGTACTGATATGTGGACTTATTGAGCAGGAATTGCATACTCATTCATTCATTCATTCACTATCCACTTGGGCTGGTGGTGCGCAACGATTTGTTACGTGTACCTTCGCAATGGCCAGGATTTCGGTTGGGGCGCGCGACTAACCTGAGATCAGGAGTTTACCACATTAAGTCTGACTATGCAAATTTAGGTATGGGACTGGCGTATGGACCCTAGGAGGTAAGAATGGGGTACTATGGAGGCTGTCGGCACCAGATTCGGCGATCGGGATTTCTGTGAATCCGATTTCTGGGTTTGGGGCGTGACATTAGGTGTTATCTTTGATTTATCGATTTGAGTGCATGTCTAGTGCATACATTCGCATGCGTTTGGGACCAAAAGGAGTGATTTTGGCTCCACAAAAACTGCCTAACCAAGTGAAAAATTGAAATTGGCAAAGAGTGGATAACATTCCATGGTGCTACCATAAAAAGGGAAGTTTTTGGATAAACCCATAAACTCAAAATCTGGACAACAGTCAGCGGTATCGTGTTCAACAATGAACAACAATGTTCAGCAACTAGTAGATTCAGTGTGTTGACTTCAAAAATTCATATAATTTGTTTACAACTCTAATTAAGGTGATTCAAATGTTAGATTGAAGAGTGATGAGTCTAGTTTTATATAAAAAAAAAATTTAAAAATAAAAATCAAATAAGATTGATTTTACGATATTTTAGAAACTATATAAAAAAATTATTGGTTTCACGCCGCTAGTACTTTTGAAAATATAAGATTTTTTTTGGAAATCGAAATATAATAAAATTTAGTGGGGATAAAGTGAATTTGGTGGTGAATTATTTTAAAAATTACAAAAAAAAAAATCTTATAACTAAAGTACACAAAATATTACAAGCAATTGACTTGTTGAAATTGAAAATTTCTGTAATAGTAAGTTGTTTATAGACTGGACGTATATTTTTCATCTTAGAGTTTTAGTATTTAGTGTTTTCTTAGGAATTATTTCTAATCATATCAGAAATCATTATGTATGATTAAATTAATTTTTTTTAAAATTTTTAGCGTATCTTACTATTTTGAATTTTTTTAAGTTTATTTGAATTACTACTCTTGATTAGAGTGATTAGGATTTAATCATCACTTTCGCTAATTACGAATATGTTGTGCTATGAATTTATTTAATCTAAACCGTAATCACCTTATACAAGAAATCCTGTTGCTTAACCTATTCCAATAATGACAAGATTAACCGAACTATCTCTACATCGCCGGTTAGTGGTCCGTTAAACCCGAAACTATAGAAAGACATTTGTGTTGTTGGCTTGATGTCTATCGTGGACGTTAAGTTGAGGTGACATGTAGAATCGCTCAATTTGGAGATGAAGGGCAACACATGTGTTGTGTAAGGCTGGGTTGAAATTAACAAGAACTTGAGTTAATTCTTCACCTTCAATTTCTTTTTTACCTGTGACTTTTGGGTCTTTAGATTGCAACTAGACTAAGGACACTAGCCTAGAATATTATCCTACTCATATCCGTATAGTCGGGGATCTAACTAACTTCGAATCATATTTGTCGATCAATGCATCCAAATGCCAGACTGATCGTATCCATGCGTAGCTCATCTCTAGGGTCAGCTACCTTACGGCATATATTGACCCGTATATGAATTGTGGTAGGACCGCTACTATTAAAGTATTGATGTATGTCCAAGTGTCCTAGAGGGAGGTGAATATGTCTTTTAAAACTTTAATCTTACTAAACTATAAAATCTACCAATTTAAAACAAGTTAAGCAGGATTATCAAGAAGTCATTCATAACAAACTTCTAAGATACTGAGAGATCTAAGTGCTGCATTATATCAAACATGTATTGTGCATAAAGTAAACATTCCAACAGTCAATATATATGGGCAAGAGCAATCATCACAGACGCAACAATATACAGTGGTTCAGTTTCATGCCTACTTTACTCCCGGCTAATGCACTCCACCCTAGAGTGTGCAGCATTTCAATACCAATGGTTTTAAATCAGGTTAACCATAAACCTTCACAACCAACACAATGTATATACTAGTTGCCTACACATGTCAATAGGTCTTACACAAGAACACTATACACATGCTTACACAAGGCAATTACAGATATCTAAACAAGGTAATATGTCATATACAAGGACACCATACGCACTCTCCCATCGGAGGCCTACAAAAGGTCTTAGCGAGTTTGAGAACAAACTCTGAAACCAAATCCTACACAAGTAAGGGGCTTCAGACTCTATGGACCTTATTACTTACTTGTAAGTGGGTGAGTCAACCGCAACCGTCTGTTGATGCTCCAATCAATGCTCCGAGGTTATTGGTTTAGGATTTGGTCTGATCTTCTCTAATAAATGATTTGTCTTTAGAGGTTAGAGAAGATTCCCATTAGCTAAGTATTCAAAGATTTCAGCACAATGATTTGCCATTAAAAGGTGCTACTAGAAACTTAATGAATGACAAAGCTTAAATTCAATCCATGTAATGTAAATGCCAATAAATTCTTGAGCAATGGATTGAATGATGAACTCTTATGAGAAAGAGGGCTTGATGATAAGGGTATTAACTATTACAATAAATCTCTCAAGCTCTCTTTAATTATTGCTCATTTTCTTAAGAAGCAACCAAATAGTTTATATAAAGATGAATCCCAACGGTCAAAAAATGGGTAGAAATCTGCTCTTGTTGATGTCATCAAAAGGTTTTTGATGGCATTGACTTTATACACCAAAGTTTTTCAAATAGGTGTGAGGCAGATTCTGTTCGATGCCATTGAGCATCCTTCAATGCCATCAAAGATGTCTTTGATGTCATTGAGAGATACATCGATGCTATTGAGATTTTCTTCGTAAAGTTCTCTTTGGTTGCTTGACAGATTTGTCCCTTTTTTGATGCCATCGATCAGACCTTCGATGCCATTAAAATTTGAATTTTGATGCCATCGAACTGTCGTTGATGCAATAAAAAATATTAGATTTTCCTAGAAAGCTTGCTGGACAAACTGGTCCATATTTCGATGGTATCGATTTGCTTTCGATGTTATCGATAACTTACTTTCAATGGCATTGAAAGGATTTCGATTACATCGAATAACACTTTAAAAAAAGTAAAGTTGATAGAGGAAGTGGCTAAGGTCGATGCAATTGAAGTGGGTTCGATGTCATTGAAATTTGAATTTCGATGTCATAGAACCTCCTTCGGTGTAATCGAAAATTTCAGCTTGTTTTAGAGATGTTGCTGGATTATTTTTCCTTGATTTCGATGCAATCGAACATTATTCAATGCCATCAGCAATACATGTATTTTACCTATTTGATTTAATTTTCTACTAACTCTAAGACATAAATAATCTAAGCTTATTGGAGGGTTTGCAAATATTCTTTTGGGTAAGATATGTTTATTTTATTTTGGGGCATATACCTAATATGGTTTGTTTAGGGAGATGAGGCTTAGTTTACCTATTAAGCGTATTCGTACATCTTCATCTTGATAAGTCTTGAACTTGTGATTTTCTATTTGGGGCTCGCTTGACAAATGGACTTTCCATTCATGGATATTGACAAACAAGGGCACTTTCAATATCACTCCTTTTCAATTATGTGACAAAACAACTAACAAACCCTAGATATTACATTCAACTCAAGATATTACAAATTTTCCTATTTACAACTCAATTCTAAACATAATGTTGACTTGAGTTGCTTGCAGCTCCCCCTTTGTTCATACTGCCCCTTACTTCATGTATCATTTGTAATCAAGACAACATGCACACGTCTAGGTGGAAGTAGGGTTCTCCCCCTTTTTGCCAGTCATTGGCAAAGGGCTAGATGTAATACACATGTTGGCATAAATGTAAGTTGGAGAATAAAATATCCACCATTAAGTTAGAAAAAGTAGATGAATAATCACATAACTTAAAATCAACTAAATATACATAAATATTGAAACAAAACAAAATATCCGAAAACTAACATTCATAATATCATTCATAAGTAAGCATGTATATCATGAGAGCCCAAGATTGACATCAACATCAAAATATCAAGTGTATCAACATCCATAACACACAACCACAAGTATGAATATGATCATAGATATGCAAATAGAGACCAATCAGATCGGTTCAACATCCAAAAAGATATCTACTGTTGCTGACTAAAACTTCAGGTTAGGTGGAGCACCTTTATATGGAGGGATATGATCATGAGGGCTCGGAGATAGCTCCAAAATGTGTTCTGCAGTATGTTGTAGAGAATCAATTAGCAGTTCAATACCGGAAAGTCAGCTTTCGCATTGTCTGAGACACTCTTCAATACTTGATTGGCCATTTAGAATGTGCCTGATGAGATCATTTTGGTGTAGGAAATTGCGAGTACTTGTCGAGTTCGGACTTTATGAGGCACATGGGTACGACATGAGTCTTTGGCAATTGGTGTTGGAGCATAAATAATGAAGAAAGATTGAAAGAGTAGAAGATCAGAAATTAAACATGAATTAAAGAAATGAGAAAGAAAGAAGAAGATAAAGTATCTTATTCAGTGGTTGCGTGGGTCGTGCAACCGATTTCCTCCATTACGCGGGTCGCGCAACTAAGATCAGAGACAGTTTATTTTAGACAGTCAAATCTGATGCAAGGTGGGTCCCATGGCACAAATATCGAGGGTTCGCATGTATGGAGGCCTATAAATACCCCACTCCCCCTCTCATTTGAGATAGAGAGAAGAATTTCGGAAAAAGAGTAGAGCTCCAGAGGAAGATTGAAGGTGTGGGAGAGAGAGAGAGTCAAGTTGGTTGTGCAGGCCACACAACCATTAAGTTAGTTGCGCAGGCCACGCAACCAACGACTGGTTATGCCAGCCACGCAACCAAGCTATTATATAGCTAGTAATGAAAGGGGCCAAGATGCTGCCGAAATTGTCAAGTTCGATCTTCGTTGCTTTAAGCTCTCCTTTTGCATAAGGGACAAGCTCAAAAAGGGAAAAGATCAGATGATAAAACTCGCACAACTATTCCTCCTAGAGAGATGATCAATGCAGATGTTGAAATGCTGTCAAATTTGAGATTCGACATTCGAACTTTGTCAATTTATGTATTTCAAATGATCTATCGTATAATCAAGGGATATTAGAGGATGTAAATGAATTCAGTATTATTAATGCAATAATTGTTCTATGTATTCTTTCTTTGTTATATTCTAATAAGATAATTCCCTAAATCAAATGCATTTGTTTCTTGTTCGAAACAAAATGACGACTCCATTGGAGGATTTATTTATCTTATTTGATATTAACATTGAGGGAATTATAGAATTTTTGGTGTAATTTGGTGTCTTTCGACGCCAAAATGGCGACTCTCAGTGGGAACATTCTTCCCTTCATCTTTAAGATAGATTATGTAATTCTTCCAATACTAACTATAATTTAATTCTATATTTTGAAGATTGAAGATCAAACTGCAAATTATGACCAATGACAATTTCTGCAAGGAAGGTGAACTTCTATTTCACTGCGATCGGATTCATGGTGGAATATGTGTCGAACCAGCCTTTGAAGCACAAGGCTCAACTTCCTGCAAGCAAATACAACCCAACCTGAGCAATAGATGTAGTTGTATCTGCTTAGCCTCAAGCACCGGAAGGTGACAAGGACTGGACTGTTGTGATGTCTCGTAGGACAAGAGCTCGAAATATAAGAAGCTCCAGAATAAATCTGCCTTCACCAAGAGTTAGAGGACCAATAACACGTAACGCTGCCAAGAGAAACCCCGAACTCGCCCCTCCTGCGATATATCCTGAGCGAATAACTCCACATTTAACATCGCGCGACTTCCCAGCTTTGGTTGCCCCAAGAGTCAGATGGACAAAAGAGCAAAAAGGTAAGGCATTACTAGTAGGCTCACCGATGTCTGTATCACCCCAATCAATCAATGACAATGAGAGCATAAAGAAGTTGAATGACACTCCATCTTCCCCTCTCTTCGTAAGTCTTTTTACATTAACATATTCCCGCCCCACTCCACTATAGCTTCATCAAGGAGCAGAGAAGCCACAATACATATGGCTGGAACAAACCAGGAGAACATGTCGACTACAGAGGACCATATGAATAAAATGGCGGAAGTACAGAGAGCACTAATGGAAGAGTGCAGAAATCTCAGAAAAGCCTTAGCGACCCTCGCATATAATGTAGCCCAGATAGCGGTTCCTCCGTTGATGGGCACAATGAATGGGCAAGAGAATCAACCCGAAGGCTTTCAACCATCGGGGGCAGGATCACTTGGGTCTGTCCCAGCAGTGAGAACTGTGACACAAGAGGAGGTGAGACAAGTTGTTGAGGAAGCTGTCAGAATAGAAAGAGAGTGAGAATATTAGCCATTTCAGATATCGAACGTCATACCCAGGAGAGGTAGAAGACGTCCTGTTCCTAGCCAAATTCAAGCATCCAGATTTTCAGAAGTTTAATGGAGAAGGGTCATCGGAAGAACATTTAATGCACTTTATTACTAGTATGGTGAATTTCTCTACGATACCGCAGTATTGCTTACGATTGTTTGGATAATCTCTGACAAACAAAGCGTTCTAATGGTATTCCAGTTTGGCTCCGAGATCGATACATACTTGGGAGAAAATGTAGGATGCCTTCATGTCAAACTTCTTCTTTTCAGAACGTAATGTTAGTATTATGAAATTGGCTTCTATACGGCAGAGAGAGGGGGAACTAGTAGAGAAGTTTATAGATAGATGGAAGACATTGGGAGCCTTGTGTAGATAGCTGTTGGAAGAAAAGGAACCGGTCAAGATGTGTCTGAACTCCATGGAAATGAGAATCTCGTTCGGACTCACTAGTGCTGATATCAGGACTTTCCGCGACCTATCCATTAAGACCCATGCTTCATAACTGATAATGCGGAAGATGCCAGCATTTCACTATGAGACAACCAGGAGGGGACTCAGCATGATGGCTACAAATATTGTGGATCGTGAAAAGAGAAGTCAAAATACAAGAGATTTGGGAGAAAAAAGTCAGAACGAAAAGAAGAATTGAACTAGCCAAGAAACAGATACAGTGGAAAAAGGCCTAGGGCGCTCAACTCTCATGAAGGGTTTGCGTTCGATAGGGAAGATGTTGTCCCTATGATGAACCAATTGCTAAAAGCTGGTAAAATAGAATTACCAGCACCTAAGTGCCCTAAAGATGTGACAAGAATGAGAGAAAGAGATTTTTGCCGCTATCATTGCCTGGTGAGAATCTGACAGAAAATTGTTATACATTGAAATGTATAATACAATGGATAATAGACAAGGGTGAAATAGTGATTGAAAAAGAAAAAGAAAGGGTTGTAACAGCAATAATGAATGTGCTGACAATGCGGGAGAAGGCCCAAGTAAAAGAAGGAGAAAGAAGATTATAAGACGACAAGAAAGGTAGCAGTGATTACGCTACGATCAGGAAAGAAGATGATATGCCATATGAAGCAGAAAACAGGAATTATAAGAAAGGAAATTGTCGAAGGGCAAAACAATAGTGATAAGAGAGAAGAAAAGGATGAGACAACAAAAGTGACTTACAATGTGGTAAGTCACTTGAAGGGCATACCGACTCGATTGAGCATCTACGATGCGCTTAAGTTGTAAGAAGAATTTCGGCAGAGCTTGATTCAAGCACTATCCAATCATGATGTCAGAGAAACCCTGCTGGCAGAGATGGAAGGCGAAGAATATAAAGAGCGAGAGGACTGCTTGCCAGACGTTTCCTTCTTCGATGATGATTTGGTCTATAATACAGGGCATAACCGGCCGCTAATGATAGAGGGCCATATCTGTAACAAGAAGGTTAAACAGATTATGCTTGATAAATGGGTCCACAGTGAATCTCTTACCACTCTAAATGCTGAGTAAATTGGGTTATTGTCATTCCGATCTACGCCCTAGTGGAGTGATGATACAGGGCTTCAATCAAGACGGGCTACGTGCACTTGGTAAAATTACAGTGACGTTGGAGATAGGAGAGCTAACTACTGATGTCATGTGCCACATTATAAATGCAGTGATGACATACAATCTTCTCCTAGGAAGGCCATGGATACATCAGTACGGCATCGTGCCCTCTACTTTGCATCAATGCTTCAAATACTATAGAAATGGGATACAGTATAAAGTAATGGCCGATGCGAAGCCTTATACAGAAGCTGAGGCCTTCTTTGAAGATGCTAACTATTATAAAGGGTTTACTAAAGAAGAAAGAAGGAATGATGAAAAAAAATCCCTAGAGCACATTCAAGTGAAGATGGCGAAAGAAGAAGCAAAAAAGGCAGAATCATCCAAAACTGCAGAGACAAAGAAGAAATTCTATTTTGTGCCAAAGCATCTAAGACAACCAGGGCAGCCGCCGCTAACTCCATTATCGCCTGAATAGTTGAAAATTTTACAGTCCAATTACACAATACCATTGCCGTATGCTGAAAGAAATAAGCCATTTTTGGCTGTTCCAGGAAGGTTTCAGGTCAGAGCAAGGTAGAATACCCGGAACCAATAGAATTCTACACCCCAACAGAAGTAAAGGTAGGGGAAGAGGCTAAGAATAATGTGTATTGCGGTAAGCTGACACTACAAGATCTTAACAAATATAGCCCGACAAGTAAAAAAATCATAAAAAGTATGGGTTTTGATTATGAAGAACCCACCGGCCTAAATCATGGGAAAGGAATTTAAATTCCTATTGGGGTTGGTCAAGAAAAGCGAGGAAAATTTCAAGGATTAGGGGCAGAATCAGTGGTGAACATGGTCATGGTTGGGCAGTTATTAGAGGAAGATCTTAAAATAGTCGAGCATCCTGAAATGGCCCCAAAGCAAATGAAAGACGAGGGACAGCCAACGATAGATAGTTTATGAGAAGTAAACTTGGGTATAGAAGAAGAGCCAATGAATACTTTCATTAGCACCGGTCTTTCTGAGTAGGAGGTCGATAAATACGTTAAACTTCTCAAAGAAAATAAAGACATCTTCACTTGAACATATGTAGAGATGCTGGGTTTGGAGTCGTCAGTAGCAATACACCATTTGAACATTTCTAAGGAGAAAAGGACAGTTAAACAGGCACAAAGGCAATTTCACCCGGACTTGGTTCCCCTGATAGAAGAAGAAGTGAACAATTTGATAAAAGTTGGGTTTATCAGGGAGGTCAAGTATCCTAAGTGGACATCGAACATTATTCTAGTGAAAAAGAAAAACAGACAAGTCAGGGTTTGTTTTGATTTTAGGGATCTGAATGAAGCCTGTCCGAAAGATGATTTTCTTCTCCTGATAACTGAATTGCTGATTGATAGTACGACTCACTATGTTATCATGTCCTTCATAGATGGCTATGTAAGTTATAATCAAATTAGAATGGAACCTAAAGATGAAGAAGCAATAGCGTTTAGAACTTCGCTAGGAATTTACTGTTATAAAGTTATGCCATTTGGTCTCAAAAATGTTGGGGCGACGATCAGAGGGCAATGCAGAATATCTTCCAAGACATGATGCACAAACATGTTGAGTATTATGTTGATGATTTGGTTGTTAGGTCAGGTAATCATCAGGAACATTGTGAACATTTGGCATCAGTATTCCATCGACTCGGGAAGAAGCGGCTAAAAATGAATCCAGCTAAATGTGCATTTGGTATCATCAGGAAAATTCCTCAGTTTTGTTATTAGGCATAGGGGCATTGAGATCGATCCAAGAAAAGTTAAAGCCATTCAAGATATGCCACCTCCAAAAACATTGAAGGAATTAAAAATTTTGTAAGGAAAGTTGGCATACATTTGCTGTTTCATTTCAAATATGGCACAGAGATGTCAGCCATTTTCTTATTTAATGAAGAAAGGCACAGAATTTGTATGGGACAAAGCCTGTCATAATGCGTTCGATTCGATAAAGGAATTGTTGAAACAATCGCCGATATTGACAGCCCCGATAAAAGGGAAGCCACTCATTTTGTACATATTTGCAGCCAAGAATTCTTTAGGAGCTTTGTTGGCACAGGTGAATGAATCTAGGAAAGAGACCGCTCTTCATTATTTGAGTAGAACTCTGATCAGCGCATAATGCAATTATTCCCCGATCGAAAAGGAATGTTTGGTTCTAATATTTACGCTACAGAAGTTGAGACATTATTATCTCTCCCATGACATAACTTTGATCTTCAGAGTAGATTCGATAAAGTTTTTGATGACAAGACCGATGTTATCTGGAAGACTGACCAAATAGATGTTGGTACTTTCAGAATATACGATTACACACGAGCCAACAAAAGCGGCAAAGGGGCAAGCACTGGCGGATTTCCTGGCAGCACATCCCGTAGCAGAATACAAGACTATTAGTAATGATTTTCCCAATTAACAAGTTATGCTAGTCAAGTCACAAAGCCCATGACAGATGTATTTTGACGGTGCTTCTCGAGCATCAGGGGCAGGAGCCGGGGTGATATTCATGTATTTTGACGGTGCTTCTCAAGCATCAGGGGCAGGAGCCGGGGTGATATTCGTTTCTCCTTAAGGTGAATTGTTACCTTACTCCTTCATATTGGGTACTATGTGTACAAACAATGAGGCTGAATATAAAGCTCTCATCATCGGAATGGAAATTGCTCAAGAAATGAAGATAAAAATGCTGTATATTTTCGAGGATTATAAATTGATTATAAATCAATCGACGACTGAATTCGAGATAAGAAAGCAAGTGCTCTTGCCATACTGTCAGAAAGCACAACAGTTATTGAAGTAGTTCTATCATGTCAAAGTGAAACATAGACTGCGGTCTGAAAATGTAAAAGAAGATGCTTTGACTAGCCTGGCAACGGCTCTGTCCTGCCCAAATAGAAGTCCTCTCTAGGTGACTATAGAAGAAAGAAGATTTTTACCCTCCTCAGAGGTCATTAATGAAATTGTTGAAACACTCCCTATATCGTGTTTGGAGGTGACGACTGATGATTGTCGCCAGCAAATCAAGCAAAGATTGAGCAGATTCATCATGTGTAACGAAGTGCTATATAGAAAATCTTACAATGGGATGCTTCTACGTTGCCTAGATGAATAAGAAGTAGGCCAGATGTTGCGAGAAGCGCACTCTGAAAAATGTGGGGCACATCAAGGTGGCCGAAATTTATTTCATCGGATACATCGAATGGGGTATTATTGGCCTAGCATATTCAAAGATGCGATAGATTATGCAAAGCGGTGTCATGAATGTTAGATTCATGAAGATGTTATACACATTCCTCCAAAAGACCTATATCAGTCGGTCACCTCTTGACCTTTTTCTGCCTGGGGACTTAACGTTATTGGTCCCATAAATCTGCCTTCGTCCAAAGGAAAATAGTATATTTTGACAACGACAAATTACTTCTCCAAATAGACAGAAGTGATTGCACTGTGCAGTTTCAAGGAGAAAGATGTGGTCAATTTCATTCGACACACAACAATATACCGCCATGGTATCCCGAAGAAAATTGTCACAGATAATGGCACTCCTTTAAAAAACAAAGGCATGGAAAAGCTATGTTAGAAATTCAGCATTCATTATTCGTTTTCAACACCTTACTATCCACCGACCAATGGATTAGCAGAGGCATTTAATAAAACAATAGTCAAGATACTGAAGAAGACAGTAACAGGAATTAAGCGTGATTAGGATGAAAGGTTGCAAGAAGCATTGTGGGCATACAAAACTACCCACCAGACAACAACAAGAGCAACACTGTATTCATTGGTTTATGGTGTGGAAGCGGTCATCCCGATTGAAATACAGGTTGCGTCACTTAGAGTGGCAGTACATCAGTCAATTACAAATGATGAAAATGTAAAAATAAGACTGGAAGAACTAGACTTGCTCGATGAGAAACGCCTGACAGTTCAACAGTGATTGCAGTCGTATTAAGCAAGGATATCGACCGCTTTTGATAAACGAGTCAAGTATCGCTCTTTCAAAAAAGGGGATATGGTGCTGATGCTAAAAAGATCGATAGTGGTCACCCATAGAACATGGGGCAAATTCGAGCCCAAATGGGATGGGCCGTACATAATAAAAGAAGTCTACTCCAATGGAGCGTACAGAGTCGTAAACTAAGATGGAAAAGGTATCAGTATACTATTCAATGCTCGCTTCATCAAAAGATATCATCCGTGAAGATACTACTGATTTTGAACTAGAATATTATCAGAATAATGCTTTTGTATCAAAAGGGGGTAAGAATAAGCAAGGCCACGGCCATGTACTGTCAGATGAATGAATAAAGAAGAAATTTACGAGCGCATCAAGACTACGTATCAACAACTGTTACAAAAGGAAAGTGACCATCGTTATCATCATCAAGTGAGCTCTACAGAATTTTGTTGAAATTGGTATCGTCACCAAGCTGATATATTGTGAACAACACATGTAAATATTATTGAAGATATTAGCAGAAGTGGTGATGTATCAATCTCAATAAGAGATATATATCATTCTCACGACAACGATGGACACCTACCATTATCTTTTAAGGCAGCCTAGCTAAGCCCTAAAAAATGTCCAGCTACACATAAGACCTATTATTTTTGCCATTCAAGTAGCAGTGAGAAGCCAATGGCCCTAAAAAGCCCGTGAAGGCTATCATATGCATACCCATGCGGGCTGCGGACGAAGCTAGCAACGAAAAGTCCGAAAAGGATAAAAAATCTTCAACGGCTAGTCACGCGTAACACCCATGTCGTCTGTATAACTTTCTGACAGCGTCATGGGGAACAAATGAAAATGTCATCCCATGAATGGGTCTTACCTTGCAGGCGAAGAAAACACGGGCTGCATTGTGAGCTCTTTGGCCTTGTCCATAGATAAGCCAACCTTGTGTCAGACCCCCCAGATCTTTGGCTTGATCTCAGTAGTAACTCATGAAGAAGGGCCTAAATCTACTCATTGTTGGACTGACAGCCCTAAATTTGGTACCCCAAAGGTCGCCTTGTGTGCCTCGTGAACTCTAGAGAGTTACTATGGCGAACCCTATGCGTAAATCGAACCGAGTTCACGGCCCCGATAGCTTCACTGGGCCCCTCTGATGATCGCAGTTTGTGAACTCACCAGGCTGTGAAAAGTCCAGTGGACTCCTAAAAGTTACTGAGACTATCACGTGAGACCCGACTCCACTACTCAAGAGTCTAAAAACTACATGGCTCCACTACTCAAGAGGATAAACTGTGTGATTATCTAACTAAACTAAAACTTAGCACTGCCAATTAAGATAGAAATCATATATGAAATCCCTGACTAACAAGTCAAAAGAGAATACTTTTTTTTTAAAAAAAGGGAAAAAGTATAACACATCAATTAAAACATTGCATAAATATACAAGAGAACCATTATCAAGAACATCATAAAATACTTGTATAACTTACAATTCCAAGAGTACTTGTAATAATAAAAAAAATGTCAAAGTTTTATATCTCATAGTTCTCCTGTTATGCTTAATGCTGCTAAGTATTGTTGCAAATTTTCTAGAAGATTAACTTGAGCAGCTGCATATTCTAATCTGACATTTGAAATAATTCTGGTAGGATCCGAGATACTAGTTAGCTTTTCTTCCAAGGAGGCAATTAATTCTTCATTCTTAGCCAATTCAGATCTTTTGATGTCCACGGAATGAAGGCTACATTGCATCTTTTCCTGTACTCTTTTAATGTTCAGATCTTCCTCCAGATCCTACTTCTCTAGCTGAATGATTTTTTGCTTCAAAAGGGCAATATGATTCTGAATAGTCATCTTGTTATCAGCAAAAGTCTTTAATTGCTCTTGTAAAGATAACGGTTCTTAGTCGTGATGAGAAATGATGGGAGCAATATAAGAAACCTTCTCCCTAGAGTATACAAGTTACTTCCTTTACTCCAAAATATCAGGCGGGACAATCATAGTTTCAACTAATGTCAAAGCAATTATAGAATTATGGAATTTTAGGAGAGTATCGCGTATGGAAGAAACATCGACTTTAGCCATCCGTGCAGCACTGTCCAGAACATCTAAAGTAATAGCTAGATCTGACCATTGATCAGGATCTTTAAATATCTCAACAATAGCTAATATGAAATTCCTAATCAATGCCAATTTATATGCAGAAATCTTCTTAAGAGATAACACATTTGATGAAGTCACAATAGAACTAGAACTCACCATGCCACTTTGAGGTAAGTTCTCTATTAAGAAATAAAAGATATAAAGTTATAGTAAAACTATAAATATAGATAATATGAGAAGTGTAAATGAAGAAAAGGGTATATGTAAGACCCATATCCTAGTCCGTACTGTTCCATCGACTCCTGTGATCCTTCCCGACGAATTCCGGCAACCTGCAATGTATAATCGATATTTATGCGCGGCCCTAAGTCGTATCCTGTAGATTTGATTTGGCTTAATTCGAGACTTGTACCATTGCGACTGCACCGTCACCGCGGTTCCGACGCCGCGATTCGTGCATCGATCCGATACCCTGGATAGGATATGTGGGCCGACGTTTATTTCGAAGAAACATTGCGCGTTTGCAATCTCAAGAGAATCTCTATAATATGTCCTATCAATCAATCAATCAATCACCTCATGTCAAGTACAAGAGCAACCCCAAAGTTAACTCTCTCTCACCCTCTCTCTTACACACCCATACATGTCAAGTACAACTATCACCTCACATCCATCACTCACATCCATCACCTCTCTTATAACCACCCATTCTCTCTCTCTCTCTCTCTCTCTCTCTCTCTCTCTCTTTCTCTTTACATTTTCCAAGCAACAAAGGAGAAGAAAAAAATGGTGGATGTCTAAGCCTTTCTAAGTGAGAGAAAGTGAGTGTTGTGTGGCCCACTTCCTACCCCAAGATCCACCATCTTAGCCATTCATCTCTCATCACCTTCCATCAAAGTGAGACACAGAGATCGGCATTCCATTAGACCAAGAAGATCAAACGGTGGGTGCTTCTATAGGCTAGATTTTCATGTTTTGATGATGGGCCAAGTGAGGCCTATCGATTGATGGTATGGATCTCACTTTGGACCCTAGTGTGGCCGATGACCCACCTTGATTATCATGATCATTCTATGATGGGGCCATTCTCCATGAACCTTATCATGATGTTTACTTTCTAAGTTTGAAAGAGGTCATCTAGACCTTCCATTTTGGTGGAGAAGAAATCTCCACCATTGATTTTTGATTTGATGGGCCCACATGTATTGGGACCCACTTGATGTATGATTGAATGCATAGAAAGGGAGGGCCCATAGTATCGGAGTCCTTCCATTATCGCGTGTCTCTCCCTCTCTCTTTTATTTTCTTGTAATGATGTGGCCGTGTGGCCCACCCCAGATGGACCCCACCATGAAGCATGTATTTTATCCAAGCCATCTATAGGTGGGGCCCACCTTAGATATGTGTTGTATGCAAGCTGTCCAACATCCAGGGACAGTGGACGTGGCTTCACAGTGAAGTGTGAACAATAATGTAGTGCACTGACGAGAAATAAAAATATCAGTTTGATTCTAAACCTTGGGTGGACCGCTCATGCAGGCCCCACCTTGATGTATGGGTTTAATCCACACTGTCCATTCCATTACCCAGCTCATTTTAGATGTTGAGCTAAAATATGAGGCCAATCTGATTTTCTGGCCGGCCATAGCATAGAAAATTGTGACTTTTACCGTTAAAACTCGTTAAGGGCCACTTTAATTTTTCTACACGCCAATACATACCGCATATTGGGCTTGTTTGGTCTGTCTTGAGTCATAGAATGCAATGGTTGGGCTGGATTCTCCTGATGTGGGCCACACGTATGAAAAATCACAGAAATTCATGTTTTTTTTTTTAAAATATAAACAGCAGCGTCCTACTGCGATGAGGACGCTGGAGGCAAGGGGTCCCAGTCCCAGCCATGGGCCCCACCGTCATGTGTGGGAACATCAACACCGTGCATTTTGAAGGGGCCCCTTAGGGCAGTGGGCCCTCCAAAAATCAGCTGTATACAAGCCAGGTGGTCCACATGGCAGGAACAATGAGGATTGAGCGTCTGCCATTGGACTCCTTTGGAGTCCAGAAGTTTTGGACCATTATTAAATTTATTTTTTCCTCTGCATCCAGGTCTGCGTGACCTTGTTAACAGATTAGATGACAGATAAACCTCATGGTGGGCCCTACGTGGGACCCACCTCTATCGTTTTTAAGCAGCAGGCGCTATGCAACACCAGCACGTGATGCATGTGTCATCTACGGTGTAAATTGTTGAGGGTCAAATATTATATATTAGACCCCAGTTATTACCTACATTTACGAACATGATACTGTTTAACAGCCTATTTTAATTGTGTTTGTGTTGCAAGGTGAATCTAGGAGCGTGGACTGGAAAGGATCCTAAAAGCATGGATTTAATGCTTAGATATCACCAAGGCATTGGACGAGACTCCATGAGACCAAGATCAAGGATTTACATATTGGAGATCAGAGAAATTCCAGCCACTCACCTTAAACAGGCCTAAAAGATGTGGAGTGCAAGATACTTTCAGTTTGTTGTTTGGTTTTATTTTACTGTTTTATTTTATTATTTTTGAGAGATCTAGTCCCATCATGTTGGGCTAAATTTCTTAGCTAGGGCTGAGATGAAGCCCTTAATTTGAATGATTCTTGTTATTTGTTGATTTTATCCTGAATTAATTGATTTATTTCTTTCTCTATTGTGATTAAATGCAAACTTTATACCTCTTTAATCTATGAGCTTAGCCAAAGTTTAGATGTGGATGTTGTTTGGAATCTTATTCTAGGTATGCTTGTGTCTGACCATGAACAGGTTTTCTTACAGAGAGAGAAATATGGATTTACATCTATTCATGCCTAAACATGGATGGAAAGATGTGATCACTTGTGCTTCAAGAGAATTATACATCCTGTGTGCCTGAACACGGACACAGAGTGTACTTTATTTATTAAATTTACATCAATCTGAATTAGGGTGAATCAACAAGTAAAACAAGGGTTAGGATAATTGGGGGTGGATTCAAAAGTCCTAGTATTCTCCTTGATTGAATTTTCCTTATTGTTCTCAGTTATTTTTCATTGATTTTTGTTAGTTTACTTAATAACTAGCTAAACCATTTGGTGGATTAGTTAAGAAGAATCATAAAATTCAAATTGTGTCAACCAGTCCTCGTGGGAACGATCCCGTAATACGTATCGTGTCTACACTTGCTTCGTATACTTGTGAGTTTAAAATCAATTTAAATCCGGTTGGTTTAAATAAAACATCACAAATGCACACCATCCATTAGTTGGTGGGCCACGTGTGTGGACCCTACCATGATGCATGTGTTGTATCCATACCTTCCAACCATTTTAAGAGATCATTTTATGGCATGAGAAAAGAATGAGTCAGATTTAAAGTTCAAGTGGGACCCCCACCATTTAAATAGTGGACAGTGACATCCACCGTTCAAAACTTCTCAAGGGCCACGGTAGTTCCGATCAAGCTGATGTTTTTGCTTTCACTTTATCTACCTTTATGTTAACTTATGAATAGGTCGGATCTAAAAAATATATAAGGGTGGGCCCGATTGATATACATGAAGCCCATTTGAGCCCATTTGATTCGGCCCGTTGATATGACCCATTTGATGTATTTGAGGCCCATGGGCGAGGCCCATTATGATGTATTTGAGTCCCATGCGGGATGCCCATTGTGATGTATTTGAGGCCCGTGGGTGTGACCCATTATAATGTATTTGAGGCCCGTGGGCGTGGCCCATTGTGACGCATTTGAGGCCCGTGGGCATGGCCCATTGTGATATATTTGAGGCTCGTGGGTGTGGCCCATTGTGATACACTTGAGGCCCTTGTATGAAACCTAATGCAATATATGTGAGGCCCATGAATGAGGCCCAATGTGATGTATGTGTGGCCGCTATGTTGTGTATGAATCCCTTATGCGGGTCACTCCTTAGAAGCAATGTTGGTTAGATGTCCACATTGATAGACAATGATGGTTAGATGTCCTCATTGTGACCTTCCCTTAGGCCTTGTCAGGACCATTCTCATCATCCTCTTAGTGGGTTAACCCAAATAAGTGAGCCCTATTCACCATAGACGAATGGCTCCGTGCCATTGGAATTGATATAACCATGGTCGAGGGTCGATCTTTATATTATGGTTGATCGGTTGTTCATTTATGGACCCTGCCTTATTTATGTGCTGGTTGTCGGTGCCAATTATAGATGCTAATTGTCGGTGCCGATTACTGATTTTGATTGTCAAGGCCGAGTATCGAGGCCGATTCTGATTTGTGAAGGCAGATTGTATAGGCCGATTCTAATTTGTCAAGGCCGATTTTGATTATCGAGGCCGATTCTGATTTGTCGAGGCCGATTCCGATTTATCAAGGCTGATTGTATAGGCCGATTCCGATTGTCGAGGCCGATTGTATAGGTCGATTCCGATTGTCGAGGCCAATTGTATAGGCCAATTCCGATTGTCAAGGCTGATTATATAGGCCGATTTCGATTTGTCGAGGCCGATTGTATAAGCTGATTTCGATTTGTCAAGGCCGATTGTATTGGCCGATTCTGATTGTCGAGGCTAATTATAGAGGCCGATTCTGATTTATCGAGGCCAATTGTATAGGCCGATTTCGATTGTCGAGGCTGAGTATCGAGGCCAATTCCGATTGTCGAGGCTGAATCTGATTTGTCGAGGCCAATTCCGATTTGTCGAGGCTGATTCTGAGTGTCGATGCCGATTGTTGAGGCCGACTTCAATTGTCGAGGTCGATTTCGATTGCCAAGGCCAATTGTTGAGACCTATATGATGTACATGGGACCCAGTCAAGGCCCATTGTGATATATTCATGGCTCATGGGCAAGGCCCATTGTGATGTATTCGTGCCCTATGGGCAAGCCCATTGTGATATGTATTAGGCCCATGAGCAGGGCCCACCTGTTGTGCATATGTGGCCCTTGAGTAAGGCCCATTGTGTTGTATATTTGGCCCTTGTATGAGGCCATGAGTCCACTATATGTTAGGCTCTATGTGGGTCATTCCTTGGGGGCAATGTTGGTTAAATGTCCACATTGTCGAGGTCGATTGTCGATGCTGGTTATTGATACTGATTATATGTATGTGACAACATAGCATCATGATACATGCCCATACGTATTATCTGCATCTTTGTTATAAGATGTGAGTGACCATTGCATATGTCATTGGGCAGGTTGTTATGAGACTCCCTGATAGGCGGAGGTTATTTCACATGAGCGCACGGTATGCGCAGGATTGATGCATGACTGGATTGTATGACTCATGCATCTTGCATTGTGTGTTGTGACTACTGTATGCCCTAGCGATATCAGGGTCATAACCTCCACAGGCATATCGTAGATGGCCAAATGGGATACCGAAAATATTTGGTTCTAACATACGGGTGCCATACATGTCCCTAGGTGAAAATTCTTGAACCTCCGTGGCAAGGAGACACCCCAACGTCGAGACTGAGTGGATATATATGAGCGCATAAGGGCCATATACTAGTAGGCCACATCTCCCACTGTGTCATAGTCAGTTGGGAAGAGATATGACCTTACCCGCCTGAGTGAGGGGGCAATGTCTAAGTTGAGTTTGACCAGCTTGAGGAATGGGTCCACTATCGATGAGTCGGGCCCGATATTGGCAGGTTGATAGTGAGGTCTCTTCCACTTACCCAGTTGTGCGCTTGGATAGGGGCGGCAAGTTGACGTAGAGTGTAATAGACCCCGGTGATGATCCTAGAGAGGAACCTACTGATATGTGGACTTATTGAGTAGGAGTTGTATGCCCATTCATTCATTCATTCACTATCCACTCGGGTTGGTGGCGCGTAACTATTTGTTACGTGTACCTTCGCAATGGCCAGGATTTCGGTTGGGGCGCGCGACTAACCTGAGATCAGGAGTTTACCACATTGAGTTTGACTATCCAAATTTAGGTATGAGACTGGTTTGGATAGAATTCTCTTATGATGGACCCCATAGCCTGTAATACTACGTACTATCATCTCGACTTCACACTCCAGCTTGGTCATTTCATTCGCATCGCATATTGCATTACATCCGCGGGGATATGGCATTTTGGGTTACTATGTTTCTGTACTATATGGCCTAAATAAACTTAGTAGGATTTGTATATTGTATTGCATCCTCAACATCTGATATTTGACTCTCTATGATTCCGGGTCTGCATAGCCAATCTGCATTACACATTCTGATATTGTATGACTCATGGACTTACTAATATATTTCCACTTACTCTAATATCGTACGATTCATGATCTTGTCAGTATTTCAGCTTATTCTGATATTGTATGATTTATGGCGTTGTATTTGTGTGCTTGACACTTATCTTGCACACACACTTTCACCATACTCTAAGATTTCTATAAGCTTATGCACGGTAGATGCATGCAGGTGATGTTAGCATGCAGCCAATCTGAGGCAGGAGTGTGCGGTGGAGCTTTTGGAGCTTTCTTTGATATCTTTATATTGTATTTCCATTTCAACATTGTACTTGAATAATTATATTAGTGGATATGTGGTGATGATGTTGTTTTGTGACTTGGTTATGCTTATGGTTATGCTCCATTAAAAAAAATCATACTAAAAATCCTCCTTATAAGATCGTAGGATTGGAATTTGGCGCATGCGCGCTAGGAGTCGAGAATGGGGTGTTACGGAGGCTGTCGGCATCGGATTCGGTGATTGGAAATTTTGTGAGCCGGTTTCTGAGTTTGAGGTGTGACAGTATACCTTTTGCTGGTACCGAAACAGTGGGAGGCTGTATCTCTCTAGTAAGAAGAGGATCAGGTCCCACCATCTCAGCAAAAGATGCTGCCCTAGCTTCAGTACTTGAATTAATGGTGGTGGGAGTTGGTAGATCAGTTGATTCTACATGAAAAGCAATTTTGCGTGCCACTGCCCGTGGGGGCAAAGAGAATCTCGGTGAAGCCGTTGGTACGACAGGAGGTAAATCTATATCTGCCCCAGTATTAACAACATGATCACCTGAAATAAAAATACATAAGATAGAGAAGGAGAAAAGAATAAAAGAAAATAAAAATAGCAAGATTTTCTTACATGGTGAATAACTATATTCCTCGTAGTTTAGGGGTTCATCTTCTTCTTCCCCCACTATGGGTGAAGTTTTTGCAGGAACAACCTCAGAGGTCAAAGGGATATGTTCTTCATTAGCAGGAACATCTTCTGCATTAATGTTTTCTTCACCACTAATATCAACTCCCCCCTCCTTATAATCATCATCTTGATCTTCTCTTTCCACCTCAGATTCATCAGAAACAGTATTTCCAAATGTGGAAGTTGAACCTTCGCTCTCCAAATCTCCTTCGTTGACTTCTTCAATGACAACCTGTTTCCCTTTAGAAAGAAGAGACCGGCTGCTTCCCGGTTGAGGATTTACGCTAACTAAAGCCTGAGAAGCAGAAGCAACGGTCCCTTCTTGAGGTGAAGGGGAAGAAGCTTGGGCACGTGTTCGAGATCTTGTCATTGGTGAAGAAGGATTGGGGTGGACAGTCTTGGGGGCAGGAGAAGAGGTCGACTAGTGTTGAAGATGAATAGAAGAGGTTGGTTGGTCTTGAAAATTGGCAACGTTCTCTGGCATAGGGGAAGCAACTTCTGTGATTTTCTCTTTTTTCGAGCGGTGTCGAGGAACTTTTTCAAATTCATGAATGGCACCGTAAGCTATCCACCCTTCTAGGGTATTGTCAGGCTTCTTCTCACGAGTAGGTTCATCTATGGATATTTTTACACAATAATGACCAGCAAAAGGAGCGTGACTGGTCTCCACTATGAAGCCTACTCCCTCTTCAATTGTGCGACCCCTAAGGCTTGGTGGTGGAAGCCAGATGGGCTTATCTACTGGCTGACCTTTCCTTACCAGATATGACTAGTGAACCCACCATCTCATGTGATTATATGAAGCAAGAGGAATACAGTCGCAGCCCAGGATAATGAAAGAAGAATTAGCTCGGCCTAGCAATTGTTTCTATATCATTGCCCAATTAAATGGACCAGTGCCATAACTCTACATCTGTCGGGTCACTAGTCCGCAATCTTCAAGAACTGCCTGCTCAAAGCCAAATTGATGAGCAAAATGACTGGGATAGTACAGTTCTCTCCAGAATTCTATTCCCTCCCTCAATGGGAGACTGCACGATAAGTGACTCTGTGTCTAACTTGTCTGTATCTATTGTGTAACGGGGCAAGCAGAAATGAAAATAATTAATCTTGGCATCGGAGGAGATGGCGTCTTTCACCCAGTCATAGGACCTCTTCGCCATGGCTCTCTTTTGAAAGAACCAGAGGGGAATCTGAGAAGGATGAACATAAGCTTTTTTTAGAACTTCAAAGGTCCAAGGGAAATAGACGTCGAGCCAGCCAATAAAGTAATGCCATGGCATGTAAGTAGAAGCATAGCTAACGGAGGGACTTTTTATGTGAGAAGCGATATATCCGAAACTTCTATAAATTGAATATAAAGCGGGGGGAGCGAGGAAGTATTTGACCCCTTCGGCAACGGCTACTACAAATAGTGAGGGGCGGATGGCATCTGCTGACTTGGAGCTGAGAAAAACCACTATGCTTAGCTAGTAAGCGATAAATGCTATGAGCTCCCCATAAAGAGAATATTCAGCGCACTCTTTTATGTTCTTACAAAGGCCTTCCAGCTCTTGCAAGTGATTATCGTTAAACCTGGAAGAAAAATGAGAAGTAGGTGAAATCAAGATTAATATGCATCAAAACGTAACAAAAATGCTAATTTGAAAAGAAGAAAGGTTACCAAAGAGCTCTGATAAAATGGGCTAGCCATTGCATGGGGCGAATCTTATGGATATTTGGAAACTTGGACATCTCTCTGAAGAGTTCAGTGGTCGTTTCTGAAATAGAGGCGATACGGTCAGGAAAAGAGACAAAGGCTAATTCGTTATTAGTGGGGACAAATTCATCGAAGAATTTCTTATTGTTAGCAGAGCGGTAATCTAATGAATATCCCAGAGTGTAATGCTCATTCCACCTTCAGGTAGATGGAAAGAATTTGTGGAAGAGCACCAATAATTGAGAAAGGCCTTCAAAATAAAAGACTCCTTATAGAAAGGATATGATGTTGCTTCGAACGCGGTGTAGATATCTATCCTGAATAAAATCCCCACATGCTTCGCAAGAACTGTCGTGGCCCATGCAGAATAATAATTGCGGGGAGTCAAGAGGCCCCTTGTTTTGAATTCTTCAGGACTCCAGATGAAGCGGCATTCGGTGAAACGCTGCTGGAGCATCTCGTAAAAACAAGTTAGATATTGGCTGTGGGGATCGTAAGATGGGGTGGGGAAGATCATGGAGTGAATATCACCAATTTGCTGTCTCGGTTTCATCGGCTGCAGAATACCTTCTAGTAATCTTGGTTCTCTGAACGACCAAGACTTTATACAAGCTAGTCTTTCTCAGTCGAGATGATCACTAGGCTCATAGTTCAAAATGAACTAATGATGATGAAGGCTGACTGGAATCACCACGATACCTTGCTTATGAGGGTTGTTAAATTTTATTACACCATCAATCTTGCGAACTGATTCCCAAGATTTTTGCAGCTTCTTCCACTTGTGCTCCTTAATTTTCTCCTGGAATTTTCAAGCCTTATTCCGATGAGTTTTCTTCGGTCAGGAAGGGGGTGAAGTGTCTTCCCTAGCAGGAGGTTTCTGGCTAATGGTTTGATGATGCGTTGTTGATTTTAGTCATTGCTCCCAGTCGTATTCATGACCATGTTTGGGAGGTCTTTCAAGATCGCCGATTGCAATGGCTCTCTGGATGGGGGATGGAAGCGTGTTGATGCGTTCGGTGAAGTCGAAAGTAGGGAGCACTGACTCCTTAATGTAGGCGAGGCATTTAACGATTGTTTTAAAACGCTTTTGTGAAGGCTGGGCTGGGGATGACGGAGAGTCTGTGGTTTAAGAAGATAGAGGGTTTGGTAATTCTTGATGCG
Source organism: Magnolia sinica (assembly GCF_029962835.1). Classification (NCBI taxonomy): domain Eukaryota; kingdom Viridiplantae; phylum Streptophyta; class Magnoliopsida; order Magnoliales; family Magnoliaceae; genus Magnolia; species Magnolia sinica. The sequence continues at coordinate 21,965,573 of NC_080583.1, read as the reverse complement.
AAGGATGAGCAATAGGAGGATCGACGACAATGAAAGTCTTTTTATGCGGGCCATGATGAGAAAACTCAAGTCTTGAAAGAATTGGGTTGAGAAAAAGTTAATACAGGAAAACAAGCTAAGTTGAAGAAAAAACTAAGTCTGGGAAATGACTAAGGATCAGTTGCACGGGTCGCGCAACCGAAGTCCATTGCGCGGGTGCGTGCAATGCATTATTACCTCGCGCGAACAAGATATTTGTTGCACGGGTCAGGCAATCAGGTTTGGTTACGTGGGGGAAAGTTGGCGGGACAGAGCTCCATTGCAGGAAATGAGAAGTGGGAAAATGAAATGAGCACTAATATTTATAGAGTGAGGGGGCCGAGTGCAGAACTCGGGTGCTCGTTGTGCTGGTCACGCAACACGTTCAGGGATCAGAATTTCAAAATGAATTGATCCTAATTCTTTGATTCCAATAAACAAAGAAAGGATTAAGGGAGTATTTATTGGAGCATAAAAATAATGAAGAAAGATTGAAAGGGTAGAAGATCAGAAATTAAACATGAATTGAAAAAATGAGAAAGAAAAAAGAAGATGAAGTATCTTATTTAGTGGTTGCGCAGGTCGCGCAACCGATTTCCTCCATTGAGCGGGTTGCACAACCAAGATCAGAGACAGTTTATTTTAGACAATCAGATCTAATGCAAGGTGGGTCCCATGGCACAAAGATCAAGAGTTCGGATGTGTAGAGGCCTATAAATACCCCACTCCCCCTCTCATTTGAGATAGAGAGAAAAATTTCAGAAGAAGAGTGGAGCTCTAGAGGAAGATTGAAGGTGAGGGGGGGGGGGGAAGAGAGAGAGAGAGAGAGAGAGAGAGAGAGAGAGAGAGAGAGAGAGAGAGAGATAAGTTGGTTGCGCGGGCCATGTAACCAATGACTGGTTGCACGAGCCGCGCAAGCAGGCTATTATATAGCCAATAATGAAAGGGGCCAAGGTGCTGCCGAAATTGCCAAGTTCAATCTTCATCGCTTCAAGCTCTCCTTTTGCATAAGGGACAAGCTCAAAAAGGGAAAAGATCAGATGATCAAACCGCACAACCGTTCCTCCTAGAGAGATGATCACTGCAAATGTTGAAATGCTGCCGAATTTGAGATTCGACATTCGAGCTTTTTCAATTTATGTATTTCAAATGATTTATCTTAGAATTAAGAGATATTAGAGGATGTAAATGAATTTAGTATTATCAATACAATGATTGTTCTATGTATTCTCTCTTTGTTATATTCTAATAAGATATTCCCCAAATCAAATGCATTTGTTACTTGTTCGAAACAGTTGGTATGACAATGTTCTGATCCTCATCTCCTTCAAGGTTCTTATCATGTCCAGGACTTGCTCGAGACAAGTTGGTAGTTATATTGAGGCGTAGAATGGTTCCTTGATTGAATCAGACAATCAGATAGGAAGGACCAAATGTAGGAGACATCCCTATGAATCGCGATAATTTGCAAATAACGCTTGGGAATGGAAGGGTTACAAGATGTTTTCCTCTAACAATAAGGATCAACTGACGTAAGATGAGCATGGGTAGACACACTTGAATTCCTTGATGAACATCATATAAGATGTTGAATACATATGGAGTGAGCTCATTCCCATTAAATTCACATGGATGCACATTTGTAGTGAGGATGTTGTGAAGAACCTGGAATGTCTAGTCCAGATGCATAAAGTGAAGAAAGTTCTTCTCATTTCTTAAAATTGTTACACAATTGTACAGAGCCTGGGTCACTTCTGCCCAAACTCCCAGAGCATTCATATTTCTTTCAGTGACTGGGATACCTATTACTTCTACTCCAAGGAGATGACCCAACATCACAGGAGTAATCCGTTTGGTCATTTTCTCAAGTGTGATGTTTATGGACGGAGGATTATCACGAACAGTGTGACAGGATCTCAGAAATTGATGTATAAGATCATATTGAGGCTCATCACCTAGATTTAGTATGTTGTGCCACCCAATCATTCCCATAAATAAATCAACCCCATAGGGTTCTATGCATGGAAGATCCATAACTCGTTCAAAAACTATTTCTTTTTCTTAAGATATGTCTTTAGAAGGAGAATAAGCGGAGATAGTATCATATAACTTTGTTTTCTTTCCTTTGGTGGATTCTCCTTGTACAATGGCCTTGCCTTTATCTTTTTCCATAGTACAATTGCTCAAAGAAGCATGATGTTTCAAGAAATACAAGTATGAGATGCACAACCCTAAGGAAATTTTCAACCCAAAAAAAAAAAAAAAAATCCCCCAAATTGGAATCCTAGGTAAAGGAAAATGAAGAGAAGGCAAATGGAGAACCTAAACCCCCATATCAATTTCAGCAAACTCTGGAAAGACTATCCAATCGAATAGGAATGAGGGTGGAGAACAAAAATGGAAAGTCTTACCAATTTGGAGCAATAATAGTGGTGAGAGAATGAGAAGGGATCGTCCACTGGAGGTCCAAGAGAGGTGAAAGATGACCAATTGGGGAGAGAGAGAAGGATTGAAGGTGAAAAACAAAATCCTGCCTGCGCGCGACTTATGTAAGTCGAGACTTTTCGATGCCATCGAAGAGTCTTCAATGCCATCGAAAATGCTCCAGATAAGTCAGAGAGTTGTAAGGTATTTTCGATGCAATCAAATAGTATTCGATGTCATTGAATAGGATTCGATTCCATCGAATGGAATCGAAACAGTCTGTTCAATGCAAATTTTTACCAGTTTAGCTTGCACTAACCTATTCTTTGAGATGTACACACATATATTTATCAATAATTTTTTTTAACACCAAAAATGAAACTTAAAAATCAAAAGAAATAAATGCACATATATTCAAAAAGAATAATGAGGCAAAAAATACTCAAGTGTGGCAATTAAACCAAATGTGTCATTCTTTTTTTTTGTTAGCTTGTTAGTACACCCCACTGTCAGTTGACACTTCACTGTTGGCCATCCCCACTTGGGATCGATACCAAGACCTCAAGTGTTGAAATGAGGTATTCGATTAGACTAGTATATAAAGATCCTATTTTGCATTTGTTTCAATTGTAACCCTAGAAAGAAATTGAGCTCACCAACCATGCTCATTTCAAATTCTGATGTCATTAATTCAGCAGATTCGTGAGATGCATCTTCACAAGTGGATCCAAAGACTATGTCATCCACATAAATCTAGGCTATGAGTAGGGCATTCTCGATCTTTTATGTGAATAGAATTTTATCAACACTTCCCCTATAAAAGTGTTGGTCTAAAAGAAATTGAGTCAAACACTCATACCATGCTTGAGGTGCTTCTTAAGACAGTAAAGCACTTTACTTAATCGATACACATGTTAAGGGTGTTTGGAATCAAGAAAACCCTTTGATTGTTCAACATATACTTCTTCCTCAAGTACACCATTGAGTCAAGTATTTTTCACGTTCATTTGAAACAATTTGAACTGTAATGCACATGCAATGGACATGAGAATTCTTATAGACTCAAGACGAGCTACAAGGGTAAAAGTTTCATCAAAATCAATGCCCTTAATTTGTGAGTAGCCTTACGCTACTAATCTAGCCTTGTTTCTCACTATATTCCCAGATTCATTAGACTTGTTTTTAAAGATCTATTTGGTTCCGATGATATTTGTGTTTAGTGGCTTGGGAACTATCTGCCACACCTCATTCCTTTCATACTGTTGCAACTCATCTTGCATTGCTGTAACCCAGTGTTCATCTTTGAGCGCTTCTATAACAATTTCTGGGCTCAAATTTTTAGGTGAAACAGAGATGACTATTAATGATCTCAAGTTGTCGTTGAGTCTTTGCACCAGCACTGGCATCTCCAATGATTTGATTGAGGAGATGATCCTTGATAATCGGTATGTTACCCAACAGTTGTGACTCAAGAGGAGAAGTGGATTTGTTATCAGTTTTACTTATTATGTATGGATCCATGTCATCCTCCATATTAGTGGAAGGGCCATTTTTCATGTGGTTGGTAATTAACAACCATATTGACAATTACTTATGCAAATATCTTATATTTATTTACTTTTGTGGTTTAAGATTTTGAACATATCATTGAGTAGATAGTTCTTGATCACTTATTTTGGGAAATAATTTGAAATTTATGTTTTAGTCCATTAATTAAAGCATCTTCAAAATTTGACAATTCTAACTCAAGTATTGTTCCTTGCTCACTTTTCTTGATGGTGCTCCCTTTAGATGTGACTATCCCATTATCAAATTTAAAAGTTATCATAGAAATGGGTCATAGTCATAGGTCATTTACTTGAAGCAATCACCACAAGTGCTCGTATTGAGTTTAGCAAGAATCATAGGGCAATTGTTTTTATTTGATGTTACCTATTTGGTAACAACTTTCTTTGAGTACGACGTTCTTTTAGAGTGATTTTCTAGGGGTGCTTTGAAATCTCCAAGTAACTAATCCAAATTTCCTTGTTTTGGAGAATTCCATAATTTCTGTATCATTTCTCCAGTTTGTTTGCATTCACCTATATACCTCAAACCGAAAATGGAGAGAGACTGTCTAAGTGTAAGATGTTCAAATTTGTTGCGCCCCATATCACTACATGTATGGCAGAATGAACTTACCTATTTTTTACTACTTGACGCAGTTGATTTGATCATCACAGGTGGTGTAGGGGAAGGGTTAGATTTACCAGTTTCATACCCTAAGCCTCTCATATTTTTAGAGTTTCTACCTAAGTCTAGAAGTCTTTCTAACTTTTTATTGCTTTGGGCAAACTTATGACTAAGTTTTGCTGTGAGATTGGATTTTTCTACATCTAGTCTCAGTTTTTTATTTTCCTTTTTTAGTTTCTCAATTTCTGATTCTAGATGTTTAATTTTCTTGATTTGTTTCTTAATCATAAAACCATCATCAACAACTTCTCTTTCAAGCTTGGCATTTTCAACATAATACTCATCTAGCCAATTGTGTATTTGTAGCCAATGCTTCATCCAAGTCTGATTGTAGCTGTTTGTTTTCATCGTTGACTTGATCAAGTTTTTACAAGTGCGTAAGTCATGTATATAAGGCTGGTTATAAGCTACTTGGATGTTATCTTTTCCTTTTTCTTCTTCAACTGAGGAAGGTGCTTCTTTAATTTGTTGTTCATTCAATTCCTCAATGTCCCCTAAGTCTGAAATGGCAGTAGTGATGGAGGCCATGAGTATTTTCAATGATTTATGGTCTTCATCAACATCAGACTTACTTGAATAAGATTTTGAGTCTTCGGCGTTGTCCCGTGTGGCTGCCATAGCCTTTCCTTTAGATTTCTTTGTGGGACATTCCAGGGTATGTGCCCATACTTATGACACTTGTAACATTGAGGCTCTTTGGACTTGTTAAAAGGTTTTCCTATTTAGCGCTTGTAGGCCAATTGTTTTCCCTTGTTGTTGTATGTTTTTCCACAGTTCTTATTAAAGAATACTTTGAACCATTTACCAAAAGAGCCAACTCCTCATCAACATTTTTTTTTCTCACTTTCTTCTTTCTCTATTGTAGGTATGGTTTTAGAGGCTTTGATAACATTGTTTTTGGATTTTGTGTGTGTTTGAAGAGTAGCTCAAAGGTTTGCAGAGAACCCACAAGTTCCTCTACCTTCATTTCTTCAATATTTCTACATTCTTTAATGGTGTTGACTTTGGAGTCAAAGCGTTCTGGTAAGGATCTCAAGATTTTCCTATAAACTTTAGATACCGGTATTTTCTCTCCAAATCCTCACATGGAGTTACATATGTTATTTAACTTTGTAAAAAACTCCATATATGTCTCATGTTCTTTCATTTTTTAATGTTCAAATTGAGTTGTCAAGAGCTTCAACTTTGACCTTTTTACTATGCTTGTTCCTCCATGGGTAGTTTCCAATAAATCTCATGCTTCTTTTGAAGTTCCACACATACGAATTTGATTAAACTCTTCTTATGAAACTGCACAGTAAATAATATTTATTCCTTTGGCTTCACATATTTTCATTTGTTTTTCATGGTCACTCCAGATGGTTTTCGATGTAGGTTTAGAGATGGTAGTGCCACTATCAAGTACCACTTGTTCAATTGGTGGCACATATCCATTTTCAACAATTTTCCAAATATCATGGTCTAAAGACTGCACATAGATGTTCATCATAGCTTTCCCAATATGCGTAGTTTGATCCATCAATGATAGGTGGTCGTGAGATTGATGGTTCCTCTCCCTTGGCCATAATTTCAACTTCAATTAGGATCTCCCTCTAGGTTGTTAAACCCTTCAAGAGGAACCCGCTCTGATACCAATTGAAATTGCGGTAGGACTGCTATTATTAAAGTATGGATGTATGTTCAAGTGTCCTAGAGGGGGGTGAATAGGACTTTTAAAACTTTAATCCTACTAAACTATAAATTCTACCAATTTAAATCAAGTTAAGAAGGATTATCAAGAAGTCATTCATATTCAACTTCTAAGATAGTGAGAGATCTAAGTGCTGCATTCTATCAAACATGTATTGTGTATAAAGTAAACATTCCAATAATCAATACATATGAGCAAGAGCAATCATCACAGACGCAACAATATATAGTGGTTCGGCTATATGCTTACTCCACTTCTGGCTGACGCACTTCACCCTAAAGTGTGTCAAATTTTACTATCAATAGTTTTAAATCAGGTTAACGATAAACCTTCATAACCTACACAGGGTATGTACTAGTTGCCTACACAAGGCAAACACTCATGCCTATATAAGGCAAATACACATGCCTACACAATGCATATACACATGCCTACATAAGGGAATAGGTCCTACACAAGGACACTATACACATGCTTACACAAAGCAATTACACTTGCCTACACAAGGCAAGTCCTACACAAGGACACTATACATATTCTCCCATCGGATGCCTATGAAAGATCTTAGTGAGTTTGAGAACAAATTCTGATACCAAATCCTACACAAGGAAGGGGCTTCAGACTCTATGGACTCTATTACTTATTTGTAAGTGGGTAGCCCCTTGTCAACATATGTCGATGAAGATCTTCCTGTTGATGAAGAGTCTTTAGCTCTCTTGAACCGCAACTATCTGTTGATGCTCTAATTAATGCTTCGAAGTTGTTGGTTTAAGGTTTGGTATGATCTTCTCTTATAAATGATTTTTCTTTAGAGGTTAGAGAAGATTCCCATTAGCTAAGCATTCAAAGATTCCTGCACAATGATTTGCCATTAAAAGGTGTTGCTGGAAACTTAATAAATGCCAGAGTTCATAATTCAATCTATGCAATGAAGATGACAATAAATGCTTGAGTAATGGATTGAATGATGAATTCTTATGGGAAAGAGGGCTTGATGATGAAGATATTAACCATTACAATAACTCTCTCAAGCTCTCTTGAATTATTTCTCATTTTCCTAAGAAGCAACCTAAAAGTTTATATAAAGATGAATCTCAACGGTCAAAAAATGGGCAGAATCTGCCCCGTTGAGATTCAACTTTATACAATAACTCTCTCAAGCTCTCTTTATACAATAATTCATCTTATCGATGCCATCGACTATATGCACCAAAGTTTTTCAAATAGGTGTGGGGCAGATTCTGTTCGATGTCATTAAGCATACTTCGATGCCATCGAAGATGTCTTCGAGAGATACTTTGATGCCGTTGAGATTTTCTTTGTAAATTTTTCTTTGGTTGCTGGACAGATTTGTCCCTTTTTCGATGCAATCGATCAAACCTTCAATGCCATTGAAATTTGAATTTTGATGCAATCGAAAATATTAGATTTTTCTAGAAAGCTTGCTGGACAAACCGGTCCATATTTCGATGGGATCGATCTACTTTTAATGTCAACGATAACTTACTATCGATGGCATTAAAAGGATTTCGATTACATCGAATAACACTTAGAGAAAAAATTAGAGTTGATAGAGGAAGTGGCTAAAGTCAATACAATCGAAGTGGGTTCGATGTCTTCGAAATTTAAATTTCGATGTCATCGAACCTCCTTTGGGGCAATCAAAAAATTCAACTTGTTTTACAGATGTTGCTAGACTATTTTGCCTAGATTTCGATGCAATGCAACATTGTTCGATGTCATCGATAATACAAGTATTTTACCTGTTTAATTCAATTTTCTACCAACTCCAAGACATCTCTAATTTAAGCTTACTGGAGGGTTTGTAAATATTCTTTTGGATAGGATATGTTTATTTTATTTTGGGGCATATACCTGATAGGGTTTGTTTAGGGAGACGAGGCTTAGTTTACCTATTAAGCGCATTCGTACATCTTCATCTTGATGAGTCTTGAACTTGTGATCTTCAATTTGATGATCATTTGTTTAGTTTCCAGGGCAAATGATATTCTTTACATTACCTTATTTCATTAGTAGCTGACCTAATTTTGGCTATTACTACATATCTAGTTCAGTTTCTTATCGAGGCCTACAAGCATCCAAACACATTGATAGTCTCGTCTCATATTCAACCAAATTTTTTGAATTTTGTAAATGGGAATCTTATTAAACAATCGTGTGAATTATTTTTTAAATGACTATCAGGTGTAAGATTACAAAAAATAAAATAAAAATAAATCTGACATTTTTTTTAAAAAAAATTACAGATATTTTAGTGACGAATCAAATCTGTCGCTAACTTCTGCACTATTGAAAATGGATGATGGATGTTCATCACTCTCTTCATATTAGCAACGGACCGTATCCATCACCAATATTTTTAATGAGAATAATTCGGGTTGGTTTATTTGAATTTTAGCGACAGATTTTAATTTTTTACGACAAATAAGATTCGTCGCAGATTACTAACAGATTTTATCCGTCGCAAAAAATTTATGATCGTTGTTTATTTGGTTTTATGATGGATCTGGTCCATCACAAATTCATGATTTTGGTGTAGTGTTAGGAAAGCTAAAGAGTACCTCTATTTTTATCATTAGTCTCATCCAGCTCATGTAACACCCCGTACCTTTGGTACTCGGGTGTTGCCCTTTCTAAATCTACATCAACTTGAATCAAATTGGAGTAGTCAACTAACTTGAACATGACACATGTAGGATGGAGATTCCAGTCAAAATTAAGGCCATCCATCCAGGTCTCCAGGAGCCGGGACGCGCCCTACAACATTCAAGAAGGTGAGGCTACCTGAACACTCTAAATTAAAGCATCTATGTTAATGGATACTACTACAACACACTTATCACCAACATAGGAGGACTTGTTAGTGACAAATCGAATCTCCATCATAACCAATACCTTATATTAACCGTTGAAAATAAGTATCAGACCTACTGGATCAACAGGTCACATCATATGGGCCAATAATAGCCCATAAAAGGGTGTAACGGCCCACCTGGGCCTCACCAGCAGCTCAAGGTGGGCTAGGATCCTTGTGTAGGGTCCCCAATGTGAATGGACAAAGAGGATTATGGTGCTAATGTCGCAGCGAGCCCCATGCGGTGCGTGCGTGCACCCCATATACATATGCACGACGTACTCCAAAGTAATGGGCTTGGTCACATTGGCTTTGACCGAGCTCCTCTCAACAATTGAAATAGATTTCCCTCCCGCCAAAACAGAGGTTCGAGCAACCAATCTTTGAGCCCCTAAGTGGCCCACCATGATCACTTTCCGGACCATCCGGTTCATTCAAAGTCTCCATGGGCCCCAGCTTAATAGAACCCTATAACCATTTAACCTCTTGTAAACGGGTGAAGAAGATGGGCTACCACCGTCAAATACATTGTGCGTGGAAGGCATCTGAAATGGCCATGCTATATGTCCTAGAGGGAGGGTAAATAGGACTATGCCAAATTTTAAGATAAATACAGCAAAAATATAGAAAGATAGAACTGAATAAATAAATCAATTCACACTACTGAATGCTAGCTCAAAATATTGATAGTTCTAAGGACAACCATACACCATAAAAATGGCAGGGCAACCTTACTAGAACAAATAGAGAAAATGAAGCCCAAAGTAATAAAGAGACAGCAAAAATATAATGCTGAAATGTAAATCTAAATTATTACAACATTCCCCACTGTGCTTGAAATGCAAAATTTACAACATTCACATCCACACATACATTCCACAATTCTAAATGATAAAAGATAGGAAATACAAATCACACATCCACAACACAGAATTATAGTGGTTTGCCTGTGTGTTCACCAACTGTTAAACAACTGCCACACAGAATGCTACTCCACTCCTAATATCCTCACACAGGGGATATTAGCGTTCACTATCAAATAGGTTTTCACAGGTTCACCCAAAACCTTCACAATTGTGTCTTTTTCAAAGGGCTTACACAATTCAAAAACCCTCACTTCTGAGTTTTCTGGCTCTCCTCAGATAACCAACAACTTTGAGATTTTTCTGGCTTAACCTCAAATAAAACTAAAGAATGTAAATTACAAAAATTATAAAATACCTGATTTTTTCCTTCGTTGTAGCAGCCCAGAAGAACCAAGTCAGAGTAGAGATTTGAATATCAAAGTTCAATGTCCAATACTCACTTTATAATGGTTCTAGGTTCTAATAGATTTTAAATTAAAACAAAAGGGCTAGCTCTAATTGATTTTGATTCCAGAAAAAGGAAAACAACAATTCCTCTTTTCATATTAGATTGGAATACAAGAAACAAAATCAATTAAGAAAGCTAAAGAAAGAGAATATTAAATATGCACACTTAGCTTATATGGAGCACCGACTTATCTCTCACAAGGCCGAATTAATTTAGCTTCAAGTTCTTTAATTTCCATCTATAATTCTGAGATTCGTGCTCTATTTATAGGTAAGCAAATCACGCCTTCGACTGGTCTAAGGACCTCTATGACTGGTCATAGAACCAACAGATATTTAAAAATTCAGGCGTGATAAGATTTGGCAGTTTCACGACTGGTTGTAGGTTTCCTTCGACTGGTCGTAGGTCTCCTTCGACTGGTCGTATGATCCCTTCAATTGGTCGTAGGATCCCTTCGATTGGTCGTAGGTGGCCGAATGTCAATGCTGTTCTTTGAGTTGTAGGTCTACGACTTGTCAAAGATGCAGTCGACACTGTTCCTAGGACTGGTCGAGCAGTCCCCAAGACTAGTCGAAGCCTAACAGAATATTTCTGATTTTTGTAACAAACTTACGACTGATCCAAGAAATGTTTAGATAGGTCGAAGCAGTCCTAAGACTAGTCGAACAAAGTCCACGACTAGTCTTAGAACAGACCAAACTCACTTATATAAAACATATGAATTATGTACCCAAAATGGCCTACTCTAAAGGTTAACCTAAGGTCAGTCGTACCTCAATAGTGAAGTAAGGACATTGAAACTTTAGAGACAAGTGACCTTTGAAAGTAATGGAGCTTGAAGTCTTGATGTCGTTTAAACTTAAGAGCTTTTTGAGATTTTGAGATTGAACTTGAAAGCTTCTTGAGATCTTGAGGTTGAACTTGAAAGCTTCTTGAGATTCTTGACTTGTGAACAGTGCTTGTCAACCTAAGTTGATCGTGAGTAGAGCATTGTTCTTCACAGATGCAAGATTCATAACAGTGTCTTTGGCACCACAAATTTGACAACACAAAGAGCTATAAACTATGGCACTTACAATCTCCCCCTTTGTCAAATTAGTAACAAAACACACTTTCAAGATATGTTACATAACACAGAATATCTGATTAAAGAATCATACACCAGTTGTTATCAACTGGCATCCTGTAGACTTGTAAATCAATATTATTCAACATACAGTCCACCTTTGCACACCTCTGCTCACACCTCTGCACATATTCCCCCTGAGTAATATACTCCCCCTGAGTAACATACTCATAAAACACTATACAATACAATGTTACTCCCTTCTCATGACAACATCCATATCCATATACATATCCATACTCTCCCTTTTTGTCACAGTAGGACAAAGGAAGCACAGTACAGATGCTTGAGGAGAAATAATCAATGAGAAATATGAGAGGTAACTAGTCAAGTTATGTGAACATAGCATAAGCAACACACATAATTCATAGACTGAGCTAAATTAAAGAAAGTGAAAAACTCAAAACTAGTTAAGAGTACTTAAGTTATTACAAATCAGTAATCTTAAAAATACTAATCTAACCCAGATGAAGGAGCAGGAATGGAAGGATCAAGTTGATGCATGCCTTTGTTTAAGCGCCTAAGATATTTGCGCATATATTTGAACTGTAAATCATGGGCAACAGACATGTTTTCCATCTTAATATTTAGATTCTCAACTTTATCTTCCAATGCACTCAGACGTGTATCAAATGAAGAAGGCTCATAATCTGGACCATTTATAGAATCAGACTCAAGTTCTTCAAAAATATCATCCATGTTAATATCATCAGGAGGAAGATCACCAACTTCTACCTCATGTTCAGCTTCAGCATTGCCAACACCATCACCTTGGCCAGGAAGGAAATCCAGCTTCATCTTATTGATATTGGAATTATTAAATATCAGATGATGGATAGGGGCCTCTCCAACCGGCATGTCGACCGACATATGTGTAGCCAACACAGTCATCAAATATTCAAAAGGAATGTCACTATGACGAGGATGGAGTCGAAATTGAATGATGAAGTGACAAATCAAGAATGGTAAACAAATGTTAACACCTCTAACAACAGAATGAAGAATACGAACTATGAAGGACGTCAATTCAGATTTATTACCCGACCGAGGATACAAATTAGACACAAAGATTTTGTGAAGAACTCTGTATTTGGGTAACAAATACCTTGAGGGAAGCGCATTCCCTTTATGCATCCATTGTACATCCAAATTACATAAGTCCTTAGTCAGCATACATTTTTCATCGACAGAGGGTTTATCAGATAAAGTATGGATGATAATACCCTCATCATTCACTGGAATATCCATAAGGGGTGAAATCAAATGACGATTAACTTCAAATGGCCCTTCTCTTGTGGAGATAGAAAAAGTTAAATTTTTGAATGAGAAAACACATATGCATGCAAACATGGATTGGGTAATGGACCGGTATGCTGGCCCACCCCAAAGCAATAAGTTATTCCAACCTACAGATTGGAGCATAGGAAAAATATCAAAAGGAGCAACATGATTAATATCAACTGGATGCTCAACAATAACATTACGCAATCTGATGTCCCGAACATAAGATGGATCGTCCTTAGGAGCCCTAAGATGACGCTTAGTGATAGGGGCCGATCTGGAAGAAGAAGACGGACCATGGGACGTTGATTTTCTTCCTTTAGAAGTCATATGTAACAAGGATTTTAAGAATATAAAGAGTTGCAAAGGATTGAGAAAAGGCTTTTCTCAAATCAGATTTTTCAAAAGAAAAACCCCAAATCTCAACTAAATTTGAAATAGACAACTCCAAGAGAGAAGTAGAAGCAATCTAGACACAAATCTATAAGCAAAATGCAAATGGAGCACTAACCTTGAAGATTTTGGAAGATGGGTTCGACTAGTCGTGTGTCGGCTCGTTGGAGAGTGAAGTTGAAATGAAGAAGAAGATGATTTCCCCCAAATATTAAGTGAATCCACGCGATTCACGACTAGTCGTGGATATACATGACCGGTCATAACACGACTGGTCGAGTACAGGCCAAAAAATCTGATTTTTGCATATTTTTCAATATTTAAAAACTAAATTAGCAAATATATATACTATGATACAAATAGGCATAATTAATCACTTTAAAATGCACATGCCGAGATCAAATTTCATTTTGTTAAACCTACTTTTATCGAGCAGTTTAGTGAAAATATCAGTACGTTGATTCTCGGTAGGAATATATTCCAAAGATATAACATTTTCTTCAACTAATTCCTAAATATAATGAAATCTAATATCAATGTGCTTAGTACGAGAATGCTGAATTGGATTTTTTAAAATATTTATGGCACTGGAATTATTACAATATAATAACATAGAATCCTGTTTAATTCCATAATCACTTAGCATACGTTTCATCCAAACAAGCTGTGTACACACATTACCAGCTGCGATATATTCAGCTTCAGCTGTTGAAAGTGATATAGAACTTTGTTTCTTGCTAAACCAAGAAACTAAACAGTTTTCGATATAAAAATAACCACCACTAGTTGATTTTCGGTCATCAAGATTACCAGCCCAGTCAGCATCCGAGTACCTAGCTAATTGAACACTAGTCTCATGAGGATACTAGAGACCGAGATTAACAGTACTTGCGACATATTGTATAATCCGCTTGACAGCAGTCAAGTGCGACTCTTTAGGTTCAGACTGATATCTAGCGAAAATACCAACACTTAGAGCGATATCGGGTCTACTAGCAGTTAAATACAATAGACTACCAATCATACTCTGATATAATTTCGGATCCACATTTATACTTGCAGAATCTTTTGAGAGTTTCAAGGTTGTACTCATAGGAGTATCAAAGTTCTTACCATTCTCAAATCCAAATCTCTTAATTAAGTTCATAGCATATTTAGATTGAGAAATGAACATTCTATCAGGTTTTTGTTTTACTTGCAACCCGAGGAAATAATTCAATTCCCCAACCAACCTCATTTCAAACTGAGATTTCATCAAATCTGCAAACTCAATAATCATGTCAGTATAGGTAGATCCATAAATGATATCATCAACATAGATTTGTACTAATAAGATGCGATCCTTATGTTTTTTAATAAATAGAGTTTTATCAACACATCCCATTTGAAAATTATGGCTTAATAGAAACTTTGTTAGTTTCTCGTACCATGCCATAGGAGCTTGTTTTAAACCGTAAAGTGCCTCTTTAAGACGATACACATGATCAACATTTTTGGGGTCTTCAAAACCCATCGGTTGTTCAACATAAACTTCCTCATGCAGATCGCCATTTAAAAATGCACTTTTCACATCCATTTGGTAAATCTTAAACTTTTTAAAACACGCAATGGATATAAAGAGTCTGATTGATTCAAGACGTGCTACTGGTGCAAAGGTTTCATCATAGTCAATACCTTCAATTTGAGTATAACCTTGTACCACTAGTCTAGCCTTGTTTCTAATTATATTGCCAACTTCATCAGACTTATTTTTAAAAATCCATTTGGTTCCAATGATGTGTTTATCTTTAGGTCTAGGTACGAGATACCAAACAACATTTCTCACAAATTGGTTAAGTTTTTCTTGCATCGCAACAATCCAGTTTTCATCTGCAAGAGCTTCTTTTACATTAGATGGTTCTATCTGGGATGTAAAACATACGTAATTGCATATATCCCCAAGTTGTCTATGGGTACGAACACCAGTGAGAGGGTTTCCAAGAATTTGTGTGGTTGGATGATCTTTAACAGTCCTTAGTTCAGAATCAGTCTGATTAGATGAAATATCAGATTTATCAATTACTAGTACATCATTATCTGAATTTGAGACTAGTGTGTTTAAGTGATCATCAATGACCACATTGATGGATTCTTGAATCACACCGGTCCTTTTGTTCAGAACCCTATAAGCTCGACTGTTTAAAGAGTATCCTAAAAAGATCCCTTCATCACTCTTCATATCAAACTTTCCCAGATGTTCACGATCTCATAAAATATAGCACTTGCTGCCAAAAACTCGAAAGTATTTGACAGTAGGCTCTTTATCGAACCTCATTTCATAAGCTGTTTTATTATTACCTTTACTAGTGTAAACGCGGTTAATAATATAACAAGCTGTACTGACTGCTTCAGCCCAAAGATTCTTAGAGAGCTTCATACTATTTAACATGACATTAGCCATTTCTTAAAGCACTCTATTTTTCCTTTCAACTATGCCATTTTGTTATGGAGTTTTGGGCGCTGAGAATTCATGTAATATTCCCTGGTCGCTATAGAACTTCTCAAAACCGCTATTCTCAAATTCAGATTCATGATCACTATGAATCTTATTGACTTGAGAACCTTTTTCAGTTTGAATCCTTTTGAGAACTTTTTTTTACTTCTTCAAGGGTTTTTGATTTATCCCTTAAGAAGACAACCCATGTATATTTGGTAAAGTCATCTACTATTACCAAAATATATCTTTTGCCACCTCGACTTTCCGTCCTAGTAGGTTCTACTAGATCCATATGGAAAAGCTTGAGTGGTCTTGATGTGGTATTGAAATTCACCTTTTTGTGCGAGTTCCTTGTTTATTTGCCAATCTGGCATTCACCACATATTTTTTCTAATTTTTACAGTTTGGGTAGACCTCTTATAAGTTCCCATTTGCTCAATCTATGTAAATTCCGGTAGTGTACATGTCCAAGATGTTTGTGCCACAAATCAGTCTTGTTTGTTTGAACCATGTAACATGATTGATTAGATGAGCTGGATTCGCTAACAATATAGCAGTTTTCAGACGTTCTACGTCCAGTTAGTTTTACTGAACCCTTGTTGTTTAGAATCTCACAGCTTTGATTAGAAAACCGTACACTATGGTTATTATCACAAATCTGAGATATGCTTAGAAGATTATGTTTCACTCCTTCAACATATAACACATTTTTAATCAAATGAAGGTTATAGAGTTGAACCGTACCTTGGCCCATAATCTTGCAGTTGCTGCCATCTCCAAATGTGACTGAACCGTCAGTCACGTCTTTGAGATCGGTGAATAAAGCCTTGTCGCCTGTCATATGCTTGGAGCATCCATTATCTAGGTACCACTTAGAATGGCTTGTTGCTTTGAAAGCAGTATGGGCAACCAAGCAAGTGACCTTTGGAACCCATTTCATAACCATTTTGGGTTTAGGATGATAGCAGGTCTTCTTTCGATTGTAAGAGTTATAAGTATGACCTAGTGAGTTAGACTTTAGAAGCTCCTTAAGTAAATCAACTATCTTTTCTGCCAAAGGACTTTGGTTATGCTTTTTATAGTTGATATGTCTTTTAGGTTTTTGAAAAGATTTAAAGTTTTTAAAAAATATTTGATCTTTCCATTTTGAGTTTAAGATCTCTCCCTTTACAAACGTGGGAGAAGTATTCTTCGGTTTAGGAGGAACACTCTTGTCATAGCCCAGACCGGATCGGTCGCCATATTTTCTCGATCCAGATAAGAGTTTTCTAATTTAGGATCACCTTGGGCATATTTCCAGGTTTCCTTTAAACTCAAGAGAGAGGAGACTTCATGTTTTAGTTGTTCGGTTTCAGATTTAAGATTTTCAAACTGGGAGGTTTTAAAATCTAAATCGCATTTTGTCTTTTCAAAACAGTCCGAAATATGGGACTTTTCTAAAACAAGAGATTCATAAATTTCTTTGAGTTTAGAAAATTTCTCTTTTTGAAGTTTCAATTTCACAGCAATTTTACAACTTTCCTTGTATAGGGCATTGTAAGTATCTTGAAGATCATCTTTATTTTCATATTCACTATTCAGATTTTCTTCATTAGTCGAGTCATCATTATCTGAAAAAGTGAATTTGGCTAGAGTCATAAGGGCCTTAAAATCACACCCTGACTCAATTTCAGAATCTTCTGATTCAGAAGAGACTTTAGAATCAGAGGACTCATCCCAAGTAGCCATCATACTTTTCTTTTTTGACTTGCCCTTATTAGGAAATTTGTTAGCCAAATGCCCATACTCATGGCAGTTGTAACATTGACTGTCTTTTAATGATTTTCTAGTTTTAGGTTTAGGTTTCTTTTTATCAAATGCTTTTTGAAAATCAACACTCTTTTTACTTTTAAAATTTTTATAAAATCTCTTTGCTAAAATAGCCATATCATCATCAGAGTTTTCTAAATCAGAGTTTAAATCATTTTCATGAAAACCATTTTTAGAAGTTTTTAAAGCAATAGATTTACCTTTTGGAGCTTTAAAGGTTAACTCATAAGTCTGTAATGAGCCAATTAATTCCTCAACCCTCATATTGTCCGTATCATAAAGTTCCTGGATTGCGGTTACTTTAGAACTGAACTGTTTAGGAAGTGAGCGTAGTATTTTAGCACATATCTTGCTTTTAGGAATTTTATTTCCTAGACCTCACATAGAGTTTACAATGTCATTTAATCTGGTATAGAAGTCTATGAACATTTCATTTTCTTCCATACGTATTTCCTCAAATTTAGTTGTGAGGATTTGTATCTTAGATTTCTTAACAATTGAAGTACCCTTGTGTGTCATTTCCAATATATTTCAAGCATGTTTTTCAGAATCACAGGATATAATTCTTTTGAATTCATCCAATCATAGTGCATACGTAATTGCATTTAGTGCTTTAGCATTTGCACGACTCTCAGTTTTCTAAATTGTGGTCCAAGAGAAATACAGTGTAATTTTCATAGATTTTGAACCATCAATCCCGGTTACTCAGTGGTAGGAGGGGTCCATTCATTCACTGTGGAAAGCCACACACTTTCATCCATGGATTTGAGGAAGATCCTCATCCTGGCTTTCCAATAGGGATAGTTAGAGCCATCAAAGGGTGGAGGCTTAGTGACTGATAGGCTATCAAAATTTGGCATCTTTTATATAGCTGAGATCGTTAGCTTAGGAATTAAATCCAAATAAAAAGCAATAAGAGCGAGCTATTAGGCTCTGATACCACTTGAAATGACCAAGTGATATGTCCTAGAGGGGGGGTGAATAGGACTATGCCAAATTTTAAGATAAATACAACAGAAATATAGAAAGATAGAACTGAATAAATAAATCAATTCACACTGCTAAATGCTAGCTCAAAATATTGATAGTTCTAGGACAACCATGCACCATAAAAATGGCAGGGCAACCTTACTAGAACAAATAGAGAAACTGAAGCTCAAAGTAATAAAGAGATATCAAAAATATAATGCTGAAATGTAAATATAAATTATTACAACATTCCCCACTGTGCTTGAAATGTAAAATTTACAACATTCACATCCACACATACATTCCACAATTCTAAATGATAAAAGATAGGAAATATAAATCACACATTCACAACACAAAGAATTATAGTGGTTCGCCTGTGTGTGTTCACCAACTGTTAAGCAACAGCCACACAGAATGTTAGTCCACTCCTAATATCCTCACACAGGGGATATTAGCGTTCACTATCAAATAGGTTTTCACAGGTTCACCCAAAACCTTCACAATTGTGTCTTTTTCAAAGGGCTTACACAATTCAAAACCCTCACTTCTGAGTTTTCCGGCTCTCCTCAGATAACCAACAACTTTGAGATTTTTCTGGCTTAACCTCAAATAAAACCAAACAATGTAAATTACACAATTTGTAAAATACCTAATTTTCTCCTTCGTTGTAGCAGCCCAGAAGAACCAAGTTGGAGTAGAGATTTGAATGTCAAAGTTCAATGTCCAATACTCACTTTATAATGGTTCTAGGTTCTAATAAATTTTAAATTAAAACAAAAGGGCTAGCTCTAATTGATTTTGATTCCAGAAAAAGGAAAACAACAATTGCTCCTTTCAGATTAGATTGGAATACAAGAAATAAAATCAATTAAGAAAGATAAAGAAAGAGAATATTAAATATGCACACTTAGCTTATATGGAGCACCGACTTATCTCTCACTAGGCCGAATTAATTTAGCTTCAAGTTCTTTAATTTCCATCTATAATTCTGAGATTCGTGCTCTATTTATAGGTGAGCAAATCATGCCTTCGACTGGTCTAAGGACCTCTACGACTGGTCGTAGAACCAACAGATATTTGAAAATTCGGGCGCGATAAGATTTGGCAGTTTCACGACTGGTCGTAGGTTTCCTTCGTCTAGTCGTAGGTCTCCTTCGATTGGTCGTAGGTGGCCAAATTTCAACGCTGTTCTTTGAGTCGTAGGTCTATGAGTGGTCGAAGATGCAGTCGACATTGTTCCTACAACTGATCGAACAGTCCCCAGGACTAGTCGAAGCCTAACAAAATTTTTTTAATTTTTGTAACAAACTTACGACTGATCTAGGAAATGTTTAGACAGGTCGAAGCAGTGCTAGGACTAGTCGAACAAAGTCCAGGACTAGTCTTAGAATAGACCAAACTCACTTATATAAAATATATGAATTATGTATCCAAAATGGCCTACTCTAAAGGTCAACCTAAGGTCAGTCATACCTCAATAGTGAAGTAAGGACATTGAAACTTTAGAGATGAGTGACTTTTGAAAGTAATGGAGCTTAAAGTCTTGATGTCATTTAAACTTGAGAGCTTTTTAAGATCTTGAGATTGAACTTGAAAGCTTCTTGAGATCTTGAGGTTGAACTTGAAAGCTTCTTGAGATTCTTGACTTGTGAATAGTGCTTGTCAACCTAAGTTGATCTTGAGTAGAGCATTATTTTTCACAGATGCAAGCTTCATAACAGTATCTTTGGCACCACAAATTTGATAACACAAAAGGCTATAAACTATGGCACTTACAGCATCTGATAGGTGGGGCCATGTTGGGATCACCTGAACGGTTCACGATCGGTCCGATCATGCAACCCCAACCGTCCATCTTTCTGTTGGAACCATGCCTTCCCTTTGCCAAAAATGGCTAGGCACGGCCTGTGGGAGGAAAGAGAGAGAGAGAGAGAGAGAGAGAGAGAGAGAGAGAGAGAGAGAGAGAGAGAGAGAGGCTACTTTCTTCTATGGGAAAAACAGAGTTTGGTGGGATCTCGGCCGTCCGCTGTAGGAATGATCTCCGGTGTTCCTGCTCTCTCTCCCTCGACTATAAAAGGGCACGGTAGCCCTTGGGATTAACGCCAAGAGAGGGAGGGAGAAACAGAGAGTTGAGAGCTAAGAGTGTGAGAGGGTGGGAGAGACAGACTCGGTGCCACACTGCGTTGACCCTGCCCATGCAGGTTGAGACGAGTCAGTGCAGTCTGGTCAAGTCGAGTGGAGAGAGAGAGATAGTGGAAGAGAGAAGAGAAAGAGGGAGAGGAAAGAGAGAGTAATAGGGAAACCGACCCCCCTGTTTCAGCGTTGGTGCGGTAGGCAGCAACTATCATAGGTAAAATATTTTTTTTCCTTCCATTCTTTTCTTTCTTCTTCATTTTCTTATAGCTTTGGTTGACACTTACTTGGACCGAAACCAAGCCAAGCAATGGTTGGGTTCGGTCCAGCCGCAGTGATGTTGGATCGAGCCAAGCAATGGCTCCGTTTCAAACTACAACATAGTAGGGTCGGAACACTAGTTTAGGCCCCCTTTGGGCTTTGCTCTTGAGCTCTCTATAGAGTTTCAAGACCAGCACAGGGTGTAAGACAAAACAATGTTTGTATCAGGCTAGAAAAATGACTCCGTTTCAGTCCAAGACCCGAGCTAATCAATGGCTGTGCGGTGGACTGAGAAAACTGTTAGGATGGGTCCCTGTTTTGAACCGGAGCTGAGCCAATCCATGGCGCTGTTTTGATGAGAAATCCGACCCTATTGCAGTACCCGTTTCGGGCCAGGACCCAGCCAAAAAATGACTATGCGTCGGGCAAAAATCGAGTAGGGCCGAAGTTCTGCTTTGAGCTGAGAACTGGCCAAGGAATGACCATATTCACAGCTTGCTGCAGGCCCATCTGGAGCTCTGCCTTGGGCCAAAATCAGATCAATCAATGGCCAAGATGGAGGCCAGGGATGATGTAGAAGGTATGCTTCAGGTAGGCCATGGAGCAAGGCAAGGATATGTCCATCAGTTGGATGCCCTCTGGACAGGGAGCCGAGCGAGCTTCATGGGGCCAGCTCTTAGCAGGGCTATGGACGATGGGCTGCACACTGGCTACAAGTGGGCCCCACTGGCCAATGCTAGGGGTCACAGCGTGCAGAACAGAAGGCCAAAATCATGCCTCTGATGAGGTCTGGAAATCATCCCAAGGGATGGAGGAACCCAAACCTCTGCTACGTTGTCGGCTTGTAAACAGATGGGGCCTAGGCCCAAAGCAAATTTCAGGTGGGCCCTATCATAATGGGCCCCGCCTGTAGTGATTAGCTGGGTACCCTCCAGTACATGTGATATGCCATAAAATATTACATGTGGGCCCCATGTCTACGTGGGAACCACCAGGCACTACACCAAAACTGCAAAAAAAGGACGGTCCAAAATCGTCTCAAATGACCAAAAAGGACGGTCATGGACCGTTGCAAGGGTCGTCAAATTTTGACGTGTTGTATTACTTAAAGGACGATAAAAAACCGTCATTCTTATTGATGAAAAAAGGACGTTCATGGACTGTCCTTAAAAAGGACGGTCATGGACTCTCTTATGAGCCTTTAAAGGACTGTCATACACCGTCTCTGATGAGCCTTCAAAGGACGGCTATGGACCGTCCTTAAAAAGGACTGTCATGGACCGTCCCTAATGAGCCTTCAAAGCACATTTTCAAATTTAAGAAGATCAATATACACCTGTTACAATATATTTCATCATATTCTTCCTGATATACACCTGTTATATAATATATTTCATCATATTCACATTCATATCCATCTAAACCCAAACTACGTAAATCCAACATAAACTACATTCATCCAAACATAAACTACATCCATCCAAACACAAACAATCTTATCCACATTACATTCATCCACGCATAAATACATATAAGTTTAACATCATAAATAAAAAAAAAGAAAAAAAATCAGCAACAATTTTCTTTTTGTGTCTTTCATCTGAAAAAAAAAATATTAAACCAACAAAACATTATAATTCAGAATCATGAAGAATTGCATAAACTTCTTCCAAAAAAGTGGGCACTTTTTTAAAATAAAACTGATCATTAAAATAAAACTAATGCAAGCAAATAATGCAAAAAAGTGTTTCAATTCAAGTTAATAGAAACAACAACAAAAATTAAAGCTTTGTAAAAAGGGGCATGTGTTAAAAGGGATACATTCTTGTTTCTTGTCATGTGATTGGGCTACATTATTACAACAATTGGGTTTGGGTTCGAGATCGGGTTTAGGTTTGGGTTTTCAAGTTTAGGTTTAGGTTTAGGTTTAGGTTAGGGAGTTGAGATTAGGATTAGGTGTAGGTCTAGGTTTAAGGATTTGATAATACATTTAGGTTATAGGTTTAGGTTTAAGTTTTAGGTTTAAGGTTATAGGTTTAGGTTTAGGATTAGGTTTTAGGTTATAGGTTATAAGTTTAGGTTATAGGTTATAGGTTAAGGTTTAGGTTATAAGTTTTGATTTAGGTTAAGGTTTAGGTTTAGGTTAAGGTTTAGGTTTTAGTTATAGGTTATAGCTTTAGGAAATTGAGAATAGGTTAAGGTTAAGGTTAAGGTTTAGGTTTAGAAAATCGGGTCCGGGTTCGTGATCGGGTTTAGGTTTGGGTTTTCAAGTTTAGGTTTAAGTTTAGGTTAGGGAGTTGAGATTAGGATTAGGTATAAGTTTAGGTTTAAGGATTTGAGAATACATTTCGATTTTAGGTTTAGGTTTAAGTTTTAGGCTTAGGTTTAGGTTATAGGTTTAGGTTATAAGTGCAGGTAATAGGTTTTGGTTTAGGTTAGGTTATAGGTTAAGGTTTAGGGAATTGAGAATAGGTTAAGGTTTACGTTTAAGAAATCGGGTTCAGGTTCGGCATCGGGTTTAGGTTTAGGTTTAGGAAATTGGGTTCGGGTTCGGCATCGGGTTTAGGTTTGGGTTTTCAAGTTTAGGTTTAGGTTTAGGTTTAGGAAATCGGGTTCGGGTTCAGCATTAGGTTTAGGTTTGGGTTTTCAAGTTTAGGTTTAGGTTTAAGTTAGGGAGTTGAGATTAGGATTAGGTGTAGGTTTAGGTTTAGGGATTTGAGAATACATTTAGGTTATAGGTTTAGGTTTAGCTTATAAGCTATAGGTTTAGGGAATTGAGAATAGGTTAATGTTTAGGTTAAGGAAATCGGGTTTGAGTTCGGGATCAGGTTTAGGTTTGGGTTTTCAAGTTTAGGTTTAGGTTTAGGTTAGGGAGTTGAGATTAGGATTAGGTGTAGGTTCAGGTTTAGGGATTCGAGAATACATTTAGGTTTTAGGTTTAGGTTTAGGTTATAGGTTATTGGTTTAGGTTAAGGTTTAGGTTTAGGTTTAGGTTTAGGTTATAAGCTATAGGTTTAGGGAATTGAGAATAGGTTAAGGTTTAGATTTAGGAAGTCGGGTTCGGGTTTGGGATTGGGTTTAGGTTTGGGTTTTCAAGTTTAAGTTTAGGTTTAGGTTAGGGAGTTGAGATTAGGATTAGGTGTAGGTTTAGGTTTAGGAATTTGAGAATACATTAGGTTTTAGGTTTAGGTTTATGTTATATGTTATATAGGTTTAGGTTTAGGTTTAGGTTTAAGTTATAAGCTATAGGTTTAGGGAATTGAGAATAGGTTACAGTTTAGGTTTAGGAAATTGGGTTCGGGTTCGAGATCGGGTTTAGATTTGGGTTTTCAAGTTTAGGTTTAGGTTAGGGAGTTGAGATTAGGATTAGGTGTAGGTGTAGGTTTAGGTTTAAGTTTAGGGATTTCAGAATACATTTAGGTTTTAGGTTTAGGTTTAGGTTTAGGTTATAAGCTATAGGTTTAGGGAATTGGGAATAGGTTAAGGTTTAGGTTTATGAAATCGGGTTCGGGTTTGAGATCGGGTTTAAGTTTGGGTTTTCAAGTTTAGGTTTAGGTTTAGGTTAGGGAGTTGAGATTAGGATTAGGTGTAGGTTTAGGTTTAGGGATTTGAGAATACATTAAGGTTTAGGTTTAGGAAATCAGGTTCGAGTTTGGGATCAGGTTTAGGTTTGAGTTTTCAAGTTTAGGTTTAGGTTTAGGTTAGGGAGTTGAGATTAGGATTAGGTGTAGGTTTAGGTTTAGGAATTTGAGAATACATTTAGGTTTTAGGTTTATGTTTAGGTTATAGGTTATAGGTTTAGGTTAAGGTATAGGTTTAGGTTTCAGTTTAGGTTATAAGCAATAGGTTTAAGGAATTGAGAATAGATTAAGGTTTAGGTTTATGAAATCGGGTTCGGGTTCTGGATTGGGTTTAGGTTTTGGTTTTCAAGTTTAGGTTTAGGTTTAGGTCAGGGAGTTGAGATTAGGATTAGGTGTAGGTTTAAGTTTAGGGATTTGAGAATACATTTAGGTTTTAGGTTTAGGTTTAGGTTTTAGGTTACAGGTTTAGGTTTAGGTTCAGGTTTCTGTTAAGGTTTAGGTTTAGGCTTTGGTTTAGGTTATAGGCTATAGGTTTTGGAATTGAGAATAGGTTAAGGTTTAGGTTTAGGAAATCGGGTTCGGTTTCGGGATCGAGTTTAGGTTTTGGTTTTTAAGTTTAGGTTTAGGTTTAGGTTAGGGAGTTGAGATTAGGATTAGGTATAGGTTTAGGTTTAGGGATTTGAGAATTCATTTAGGTTTTAGGTTTAGGTTAAGGTATAGGTTTAGGTTTCAGTTTAGGTTATAAGCAATAGGTTTAGGGAATTGAGAATAGGTTAAGGTTTAGGTTTAGGAAATCGGGTTCAAGTTCGGGTTCGGGATCGGGTTTAGGTTTGGAATTTCAAATTTAGGTTTAGGTTTAGGTTAGGGAGTTTAGATTAGGATTAAGTGTAGGTTTAGGTTTAGGGAATTGAGAATACATTAAGGTTTAGGAAATCGGGTTCGGGTTCGGGATCGGGTTTAAGTTTGAGTTTTCAAGTTTAGGTTTAGGTTTAGGTTAGGGAGTTGAGATTAGGATTAGGTGTAGGTTTAGGTTTACGGATTTGAGAATACAATTAGGTTTTAGGTTTATGTTTAGGTTATAGGTTATAGGTTTAGGTTGAGGTATAGGTTTAGGTTTCGGTTTAGGTTATAAGCAATAAGTTTAGGGAATTGAGAATATGTTAAGGCTTAGGTTTAGGAAATCGGGTTCAGGTTCGGGATCGGGTTTAGGTTGTGGTTTTCAAGTTAAGGTTTAGGTTTAGGTTAGGGAGTTGAGATTAGGATTAGGTGTAGGTTTAGGTTTAGGGATTTAAGAATTCAATTAGGTTTTAGGTTTAGGTTTAGGTTAAGGTTTAGGTTGAGGCTTAGGTTTAGGTTATAAACTATAAGTTTAGGGAATTCAGAATAGGTTAAGGTTTAGGTTTAGGAAATCGGGTTCGGGTTCGGGATCGGGTTTAAGTTTTGGTTTTCAAGTTTAGGTTTAGGTTTAGGTTAGGGAGTTGAGACTAGGATTTGGTGTAGGTTTAGGTTTAGGGATTTGAGAATACTTTAGGTTTTAGGTTTAGGTTTAGGTTTAGGTTTAGGTTATAAGCTATAGGTTTAGGGAATTGACAATAAGTTAAGGTTTAGGTTTAGGTTTAGGAAATCGGGTTCAGGTTCGGGATCAGGTTTAGGTTTTAGTTTTCAAGTTTAAGTTTAGGTTTAGGTTAGGGAGTTGAGATTAGGATTAGGTGTAGGTTTAGGTTTAGGGATTTGAGAATACATTAAGGTTTAGGTTTAGGAAATCAAGTTCGGGATCGGGTTTAGGTTTGAGTTTTCAAGTTTAGGTTTAGGTTTAGGTTAGGTAGTTGAGATTAAGATTATGTGTAAGTTTAGGTTTAGGGATTTGAGAATACATTTAGCTTATAGGTTTATGTTTAGGTTTTAGGATATAGGTTTAGGTTCAGGTATAGGTTTTGGTTTTGGTTTAGGTTATAAGCAATAGGTTTCGGGAATTGAGAATAGGTTAAGGTTTAGGTTTAGGAAATCGGGTTCGGGTTTAGGTTTTAGTTTTCAAGTTTAGGTTTAGGTTTAGGTTAGGGAGTTGAGATTAGGATTAGGTGTAAGTTTAGTTTTAGGGATTTGAGAATACCTTTAGGTTTTAGGTTTAGATTTATGTTATAGGTTACAGGTTTAGGTTTAGGTTAAGGTTTAGGTTTAGGTTATAAGCTATAGGTTTAGGGAATTGAGAATAGGTTAAGGTTTAGGTTTAGGAAATTGGGTTCGGGTTCGGGATCGGGTTTAGGTTTTGGTTTTCAAGTTTAGGTTTAGGTTTAGGTTAGGGATTTGAGATTAGGATTAGGTGTAGGTTTGGGTTTAGGCAATTGAGAATACATTTATATTTTAGGTTTAGGTTTAGGTTATAGGTTACAGGTTTAGGTTTAGGTTTAGGTTAAGGTTAAGGTTATAGGTTATAGGTTTAGGTTAAGGTTTAGGTTATAAGATATAGGTTTAGGGAATTGAGAATAGATTAATGTTTAGGTTTAGGAAATCGGGTTTAGGTTCAGGATCGGGTTTAGGTTTGGGTTTTCAAGTTTAGGTTTAGGTTTAGGTTAGGGAGTTGAGATTAGGATTAGGTATAGGTTTAGGTTTAGGGATTTGAAAATACATTTAGGTTTTAGGTTTAAGTTTAGGTTAATGTTTAGGTTATAAGCTGTAGGTTTAGGGAATTGAGAATAGGTTAAGGTTTAGGTTTAGAAAATCATGTTCGGGTTCGAGATCAGGTTTAGGTTTTGGTTTTCAAGTTTAAGTTTAGGTTTAGGTTAGGGAGTTGAGATTAGGATTAGGTGTATGTTTAGGTTTAGGAATTTGAGAATACATTTAGGTTTTAGGTTTATGTTTAGGTTATAGGTTATAGGTTTAGGTTAAGGTATAGGTTTCGATTTCAGTTTAGGTTATAAGCAATAAGTTTAGGGAATTGAGAATAGGTTAAGGTTTAGGATTAGGAAATCGAGTTCGGGTTCGAGATCGGGTTTAGGTTTTGGTTTTCAAGTTTAGGTTTAAGTTTAGGTTAGGGAGTTGAGATTAGGATTAAGTGTAGGTTTAGGTTTAGGGATTTGAGAATACATTTAGGTTTTAGGTTTAGGTTTATGTTATATGTTACAGGTTTAGGTTTAGGTTTAGGTTTAGGTTAATGTTTAGGTTTAGGCTTAGGTTTATGTTATAAGCTATAGGTTTAGGGAATTGATAATAGGTTAAGGTTTAGGTTTAGGAAATCAGGTTCGGGTTCGGGATCGCGTTTAGGTTTTGGTTTTCAAGTTTAGGTTTAGGTTTAGGTTATGAAGTTGAGATTAGGATTAGGTGTAGGTTTAGGTTTAGGGATTTGAGAATGCATTTAGGTTATAGGTTATAAGTTTAGGTTTAGGTTTAGGTTTAGGTTAAGGTATAGGTTTAGGTTATAAGCAATAGGTTTAGGCAATTGAGAATAGGTTAAGGTTTAGGTTTAGGAAATCGGGTTCGGGTTCGGGATCGGGTTTAGGTTTGGATTTTCAAGTTTCGGTTTAGGTTTAGGTTAGGGAGTTGAGATTAGGATTAGGGGTAAGTTTAGGTTTAAGGATTTGAGAATACATTAAGGTTTAGGTTATAGGTTATAAGTGTAGGTTTAGGTTTTAGGTTTAGTTTTAGGTTTTAGGTTTAGGTTATAGGTTATAAGTGTAGGTTTAGGTTTTAGGTTTAGTTTTAGGTTATAGGTTTAGGTTATAGGTTAAAGGTTTAGGGATTTGAGAATAGATTTAGGTTATAGGTTTAGGTTTAGGTCTAGGTTTCGGTCTAGGGATTTGAGAATAGGTTTAGGTTATAGGTTTAGGTTTAGGTTTATTTTTATGTTTAGGTTTAGGTTTAGGTTATATGTTAAGGTTAAGGTTATAGGTTTAGGTTAAGGTTATAGGTTTAAGTTTAGGTTAGGTTATAGGTTTTTGGTTAAGGTTTAGGTTATAGTTATAGGTTTTGGGATTTGAGAATACGTTTAGGTTATAAGTATAGGCTTTGGTTAGGTTATAGGTTAAGGTTTAGGGAATTGAGTATAGGTTATAGGTTCAGGTTATAGGTTATAGGTTATAGGTTTAAGTTAAGGTTTAGGTTATAGGTTTTGGGATTTGAGAATAGGTTTAGGTTATAAGTATAGGTTTAGGTTAGGTTATAGGTTAAGATTTAGGGAATTGAGTTTAGGTTATAGGTTCAGGTTATAGGTTATAGGTTATAGGTTTAGGTTATGGTTTAGGTTATAGGTTTTAAGATTTGAGAATAGGTTTAGGTTATAAGTATAGGTTTGGGTTAGGTTGTTGGTTAAAGTTTAGGGAATTGAGTTTAGGTTATAGGTTTAAGTTATAGTTTATAGGTTTATGTTATAGGTTTAAGCTGTAGTTATAGGTTTTGGGATTTGAGAATACGTTTAGGTTATAGGTTAAGGGTGTGGTCCCTGTAAATACAGATATAAACACGTCCTGCTCCAATTGGCCAGGCCCTTCCAATGTTGTCCATAGGAAATGAACAGCTTCATTATAGTCATAACAGCGGTTCCCATCTTCCAGGAATCCCCGCTCAACATCCGGATAGCTCCGACGTACATCTGAGTCTGCTCCATCAATTTCGAGTAAATACATAAACATGGTCTGTCCAAATGGCCAGGCCACTCCAATGCTGTCCATAGGAAATGGACAGCTTCATCATGGTCATAACAGCGGTTCCCACCTTCTAGGGACCCCCGCTCAATATCCGGATAGCACCGACGCACATCCGGGTCTGCTCCATCAATTTCGAGCTAATACATTTAAAAACAACATAATAATATCTAAAAGCATCTAGATACCAGGGGAAGGCCTCCCATATTCATATTGTTGGTTACTCATCCCTTTGTCTATAAGCCAAAATCGACCAACACTTTTTATTGCTACCTGTACTCTGAAACCAGCACAAATATAACTGGGAAACAATATAAGGAATAAGAAAAAATGAATTTATCTGTACACATCATTAAATGTTTCCCTATAAGGAGGTGATATTATATCTTTGATAGCCACAACTTGTATGACAGAGAAAAATTCAACCGATATAGTCTATTACAATTCAAAGGAGAAAAAAGATTTATCACAACATGCCAAACATGCTGTCACCAATCACCAAAAAATAAAGAATTATGATTTTAACCTCACATTGCACATCTTACATGGTAACTGATATGAAATAAGGTTGGACTGCAAGAATTATGATTTAATAATTGGATCTTTCTTAATTCTTTGTCCATAGAAGTTCAGCTGATGCTGGGCAAAAATTAGACATGTCTTGTTAACGCAAAAACTGATCTGATTATCTAAAAAAAAGGACACCAGAAAAAAATAAAGACAAGCTGAGAAGCATCGTGGTGCTTAGAGAAAAAAGGCACTAGAGCAATATTAAACCAATTTGATATTGACTTGTTAGCCCAAGAATGTGTGCTTGACCTAATGGACAGTCTAGATCAATTAATTAAAGGCAACAAGGAGCACTATAACTTATAAGTGCTATGAAAGTAGAGGAGCATCTCTCATTAAAATATATGTGATGAGGAAAGATTCTACTGGCCCCTTCAACAATAGTGAGTGAGAAAAAATCTGTTGATTGACAATCATACATAACAGATTTGGGAAAATACTAAATTCCTGAAATCCATTGGTTTGTCAAATTCAAAATTTATTAATTTTCAAATCAGCAAAAAAAGAAACGCATAAAATCTATAAAATATCTCCTTGTGATATCCAAAGGCCTTGTGAATTTGCTAAATCCTATTCTCATTTCCTAGAAGCCAAAGAGGCCCTTAAGTCAAATCAAGAAGTGGATTTTTGAAAAGTTTGAAATTGTTTTGGGTTTATAAGGTGGTAAATATAGTCTTAGGTAGCTATTTTGGATAGGCTTTCTTTTGCAATTCTGTTGAAGTAGTGAGTTATTTGATATGCTCTTGGATTCAGGAGAATGTGTATAAAACATCATACTTAATAGGTATGGATGGAAGAATGCTTTGAAATTTTAATATGTATGTAACAGGTATACTAGGATGTTGCTGCATTGAAAGAGAAAACAAGTGATAAACTATCATAATGGGCTTAATTAACTAGCTTACCTGTTCCTCTTCCTTACGAGACATCCAGAACTTTCAGTTTTGCTCGAAGAATTTTCATGTTAACCATAAAAGGTCTAAACAATTCCTTAAGGTCACCAATATACAGGAAAAAAATTTACTGTGATTATGGGAGTTCAAAGCATACTTCACTCAGTCACAGTTAGTCAAGATGTATTAGCCCCAACTCTTTAGGCCAGATTTATGTGACTCCAACTGACTTGATTTCCAGATATTGCACAAGAAAGTCAAGTGTTGGATTTATGTGACTCCAACTGACTTGATTTCTAGATATTCATATGCTAAAGTGAAAATCACCTTGTTACTTTCTATTATCTAGGTTAGCCTAAAAATTATTAACAATGCAGGTGCAACCAAGGAGGCACATGTCAAGTACCTAGCACAAAGGGGCTGCCTTAAGCCCATTGGATATCAGGCTATCAGCTTCATGTACAGGAAATGAAAAATGCATTGCTTTTCATGGTTCGCACTTGGTAACATATGCTTGCATATGCATTTCATGGTTCGCACTTGGTAAACTCAAACTAAACCATCCATGCTATGAATTCAAATGTATATAGGTGGTATCCCAAAAATCAGACTTGTATAATGGATTTATACTTTGATTCTTGAACCCTTTTGTTGAATTAGGTCAAAACCGTCGAATCTCCTAAGTGTAGGTGGGTTCATTGGCCCGTTGTTCTTCTGTCTTGGGAGGGATCTAAAAATCTGATATTCCCATAGTGGTCATGATCAGTAGAGTCCATGTCATTAGTGTTCAGGCTTTAAGTCTGGTTGGGTCAGGTCTGTCTTGACTGCAACCCAAGTGCCCAGCTCAATCTATAACACTGTCAGTGTCATGGGCATGCACCTCTCCCATGGCCAATTCCAATGCTAGGTAAATGAGAGAGCCACTACGTAGTTCTTTTTAATTAACCAAGTTACTAAAGGTCATAAATTTCATATTTAACAAAGTATCATTGAACGTCGTCTCAAATCGTTTCTGGTTGGTGCATTTAAAAAAATTCAAATACACAATCAATGCATATTCTTATTACACAATCAATGTATGGCACAAAACAAATACTAAGCATGAAGGAAAAAACAGAATCTTTTAAAGAATAACCAAATGAGAGGTCAAAAAATACATAATCCACATAAATCCATCACATGAATATATAAGAATCAGATCATTGACACACAAATGGTTAAAGGCATGTGGTACCTGCATATTACCCAATGAGAAGTGAAAATAAAACCAAGCCATGGATGGAAATGAGAACCACAAAGCAAATCTCCCAAACATAAGTACTTGTTTCCACTTGATTAAATTTTGCCAATTCAATTCATAGTCTGATACAAATGTCCCTAGGATAAGCTGAACATACAAATTGACGTGCAGGGCCTATTGAGATGTTTTAATGACATTCAATCCTTCCATCAATTCAGTCTGATACAAATGTCTCTAGGATGCACTCTAAAACCAAGAAAGAAATAAAGGTGCTTTCAAGAGAACCATTTAAATTAACATGGAATAGGGACCACCAAATGCTAACATGGAATGAAATGTGTAAGATCTCACTTGACGTATTGCCAACTACAACCTCACTAACAGCTCGAGCCACTCCTCATCCTGAAAAAGCACTAGCCCCAGATATGTAAACCTGCAACCACTCCACTGATTCATACTATGCATCAGTCCTATACAAAAATTAGCCAAGTTTTGCATTGACTTGGCCAATCCACCGGGCCATGAAAACTTAGCCGAGTCAATATTTGTCTTATAAAATTAGTTAATAAGAACCATTTTTTTTTAGGTGAACACCTTTTCTTTACTTCAAATCAACAAATTACCTAGAAACCAAAAAAGAGGGGAGTTCTTACGGCTAAATTACTAAAGAAAACAAATCTAGGAAAATCTAATGTTACCACAAGGAGATTATTATAAATTTGGAAGAAAGATGGCCAAAAATTGGTCCAAACGATAATGACCAGCAAAACCTTATTGCTACATCCAGATTCAATAAATCTAGAAGAAAAACAATCCAAAAAAATCTGAAGAATATGAAAGTTCAGCAAATCAAAATTAGTAAACATGTTTTTAATCCAACCAAAGGGAACAAATCAGTTTAGAATTCCCAATAAGACCCTACTATTGTTTCTGCTAAAACACAACAGCCATAAATATTCAAAGACTTCCAACAAAAACTTCAACAAGATCTCCAAGACACCTCAACCGCAGGACCACCCCTCACAAATGACATACAATCAATGATTGAAAGGTTAAGACTCTCAAACCAAGAAAGATTATATGAAAAGAAAATAAGAGGAGATTAGAAGAGATCAAAATATAAGACTCAAGATATAAGAAACCCTACAGACCTTCTTCCTCTGATACCATGTTTAGGAAAGAACGAACTTGGGAAGAAAAGATACTTAGAGAGGCCTGAATGTCTAGCCCTCTCTCTTTCTATGTTAAGTGAATAACATAAACTAACCTTAGAAAAAATGGTAAAAAAACAAACAAAAGAAAAGGAAATAAAAGACAACTAATCAAAGGAAAATAAGAGGCCCATGGCCCAAGGGATATGGCCCAATTATGTCAACAAGACACACACACACACACACACACAGAGGGAGAGAGCCCAACATGCACAAAGCTTCAATTGACAAGTAGCATGGCTAATTAATGATATAGACAATCCATTCACTCACTCCACTAAGGACAAGCCAATGTGCAAAAATCACACTAACCAAATAGACATCAGATCAATCGCATGAAAAATGGATAATCTAGATCGAGCAAATAAACAAAATAGTTACATATGATACTATTCTAACATCCATTCAATAGACCCCACCATGTACTCCACTAAGGACAAGACAATGTGCAAAAATCACACTAACTAAATAGACATGCAAAGGGACAATTGAAAACAGTATAAATTGAATTTATTGGGGAAACATACTAGACTATTTCATCCCATGACATCGGAAACAAAGGAAAACATGGCATTTTCATATTAACAAGAGTTAAGGAAGAATTTCCATTCTTTATAGACAGTTGGAAACACAATAGCAAATACATACATGTGTAGAAGGGGTTGCTGTGCAAATGCTCCAAAAGAAAATATATACTTCAAGGACAATTCTCCACTAGCTTTTGCAGCCAAAGTATGATACACATAATCCTCCGTTGAAACACATTAAGTCAGGATTCATAAAACACATTAAGTTGTAGTCTCCCACTGTACATTGAGTACATGTTCATCCAGTGGGCTCATGTACTACAGACAATCACAACTAATTCATGTGCTGAAGATTAGACAGTGGGCCACACAACTGATAGATATTAGTTTATGATTCAAAATATAATAATAAAAGCCAACCAACAAAAGTATCCCATATGGAATCCTACCAAGAGTGCAAATGGATTTAGGGAAGACTAGTTCCTAGCAAGGCAAGACATTTCTTATAGAAATGTAGTTTGGGAAGCAATTTAAATACTTTCTCACTTTAACAAAGACCCAAATTTCTTATCAATATCCCATATGGAAATTAACAAAGGGTTCGGATTAATTTAAGGAACTTCTGCAACATTTTAATCAAAATCTCTGTTTCTTTCACACTGTAAGACGTACCTCTTCAGTAGGTGGACCAGGTGGTCTGTGTGGACGATAGGTTTGCTGGCTATAATCGCCAAAAAGAGGCGAAGGCCT
The DNA here is from genome assembly GCF_029962835.1 of Magnolia sinica. Lineage (NCBI taxonomy): Eukaryota > Viridiplantae > Streptophyta > Magnoliopsida > Magnoliales > Magnoliaceae > Magnolia > Magnolia sinica. The sequence continues at coordinate 21,931,160 of NC_080583.1, read as the reverse complement.
TACAGGGTTCTGAGCAAAGAAAGTTATTAGAACTGGCAAAATGAAATATAAGTGCAAATCTTCTTCCAAAATAATTAGATGGGAAAGATGCTGATGAATGTGGAACTGCTAATCAACATTAATAGCAGGTCTATGCAAAAAATGCAAACAGAATACACCCTTCTCACATATCAAGAGAAGTTGTAATTGAAGGACATGGTAGAGAGAATGGGACAAGTAAGTGAAATAATATTATGGAGGCAATGACAACAACAATTTCTGCATGGAATATATTGCTTCATCATGAATATCACAACAACACTGAGGCTCAAGTCCTAATCACAATGTGAATATAATTTCACAAAATGCATGCCTCACTAAGCGAAGCCCTCATCTATGCATACACATCTAGCATTTGCTTGATAATCACTTATGTCATTTCTGATAATTTTGGAAAGGTTCCAAAGGTCGATATGTTAGAATTAGCATTCTATTGATGTTGGGTACACTTAAATGACATGAGATGAGATGAGACAAACCTGGTTATACACATCTAACATTTTCATTCCACCAACCATATAGAATCTTCTATAAATAAATAAAAACTTCTTGGTTATAAAATTATATATATAAAAAAAAACTGAAAAATACACTCAAAACCCGTATAAAATGAAAAGAAAAAAAAAAATTCCTAAAAACCCAACAAATCTCACGTCAGATTTAACAATACCCATATCCCCAAATCCAACAAAAATCAAAACCTATATACCAAAATCCCACAAAAACCATTCTAGACCCTAAAAACCCCAATCTGGAGAAAAAATGGGGAGGGAGAGAGAGTACCGTTCCGCAAACCGATGCTGGATTCATCGGTGTTGATGTTGTAGAGGACGCCTTCGTATCTGATTTCGCATTTGGATGTCAAGCTAATCACGCTGCCGATGTAGGAATCTACGGATCCTCCTCCACCGCTAGATCCTAAAGAAGCTTCTGCTACAGCTTTTGTTGCTGCTGCTGTCACCATGACTTTTCACAACAGAGAGAGAAAGAGAGAGGGTTTCTCGTTAATGGAAGATGAGGAAAAGAAGGAAAATAGGAAATGAGGAGCGGGCGTTTGATGGTTTTTGTCTTTTGAAGAAGATAAAAATTTCAAATCCATATATTGTGAGTTTACCATTAGTTATAACACCAACTTTATTAACGGTCGTACATGCATGGGACCATTTTCTAGATGGTTAAAATCGTTTTACAAAATAATTAAAATTATAAATATTTACTATTTACAACTAGACTGGTTATTTCTATGGTCTGGATAACTCTATATCTTAGCCACTATTGTTATGGACGAGTCAACACCATTTTACATAAAATTCAAGACTCACAATGAAAAACCAGTAGACTGAAAACGTTAACTTGAACTTTGGACCTGGTATCGCTCTATGGGCCCCACCATGATCGATTTGTTTCATCCACGCCGTCCATACATTTCATAACATCATTTTGTGTACTATCACAAAAAATGAGACCGAAATAAATCTTGGGTGGACCACACAATCAGAAAACACCATTGAGCGTCGACCATTAAAAACATTTTGGGGGCCATAGAAGTTTTAGATCAATCTAATTTTTGTTTTTTCCCTTAATCTAGGCCTCTATGACCTAATCAACAGATGGATGTCAAATAAACAGTACATTGCGCCTTAGAAGGATTTTAATGGTGGATATCCAATCACTATTGTTTTCATGTGGTGTGGTCCACCTGAGATTTCTATCCCTCTAATTTTTTGGATCAAGTCCTAAATTATTAGTAAAAATGGATGAACGGAATGGATGAAATACATACATCATGGTGGGGCCCACAGATGGCTGGTGGTAGGGGGAGTAGCCAATCCGTTTCCGAGAGGGAGAGAGCGCTGACGCTCCTCGAGCTCTAAGTTGCACGAACGGTTTAAAGGAGATCAAAGTTAAATGGGCCTCACAATGATGTATTTATCATATCTACATCGTTCATCACTTTGGAGAGATCATTTTAGATCGTGATCCCAAACATGAGTAATTTACAATTATTAAATGGACCACACTAGCATTACTGTCCCACTGTTTTCTGTGCTGGGGTCCACTGGAACTTTGGCTTTAACTCGTTCTTTGTTCATTGCCATAAAATGATCTCTCCAAATGGATGGAGGGTGTGGATACAAAACATACATCATGGTGGGGCCCAAAAATGAGAGGTATATAGATCTCAAGTGGACCACACCACATGAAAACAATAGTGATTGGATATCCATCATTAAAATCCTCCTAAGGCCCACTTTACTGTTTATTTGACATCCAATTTGTTTATTAGGTCATACAGGCCCCAACAGAGCTCTTTGTTGCCCAGCTCCTTTAGCCTGACCTCAACCAACCTGATGCCAGACTTGACCTTGGGCCTACTTTGATTTACATATTATATATCCATTTTGTGTGTCCCACTTGGATGAGGAGTCAGACCAAGTTTCATATGCATTAAAATTTCAGGTGGGCCCCACCAAGTGCTTTTATATGTTTTAGGCATTTCTTCACATGATTTTAGATGGTATGGTCCACCTTGAGGGGCTTCATGGGGCCTATTGAAATATTTTTGTTTGATCTAAACCACCCATCAATTCTGATATATAATTAAGTGGATGAGCCAAAAAATTATATAGATTAAAGGTCTAAGTGGACCACACCATAAGAAATAATAAAAAATAAATCTATCGTTAATATGTTATGTAGTTTTCAACCAAGCTAATATATATGTTTTCCCTTATTCCATGTCTATATTAACTTATAAACATGTTGGATCTCAAATAAACATCACGACGGACCCTAAGAAGGTTTCAATAGTGGGTGTCACTATCCCACTCTTTTCTATGGTGGGTCCACTTGAACTTTGGATCTGCCCTGTCAATCAGATGCACCATTCCATGGTGGGCCATGAGCTTAAAAATAAAGTCAATCCATGACTTAGGTGGGCCACACCACATACTATAGTTAAGAGGGTTACCCTCCCATTAAAACATTCATAATCATTTATTGGGCCCACCTAGATGTGGTTCATAGATCCAGCCCATTCATTATGTGTGTCCCACTTGGATGAGGAGTCAGACCAAGTTTCATACACATCCAAAACTCATGTGGGCCCCACCAAATGCTTTTATATGTTTTAGGGATGTCTTCACATAGTTTTAGATGCTACGGCCCACCTGAGTTTCGTATACGACTGATTTTTAGACTTAAAGGGGGACACATCAAATGGCAGAGCTATAAGACCCGGATGAAGGAAAAAAAAATATCAGCTTGATCCAAAACTGTTATGGCCCCCAAAACATTTTTAATGGTCAAAATTCATTCAACACTATTTCCTGTAATGTGGTCCACTTGAGATTGAGATATAACTCATTTTTTTATCATCTCATAAAATGATATATAAAAATAGATGGACGGCATGGATGATACACATACATCATGGTGGGCCCCACAGAGCACCGACCACCAGCCATTGGCCGGTGTCAGAGGGAGTAGCCAATCTGTTCCCCACCATAGCAAATACATGTGATTTAATCTCCATGTTTCCTACCGTATGGTCCACTTTAGCCTTCGATCTAGATGATTTTTGGTTTCATGCCCTATAATAATATTTTAAAATATATAGACGGCTTAGATAAGACACATATTTTTAGGCCCTATAGGGCCCCTTATACCCTAAGCATCCTGTGGGGCCCACTATGATTTATTCAATTTATCCACTCCATCCATCCATTTTAACATATAATTTTATTACGTAAGGTCAAAATTGAAGCCTATAAAAATCTGAAGTGGACCACATCATAGGAAACAGTATAAATTGAACGTCTACCATTGAAAATTTTTGGGAGGCCACTGAAGTTTTGGATCAAGTTGATATTTTAGTTTTCCCTTCATCCATGTATTTGTGATCTATTGAACAGGTTGGATGACAAATCAAAATCACTGTAGGCCATAGGAAGATTTCAACGGTGGAAATCATTATTCCCACTGTTTCTGTGGTATGGTCCACTTGAGCTTTAGATATACTTTAATTGTGGACTCAACCACTAAGGGCCTGTTTGGATGGGTGGATTGGAAGGGATTGAATGGTTTTAGGGTGGATGGCATGGATTTCAAGGTAATGATGGCGTTGTCAATGGATTGTCTTAAGATCCATGGAATTGCTATATTCCCCCGAATTGCTATATCAAGTCTGTTTGGCACACTCGGCCAATCCCGGGATTAAACCTTCCCATCCCTTCCAATCCCTCGAACCAAACATGTCCCAGGCAAATTTGACCGGATTAGGGTGGATTGGATGGGATTTAAAGGTAATGATGGTGTTGTCAGTAGATTGTCTTAAGATCCATGGGATTGCTATATATCCCAGGATCAGATCACCCAGTTTGTTTGGCACACCCTGCCAATCTAGGGATTTAACTTCCAATCCCTTCCAATCTACCTGTCCAAACGGGCCCTAAAATGATTTGAAAAAATGGATTGACGATGTGGATATCATAAACCGTGACTTTGGGCCACGAGCTTAAAAATAAAGTCAATCCATGACTTGGGTGGGCCACACCACATACTATAGTTGAGAGGGTTACCCTCCCATTAAAACATTCATAATCATTTATTGGGCCCACCTAGATGTGGTTCATAGATCCAGCCCATTTATTATATACGTGTGTCCCACTTGGATGAGGAGTCAGCCCAAGTTTCACACACATCCAAAACTCATGTGGGCCCCACCAATTAAATGCTTTTATATGTTTTAGGGATGTCTTCACATAGTTTTAGATGCTATGGCTCACCTGAGTTTTGTATACGACTGATTTTTGGACTTAAATGGGACACATCAAATGCATGGTGTTGATGTTCTACATACATCATGGTGGGGCGCACATAGATTAACCTCATGGGAAGTTCCCATGAGGTGACCTTATAGTACCATTTCACTATTTAGATAACTCCTTCATGGGCGTTACTCTAACCATGTATGGCCCACCTTGATATATTTTATGTATATCGACATCGTCCATATATTTTTCCATCATATATTTAGGATGTGATTTCAAATCATAAGAACTCAATAATCTCAGGTGGGCCATACCAATCAAAATAATGATGATTTTTTCACCTTTGGATTTTGCTGTTTTGATGAGGCTGTATGTTGAATTCTAGGGGTTGTAGGGTTTGATTTTGTTTTCTTGTTAAAGATTGTTCGATTCTACTAGTAGTGTTTGGAAACTAACCTCTGATATTAATTTGATTCCATTTGGAAAAAATTCTATCTGTGTCAATGTCTTGTGTTTCTGCAAGTTCTAGGGTTTCTAGTGAGACTTATGTGTTGTATTTTACTGTTTTGGAGTCCTTGGAGCTAATATGTGGGGGCCGACTGTGGATGGGTGGAGAGCTGGGAGTGCCTTTCATGGAACAATCTCTGCCACCTGATTGGTGGACTTGGTATGATTGGATGGATGTCGGTCGTCTTTTTTTTTTTTGAGATTCCATTTGGCTTAAACTATGTTCCAGTTCCTTTTTAATTAACAAGCAACTTAACTATATCTAAGCTGTGCAAGTTTACATCTCATTGCTTTGGAGACGAGTTAATAGCCGAAAAATGATAACATGAGAATGGCCTATACTAATGTATGCATTTGGTACCAATTCTTAATGTTGGCAACTCACCCACCCTGCACTTGGCATACCTGTACGTCTCCAAAGGTCACACTGATTGGATGATCTTAACTGTCTGAAGTTGCCGTTGGATTAATTTGGACCATTTTCTTTTTTACTATCTTGAGGAACATTGACTTGTACTATTCTTTTTAAACATCTCTATATGCTTCAATCTCCTTTAGTCTGCACTCCTATTGTGTTGAAGGGCACATCTATTCTGTTGGGTAGAACACTTATTTTATATATCACCATGATTGGATAATCTCAACCATCTGATATTACCGTTGAATTTAGACCATTTTCTTTTTTACCAAGGTATTGAGGAACTTTAATTTTCACTCCTCTTTCTTAAACGTGTATATTTTTTCTTAACCTCGAGTTAACACTCTTCTTCTTCTTCTTTTTCTTTTTTCTTTTCACTTTTACATGTTTTTAATCCCACCTTGTGTATTGTAGGCCACATCCATTCAATTTGGTATAGATCCCTTTTTTTTTCCAATTTTTCTAGTCAAAATACAAAATCTAGTTTTCTTTTTTTAAAAATATATATTTTTACATTTTTTCAATTTTTTCACAATTTTGTATAATTTCTTATTTTTTTTTTCAAAATATCATTTTTTTTATGTCACTTTTGTTATATAACTTTTTAATTTTTGTTGTCAAAATACAAAATCTAGTTTTCTTTTTTTAAAAAAATATTTTTTTTTTTTACAATTTGTCAATTTTTTCACAATTTTGTTTAATTTTTTAAATTTTCTTTTTCAAAATATCATTTTTTAAATATCACTTTTGTTATACAACTTTTTAATTTTTCTTTTCAAAATACAAAATCTAGTTTTCTTTTTTAAAATATATATTTTTTTATAATTTGTCAATTTTTTAATAATTTTGTTTAATTTTTAAAATTTTCTTTTTCAAAATATCATTTTCTTATCGAATTTTTTTTTTCAAAATTATCAACATTATTAAAAGTTCTTAATTTTTATTTCAAAATCTAGATTTTTATAAAATTACATTTTTTTTCAAAATTTAAATTTTTTTCTTAAACATTGTTAGTTATTTTTCTAAGTTTTTTAACTCTTTTTTTTTTCGAAATTCATAATTTTTTTTGTTCTTAATTTTTGACTTGAGCATTGGAGACGATTTAAGACCATCTCTAATGCAGACGGTCTTTGACAGTCTCGAATAACCACAATAAGACGGCTAAGGACCGTCTCTAATAGAGACGGTCTTTGACAGTTTCAAATAGAGACTGCTAAGGACCATCCCTAACACAAGCTATTTTTGACTACCTTAAAAAATCAGTAAAAGACGGCCGATGACCGTCTATAATTTAGACGGTCCATGACAGTCTCAGATTACCAATACAAGATGGCCAATGACCGTCTCTCATACGGACGGTCTTTGACCGTCTCAAATGACCGCATATGAGACGGTCCTTGATAGTCTCAAACGGAGACAGCTAAGAACCGTCCCTAATACAGATTATTTTTTACAGTCCCAGATTACAGGAAAAGACGGCCAACGACCGTCTCTAATTGAGACGGTCCTTGACAGTCTCAAATTACCAGTAAGAGACGGCCAATGACCGTCTCTAATACGGACGGTCTTTGACCATCTCAAATGCCGGCATATAAGACGGTCAGAGACCGTCTCTTATTCCAAACGGTCAATGGCCGTCTTTTATCTGCAGTTAACGACGGTTTTTGACCGTCTTAAATGATTTGTGGACGTTCAAATTTTTAAGACAATAATAAGGATGGTCAAGGGCCGTCTAAAAGTTTAGAGACGGTTTATGGTCGTCTCTAAAGCGTCTTTAAACTAAGCAATTTTAGAGATGGTCCAGAACCGTCTCTAAATTCGTCATTTTTTCCCATTTTTCACGCAGTGAGGCTTACGTGTGTGTGTGTATATATATATACTCTAGTACATATATGTGGGCCGCACCTCGTAAGAGTCCACCACCGATGGGCGTACTCCATCCAAGCCGTCTGTCCATTTAACGAACCTGTCCATATGATGGTGGGCCACATGTGGACCACCATGATACACGTGCTTCATTTACACGATTTGTACAGTAGGTTCTACCAACCAGATGATTGGGTGATGGCGTCAGTAGACTCCATGTGGGCCGACTGAAGGAAGTAGGGATGGGTGGCACTTGAGATCCATCTCAGTGGGCCTCACCAGAAATGTGCATAGGGCCTCACCTTCCATAGGTGGCTGCACTTTGCATTGCATGTGGGCCATACTCAAATGGGATGCTGGGTTGGGCCATGAATGGATGGGCTAGGGACAGCCTAATCTAGTTTCGTCTTGGGTCATGTTAGGCCCTGTAGCTGGGCCAAAACGAATGATCGGTTTGGCCTTTAGTTAGGTGTGAAGTTGGGGCCCAAATTAGGTCCTTACTGGGTAAAAGGTTGGTGGGCCTGGTCATCATGAATCAGGCCCATGTACCCCAAAATCACCAAGTCCTCCCTAGCAATACTTATTTTATAGATAGGGGTGCCTTCTAACGTCAGATATTGGGAATGACTCCAAGAGATTTCCCTCATGTCGGTGGGCGGATAAGCACTCACGATTACACGGATTAAGGGGCGCACTGCTATTTGTCTGGTGATGATTTTCTCCCCCTTAAGCTTTCCATCCCTAACTAGACCAGAAATAGTAGCTTATTAGTATGAATGGCTAGCTAGTCTAATGATAAACTGCATTTACTTGATTTATCTGTTTGACATGATAATGCTTACTATTGTTTAGATTCTTGATTTCTCTGAACTGCCTAGTGAATAACCCAACCATTTATGTCATGTATTTGATGAGAATTCAGTTAATGTGCATCAATAGAAATATATGCATTGTTCCTTATTCCCTTTTCATATTATGATCTATGTTGTTATGACACACCTATTGCTAAAATCTCTCCATGGAAAGTCCTAGAAAAGGAGAGTCCATGCTTGGGGTGTAACCAGATTGGTCGTGACATAAGTAGGCCCCTGACATGGAGGTTTTGGTTGTGGTGCTTGACCATAGGGTTTACCATCCATGTGTGGTTTCACTTAACTGACTGGGGGTGAATTTCATAACCTTTCCAAGTACCGCTGTTTACTCATTTTTTTGAACCATTCATGCCGACATGTTTTACTCACCACTCTTGGTAATTTCAACATTTCACCCCTAGTCGGCAATGGTGGCGGCCCCCTTTATGTTGAATTGATTGACCACATGTTAGTTGGTACTACACACACCCTAAAACGGTAGTCTTATGGGCCGAAGATGGTGGTATGGGACACTATGCCCCAGCCGTCGGCCTACGCTGGGCCCTGCGCTGCCTTTAGTGACCGGGAGCTTATTCAAAATGGCTGATTGCAATTGGACTAATAATGGGCTAACAAATCATACATACATAGCATACTACGAGGGCTTGGATCATTATGCCCGTATGATTACGCCGAGTGTTGCGCTAATGACCAATCGTTCGATTGTGATAATGACTCGGATCATCATGCCCATGCTATTATGCTGAATATTGCGTTGATGACTAGTCATACACTTGGGTGACGACCTTGATGTCCGTCCAGATGTTTTACCCGGGACATATGCCATCTGGATGTTTTCCCCGGGCCGACGTTGCATTCATTCATCCATGCATTTAAGAAGACCGCATATATTGTGTTTTGGATTACCTGTGTGCTCTTATGTTATTCCTTGTTTAGGGCGGTGGTGTGTAATCTTGAGGGGAGATCACACTGAGTTGGCCACTCATTCATCAATGCTCAACTGTACAGAGGATGCAGGTACGGGACTGATGAGTACGCGGTAGATCTGGAAGCAGTGGCAGCCGAGGGGGAGCTATATGATGAGGAGCCGCAGCAAGAGGCGGCAGCCTACTTCGAGCTAAATCAGTAGTTTGGCCATTTATTCTTTTTTAGGACATTTGAAATTTAAAGAAACTTAAGGTTTTGTAAGTGGCCCCCAGCTGAGTAGGCTTGAATATTGTTCCTATTTTGAGGTCATATCTATGCTACGTTTTCATTCCCACTATACGCACTTTGATTCATTAGTTGATCGTCGTTATCAATAGCTAACTCCTGGGTTCTTGGAATTCGAGTCGTGTACTCAGGTTCTAAAAAATCAAGGCATTATAGCTCATTAGGCTCAGAACAACCATATTGGTTCCTTGCCCGCGTCCCTTGATCCGCTTAGATATTTTTTACTCCCAGTTGAACAGATATGATAGGCAAGTTGTCAATATCATTCCTTAGGGTCACTATGGGGAGGCTCGTCACCTTAGCACAAGTTAACAACACAGACAAATTGTTTCATACCACCACTCTTGGCTCATGAGACTTTGAATTGTGTCGCTAATGATTATCAGTAGACTTTTCGAAGGGTATGGGGTATCCTATATTCAATCAGTCATGATCATACATGGTGAATATACACTATTAATCAATCATTAGACAAGTTTGGTTGACTTGGGCAAACCTTAGTGCAATCAACATTGGGTACGACTACTGTCGGTCATCTGTGTTCAGCCTAGACCAATTGAACAAGCCTAAGGTGGCCAACCTAACTTGGGCCACCCCCATATTCAGCGATTTACCAACTAACCTGACCACTTACGTAGTTTTAAATTTCAGTCAAGACTATCTGACAGACAATAGCAACAAAATACAACATGAGCCCTAAATCTAGCAATTCACATATTCAGGCATTTCATCAAACATCTAAGCATCATTATGTTGGAAATAATACTATGTAATTATAAGTGCTAATACTTAAAGCACACTTAGTATTATCAAATTTTGTAGTTTCGTATGGATCACAAACACACTCCAGTATTCTTCGACAACTTATGAAGATCACTTAAAGACAAGCTCAACATCTCAAGCGTTAAAGACTTTGCATGGTTCAAAAGTAAAGCACTCTTTATATGTCAACATCAGGTGGTATAACCTTAGAATGACCCTAGGTTAGGTGTTCTTAAATTATGGCCATAAGTATAACATATATAATGTAAAAACTTTGAAGTTCAGCTAGCCCAACTTCAGGTTCGGCCAGCCTAACAATATTCTGCTAACCCAACATAATTCGGGCAAGTTTACAGCAATGATTGAATTTTCCGTGGCAAGTTCGGCCAACCTAACTCTGGGTTCGGCCAGCCTGACTCTGGGTTCGGCCAGCCCGAGTTTTGTTTGGTCAAGTTTTCACCAATGCAACTTTTCAAATTCTAGGCAAATTGGACTAGCCGAACCCTGTATTTGGTGAGCCGAAAATTTGATTTTCTTATCCCATTAAATCTGAGAGCCATTGGATCACAATCCTTAAAATCCGACCAGTCGAACCAAAAATCGGGCTGATTGAATTTTCAAATCCTTTAGCTATAAATAGAGGTCTTTTCTCATTCACTTGAACAACAAAAATTGGTGAATAACCTTCTCGAAGTTAGAGAGAAATTGTAAGACCCATATCCTATACCGTATTGTTTCGTAGACTCCTGCGGTCCTCCCAGTCGAATTCTGGCGAACCACGATGCGTAGATAGCATTTGCGCGTGACACTAAGTCGCACCCTGTCAACCTAAATCAGCTTGACTCGAAACTTGTAGCCCAGCAACCACGTCCTCGCCGCGGTTCTAACGCTGTGTCTGACGTGCTAATGCGATACCCAGGCTAGGAGTTGTGGGCCCACGTATATTTTAAAAAAATGCCGCACATTGCGAATTTCAAGAGAATCTCTACCATCCATCACATCAATCAATCAATCACAAGTCAAGTACACAACCCATCCCTCTCTTACACAAGCCTTACCCAAAGTCAACTCTCTCTCTCTCTCTCTCTCTCTCTCTCTCTCTCTCTCTCTCCCCACCTATCCCTTTCTCATCCAAAATTTAACCAAGCCCATACCCTCCATGTCATTCTTCTTACAACATCCATCCCTCCCATCCCATCTCTCTCACAACACCCTCTCATCTCTCATTTCTCTCTTCACTCCCAAGCAACCAAGGGAGGTGACTGTCCAATCTTTTTAAGAGAGAACCCTAAGTGTGGCCCACTCCCTACCACCCAATCTCCCATTCTAGCCCTCCATACTTCATCATCCTCCATTAAAATCAAAGCCAAGGAGCTAAGGAAGCCAAGGGATCAAGAAAGAGTGATATATGTGGGTGATCTTAGGGTTTCCATTGTTAATTTCTATTTGTGGGCCCACTTGTGGTCGCACCCACTTGATGGATGCATTGTATTGAGTTTAGGGAGGGCCCATAGTGGCGGGGTCCCTCCCCTTCACACGTCTCTCTCTCTCTCCCCCTATTTTTCCTATTACGGTCCACCTTGAAGGATGGATTAGATCCACACCATGGACGGTGGAAACCCCATCATGATGTATTATCCACGCCATCCTTCCTGAACGGCTTGGATGATGTAAAAACACAAATATCAGCTTAATGCAAAATGTGGGGCCCGCACTTGACGTCAACAGGTCTGATCATGAGGTATGGTTATACCCCAACCGTCCATTTGGACGGTGGGGACCCCAGCATCTTACTGCTGTAGCTGATGTATGTGTGGGGCCCCACTATGAAGTATGTATTATATCTAACCATCCATCAGTTTGGATATCAACCAGATCAGTGGGCCTGATCATGAGATATGTGTTGTATCTGAGCCGTCCATCTACTGGACGCTGGCTAGCAGCCCGACAGTCCAGCAGCTGGATAGCTATTGTAATGACGTCTGCAAGTTCTATGGGCCCCACCGTGAGGTATGTGATTGGCTGGAGCACCTCACACCAGCTATCTAGATGCTGTGTTAATGTTAGCTAAGTTCTGTGGGTCTGACCTTAATGTATGGATCTTATCCATACCATCCAGATGGCTGGACGGTGGGATCCACTGTTGATGTATATGTTTTATATCCACATCGTCCAACGGTATGGACGGTGGGGACCACCTCTATGGATGTATTTTATACACACCGTCCGTCCGTTTTAAGATGGTGGGGCCCACCTTATGAATGTGTTGTATATCCAAGCCAGCAAGGATGTGGGGCCCACTGTGATTTATTTATTATATCTACACCATCCAGTCTGCTGAACGATGGGTTGCCCTTTCAGGTATGTGTTGTATACACCGTCCATCCATGTGGGGCCTGCTGTGTTGTATGTGGAAATCCACACTGTCCAATCAGATAGGACAGTGGGACCCACCTTGATGTACTTATTCTATCCCCACCGTCCATCTGTCTAAGACGGTGGGCTTGATCATGAGGTTGTATCCAAACCGTCCATCCATTTGGGGACGTGGACCCCACTACCATGAGGTATGTGTTTTATACACACCATCCAACTATTTTGGATGTGGGCCTTGATGTGGCACGTGTGGGGGTGGGACCCACCTTGTTGTATATATTTTATATCCACATTGTCCATTTGGATGGTGTGCTGTGGGACACACCGTGTTGTATGTGCTTTGCAACCATGTCGTTCATCTATTTTCAGCCGTATGTGGGGACGATCGTGATGTATGGGTTTGATTCACACTCTCCAGTACTCTAGACAGTAGGACCCACCACATGTATGTGTTGAATATCTAGTCCGTCCATCCCTGGATGGTACTATTTGGGACCACCTTTGATGAATGTATTATACATCCACACTATGCATCTGTGAGGCCCATATGATGTATATCCACACCGTCCACATGGGACGTGGGCCCCACGTGATGTACGTGTTTGATCCAAGCTATCCATCTGATCAGGCCCATTTGGAATGTACAGGTCCCACCTTAATATGTTGTATTGACGAGGCCCAACGAGATGTACATATAGCCCATTGATAAGGCCCAACATGATGTATATGTGAGGCCCATGGATGTGGCCCACTGCGATGTATTTGAGGCCCATATGATGAGGCCCGATGTGATGTATTTGAGGCCCATGTGATGTGCCCTAATGCGATGTATATGAGGCCTGATGTGATGTATTTGAGGTCCATGTGATGTGGCCTAATGCGATGTATATGAGGCCCGATGTGATGTATTTGAGGCCCATGTGATGTGGCTTAATGCGATGTATATGAGGCCCTTGTATGAGACTCAATGTGATGCATGTGAGGCCCATAAGTGAGGCCCTTGTGTGAGGCCCAAAGCGATGTATATGAGGACCTATGTGATGTGTGATTCCATCATGATGTATGTAATAATGTTTATAATGGGTTATGCCTTAAGAGCAATGATAATTTAATGTCTACATTGTAAGAGCAATGATGGTTAAATGTCCACATTGTAACTCTCCCTAGGGCCCATTGTTAGGCCCATCTCACCTCCCTTAGTGGGCTAATCCAAACCGTTGGGCCCTCATGATCATCAAGCCCATTCTTGATATGAGTAGGCCGTCTAGGCCCATCCTTGATATGAGGAGAGTACATCATCATCATATAACATGCTTAGTATAGCTTTATGATCATGCCCATGTGCATCACATGTATGCTTGATATGAGGAGTGATTGATCATAGCACATGCCGTTGGGCGGATTATTATGAGACTCCCTAATAGGAGGAGTTGCCCACATGAGCGCGCGGTACATGTAGGATTGCTGCATGACTGGATAGTATGATTCATGCATCTCGCATTTGTATGATATGATTTTTGTATGCCCTAGCGACATCAGGGCCATAGTCTCCACATGCATATCGTGGATGATAGGATTTAACACCAGAAATACTGTTACTAGCATCGGGGTGCCATAGATATCCCTGGGTGAAAATTTTCAAACCCGATGGTACCAGAGGATGACTCCAACGTTGTGATTGAGTGGGTACATGAGCGCACGAGGGCCATATACCAGTAGGTCGCGTCTCCCACTATATCGTGATCGGTTGGAAGGGAATGTGACCTTACCCGCCTGAGTGAGAGGGAAATATCTAGGTTGAGTTTGACCAGCTTGAGGAATGGGTCCGCTATCGACGAGCCAGGCCCGATATTGGCAGTTGGATAGTGAAGTCTCTTCCACTTACCCAGTTGTGCGCTCAGATAGGGGCGACAAGCTGGCGTAGAGTGTACTAGACCCCGGTGATTGTCCAGAGTGAGATATGTACTGATATTTGATACTCTAGCGATGAGCTGTATGGTTATATGGATTCAGATAAGGACTGGCATATGTGTGTTACATCTCGCATATGATATTTTGCTACATAAGCCTCGCATCGTATGACCTTGGTATGACTGACATCATTCATGTCTTGCATCGCATGGCCTTGATATGGTCGATATCATTCATGCCTTGCATCTCATAGCCTTAGTATGACTAATAGTATTCATGGACTTACCAGCATATTCCCGCATTACTTTGATATTGCATACTTGCATTGCTACCTTGCGCACACACTTTCACCACCCTCTAAGCTTTCTATAAGCTTATGCACGATAGATGCATGCAGGTGACGCCAGGGCACAGTCGTAGCTGAGTAGCAGCATTGAGATTGGAGCGTGCAACTGTCTTCTAGAGCTTCTATTATTAATATTGTATTTCCCTTTTTGCACATTGTACTTAAGTTTTTTTTATCATAGTGGAAATGTGATGGAGTTGTTGGTCGTTGTTTGTGAGTTATGCTTATAGTTATGATTATTACGAACCAAATTCATGTTGAAAATCCTCCTTGTAGGATCCCAAGTTCAGAACCTGGTATATAGGTGCCAGGAGCCGAGAATGGGGTACTACGGAGGCTGTCGGCGCCGGATTCGACGATCAGGAATTTCATAAGCTCGGTTTTCGAGTTTGGGGCGTGACAGAAATTCAGGCCCTCTTCAAGTCAGTTGTGCGGTAAATCTAATATTTGTTTAGCATTTTCTATTCTCTTTCTCAAGTTAGTTTTTAAATCATATTTAAGAGATTTCTTCACTCTACTTGAGATTCAGAGAATTGAATTTGCAGCATTAGGCTTTTGTTTTATTGAAAATACTTTAGATCCTTTTTTTCCCTTTCAGGTTGAACATATACTGCTATATCAATTCCCCAAGAAAGAAGATCGCTGCTATTGATGCAAAAATCTAGTGTACCCTTTTTAAACCTCGAGTACCTGCACAGGAAGAAGAAAAAGGAGACCCTAGATAGAGCAAGGGACCCTCTGATACCAAAGTCAAGCTAGGAATCTGGATCTAGTAGTATCAAGGGGTTTTGGGTGAGAGATTCTTCATATCTTTCACCATTAAAGATGCTCATATTTATAATTAAGGAGAGGCGGTGACGTATATGGTAATGCCTCTTAGATGGTGTTTGTGTAGTATAGAAGAGATCTTTTTTCAAATGCATCATGATTATCTCCCCGAGATCCATGGGGAATATCTTGGGAAGATCTTATCAATATTCTGAACTGGTGGTTGATATCTGAGTCTGACCTCCAAGGCCAAGGTTGGTACCGAGGTCAAGGTAGAAGTCTTTGATCGAGGCCGACTTCTGAGGCCGAGGTTGGTACTGAGGCCGATGTCGATATTCAAGGTCGACCTCCAAAATTGATAACTGAGGCCGAGGTGATTTTTTGGCCCTCAAGTAATCCATAATCTTTGAGTCTATACATTTCGTCAGTCCATTTTTACCCATAACAGCTGCAATCAAGCTTCGGTTACATATTCGAATCAAGATTTGCAAATAAGTACCTTGTATTTACTTTTGTTTCATTTGGGTTTTTCTGAGATAACCTGGAAATCTTAGTGGGTTGTTTTGTGGTGAGCCCATGAAAATCACAAAGTAGATTTTATTGTGATACCATGTGAAAATCACAAGAACTGTATCAGGTTGTTAAGGTGATCATGTGAAAAACTTGAAATAGTGAAAGCCAAAATTACGAGGATGGTAATTTTGGGAGTGAAGTAGGTGTGGGTTTAAGTACCAAACCATTATAACTCCTTATGCATTGGTTGTGAATGATTATCTCTTTATTGTGAATGTTTTATTTATTTTGATTGTCTCTTGCAAGTATGAAAGATTGATATTAAAGATGTCGTGAAATAAGGTTGTCATGCCTAAATCTTTTAGGTGAAGGTTATACTACGAACTATTTAGAATCAAGATTTCAATACTCTAAGCAATTGAGATTAATTATTTATTTATTCCACATTGTATCGAAATATTTTGTATTGTCCTGTTTACCCCCCATCTAGGACATCACTAGCTCTACTTTTTAGTAATCAAAGTTGAAATATACCCAAGTTAGTATGCATTAGCACATTCACAAGCAAGAATTATTAATTGAAACAAAAGACTCGATAAATGACAACTTAGGAATAATAGTCTACACCTTTGCGATGATTTGCCTGGCTTAGCGCTCCTAGGGTTAGGGTTTTGGGGGAAATCACTATGACCTAAACAACCAAAAAGGGCTTGTAAGTATTTTGGAAAAATTCCTCTACTTGCTTTAGGGTTTGGAAGTAGGAGTCGGATCTTACCTTATTGTTATTGGGAGGCTCCAAAGAGGGTTCCGGTTGTGGCATGGATGACGACCGAAGGAGAGAAGAACAACTTCTCCCTATCAATCCTTCTCTCACACCTCTTTCTCCTCTCTCTCTATTTCAAGGCTAGGTCACCAAAATTCGTGTAAGGGGAGGGGTGTGAAACAAACTAGTATTTATAGTGTCAGATTGTGTACATATGGGTCTAATGGCCCTTTGTTTATCATATTAACCTTAAGGGAGGTGGTTTCACACGAATTGGGCCCCACAAGAGGTATACTGGGCAATCTACACCATGGGATAAGTGTCCCACTAAGCGATCTATGTTTTGACACAACCATCTAATGATCAGGTGTGCCGATCAAGTATGAGGGCCTTAACTCAGATCAACAGTCACCGAGCGTCGATCGGGTCCCTAACTATAAAGATTCGGGTAGGGTAATAATCTTGTTTGGTGTCATAAATTTGGTTATCATCCAATGGTCCAAAATCTATAACTTCGCGATCGAATGAATGGTGCTGATTTCACTTGAATTTTAGGTTAGTGCACAAGGCATTAGCACATCCCATGCACCCTACTTGCAAGGCTTAGTTGAGCGGTCATAGGCACTATCCTGGCTCAATGGACATCGAGCCCACAAAGACGGACATTATTCTATAGTTTCAAGTTTAGCAGACCACTAACATGCAATCTAGATCTAATACAGCTAATCGGGGTACTTTGGGGAGGAGTTAATCCCTGAAATTTCTCATGGTCCTCAGTTAGCGGTAGGATTAGCTGAATTCGTGATGTAAGCCATTTATGATTTGAGGAAACGGTTATTTGACCCTAATTATCCTAAATTCACTGATCTTAGCATGATTTGTCATGTTAGTTCGACTAGTACGGTCTTCGGATGGTTCCGCTTGTGGAAGTACTAGGGTTTTAGTACATAATTTTCCAGGACATTAGAATTTACCCCCTTAAAAGAAAAGTTTTATCCTCGAAATTTGTACCTGCTCGTACTCCTCGAGTATCTACGAGTAGTCCTTACAAACATCGGCTTTGGTCTCCTAAGTGGCTTCTTCCTTGGCGTGGTGTGTCCATAACACCTTCACTAGTGGGATGACCTCACTGTGCAACACCTGTTCCTTCTTATCTAGGACACGAGTGGGCCGCATGATGTACGCAACATCTTCCCACAGACTTTCTTCCACCTGATAACATGCATTGGGTCGAGGACATAATTTTTAAGCATCAACGCATGGAACACATTGTGCACTCTAGTGAGCGAGGTAGGCAAAGCAAGACAGTAAGGCACAACACCAACACGATCTAGTATCTAAAACAACCCAATGAAGAGAATAGGGGAAGTTGGCTTATCTCTTTGAAAAATCAAGTTGAGGCTATGACTGGCACATCTACCGTATTATGAGAATACTAAAGAGACATCATACTCTCCCCGATGACTAAAATATAGAATTGGGAGAAGCAACCGACCAATCTCACCCCTTGCTTACGCCTCCTGAATCATACGTAACAAAAGATCAGCCAGCGAGAAGCAAGTGCATTCCCATACAAACTTTGGGAATCATTGAGCATGCTGAGTTAGATCTGCGACATATACTAGAGAAGAGAAGGCGAGCTCGAGGAAAAGCCGCAAAGTAGAACTAAAGGAAATCTAATATCAACTTGGGGACATCCAATAGGCTTACCGTGCTAAGGCCCCTGCCTCCGTGGACGCCCTAATCGAAGAAACCGAGCCTTCATTCATAGATGACATTATGAAGTCCCAGTTATCATGCCATGTCCCGAAAATTGGCACCCGAGTATGGAGACTCCAATCTCGAGTTCCCGAGTGTAAACCTAGCGAAAATGTACGTGGGCGAGTTCCCACATGGCTGTGCAGTCTGATTAACATTTACATATGATCAAAAGCAGAGTAGATTTAAATCAGCGGTATTAAAAGTTAAGAAGAGGTAACTAAACCTGAAATATATGGCTAATATTCAAAATGTACAATTCCGAAAGTGGTAATCGCCTAAAATGACAATTATACAAGCCATAAAGAACATACAACAAAATCAACATACAGAGAAGCCCCAGTCGAGGACTCCAATATGTACATGTATAAAAATTGAAATAAATGTAAGGTTTTTAATTTCACTCAACACTCCTAAGACTTCACGGCGAAAGCACAAGCCAGTCCAAGCCTACCCGCCAGAGGTGTCGATAGCACCTGCATCGATAACATCACCTGATTGGTATTTTAAAACACCATCATAGGTGGGAGTCAGTAGATCACTCCATAGTTCCATTTGTTATAAGTTACACATGTTATCAACTCAATCAACATAGGTAATGACAGGGAAAGTAAACAATCATTTCCTAGCTACTCTTGTTAAATGCACATATGAAATTATGAAGTAATACATGCCCTCACAATCTAACACTCCCTCAAAAGCGACTTCAAAGCCTATTTCATAAATGCCACAATCTCTCACAAGCGACTCCAACACCAAATAACAATAACCTATCTAATGTAATGCGATTGGAGTGAATTTTAGTCGAGTAATTATTTATTTTCATTCATCTAGCATATTAAGGAAGCTAAGGTACCTTCATTTTTTCAGTCTCAACCAAATCACGAGGCTCGAGGTGGTTGTAGCAGCTCCTTATCTTTGTCCCTTGATCTGTTTTTGGGTTCATCACCCAAGGAATAACTCTCCAACCAATGTAAGACTAAAACCGGCCTAACCAATCACAAAGGACCCGAATGACACATGGTTAATCACCCCATCGAATGGTACAGGTCGACCACAATTGATGTGAGAATCTTCACCCAAACGCAATTGTGGTGTGGTCATGACACCCATTCCATTTATGATTAGTTAGGTAGTAGCTTTCATAATTGTTCATTGGTCACTATGAGGAGGCTCGTCACCCTAGCATAGGCCGACACTTGGACATGATGTCCCATACCACAATGCCCATCTCGTAAGTCTTGTAGATCATACCGTTAATGCTTATAAGTAGACCTATTCAATGAGAAAGAGGTATTCTAGATTTCATTTGTCAATGTCACACATCATGAACATACATGGCCAGTCGACTATTAGGCTAAGTCGATTGACTCAATGAACTCCTGCCCAACTGTCATTGGGTGTGAGCATCTTGTGTAATCCAACTACTATCGGTTGTCCATGTTCAACCCAGGCCGATCGAACAAGCCTAGGGTGGCCGACCCAAATCGAGCCACCCCTTGGTTTAGGTGATTTACCGACTGACCCAACATTATAGGCAATTCTAAACATTATTAAGGTCTACCCATTTATTAGACATATAATGTGATTTCATATGAAGCTTGAATTAAATGACACAACCACTTAGGCATTGTAACAAACATGTGAGCATCAATTGAAAAACACATATACTTAGGCATTTCATCAAATATGTAAGCATTTATATAACAACACATCTGCTTAGGCATTTCATCAAACATGTGAGCATCAATAGACAAGTAATAACATATGTTGTAATCTAATAGAAATGTGGACATGTTAGCAATCAAAAAGCTATTTACAATAATAAATCATTAATTGAGACTCTCAAGGGTCAATAAATGACGACCTAGGAATAATGGTTCACACCTTAAGAAAGAGTTTCCAATTTTTAAGCTCCTACGGTTAGGGTTTTAGGGAAAACTATTCTACACCAAATTTAATAAAATTAGGTGAGATTTATACAATTCATCCTAAAAAACAAAAGGAAGTAGGGTTGGTTCTTACCTCTTAATCCTGAGTGGTGTGGATTTGGTGGAGGAGAATGGTCGAGGATGGGGCTTTGATTAAAGGATTTGGTGAAGGACCAATCTCCCCCCTCACACAATCCTTTTCTTCTCTTTTCTCTTATTCTCTCTCTCTCTCTCTCTCTCTCTCTCTCTCTCTCTCTCTCTCTCTCCCCTTTTCTCTCTTTCTTTCTTTCTCTAGGGTAAAATTGGATGGGAACAAGGGTTGCCTCCAAATGTCTTATTTATAGCACAACAAATGGTGCAAATGGCCCTAGGGTTTAATTTTCCATTATATTTGCCCTATGAGAGGGTGTTTTTAACATTTGGGGTCCACTATGGGGTGTAGGGATCAATATACACCATAAAATAGTTGGCCCTAATGATTATCTACGTATGGATATGATTAGCCTACCATTTGGATGCATCGATCGACAGGTATGATATGAAGTCAATTCAACGATCACCGATGGTTGATCGGGACCGTGGCTATATGGATGTGCAGGGTATTAACTTAGGTTGTTGCCTTAAATTTGGTCACAATCTAATGGTATGAAAGCTACAACTTTAGCTAAGACCGAATTCAAACAACTAACTTAAATTCTTGATTAATTTCAAGAATATTCACACATCTCATGCACTAGCCTTCTGAGTCCAAGTTAAGCGATTTGAGATGCGATCTTAGCTCCATGTCCCATGGTGGATGTCAAGCCCACTAAGACAAACATATTTCTATAGTCTCAGGTTTAATGGCACATTATGTAACATTCTGAAATTTCACAGCCAGAGTTTATACTCATGTCTGAGAAAATCAGGTGTTAATAATGTATAAACTGGATGCTTTAAAATCGCATCCTATTTTTTTCATTTAGATCACATCTATATACATTCACGATGGTAAACGTTTATGAGAGTAAAATCAACTGTATTGATTATTTCATCAGAGTAACAGAATTCAGTAAATAATCAAATGCCTTCTCAATGGAAGCTTATTACATTTATCGAGTTCGCAGTGGAAGTATAAAACTAAATCATAAAACTATCTTCATATATTTTTTTCAGTATAGTCTTCCATAAGGAGATGGTCCTCTCGGTCCTCAATCTGTACATCACTTGTATCATCTGTACGGTTGGAGAGGATCAATGCCCTACTCATAGTGATGGTTATCTTTTAAGATTAATAATAATTTAAGAGATTCATAAAAGTAAGAAAAGGGTTCTGATATGTCTCGTACTCCTCTACTATAAGGGGTATCAGTATGTGTAAATAACCTACATGAGATGCATGCCTAGCAAAGTGTGTGTGGCTCATCATATGTAGTGATCATCACAATATGGAATATAATTTATAGAAAATTTGACTCAACCCACATCCCATAAGTACAGATATTCACTGGTATGTCTAACATTAACGTGAATTTATGCGAACATCTCAAGGCGACACAATAACACGATTGAGGGATTTACGTAATACGATGTGTTCATGAGCGACTATTTACGATATTCAATTCTGAAAAAGTGATATAATACACATGGTGATTTACTTACTCGATTGTGCACAACGCCAATCAACTTATGGAATTACGTGCCGACCAAGAGGGCCACTACTCGTAATGCATTACATCCACGATAAATATTGAGTCACTAGTTGTGATACCTTTAATACATCACTTGCATTGATAGAGAATGTAAACTGAATCATCGGAGTTTTGGAATATCAAGACACATGCCCAAGCCTTTAAAGATAGATAACATAAGGCCAATAAAATAAATAGAAGAGTGACAATGGTCAACTCAGCAAAGAGAAAAGTGGCAATGTCTAACTTAATAAAGAGGAGAGTGGCAATGTTCAACTTAATAATAAGAAGAGTGGCAATGACCAACTTAAATAAAGAGGAGAGTAGCGAGGGCTAACTTAACAAAATTGATAAATGCAAGGGCAATGCTTGTATCCATCACCCCACATAAATTCATCAAGATCACTCATAACCAACATTATACCATAATCCCAAAGGAAAAATAATTGATGATGATAATTTAAACAATTACAAAGAGAGAATCATGAGAACAGGTAAAAGGCAAGAAAATTCATATCAACTTAAATTAAGGTAAGCTTAAAGGATAAAACCCTGACATTAGGTTGTATCTCGATATCTCTCTTGAGGGTTAGTTTAGAGTTTTCTTTTTGTGTTTACTTTATGGAATTAAATTCTATCATGGATTTAAACAATTCAAATGGTTAGTCTCACATGGTTAAGATCAATGATTAGGATCTGACCTTGGATCTAGGTTTAGGATTTGGTTCATCAAAGAAATCTATAAGTATGCACTTAATGGGTGGAAGGATTAAATCTGGTTAACAATAGCATGAACTAGATCAAGTCCTAACTTTTAGCCTGATTTTCTCACTGAGTCGACTCGGTTTCAGTTATTTAAATTACGTTATTGGATTAATGAGAAGAGAGCATTCCTAGAAGGGATTAGTAACGACCTACCCTGGCTTGGGCGTGGGTCAAAGGTTTGATGGATCACGACTGCAGTATCCTTCCTATCTCTCTTTATCTCTCTCTCTCTCTCTCTTCTTTTCTTTTCTTTCTCTTTCTTTTTCTTTCATTTCTCTTTTCTTTTTCTTTTTCTTTCTATTTTCTTTCTCCTCCTGGTCGAATGCAAGAGTTCTTATAGGCACGAGAGGTTCCAGGCCCTTCTTGCAGTCGGGTTACGCAACCCTTGTTGTGCAGCGAGGAATGCAAAAAAGGCTTACGCAGCTTCTTGTTTGCATAGCGAAAGGAGAGGGACGTTCCTATTTTCTCTTTGTTTAGTTGATGTGAAGGGGATCAAAATCCACCTTGGAGAGGTTTGATCGGCTAAGATGGAACGATAGGTTGCGTAGATGGGTTTGGTGCAGCTAGTTTTCTGGGGCGATGGTTTTATAGAAAACACATCTGTGCCCGCTATTGTGTAACAACTGTATGCATGGCCCTTGATGGTTCTGTTATTCTTGGTTGAGGTAGAGTGTCAGACTCGATAGATGGTTCAGATTATCTAGATTGGCTGGAGTGGTGGCCCATCTGGATCAACCGCACTTGCAACCTGATTGTTTACGTTTGAACTGTTTATATGTGAGATCTTGGAAACGAGTGGAAGAACCTAGGGTCTGGTCGGTTTTAAACTAGCTTCAAGATGATGATTTGGATTGGCCATCCGATTGTAGGGGGTGGGCCACAACATGTCCGAGCAAACGATGTCCGTTCATTATGCGAATGGCGGGAGAAACTCCCCTTTTTCTTCGAAATTTGTTGGGTCAAACTAAGTTTGACCCAACTTCTAGTACAGTGCACCGTTGGTGCACGTGTACCGTGCACACCGGGGCTTGATTATGGGGCCCACAGTGATGTTTTTTTAGGAATCTACTTTGCCCATCCATTTTGTCAGCCCATATTAGGGTCCAAATAGGGCCCCTGGTCTGAGATTAGCAGGTCTAAAGCTTAAGTAGGCCACCCTCAGGTAAATATTTATTTTAACCATTGATCTTGCTGATCCATGGGTTGAAATTTGACTTGTATGGTTTATTTATGATATATTGGCATGACGTAAAATTTCACATTAAACGGATTGTGAGAACCTTGTGATTTAGAATTCAAGGTCTAGATTAATGGCATTTTCATAATTATTACTGATCTAAGAGTTTTATCAAATATAATGTTTCTACATGGTTGTATGCACCTTTCTCAACAATTCTTATAAACAGACTTACATCTATATCATTACGGATAGGGGGCTATTCGACAATTCATTCAAGGGAACGTACCTACGTCAATCACTTGATGGCTGGTCTTATCTTAAAATCAACAATCAAATGGCTTGGTCTATTGAATGGAGACCATTGCCAATGGTTAGATTTGCATTAGGGATTAGATGTAAGGTTAGGATAGTTAGACTGGAGTCGTACCCATGTAAGTATTACATTAAATTCCATGGTAACACTCGAGAACTTTCAATACTCGGGTATTGAAATGTTCAGGGTGTTACACATTAACAACTAGCCTAAAGCTTGCTTGGATAATCAAGATATTTCTTAAGTTAATTGGGTAGTGAGATTTCTTGTGCTAATGATTAGGGTTTGGACTAGATAAGTTGATAGTGCCGCCTATTCGCAACTAGTGAAAATGAAAATTCGATCCAAATCACCCTAAACCATTGGTTCTTATAC
Organism: Magnolia sinica; assembly: GCF_029962835.1. Lineage (NCBI taxonomy): Eukaryota > Viridiplantae > Streptophyta > Magnoliopsida > Magnoliales > Magnoliaceae > Magnolia > Magnolia sinica. The sequence continues at coordinate 21,906,043 of NC_080583.1, read as the reverse complement.
TAAAGGAATAACTGGGTCAATTTGGTTTGTTACTTAAGATCCAACCCTTAGTTATTTTGGCTTTTGGGAGGTCTTTATTTAGTTGCGGTTGTCTTCATTAATCAATGTTAGGTCAGCTAGATTTCGACCCTAGATGAACTAATCACGAGGCTAGATTCGAGGTTTAAGTATCAGGCATATTCGTTGTCTTCCTAAGGTTGATTAATTGGATTTATGTAGTTCTTTACTAGTACCACCAGCGTATAGGCTCACCTCGAGCGTTAAGGGTCAATAAGTGACAATGTAAGATAATTATAATAAAATTTTTAAAGGGTTTTTGAAAATCCAAAATAGAAAAAATTTGAGATATTATATACCATCTAGATTCCAAATGCCTTAAACAATTCTCTACTCAGGATCAGGGGATCCGACTGAGCATCTAGAGACCTTCAGAGCATGGTTGGAACTCTATGGTGCTTCCAGATCCGTTATGTGTAGGGTGTTTCCCCTGACATTGACAAAGGCTGAATAGAAATGGTATAGACACCTAAAGCGTAAATCCATAAGCTCGTTTGCCCAACTCATTAAGGCCTTCATTACTCAGTTCATTGGTGGAAAGGACATGAGGAAGCCTACGGCTCACCTCCTCATGATAACACAAAGAGATGACTAGCTTTTAAGGGACTACATTGTGCGCTTCAATGCTAATGTTGTTCAAGTGGATGTCTACTCCGATTAGATAGCTCTTACCGCCATGATGGTTGACCTTAAAGAAGGAAAAATCCTTATCTTGATCGGGAAGAATCCTCCAACTACTCTCACTGACCTGCTCAACCAAGCTCAAAAGTATTCTAATGTAGAGAAGTTGTTCAGTGCGCAGAGGGCTACTAAGGCGAAAATAGCTCAACAAGAGGGAAAGCGAAAGTAAGAGAGAGACGTCTGTTGCAAACTCCAAGAGAAAAAAAAAGAAAAATGACCAGAGTAGCAGCCAACGACCCAGCCGACGCCCGGAAAGCCACTTCCATAGGTACACTCCCTTGAACACCACGCTAAAAGGATCTTACGATGGCCAAGTAAGATGTAGGCCAACTCTGAGAAGAGAGATAAGAGGAAGTACTATCATTTTCATCGATATCATGGTCATAACACAACTAAGTGTTTTAACCTTAAGGAAGAGATTGATTCTCTTATTCAGAAGGGACATCTACATGAATTTGTTGACAAAGAAAAAGAAGATAGAACGACTAGGTAGCCAGAGCAACGTGATGAGTAAAAAGACAACAAAGTGACATGCAAAATATTCACCATCTTTGGCGGACCCGCTGAGAGTGGACACTCAAATCGAGCACGCCGAACTCATGCTTGAAGCACAACTAACAACAAAAGAGAGCATCATGTTTATCTCATTGGCAAATCTATTAAGGAACCAATGCCGAACTCATGCAACCTCACCTCCACTGAAGAAGACGCCTGAGGACTCCACCACATACATGGCGACGCCCTGGTAGTCCCTATGACTATGGCCAACCACAAGGTACATGGGATATTAGTCAACACTAGTAGCTCAACCAATATTCTATTCACCACCGAATTCAACAATATGGGGTAGGAGGATCCAAACTACGATCGACCCAAATGCCCCTGCTTGGATTCATGGGGGAGAAGGTGACCTCTAAAGGAAGCATCTTATTACCTATAACCATTGGTGAGGGTGCTAACCAGACCACCACCATGGTCAATTTTCTTGTGGTAGACCGCCCCTCAATTTACAATATGATTAGGGGCAGGCCATCTTTGAATACCATGAAGGCTATAATGTCTACTTATCACCTAGCCATGAAATTTCCAACTGAGCATAGGGCTGGCCAGATTAAGGGCGATCAACATGAGGCCCTAACAATGCTACTATTAGCGCTTCGAGCAAAAGTGTAACGACAGCAGGCAATGCAAATTACCTGCCTAAACCCATCGAGAGATACTGCTAAAAGAGGGTCACCGGTGGAATACCTTGTTGCAATACAACTCTCTAAGTTCAAGTCATCCCGCACTGTTTAGGTCAGATCACAGCTCGAGCCAGGCCATCAAACGGAGATAACCAACCTACTGAGACAACATGTTAATATCTTTTCTTGGTCCAATCAGGATATGCCCAGCATAGATCCAGAGGTTATGGTCCATCGACTGAATGTGGACCCTGACAACAAACCAATGAGGCAGAAAAGATGGGCATTTGACCCCAAGAGGTACGCGACCATTGGTGAGGAAGTTGAAAAACTCCTTGTGGCTGGGTTTATTAAGGAGATTTATTATCTTGACTGGCTGCCCAATGTTGTGCTAGTAAAAAAGGTCGATGGGAAATGACAGCTCTATGTAGATACACCGACCTGAATAAGGCATGTCCAAAAGACATTTCCCCATCCTAAGGATTGACCTGCTGGTGGACAGATCTGTTGGGCATGCACTCCTCAACTTCATGAATGCATACTTGGGATATAATTAAATCTCCATGCACAAACATGATGTTGAGTGTCAAATATTGCATATTTCTCCTTATTTATATCTTGGTTTTATGAACATGATAATGCTTAATGGGTATATTTTATATATGTTTATATTGCGAGGTGAATCTGAGAGCTTAGATTGAAAAGAATACTAAAAGCATAGATTTGATGCTTAAGAATCACTAAGGCAAAGGATGAATCTTAGGAGACCAAGAATAAAGAATTCACATGCCAAAGATGTAACATCCCGAACTTTTCAATCCTCGGGTATTAAAAGTTCTCGAGTGTTACCATGAAGTTTGACTTAATATGTACATATGTACGATACCAATCTACCTATCATAACCTTACATCCACTCTCCAACACGAATCTGACAGTTGGAAATAATCTCCATTTGTAAGTCAAGCCATCCATCCATTAATTTTAATTTGGACCATTAGATCATCAGGTCTAGCATTCATTGGGACCCAAAGCATTAAATTCACTACCCTTTGAGCCCAAAACACTCAATTTACCAATCCACCACTTGATCATCACACCTAGGTTATCAGACCACCAACTTAACTGTTGAATATTATCTAGGTAAACCCTAAGACCTTGATAACCATGGATGATCAGATTGAATGCAATCTGGCCATTAGATCGATGAAAGCTTACAATTAAAGGACAAAAACACAAATTTATGGTGCATTTGACCACTAGATCTGCTGAAAATTGGTCTGACGACCTGTTAGGAGTAGTGGAGTCAGGCTGATGGTGTGGATTCACTAAAACATCACTTGGACCCCACAACTGATCCCGAGTGTGCATGATGCATGTGCCCCGGCGGTGCACTGAACTGGAAATCGGGTCAAACTAGGTTTGACCTGACAAATCTCTAAAGAAGGAAACCATCTTCTTTCCTTTCTCCCGTTAACAATGGACAACCATCTGTTGTGATGATTGTGGGTCACCATCATCATCCGCATGGATGATTTGAACTGTCCATCGTGTTTATGAATCAATTTTGACCAAACCCCAACTCTTTTAACTCTAAACCCAATCAAGAAACCAAAACTGAACCCCCTCAACAGCAGCCGCAACTAGCAAGAAATCTAGACGCACCCTGATTTTTCTGCTACCTAAGACGACCAGAACTCAGGGCAAGACTCCCATCCAACACATCCATCTGATTCAGATAGTGGACCTGACCAAAACCCAACTGATCTCGCCAGTCTCCTTGTATGTGTGGTCACACAATCCTCAGCCCAAACTGGACTCGCACACGACAATTTCCTAAAATGGATTTCCTAATTCCTTGCTGCCAATTATTGCGATCCACGTGCTCACTCCCTTTTTCCAATCTGGACCGTCCATAATAGGGAAGAGGGGATTCTGATCCTCTTAGAGACGTCGGAAATATTGGAAAAAGGCCATGCCTTGATGGAAAGTCCGAGTCTTTCGGATGTCCACATAAGTTGCGGGAAAATCGTCTGCAACACGATTTTTTAAGAAACCTCGACCCAAACATCCTAAACGCTCGTTCTATAGGGCCCACTAGTCTCCTGGGACCCATCCAAACCATCTCTAATCATCAGATTAGAGGGAGACTCATCGGCTGACGATCCACCATTAAAATCGAGTCACCTTCTTCATTCAAAGAACCGGTCCATCCCGTAATCCATTGCGCTATGTTGCGAACCAAACCGATCAGATGATGGGCCATCCAAAACCGACCCAACTCCAGCGGAAAAGAAAGGAGGAGAGAAGAAGCAGTGTGATGAAAAACGTTTTCCTGCACATGGTTTGCACATCCCGTTCGTACAAGACACTCCTACGCAGGAACGTTCTGGAGGCTCCTGACTAGTATAAAAATCCCACAACCAATGCTGGAGAATGGAATACAAGAAACAAGGAGATAGAGGGAGAGAGGACATCCGTTCAAAAAGAAAAGAAAGGAGAGATAACGTGCACGCGGGACCGGGTTAACTCAGTTGAGGCTGACTGGATTGTGGTTCTGGTTTGTCCAAACTCTCTGCCCAACCTTCCAGGGAGAAAAAGAATAGAAAGAATGAGAGAAGAAATGAGAGAGAAAGAAGGAGAGAGAGAAATGAGAGAAAGAGATAGGGTTCATGTGGTGGTGTTGCCCCCATGACAAGTCAAATTGAGTTAACTTGGCTGAGACTCGCTGAGGTGCTATTCCGTTCTGTCTCGGCTCGCTGCCTCAACTCGCTGACGAGTTGGGTTGAGTCTTAGTTGAGTTGGAAAACAAGAGAGAAGGGAGAGAAGAAAAGGAAAAGAAAGTGAAGAAGAAGAAGAAGAAAGTGAGAGAGAAATAAAGAAAGAAAAAGAAACGAGAGAGGAGAGAAATAGGTGACGTGCACCAACTCATGTAGTTGTTGCTCAAGCTCAGATCAGGTTCAAACTTGATTCATTCTTCTTCCTTTTCAAACTTTTCCTATTCTTACAACAATGGAGGTGAGGTATTTCACCATGACAACTAAGTCGACTTGGTGGAATATTACACCAAGAACCTTAGAGCATCCCATTGTGGAACCACTAACCTTGGTTAAAATATAGTACTATAATAAACTGGACTCTAATCCTGACCATTCGAATCATGTGAATTAGGATGAAAGAACATATTTGATCTTAAAATTACCCTAGGCCGTTAACCTTGCTACAAGACGATCGAACAACTAAAGGTGAGGGATTCCTTTAAGCTAACATTAATTTGAGTTTATATGATTTATCTTGTCTTTTACTCGCTCTCATATTACTGTGAATTCTCCATGCAATTGTTTGATTTACCACTATCAATTATTTATCCTTTGAAAATTATGGTTAATGTATGATTTTAATTATGCATGATCTATATTAATTTATGTGGGGCGATGGATACAAGCCTTGTCCTTGCCTTTACCAATTTGTTGCGTTAGCCCTTGCTACTCTCCTTTTATTGAGTTGGTCATTACCAATTCAGATGACCAACCATGCACGCCTAGACATATATATGTGTGTGTGTGTGTGTGTGTGTGTGTGTGTGTGTAAACCTATCCCATGAATAATACGTTGAAGACTCACTACGTGAAAAATGGAAAACAATGACGGATTTTGAGACGATCCAGGATCGTCTCTAAAATTCCTTAGTTTAAAGACGGTTTAGAGACGGTCGTCAGCCGTCTCTAAAATTTTAGACAGATCTGGACCGTCCCTGATATTGTCTTAAAATGTTGAATGTCCACATCATTTAAGATGGTCAAAGACCATCTTATATGCGGTCATCTGAGACGGTCAAAGACCGTCCGCATTAGAGACAGTTATTGGTCGTCCGCATTAGAGACGATCATTGGTCGTCTTTTACTTGTAATCTGAGACGGTCCGTAGCCGTCTTATAGCCCTGACAAAGACCATCTTCATTAGAGACTGTCAAGGACCGTCTCTATTAAAGACTGTCAAGGACTGTCTCTATTAAAGACTGTCAAAGACCATCTCTATTAGAGACGGTCCTTAGCCATCATATAGCCCTGTCAAAGACCGTCTTTATTAGAGACTGTCAAAGACCGTCTCTATTAGAGACTATCCAAAACCGTCTCTTTAAATTTTCTTTTTCAAAATATCATTTTTCTTAAACATTGTTAAAAAATAAGAAGCTCAAAAAAATTATGAATTTTGAAAAAAAAAATAGTTGAGAAGCTTAGAAAAATAATTAACAATGTTTAAGAAAAATTTAAATTTTGAAACAAAAAAGATTTCGATAAAAAAATGATAGTTTGAAAAAGAAAATTTAAAAAATTGAAATAAATTGTGAAAAATTTGACAAATTGAAAAAAAATATATTTTTTAAAAAGGAAAACTAGATTTTGTATTTTAATAAGAAAAATTGAAAAGTTATATAACAAAAGTGAGATTAAAAAAATGATATTTTGAAAAAGAAAATTTAAGAAATTAAACAAAATTGTGAAAAAATTGACAAATTGTAAAAAATAATTATTTTTGAAAAAAGAAAACTAGATTTTGTAAAAGAAAATGTTAAATTTATTTATAATAAAAATGATATTTAGTTAAAAGAGTAAAAAAAATATACATTTAAAAAAAAATGTTAAATTTATTTGTGAAAAATAAAATTACTAAATTATTAGGCACATTCACTAATTGAACCTTTAATCGTTTTTGGACAATCTAATCAGTTCAAATTGAAGAGTAAATAACTTCAGATGTTTAAATCAAATTTCACTGAAATTGTTGATTAATCTTGTATGCCCAATATCTTTCTCATATGTAGCCTGATTGAGGCGAGTAAGTAGTCAAATTGAGAGTATTGATCAGTAAAATAGAGTGAACGGACCAGACATGTAAAATGGGCCAAATATTCTGGTTAAAATTGTGACCCAACTTACTGACCTCGTGAGAATTTAAGAATTGATGTTAGTAAGTTTTGTGGGCCCCATCATGATGTGTGTCGAACATTAACACTGTGGATTTGATGTGTCCCCTTTAGGTTATGAGATATCTCAAAAATCATCGGTAAACAAAACTCAAGTGGGCCATACCATTTAAAACTATGTGAAGACATCCTAAAAAATATAAAAGCACTTGGTGGGGCCCACATGAGTTTTGGATGCAGTTGAAACTTGGTCTGACCCCTCATCTAAGTGGGACACACATAATGAGTGGGTTGGATATGCGAATCACATTTAGGTAGGCCCAATATATGATTATGAATATTTTAAGGAAACCTTTCTCCACTACATTTAAGTGAGTTACTCGTTACCTTTACGAGGTAAGCTCTGTGGGGTTCACCATTATTTATGAGGAATTGCGGAACTAGATTCCCTCCTTTACTTGAAAGGAAGAGCTAACGCCATCAATTCACAAATCGAGTCAACGTCAACATTACGAACTAAAAAACAAAGGGAGTGAGTGTTCACAGTACCCCCTCGTTCACTTAGCAAGTCTATAAGGGATTTTCTTTTGAACCCCGGAGTCCTCCCTGCCTCATCAACTGTAAAGAAGTCTACACTCGGGCTCCCCCCCCGAAGCCCATCTTGGTCGGGGGGAGCCCTTCCCTTGACTTCGAGCTATGCCTTCACTTTACCAATTCGAGTCATACATAATTACGACTTCAGAAACAGAGGGAGTGAGTGTTCACAGTACTTCCTCGCTTCACTGAAAAGCTCTAAGAAGGGATTCTCTTTTGAACCCCTAATCCTCCTATACCTTGCGCCCCCTCAGTCGCCGGGGGGGCTATGTTCTCAGTCGGCGAAGCCAGAAAGAACTCCCGCTCGGGCTTCTCCTCACCGGGAAGCCCTTCGCTCTGGTTCTTGACATTGGGTTGCTCACTCACTCCGTCTTATGCTCACCCCCTTCGTTTTAGGACTACGGTGGTGAGCTATGACTCTGTTCGCTCCCAACGAGGGAAACACAACTCAATGATTTCTACTTTCTTTCTATTAGAGTTTTTATGACATTGGTGTTCTCAATCGGCGAAGCCTCACATCTCTTGCTTGCCTAGCAGCTTTTATTTTATACCCTTTGTTGCTTGCCTCCGCCCGACGAATGAAAGATTTAAAGACAGAACGAAGTACGCCGACGCTAGTCCGCTAGGTCAGTTAAGGCTAGTGGAGCGAAGGCATGCATGGGCACTAACCACATTTTCAGTAGCGGAATCCTCACGCAAGCGTAGTCTTACGGAGCAATAGTGTATCTTAGGCACGTAGGGTGCCGGGGATGGAATTATGCGGGGCCTACACAGAACCTATGGTATATGCTTCCTCAGCTTCGCCATAAGGAAGGAAGAGAAAAGAATTCCTTAAGTGGATTATGGAGAAGACCCTTAAGCAGCCATAAGGCGCTACTGGCTGCCATAAGCCATAAGGGTCATAACCCATATGCTTTCTATGGCTTTCTTTAAGGCGTTGAGGCGGTTTTAAGGGCTTTTTTAGTCTGGCTTGCGTCTCGAGTGAGGCTTGCTGTAAGGCCATATTTGCCTAGTCTTAAACCTTCGTTAGTGTAAGCCTAAGCAAATTCTCTTTCTTAAGGTGGACAGAGTTCAGGAATGGCTAGTATGAACCCCGAACTTCAAAAGAGGATTCAAACGACTATATACTTACGAGAAATTCTTTCGACATTTCTCCAGCTAAGTACTGAACCTACCTCCCTCGACTACCGGAACTGACGTACGGAAAAGAAGGTTTTCTCTGATCTACCGCTAATACAAAAAGTACTTGCTTACCCGAAGGAAATTCTCCAAAGTCTCCTTGCTCGATCTCGATCCCCGCAATCTACGGCCAAAAAGCCGGTTATTATCGCTCTCGGAAAGAAGCGGAGGATGAAAAGCCCCGATCAGTAAGGCGCGTGAGACGCGCGGGACTTATTCATCAGCTCACGTTTTTTGGCGGGCTCGGGAACAGCCCAGACTAATCACAGTAAGAGAGTCCAATCTCTGAAATAGAGCTTAGTCTCTCCATAGTAGTAGTAGAAGGCGTCAGTATCTGACTTGATCCAATAGAGTCAGAACACACAGTAGATCCAGATTCCACACTATGCTGTGGGCTGGGGAGAGAGCTGCTCTGCGAAGCTGGGCGTTCAGTGTTCTTATGGAGGAACGAAGTCACTCGACCACCGGGAGAGGAACGAGAGCGGTGGGCCTTCAAAAAGGAGCGAGGGAGTGATGGGCAACCTTAGTCTATATGTTGCTCGTGAGCCGCCAAGTACCAGTCTCGCAACTGTACTGGCGCTAAAGGATCGGTCCTTCACTTGCTGATCGTTCGCGAGTCGAACTCGCTCTCTTGCCACGCCTTTCACTCACTCGCCTGAGTCGGACTCAATCACTCTTTTTGTTTGGAGGATCGTTCGTTCTTCACTCTCTTGCTATTACCCGCAGGGAGCGCAGCAACCGACGGTGCATATTATCATATAGAAACAAGCGAAGCGTAGCGATTCGTACTACCGGAAAAGTGTCGCGGAACGGCAGGAAGGAGGCCGATAGGCGCAAGCAAGCGTAGCGAATCACATAGATAAGCCCCTACCTGCCAGCGCGCGGATAGATAGGGCGGGCGAAGCGCGAAGGGATGGATGTCTGAGCGGTTGAAAGAGTCGGTCTTGAAAACCGAAGTATTGATAGGAATACCGGGGGTTCGAATCCCTCTCCATCCGCGAGGTCATAAGTTCTCTCTTGCGTTATCTATAGATAAGAACGAATCGGATCGACTCGACTGATATGATGGATGGAATGGGTAGACGGTTTAGGTTATAGTGTTATGATTTAGTTAGGACTTTGTCTCCCTTTCGTTATCTTCCGCCCCCTCGTCAGAAGGGCCGGGTGGATGACCTTTGGGAGCTAAGTCGAAGATCTCGGTGGTCTTGTGAGTGGTTGATAAACTGCGATTGCAGTTTTCTTTAGGAAGTCCCATAGCTGTGAGGCTGACTTACTTAATAGACAAAGCAAAGCAAAGAAAACGGTGGATACTTCCACTATATGGGTAGAAGGTGACGACCCTAATGAATCGACGGTAGAAGGTGGCTGAGAAATTAGCTACATCAGCGCTCAAATTCCTTCATCGTTATTGCCCTGGCTTCGATGATCAACCCCTGGCACATTTAGGTTTTGATCTTCGGCCATCCTGGTCCTCAGGACCCAACACCTATAATGCTACCTTTAAAAGATGCAAAAGGTGTTGCCTCTATCCACATAGAAAGCCCTCTTCCACACATTACCGGTGGATGCTACAGCCGCTATCACTTTGGCTGCAGGAGGGGAATGGTTAAGTGACACTCTCGACGTCTTGTTTGGTAAACGGGATGTTTACCCAGGCGCCGTAGTGTTGCCTAACCGTTCGGCCGGAGATGTTGGATGCTCGCTGTTTAGCTACTTGTTGTATCGATTTGCCACAGTGTGGTTAGATACAATGCGCTGGCAGCCTCAGCTTGGCTGGATGGGAGTTGACGGTCGAGGGAGCAGGGAAGATGACGGTTATTCGCTATTGGCTCACCCCTGTATCAGGCCGTCGGTACGGCCTATACATGATTGGGCCATGACGGTTTTGGCGACGGTTAAGAATGGATGGTACCTATAACCAGACCCAACCGTTGCAGTACTTGAGAGGAAAGAGAAAATGATTCTATTTTGATCTCGACGGCTGCTACCGATTCCTTACCTGTTATCCTGACGTCCTGTATGATTGCAGGGTTGTTCGGAAATCCCTTTGCGACTTCCTGGACGTTCATACAGTGTTATTTAGTCTTTCAATTACCATATAGTTTAGATAAGAAAGGCTATAGGTCACCGGTTGTGACGTTCACGAAGGCCCTCGGATTTTTGAGTTCTTGGCCTCTATTCACACTTACACATCATATGCTTGTGTGGATAGCTGCTGAGAGGGTGTATGGCACGACGAAGTTTTGCGACTATGCCATTCGTCTAGACGGTGATCGCCGACGATAAGGTGGCGGCCGCTTACCAAGATATGTCGGTTTGAGTGTACTATAACTATATCTAAAGAAAAGTCTCTCATTTCAAATACAGGTTTGAGTTTGCCAAAATCTTTTGGAGCGACGAAGTGAAAGGGGCCCTTTTCTCTCCTGTGTCTGCTAAGATGCTCCGGCCTTTGGTTGACTCTGTTGCAACCCCGATTTTCTCAAAGATTAGAGATGTAACTGGTACTATGTCTCTGTCTTTGACCTATCGATTGAGGGGTGCTTCTTATCGTATCTGTGGTGCGCCCTATCGCCCGTCATCTAAGCGATGGAAGCGTCACTATCTTTGTATGCTTTCGCCGTCAGGCGTATTCCCGTTACCTGAGTTGTATGATAGGTATTAGTAAGTCAAGATTTGGGAGTGTTAACGCCGGGTGTCGCACGGGCCTTCATTCTTGATAGGGTGAAACTCGGAGACTTTAATGAAAAGGAAATAGAGGGTCTTTGGACATTTTCTCCAGTTCAGGGGGAGGACTTTCTTGATCGCCTAATCTGTCTCTCCGATGGTACGCTGAGGTTAGCGTAAATTACAATGTGTCGCTCAAGGATTTGCAAAACCTCCTATTGTACCAATGTCTATACTCCGTTCTAGGAAGAAGGTAATGATCTTCCGGTATGGAGTTTTGTTTCGTTGTTACGACAGGCTGAGAGCAGTGCCCGCTCCCTTGTGTTTGGGGGAGTTGGACGGCCGTTCAGCTCTTCGGGACTGTATTTATTCTTTTTTCGGTTGTCCTGCTAAGACAACTTAAAAAGACAGCTAGGAAATCAGACTCTAGGCGTACCTGAGCACTCATGCCTGCAGTCAAATCGATATAGAAAGAGAGGGGTCTGCAGTGCAAGGTCTGTGCGGGACTAGCAATCCCGCGCAGATCAACCCCCGGATTGAAATTTGGACTTCGGTTTCTGGTTTGCCTTTATATGATTATGACAATCGAATTTGTGAAAGTTGTGTGTTTGGCAAACATCATCGGAATTCTTTGAAGGCTAGATCATGGAGAGCAAGTCAACCACTCGAGCTAGTGCATGCCGACATATGTGGTCCAATGCAAACGTTGTCTCTCAACAAAAGTCGTTCTCATCTTTGTTGATGATTTAACTAGGGGTATATTTTCTTAAAAAAAAGAAAGATGACGATTTCCTGTTTTTCTTCAATTCAAAGCTTATGTAGAAAAACAGAGTGGTCATAATTTGAAGGTCCTTCGAACTGGGTGAGTTCACATCGAATTCATTTTTTGAATTTCTTGAAGATGAATGGAATTAAGCGTCATATAACAGCTAGCTACACCCCTCAACAAAATGGTGTAGCAGAGCGCAAGAATAGGACCATCGTTGAAATGGCAAAAAGTATGTTAAAAGGAAAAGGGCTTCCAAACATGTTCTGGGCAGAAGCAGTCGCTACAGCTGTTTACCTTCTCAATAGAAGTCCAACGAAAGCGGTGAAGAAAAGGCACTCCGACGCAATTTTTGCGTCTCCGTGGAAGAAAACCAGAGGTCAGTCATTTTAGAATCTTTGGGTCAATTGCTTATGTTCCTTAAGAAAAAAGAAAAAAGTTTGATGTTCGAGGAATATGACGAATTGTGAAATCGTCAAATCGCCGTAACGACGTTCTGAACTCTTGCATGATAAGGAAATGACGTGAGGTTTCTTGACAGCAAAGCTGCCAGTCACTTGATTCACTATCAACTGAGCATCTCCACAAACCTCAATCACTCTGACACCCATGTCAAGGGCTAAAGTTCACCCTATAATGAGTGCTTCGTATTCTGCAACATTGTTGGTACAAGGATAGTCCAATTTGAAAGCATGCGGGATAACATCTTGTTCAGGAGTTACGAAGACGACTCCAGCACCACCACCAACACGTCGTAGCTGCCCCGTCGAAATAGTTGGCCCATGAAGCTTCTATCTGCATTATTTCTGCCGGCGTTTTCAAGGGAGGTACCGTCGTCAACCGGAAAGGAGGCCAAGAAATCAGCGATAGCTTGACCTTTAATAGCTTTGGGAGGAGTGCAGACAATATCGAATTCGGACAAGCGAAGTCACCACTTGGCTGCACGTCCTGATAGGGGGATAATAGATATCTGACCGGGCTAGCTTTAGTCATAAGTCGAACAGAATGAGCTCAAAGATAATGCCGTAATCTTTGAGCAGCAAAGACTAGGGTAGGGCTAGGCGACGTCTTTTCAGCACGAGAGTAGTTCAACTCAGGCCCTTTCAATATGCGGCTGAGATAGTAGACTGGCCTCTGACGGCCTGATTCGTCTTCTTGAGCAAGTAACGCACCTAGCGATCTCTCCATCGTCGACATATACAATATCGACGGGCTTTCCTTGCTGTGGAGGCATGAGTACCCGAGGTTCAAGTAGGTCCTTCTTAACCAAGTCAAAGGCTGATTGCGCCTCGGCAGTCCATTGGAACCTCTGACTCTTCTTCGTCAGTTGGAAGAGTGGCAACAGCTTCTCTGCTAACTGGGGTAGAAATCGTCGGATGTACGAGAGACGTCCAATAAAACTTTGTAGTTCTCTCAGATTCTTGGGAGAAGGCATATCGACGGATGGCCTTGGTCTTCTGAGGATCAACACTAATGCCAACTCGACGAAGAATTCACCCGAGAAACTTCCCTGCAGTGACTCCAAAAGCACACTTCGCTGGATTCATGCAAAAGGTATTTGAATATTACAGCCTACACTGATGCAGACTGGGCTGGATCACTTGACGACAGGAAGTCTATGGGTACTGTGTCTTTATGGGAGCAAATTGGATCTCGTGGAAAAGCAAGAAGCTGTCAGTTGTATCCAGATCAAGTGCAGAAGTAGAATACTGAGCATAAAAACGAGGGCAACTGCTGCATGTGAACTAACGTCGGATGAAACTCCTTATGAGTGAGATAGAAGCTTATCAAGGCCCTTGACTATGCTTTGTGATAATCAAAGTGCCTGGCATTATTGCTGCAAATCTGGTTTTCCATGAGTGAACCAAACATATTGAAGTTGATTGTCACTTTGTAAGGGACAAGGTTCTTTCTGGGAAAATCATCACACCCCCCGGAAGGGGCAAGACATTAGCTACGAAAGCAAGGATCAAATTGCCGATATATTTACAAAAGGAGTTGGAAGAGTTCGCTTTGAGTATCTTGTTGACAAGCTGGGAGCCCTGGATCTTCATTCTCCAGCTTGAGGGGGAGTGTTAGAATAAATAAGTGTTTAGGATGAAGTGATAGATTTTATGCTTTATGCAGTGTAGTAGGATTAGACTGAATTAGTCATTTGATTTTTCACATTATTTGTTGGTTGTAAGGGCACAGTTGTCTTTTTGCCCAATTGTATTGTATTTAGCTTAAGTGTGACGCTACTCTTTTTGCTTTTGAATGGAATAGGATTCTTTCTTCATTCCGACGTTTTTTACATAGTATCAGAGCAATAGATCCTTTCCTTAGCTTTGAGAAACCCTAGCATTGGCGTGTGATCGTGGAGCATATGCATCACACGTAAGATCCGCCTTGTAGTTTTCTTTTTTTTCTCCTCTTACATTACTTTTTTTATGCCCTTCCTCCAAATCTCGATCTGTTACTCTTTACTTGGGTCGTTTTTTGTTCATATACCTCCGGCTCTCTATTTGACATTATTTCCTTATTTTGAATCTAAAAAATTGACTTCTAGGCAGTTGGGACGCCACAACTGTTTTTACTTCAGTTCTGCTCTGCCTCTTTTTATTGTTATCAGCAGTCACGCAAAGTTAACTAATTGCCCTACTTCTTTCTTTTTTATGAATCAAGTAAGATATCTTTCAAAATGATATCTTATTCAGATATCTTAAAATGATATCATCGATCAGATCTTTTTTAAGTCCTCTATTGAATCAAGTAAGGTAGCATCCTAATTGCTACAAGTGGATCCTTGGCACCCTAGTTCCCACCTTTAAATTCACAAGTTTCAATTACTATTATTCACAATTACTCTCTCAATTATTCAGATTTAGATTTAGATCTTCTTCTAGTTCTAGTTTTAGTTACTTTTAGAAGTGTACAAGTTTAGTCCCCGTGGATTCGACCTCGGTCTCACCGAGATTATTACTACATCGCAACCTAACACTTGGGGTTGTGAACACTTATGATTTATCTTTGGAAGTGCTTTATAAAAATTGAGGTTATATTGTACAACGATCACGTGCGGTTGAACATCGCCTTAGGCTCAGAGTAGAATTAGCGCATCCGCAATGTGGTCGAGGTATGCTTGTGGCCCTCACATGGTCAACTAACTCTCTTTGTGGAAAGCTTTCATTCTTTTTAATGATAACGAATAACTGAATCACTATCCATAGGATTTTGGTCTATTTCGTAGTTAGTTGCCATTAACCCAAGGGGAGTCCTCGCTCTGGTACCACTTGACGTAGGGAGAGGCATGATGAGGTCAATCACCATCTTCCTCAGGGGATATCTACTCCAAATCAATGGAGCTCTCTGAACTCCTCACAGAGTTTCCTTGAATCCATGAGGGATAAAAGTAGAAATAATTTCTAATAAATTCAAAATAACTTGATTGATGATTAAAAAAAGAAAAAACAAGATTACAACTCTTTAAATAAGGAACTTAAACCTAGGATGAAGTTTTAGACTTAATCTTCAATTCAGACACACTAAAAATGTGACTTACTATAAATAATAAACTTACTATTTATATATGACCTCTATTCCTACTAGACTTCATGGTTTTTGGCTAAAAATAGTAAGTGTCCAATTTAATTTTTCTAAGCCATTTTCATGTTGGGCATGACTTCTATAACTCAAAGGATCAAAAGTTATACTCCAATTAAAACTTAGTATTTATAGTAAAAACAAAAATACATGGGACTTTTGACTGTCGATCTGATACAATCTCACAAATCCATTGTGGGCAACCCAACATAGTGGGGTTAGTTGGCTTAAGTAGATTCCCATACCCCAAAATCATATATAATATGTAGAAAAACTTGTCCAGGTTTGCAAGATACAACTGATTTAAGGTTCTGATGGTCGGGATCATTTCCGCTTCCGATCAAGCCCTCTCTAGTCCATCTTTGCCATGAAAGTGTTTGTAACCCACTTTACATCACATATCCTAGAGAATCTTGATATGCACAACATGGGATCCTCTCTTAGAATCATATTTGCCTTCTAATCACTTGATTAGTGAGGGAACATTGGGAGTCAGTCTCAACTGGTATGACAGTTTAAGGCCTGCACTCGGCCTTACAGACATCTTGTTCATCCTTATTATGGGAAAAACTATGGGTATGCAGGATCAATAAATTAGGTGAATAGAAAAAAGGTGATAAAGATATTTAGCTCACATATAGTAACAGAAGTCGGGTGGAACTAATAAGGTAAATAAGTTTGGACCACACTTAGTGCCTCATCAGTGGGAGGTCTAGTTTCATGGCATGAGTGTTATTGATCGATAGGGAGCAATGTGAGCACTTGCAACACTGCATTGGAAAGAATTTTAACATTTATCAGAAAACTAGGTATTAGATGTTATGGTATTGCATTTCTTTTAATTAAGACAGAGATAAAAAAGCACACGCTAAGGTTTCTTGAAATGAATATGATCTATAATCGTCAAATGTTTGTAAACCCGAGCTAAGAATTGCATCATAAGGTGCTCAGGGTCATTGGGCGTACAGACATCACAATGTTGTACGCGTTATAGAAAATTAAGGTTTAATTGACAATTCAACTTTTGATATCTGTTATCATTATGCATGCATAAAGTGAAATGAACAAATAAAGTTGGCTATGATTGAGGCTAAGGCATCTCTTGAGAGAGATGATTAGACCACTTGGAAGTCTCCATACGAGTTATACCTTATATGAGATTTTCATGTTCCGTACTCATTATTAATATCTATGTCATTGGGAATATTGACATTTGTGATCACACCCGGTCCCACCTTCACAAACGAGGTGACGACCAGTGAGGTCTTACGTTGATAGTTCCAATGGACCGGATAATTTAGGGTACTTTATGGGATCTATTAAAATGTCTAGTAGAATCTCAAGCTCGTTAAGGAAGTACTAAATAATATATTGTATACTATATATAGAATGCCATGAATGTCCCAAGTGAGAGAATTTTTAAAATTATGGTCCACACATGACATATTTATATCTAGTAATTCAATGATCGGTTTAGATCAAGTACATGACTATCAAGGTGGGGCTCACATTATGTTCAGTGTGCATAGTTTTATGAGGCGTGTAGTACCATTTACAACTTTGTATAGAGTTGAATTGGAAGCGTTCTACTCTTGCTTGAAAGGAGTAAGGAAATACATGTAGTGGGAAAGTCCTACCATGGGTGGATTCTTCCCATAGCCAAACTATTATAAGGAGTATCTGGTCCCCAATTCCCCGATTCTACACACAAAGATACGCACATCTTTCTTCCCATTGAAGAGCATATAGGTGTAAGTGTAGCAGAGGTGGAAGACTAAAAGACAACACATCATCCAACAGCCTCGACAGACGACATAATGCCCGATCAAGGTATGTATTTAAAACTAATTAAATGTCCTAGATTGATGCTAGTGGAGATTATTGGATCTGCTGTGATTTATTCATCAGATTTGAGATGGGAATGACCAAATGGTGGAGAATTTTGAGAATAAACCACTGATTCAATTCAAATAGGTAAACTATTTTGGCTTTGCACATAGGTTAAGTTAATTAGTGGCTTCTTTTCTTTCTTTTTTTTTCTTTTTTTTTTTTTTTTTTAATTTTCATTTATGAGAAAGCAAACTTAATATAACAGGGAATCTAGAGAAATGGGAAGGAAGGTAACTTGATTAATGAGGTAATAAAATTAAAGTTAATTTAAACAAGTACTGGGATGTAAATACCATAAAAATGTAGTAATATGTAAGAATGAAAAAGAGCTTGAATTTAATAACAGTAAGGGCTTACATCATGTTCATTAAGCAATGGGAAGGCGTATCCTTTAGGTTTTTTAGAAAATTGAAATGGAGATTCAGCTTTCAATATATCTTGCATCGTGATCCGTGGGATAGGTACAGTTTCAGGTGGGCATGGATACCTGAAGTCATGCTCTATGGGGATTGGACGATTTTTCACCCATTTTGGATAGGAAGTGGGCGTTGTCTTTTTAGTCTTCACTTCTTTATAAAAAGTGGGCCTCGACCGTAAAACATGCATATAAAACTAACATAAAATATAAGTCACATCAATGGAATTCAAACAACGCATGAGGTGTGCCTTTTCATGTCTATTACACACATGTACGGAGAAATAGTCGTGTGAGGTCGACTTTACGGGGTCTTCCTATGAGGTGGAGCTGTGTGGGCCCTACTATGATGTTTGTCGGACATCCACACCATGCATTAGGTGGGTCCCCTGTAGGTCATCATATTCAAAAAATCAACTGTATCTAGAACTCAAGTAGGCTATGGTATTTGAAATTATGTGAAATCATGCCTAAAACATTTGAAAGCACTTGGTAGGGCTTACCTGAGTTTTGATACAAATGATGATTGATGGGCCCTTCATCCAATTGGGACACACGCAATAGATGGTCTGGATGTGTGAACCACATCTCATTGAGCTATATAAATGATTACGAAGGTTTTAATGGGTGGCTATCCACAGTTGTCTGCAATGAAGCCCACCTAAGTCATGGATTAGCCTAATTTCAAAGATTGTGGCCCACCATAAAAGGGTGCATCCGACTCATGGGGTAGATGTCTTATAAATATTATGGTGAGGCCCACACAGTTCAACCTCATTGGAAACCTCCGGTAAGGTTGACCTCACATTACCTTTTTTTATTAGAGGTATAAACACATGTATACACACACTTGTTGCAGCCTAGCCGAGTTTTCGATTGAAATGAGCTTACCACGCGGAGCCCAACGGACGTGCGTGTGTGTGTGTGTGTGTGTGTGTATATATATATATATATATATATATATATATATATATATATATTATATATATATATGCTCAGCTGCACGCCATTCATACGGAACTTGGTGGGCCATGGAAAAAGAAAACAATTTCCTCTCTTGATTTGCATCTCTCTTTGCTATGGCCCATCAGAGTTTTAGATCAGGGTGAAACTTACTTCCTTAGGATTTCATGAGATGCTGCATCACATGGACCATTTGGATTAGACGCCCATGACATGTGTGCAATGGTGAACACGTACACAGGTGAGCATGCCTCTTTCTATATATATAGAGAGAGAATCAAACTGATTAGATGATATGATCCTGTGGATCGAAAGTTGACCGTCTTTATTCATAGCCATCATAGCTGGATGTGATCGCAAGGATTGGGACAAAGTGATTCTTTGGAATAATCCAATATTGAAGATGGCCCACATCAAATAGGTGGTTGATATTGTTGATTCCACCCATTTTCATTATGATTGATCGCCTGTTCTGCAGGCTATTGATGGGATGCGTTATTTTAATTGGTGGCCTATATAATAACATATAAGCATGGCCTCAAAACCAGAATGAATGTATCAAGCTAATTCCAGGCACATCTTGAGCTCTGCCCATCCACAAATATACACGTACCAATAAATAAATCATGTGAAACATCTAAGCTCTCCATTAGATGGGCCATACTATTTCTCAATAACTAGAATAAAAACCAAAAAACAAAAAACAAAATTACCTTGACCGTGTGGTTCTTGAGCAAAGGATGATCTAATGAAGGTTGATTATATATATCAACACAGTCGAATATTTGTCCACTGTCCATCTGTAACAAATAAATAAATAAATAAATAACAAAGGGTCATGGTGTCACCACCATAATAACAGGATTTTAGGAAAAATAAAATAAAAACCGAACATTATTAGATGCGGTCCACGAGTTAATAAACAAAATTTGATCATTGCTTTGGTCGGCCCATTAACTATTGATCAGGATCTAATGTTGTAATCTTTTAAGCTGCGGTCCTGATGACGTGCCGTGTCTCAAAACTTCGTAAAAAAAGGCCCATGCAATGGTTGGGCCATGTGATTTGGGCTGTGCTCGGCCCACTCCCAGAAAGCTGCTTTTGATATGAGCTGTTCGTTTGTTGCGTCCCTGTCATGCATGATATATGAAAAAAAATGCTCTTGAAACTTCAACTGTTGGCAAGGCTGTTTTTACAGACACTTGGACCCAGCACCATTAATAGACAGGCTTGATTAATTTTAGGGCCCAAGCCCAGCCCTACGTACTGTATTGCAGTAAAGCCCATTCACAGTCCTAGTGATTTTAGGTGCATTAGCATTTACCATTCAGAACACCTCACAGCCATCCACACCGTCCATCTGGTGGGTCCACTACGATGGGCGGGAACGGATTAGGTGAGACTCCGATTCCACCGAGGTGCATGGGACCCCTAACTGTGGGGCCCACCTTGATGTATTTAACTACATCCACAGCGTCCGTCTGTATCCAAAAAATGAAGCAGATTCAAATCTCAGATGGACCATTAAAAACTTCTTGTGGGCTACCAAAGCTTTGGATCAAGATGATATTTGTATGGTCTCTTCATATATATATATATATATATATATATATATATATATATATATATATATGTGTGTGTGTGTGTGTGTGTTTGTCTTTGTGACCTTATATCAACATATTGGATGGCAAATAAACATTCCAGTGGACTCCATGAAGTTTTTAATGGTGGGGATTCAATCATGACTGTTTCCTGTGGTGTAGTCCACATAAGATTTTGGCATCTTCATTTTTGAGATCATGCCCTAAAATGAGCTTTGAAAATGATTGGACGGTGTGGATTAAAGGCACATACATCACTGTAAGCCCCACAGTCAGGGGTCCCACCAAATCCGCGGTTGGATGGGTGAGGCTGCGAAAAGAATCTCCCGTGGGACAATCCTATCCACTCAATTAGTGACTTGTAAATCGACAGTTCTTTAAAGAAACTTTTAGGCAATGGTCCACATGCAACATTAAAAATTCCACTTATCCAACCGTTCAAATTATTCTACTTAGGAATTCCTGGTCCATCGCTCATCAATCAAGTGAACCACCATTCCAACGGTCTAGATCACAAAAAAGTGGACAAAATGCATTAAATGTTGATCCCAATGAAAGAGTCCTTCTTGTCTAACCACTACTTGGAAGAGTCCTTGCATTGCATGAAACAATCCAAATTCCTATCAAAACTAATATGATTTCCTTCAAACAAGTACCACTTTCGCAAGGAATTTCACTGGCCACTGAAATCCACGTAGACATGAGATGGAGATATTTAGAGGTCTGGGTAGATCTGAGAAATGATAATACAAATCTAATACTACATTTCCAACTAAATGGCTTGTAGGGCCAAAAATGTGTTGGAGAACTGGCGTTGCAGAAGTACCTTAATCTGGATTGAAATAAAAAATAGAAAATGAAAATCCAAGCAACTATGCAAAGAATACATGATTTTTATGTAGAAAACCCTTGTGGATCAATTACTATCCAGATAAGATTATATGGATGGAGAGAACTTGCAGCCAAAAATCCTAGCTTTCTTTTTTACAGGCTCTTAAAAAACTAAAAGCAACTAAAATTCGTAATTCACTTTTAATCCCGACATAACTTACCCTAAAAGCTACTCTTTCATCAGAGAAATATGAAAAATACCTGTAACACCCCTGACCCTCAATATTCGAGTATTAGATGTCCTCGAGTGTTACTCGAGATTTGGATTGGATTTTGCACCTGCACATGCACACACGATTGAAAATCTAGAAAATTTAGAGACCTTGAATGCGACGTATCTTGGGAGCCCCGGACTCCATAGATCGTCACCAACTTACACCCCGAACAAACCTAAAAACTTAAGATTAGAAGATAGAAATCACAAACAACCTTTAGACCCTTTATATGACAAGGAAGCACACTATTGGTCCAACTGACGGTCTGTCGATTCCTGTTGGTCTGACCAATAGCAGTCATCGATTCGACTAACGGGTCGCATAAGTCACTTAAACCTGACACAATTTGGAAAAAGCTAGGGGTATAAATACCATTTTCCCCTCATTTGGGATATGCCACCAAAATCCTAGGATTCTTAAAAGAGAAAAAGGGAGAAAGAAGAGAGGAAGGAGGAGAAATCAAGAGCGAGAGATAGAGAGAATGAGATCTCTTAGGGTCATCTTTCGCTAGAACTAGGTCATGTGAGCTTTTCAGTGTCTTTCACTTAGTGAAATCACTCTCCCTTGCTAGGTAAGAGACCTCTAGCCTAGTAGATGTGATTTTCCCTAACTCTTTAGTGTTTTGAAGCCATTAGGGTTGGGAATCACTTGTGGTTTTCTAAATCTCAGATTCTAATATTAGGGTTTTGTAAATGTTAGGGTTTGGGTATTGATCGTCGATTCTAATGGTCCGTTCTCTTGCAGGAGAAGCATTTGAGAGTGCTTCGTTGGGGTTTTGGGTTTGTGTGCTGATCTTGAGCCCTCGTCCACCAAATTGAATTGAAAATTGATCTATTTGAGGTAGGTAAGCACTAATTCTTTGTTTAATATTTAATTAGGGTCATTTTTAAGTCATTAACACTAGCCTTGTGCTATAACTTAGGGTTTGGAGCATTTCCCCCAAATTTCCTACATTTAGGCCATGCGTCAGTCGAGAAACCCCAACTTTGAGGTGACGATTTACTCTTCAAGCTTTTCCTCAACATTTTTGGTCTTAGGATAGTCTTAATAGTTGAATAATCATGCTCATTAGCTATGAGTCGTGTAATAATTCTTATAACCCATCTCACATGTGTTAACTTAGGATGAATTGCTAGAATTCCTAACTTTAAAATCTTGTATATAAACACATAACATGTTTAGTCCTTGTGTAGGTTGATTCACATATGTGCACTCTTTAACATGCTTTTAATTTCTTGAATACAACACTTGCCTTGTATGCTTTACATGAACATGCATTACAACTTGTTTGGTATGATTCATGTGTATCACATGCTAAAGTGTTTAGGTTATGAAATGTGACATTCGAATACCCTTTGGAAATTGTGAAACTTTGTGAATTGCGGATGGAAGTCAGTGGGTTGGGATTGTCCCATTTGTGGAAAATCTGATTCATATGGTTGAACACACTTGTACGAGATTGTTCCCTAAACTATTAGCCATCTTGGGTTGGGTTAAATGGAATTTGGTTGTAGGATTATCATCACTTGTGAGCTATTGTGCCTTGTTGGCTTTATGGGGTGAATCTAGTTTACCGTGTCCTTTGACAAACTTGATTGCCTTTTTGGCTTTATTGGGAGGAACCCATTTGGTCGATTTTATGCAAAGTTGTGATGGTAAGGTATACTTGTTGGATCAAGATCAATCACTAGTTATAGGGGTTTGTTTGGGTTGTTTGCGAATTAGACTAATAAAGGTTGGGTTAATCATGCATTCATGACACATAGACGTTATCAACAGGCTAATCCAGATGTTGTTATAGGTTGTGCAATTATGCACTTTCATTGGCTCTTAGACCACTATTTGAACAATCCTTTTAGTGAGCCCAGATGCCACACTCATTGCATGGTAGATTTTATCCCCACAGCCAGCTGGATGAACATCTCTAGCGTGATGAACATTTATTCATTCATGCATTTAATAAGATATATTATACCTATTATTGTGTGTATATTTTTTCTTGAAATTATACTTGATTATATGTCATGTGAGTTATCTTGAGGGGATTTCTCATTGAGTTGGCCACTCATGATTCAATTTTTCCGACCATACAGTAAATGTGGGAGTAGATGAGGGTGGTGATCCTTATGAGCGTGACCTATTAAAGGGCGACGAGCATTTCACCGAGGAGAAGGTGGCTAGGGTGGCTAAGCTACACGAGCTCAACAAATATGTGGCTAGCTTACTTCTTTTAAGTAGTTCTTTTTGTATCTATATACATTAGGTTCATGGTGGATTGTACATACCCTTGCTGAGGGTATTGTTTTGAATTTTATATACTTTGAATGTTATCCCTAATTTTCTCTTGCATGGTTATATCACTTATCTTTGATATCCCCCTTATGAATAAAAGCTACTATGATTTGTGTGTCGTTAATATGATTATGTGGACAGATGGGAAACCACCCATCTATAGTATTTCATAGTGTGATATTCGAGCTTTTGTTATGAGCGTAGTGCACTTAAGCAGTAAGAACCGGGCGATACAATATCCCTCGAAGGGTCCACTAAGACTTGGGCCTTGTTAGTATGTAAAACATAGATCATATGGGCTTAAAAAGTGAATAAAAACATAGTGATTTTGGCATCGCAATTTTAACAATCTCCACCTTGATAACAGAATTACTTCCTTTCCTTACCAATCTTCTTATAAGCATCGTCATCATTGTTTCGTGTACACTCCATCTCTATTACTTTATTGTCAAGCCCAATAAGTTAAAGCAAACTTGAACTTCTTTCTAAGAATGACCTTCGTAACCATGTCCACCAAATTTTCATTGGTGTTAATCTTCTCAAAAGTAACATCTCTTTCTTCTAGCATATGTGTAGGAACGATCCCTATCTTGCATATATTGAAGTAACTATTTCACTACTTTTCAATGTTGTCTGTTAGGGTTTGACATATATATGCTTACAATACCAACTGCATGTGAGATATCTGATCTTGTACAGACCATTACATACATAAGACTGCCAATTACACATGAATATGACACACAAGACATATACCGCTATGTGGGGAGTGCTAATCGGTTTCGCCTTTTTCAGTATGAACTTGACTAGAACCTTCTCAAGATATCCTCTGGAGACAAATATAGCCTGCTCCTCTCCTTATCCCTATATATATTAATGTCAATATATAAAATTGAGCATTCAACATGTTAATTTCAGATATGTTATGGCTAGCAATAAGCATTTCATTAATACATAACACTAGAATGATGAATTCTCTTTCATTTGGTGCTCTAAAATAAATAAAATTATCAAACTCACTTCTAGTAAAACACTAACTCAATATATAAAAATTAAAATTCTTATACGATTGCCTAAGCGACTGTTGCAAGATATATAACGACCTATTTAACCTGTAAATAAGATCCTTCTTTCTTTATACCTTGAACCTTTTTGGTTGCTTCATTTAAATCTGCTTTTCTAATTTTTCATATAGAAACGCAATTTTAATATCCAACTATTCTAATTTCGCATTATATTAGGTAACTAAAGCTAATGCAAATCTGATAGACACCTGCATTACCACTGGCACAAAAATCTCACTTAAGTTGATACATTCCTTTTGAGCATAGCCATTTGCTACCAATCTAGCCTTGTACCTATACAGTTTCTTCCAGAATATCCACTTACACCTTTTCATCTTCCTCTTAATGAGCAAATCAACTAACTCTCATGTTTGATTTTTATACAGAGAATCCATCTTTTCATTCTTAGCTACCATCAACTTTTTTGCATCTTTATCTTCTAAAGCTTTTTGAAAAGTAGATAGATATGCTCATCTGTAATGAGAGAAAATGCAATATTAAAGTCATCCATGTATCTCAACGATAACCTGTGGTTCTTCAGTAAATTTCTCCTTACAGGCGATGGCTCTACCTCTTCCTGTACTTTAACCCGTGGCTTAGGTTCCTTAAGTGTCTCACTCTTATCTAATTCCATATCAACAACTGACTTCTTCATTTTCTTTTGCTCATCTTTTTTAAACAAGGAACCTTCATCAAATTTGATATCCTTACTAATAATGATATTCCATGAAGCACTATCTAACAATTTGTAACCTTTAGCCCAATCATTATAGCTAATAAACATGCAATTTTTTGGTCGTTGGTTTAACTTATCTCTCTAAACAAATGATACATTAGAATAAGTATCACAAGAACCAAAAAATCCTCTAACTCGTGTAATTAATTGCCTGACCACCCCATACTTCCTCTGGAATTTTACAATCAATTGTTATAAAGGGAGATAATACACCCCACTATCAGTTCACAGTTAGCCACCCCTACTAGGGAATCGATACTAAGACCTCATTGTTGAAACGAGGTATCCTTCACTCAGTTTACCACTTGAGCTATGAATCAAGGTGTGTTATAAAGGGAGACCTATTCACCATATAACAAGCCATAAAAACAGTTTCAACCCATAGCTCTTTGTCCAACCCAGAAATTTCAAAAAGAGTCTGGCTCATATGTTTTGCTATACCATTCTGCTCTGGTATATGCCTCATTGTGTTGTGCCTGAACTTTTTCACATTCTTGCAATACTGATAAAATTCTCTTAAAGTAAATTCTTCATCATTATCTGTCCTCAGAACTTTTACTTTCTACCCTTCAACCATCGCTTTTCATATCTTGAAAGTGGTAAATAAATCGAATTTATGTTTCAATATAAACCCAAACCTTCTTAGATAAGTTGTATATAAATGTGATAAAGTAAAACGATTCTCTTATAAGAAACAACGAGCGATGACTCCCATACATCATAATCCACGTAATTAAGTTTCCATTTATTAACATATTGCTTGATTTAAAACAAGACCTCGACAGTTTTCCATATATGCAATACTCACATATATCTGAATCAAAGCTTTTAAAACTGGGAATTAACTTACGATCGAGAAGTACCTTTATACCTCATTCGCTCATATGGCCTAGGCGCGCATACTACAAACGTGTCGATTTAGAATTTAATACAGATGTTGCAGAAAACTAGGAATTAACTTACGATCGAGAAGTACCTTTATACCTCATTCGCTCATATGGCCTAGGCGGGCATACTACAAACGTGTCGATTTAGAATTTAATACAGATGTTGCAGCTCCACTACATATAGTATTTATTAACATGTTTTTTGATTTAAAACGAGACCTCGACAGTTTTCCATATATGCAATACTCACATATATTTAAATCAAAGCTTTTAAAACTGGAAATTAACTTACGATCAAGAAGTACCTTTATACCTCATTCACTCATATGGCCTAGGCGCGCATACTACAAACGTGTCAATTCAGAATTTAATACAGATGTTGCAGCTCCACTACATATAGTATTTGTGATCAACCAGTAAAGATTACCACTCCATTGTGACTTCATTACTATAAGAGCCCATTTGAAACCTTTAGGGCAACATCATAACTGACGAATTTATAACCAATTACTTCTAAAGCTCCTAGAGAGATCAAATTCTTCTTCATGTCTGAAATATGCCTTACATCTATTAGAGTACTCTCCACCCTATCAAACATCTTGATGGAAACTAAACCAATTCTAATCATCTTACGGGCATGATCATTACTTATAAGAACCAACCTACCAATATATCCACTAT
Organism: Magnolia sinica; assembly: GCF_029962835.1. Classification (NCBI taxonomy): domain Eukaryota; kingdom Viridiplantae; phylum Streptophyta; class Magnoliopsida; order Magnoliales; family Magnoliaceae; genus Magnolia; species Magnolia sinica. The sequence continues at coordinate 21,878,776 of NC_080583.1, read as the reverse complement.
ATGTGGTAAACTAACTGATAGGAGCATTGCACAAAAACCTTAGGATCTCGCCTCTCAAAACACCAGAATTATGGGATATAATAAAGCAATGAAATAAATCAAAGCACAAACCACAAGACATAAGAGATTTTGCATAGAAAACCCTCAAAGAGGTAAAAACCACGGAATCTCATCCAGAGCAACAATTCATTATGAAGAAGTTGATGAACAATAAGAGAATAAAGAAAATGAAGAAATCTCATCGATCACAAGGACGTAGAAGCGCTGAGACGTCAACTACGAAGTAGATCACGTCTACGAGTAGAACCCTCCCTTCCACAAGCTTCCTTTCTCTCTATTTTCTCTCTCTCTCACCTTTGATAACCCTAAAACCCTTTAGAAACCCTTAAGATAGCTTTAAGAAACCCTCTTGCATTGCTCTAAAATAACCTTAGGACCCCTATTTATAATTTAAGCAACTCCCTTTCTTACCTCTTGCGAAACTGTATAAACTTTATGCAGTCCGCACCAAATCCGAACTAAATCTACGTAACCCTCGATTAGTCGAGCAGGTTTCTCGACCGGTCGAGCGGCCCACTCGACCGGTCGAGCCTAACCCTCGACTAGTCGAACACCGTGGAATTCCAAAACAAATAGCTCGCTAGATTTTAAGTCGAGCACCGCTCGACTGGTCGAACAGCCTACTCGACCGGTCGAGCAGTACCCCTAATTGGTCGAGCAGCACAGTAATGCTAATATTTATGGCATCCGATCCGCACCACATCTACTCTGAACTGAGGAGGAAAATTTCATCAAATCTCTCCCTTTCCGACTCAGGAAGAATTCGCCTTCTTCAAGCCAGTCAGGTTTCTACAAACATCAAACTTGCCCTTGAGCAATATCTTTGTCATCATGTCTGACCCATTATCATCCGTGTGGACCTTCTCAAGTTGTAACACCTTCTATTCTAAAGTATCCCCGATCTAGTGATAACGATTCTCTATATGCTTCGACTTGGAATGCTAGCATGGATTTCTGTTCAAGTGTATAACACTTTAACTATCGTAATAGACCAGTGCTGCTCTTCCTTCAAGCTAAGTTCCTGTAGGAACCTTTTTATCCAAAGTATTTCTTTACATGCCTCTTTGACCGCAATGTACTCGGCTTCTGTCGTCGATAATACTACGACCTTCTGTAGCTTGATCTACCAAGAGACCGCTTCCTATGCAAACGTGAACATGAACCCCGATATAGACTTCCTGAAGTCTATGTCACCTACCATATCTGTATCTGTGTAGCTTTCTAACATAGATTTTTCATCACCATAGCATAGGCTCAACCTGGATGAGCCTCTTAGATACTGCAATATCCATTTCACCATTGCCCAATGTTCTTTGCCAGGATTGGCAAGATACTAGCTGACAACACCAATCGCATATGTTATGTCTGGGTGCGTACACACCATAGCATACATCAAACTTCCTACTGCTGATGCGTAGGGTATCTTCCTCATCTCATCCACCTCTACCTTCGTCTTGGGACACTGGTTATCGCTCAATTTGAAGTGACGATCTAGTGGAGTATTGACCGACTTCGCTGCATTTATATTGAACCGCTCTAAGATTTTCTCAATATACCACTCTCGTGACAACCAGAGTTTTCTGCTGCTTCTATTACGGGTTATCTCCATTCTTAGGATCTGTTTAGCCGGGCCCAAGTCTTTAATCGCAAACGACTTACCCAACTTCTGTTTCAGCCTATCGATCTTCTTGATATCTTTACCTACAATGACCATATCATCAACGTATAACAGCAGAACTAAAAAATCACCATCGGAGAACTTGTGCGTGAACACACAGTGGTCCGACTCCATTCTGTCATATTCATGCTTTAACATGAACGAGTCAAACTTCTTGTACCATTGCCTTGGAGCTCGTTTCAACCCATATAAGCTCTTCCTTAGCCTACACACCATATGCTTTTTACCCTTGACTTCGAACCTCTCTAGTTGGTGCACGTAGATCTCTTTTTCTAAGTCATTATGAAGAGATGCAGTTTTAATATCTAACTGCTCTATCTCCAGCTCCAGATTCATGCTAGCCACCAACCTAAGCAACACTCGTATGATGTCATCTTCACCACTGGTGAGAATATCTCCTCGAAGTCTATACCTTTCCTTTAGTCAAATCCTTTCATCACAAGTCTGGCTTTGAATCTCCTTTGTGAATTCTTCTGCTTAACCTTCTTTCTGAACACCCACTTGCTACTTAAAGCTTTCTTGCCCTTAGGTAATTTCACTATATCATAGGTGTGGTTCTTATGTAAGGATTTCATCTCCTCTTACATAGCTTTCAACCACTCCCCCTTATGCTCATCGGCTAAGGCTTTAGAATAATCTTCTGGGTCTCCCCCAGCAGTGAGCATAATGTACTCATGCAGTGAGTACTTCTTGGATGGATGTTTGTCCCTAGATGACCTCCTTAGCTGTGGCTTAACAGGTGGATCAAGTGGAAGCTGCTCCCCCAGTCCATCTTCTTTAGGAACTCCCTCGTCCTCTGTACCTTGTTGTACTCCTCCGTCATCAGGCACCACAGGAGGAATAACTAGATCCATGTCCTCTAGCTCACCTGAACCAGGATGGATCCTCTTTGGCTTACAAATGTCTTCTATACATTACTCTTCAAAGAAAACCACATCTCTGCTCCTGACGAGCTTCTTCTCGGTCAGATCCCATAATCTGTAACTGAACTTTTCATCACCGTACCCCAAGAACACACATTGTTTGATCTTCGTATCGAGCTTGGACCTCTCGTCCTTTGATACGTGAATGGATGCCCTGCATCCAAACACCCTAAGATAACTGTATGATGGATCTTGTCCAGGCCACACCTTCTTAGGTACTTCTCCATTCAACGAGGCTAATGGAGACTTGTTTAACAAATACACTGCCATGTGCAGTACTTCTCCCCAGAATGTCTTGGACAACTTTGCATGGAATAACATGCATCTGATTCTCTCTACAATTGTGCGATTCATTCGCTTAGCCACATCATTATGTTGGGGGGTCTTGGGAACCGTCTGTTCATGCCATATGCCTAAGGACTTACAATACTCATGGAAGTCACAAATGTATTCACCACTATTGTCAATGCAGATGTACTTTAATGATCTGCTTGTCTCTCTCGACCATAGCATGAAACATTTTAAATACACCAAAGACCTCATCCTTGATTTCAAAGCATAAACCCAAACCCTCCCAGATGCATCATCTATAAAAGTGACAAAATACAATGCCCCACCCAAGATTTTTGTCCTCATAGGACCACAAACATCAGAACAAACCAAATCTAATGCATGTATTTTATTAACATGGGAAGTAGACTTAACAAATGAAACTCTATACTGTTTCCCTAATAAATAGTCAATACAGGTTTTGAGAAGTATACCTGTCACGTCTGGAAGGAGCCACTTCTTTACTAGTAGCTGAAACCCCTTTTCACTCATGTGGCCTAGACGCTTGTGTCACATGTCAATAGCTAAATCTTCCGTTGCGTTCAACCCACCCTTGCACATACTGACACTTGTCTTGCAAAAGGTGCAACATTTCTTTCCTCTTGCTGCGATCAACGAACCCTTGATGAGCTTCCAATGCCCACTATTAAATCAGCTTTCATAGCCATCATCATCAAACCTTCCTGTCGACATCAAGTTGAGATGAAAGTCTGGAATGTGCCTTACATCCCTAAGAACCAATGTGCAGCCTACATCAATCTTCACATAAATATCACCGACCCCTACTATCTTCGATATGCCAGAATTTTCCATCTTCAGGGTCCCAAAGTCACCTGACTTGTAGCTTGTGAAGAGATCCCTACGTGGAGTCGCATAAAACGAGGCTCCCGAGTCTATCACCCAGTCAGTGTGCTGACTTGTAGCCGTGAGACAAACACCGTGATCTGCTGAAAGAATAATAATAACATCGCCATTTGAAGCGACCGTAGTGGAGTCTGATTCATCTTCCTTTTCCTCTCCTTTTCCTTTCTTGTCATTCTTCTTCTTATAACATTAATGCTTGTAGTGGCTATTCTTGCCACAATTCCGGCATTCAAAATCCTTCCTAGTACTTGACTTGCCTTTTGATTTATCTTGGGCCTTCTTACCCTTTCTGTTCTTTCCTCTCCCCTGTTCTTGTGTCATAAGGGCCTCTTGTTAAGTAGACCCCTAAGACTTCCTCCTTGTCTCCTCATTAAAGAGACAACTAGTTACCTGTTCTATGGACATCTTTCCATCTGGCTCAGAGTTACTCAAAGATACCACAAATGTTTCCCAACTGTCAGGCAATGAGCTAAGTAATAGGAAAGCCTATAATTCATCTTCTAGGACCATCTTCATAGCGGAGAGCTAGTTCAATATATTGCTAACCTCATTCATGTGCTTAGCCACAGAACCACCATCTTTGAATTTGAGATTCACAAGTTATCTTATCAGAAAAATCTTATTACCGGCAATCTTCTTCTCATACAACCCTTGCAATTTCAACCATAAGCTAGTGGCTAAGGTCTCTATAGACACATGGTGGAATACGGAATCGTCTAGCCTTTGTCTAATAAATCCCACTGCCTTCCGGTCCAACTTCTTACAATCATTATCTGACATATCCTTAAACTTTGTTGATATGCCTTGAATTGGCGCATTCAAGTCCTTGCAATAAAGAAAGTCATCCATCTTAACCTTTTATATGGTCCAGTTAGAACCATTGAGACTGATCATCCTTAATGAGCCACTTTTCATAATTCAGAACTGATCCCACTCCGTTCAACCAACCTGGACGCTCTAATACCACTTTGATGGGAGTGTTGCACAAAAACCTTAGGATCTCGCCTCCCAAAACACCAGAATTATGGGATATAATAAAGCAAAGAAATAAATCAAAGCACAAACCACACGACACAAGAGATTTTGTATGAAAAACCCTCAAAGAAATAAAAACCACAGAACTTCATCTAGAGCAACAATTCACTATGAAGTAGAACATTATAACCGATCACAAGCACATACCTCTTGGATCAAACCTTCTTCACTCACGCAGAAGTAAATGAACAATAAGAGAATAAAGAAAATGGAGAGATCTCACCGATCATGAGGACATAAAAGCGCTAAGATGTCAACTATAAAGTAGATCACCTCTACGAGTAGAACCCTCCCTTCCACAAGCTTCCTCTCTCTCTCTCTCTCTCTCTCTCTCTCTCTCTCTCTTTTCTCTCTCTCTCTCACCTTTGATAACCCTAAAACCCTTTAGAAACTCTTTAGATAGCTTTAGGAAACCCTCTTGCATTGCCCTAGAATAACCCTAGGACCCCTATTTATAGTTTATGCAACACCCTTTCGCACCTCTTGCGAAACCGCCTTAAGTTTACGCTGTCTGCACCAAATCCGGACTGACTCTATGTAACCCTCGACTAGTCGAGCCGGGTTCTCGACCGGTTGAACGGCCCACTCGACCGGTCGAGCCTGACCCTCAACTAGTTAAACACCACGGAATTGCAAAACAAATAACTCGCTAGACTTTGAGTCGAGCACCGCTCAACTAGTCGAGTGGCCCACTCGACCGGTAGAGCAGTACCCTCGACTGGTTGAGCAATGCGGTAATGCCAAGATTTGTGGCATTCGATCCGCACCACATCTCCTCTGAACTGAGGAGGAAAACCCCATCACTAACTACTATTATACTTTACCATTATACTCACTATATGTGGTAAACTAACTCCAATTAGGATACATATGGTACGATGCCCCTGTATTCAAGATTCCTTTCTAATAGAAATTTTTGGTCTTGGTCATAGTTATACTCGCTTCGATTAATCATCTAACGTCTCATCCTTATGAGCTTTGAGAAATTGACAATCTTTTTTAAAATGATTTATCTACTAATAATTAGAATACTTAAACTTTCCTTTACCTCTTAACTTGGATCTAGATCGCAGTTTTTCCTTCTCTTGCTCAGACAGTCTTTCCGGAACGAACAATGCATTCATTGAGGTATCTTCACCGCCGCTCTGCTATCACACATACTTTGACTTAAGGGTTGTGATAACAATTTTGATGTCCAAAGTATCCCTATCATAGTAAAGAGTATCAACCAAATACTCGAATGATTTGAATTAGGGCTTTGTCTTTCTTATCAATTTTCAACACAACACTCATCAACTTGTAAACCAGTTTGTTGAATGTGTTAACATGTTTAGATAAATCTGATCCTTATGTAATTTTCAGAGTATAAAACTGTCTCTTCAAAAATAAACTATTGGTAAGAGATTTCATCATATAAATCCTTTCCAACTTCGCCCATAAAATTGCAGCAGTCATCTTATTTATGACATTATAATGGATTTCATTGTCTAAGCACAATTGAATTGTACTAATTGTCATTTGACCAAGTTAATCTCAATCTTCTTCTTTTAAAGATTTCAGATGATGAGTTTTTCCAATTAGTGCATACTACAACCCTTACTAAATTATGATGGCTTTCATCTTCAGTCTCCATAATTTAAATTTATTTTTACCAATGATTTTTTTTGTCTCGAACTTCACAAATGATCCCATTGACGCCATATCTCAAATCCAAACTAACGAACCAACTTGAATTCTCTGATACCACTTGTTGGAGAATCGGCCCTGTGGAAGCACCTTAATTTAGATTGAATCAAACAAAAAAAAAAATGAAAATTTAAGCAACAACACAGAAAACACATAATTTTTATATGAAAAACCCTTGTGGGAAGAAACTACGGCACAAAGTGATGATCAAATTTACTATTTAGAGAAGATTATAGGGATGTAGAAAACTTATAACCAAAAACCCTAGCTCTCTCTCTCTCTCTCTCTCTCTCTCTCTCTCTCTCTCTCTCTCTCTCTCTCTCTCTCTCTCTCTCTCTCGTAAGCTCTCAAAACAATAAAAGCAACCAAAATTTATAACTCACTCTTAACCCCAACATAACTTATCTTAAAAGCTACCATTTCATGAAGAAAATATGAAAAATACCCCTCGCAGGGTCCACTGACAAATAGACCATGTTAGCACGTGAAACATAGGTCATATGGGCTAAAAAAAAGTGAATAAACTTATAGTGATTTTAGTGTCACATTTTTAACAACACGGTGTCTATGTGATATCTTGCCTATTTAGCAAGGTTATCACACCATTAACAGAACACTGCACAAATTTAGTGGATCCACCTATCAAGTGGGGTACACCATATAAAACAATGAACCACCATTAAAAAAAAAAACCCTACTGCATCTAATGATTGGATCCACTCAGTGCCTGTTTGATTTCTATTTCACAATGTAATGTAAATAGTGTAAATAATCATCATTATTTACACATGATGTTTCCTTCACTTATTCCAAAGTTGACAGTAACCGTTTAAAAATTCTGACGCAAAATAGATGCATGGAAAAGTTTAGGGTGCAAAAACTGTGGGCCCCCCATGAGCTACCAAAACTGATGGATGGCGTGGATATAAAACACATATACATCACCGTGGGTCCCATGGTCATGGATCCACCCATGTCCGTAGTTCCCGGCTCTAGGCGTACTCATCTATCCATCCTAACCCATGTTTTTATACTATGGCTGTGTGACGGTTCATATGCATGCACTCTTAAATTGTACACGGCATATTTGCCAATCAAATTAGACCTTGCAAATTGTGGCTCAATTTAGATAGTGCATGGACCAAAACCCTTCTTAAGATCTGAAGTCGCAAGTCATGGTATCTAATGGACGGTTAAGATGAAAATTGTCAATGAGAATTTGATAAACTAATGCCCATTATTTAAAGGTTTGGGTCATCCTAGCCATTGCCATTTTGTGTTATAAACTGTCTGCAGTGTGTCCAACCATTCCAACCGGTTTAGTTCAAGCTATATGTATGTGACTAATTCATAATTTATATTGCTAAGTGTGTGAACCATCAAACTTAAGATTATCACATAGCCCATTTTTTTACAAAGGTGTCTACAATTTTTTATTATTATAAAATTGTATGTGTAATTCTAAAATTTGTATATCATCGTCATCATCATTCTTATTAGGACCGTCCATACCGCTGATGAAAAAAAATTAAAAGGTGCAATTATCCAAACTTATGATAAATTTTCATTCATTGTAGGGAAAGTCACGTGTCATTGAAAAAGATGAAAAAAATGATAACGCTAGGCGTGATGAGTTCGATCACCCATCTTCCTCAAAGGGATAACTACTCCAAATCCGCGGAGCTTCTCTAGAGTCCTCACAGAGCTCCACGAGGGAAGATAGAAATTAGAAGTAATTCTAGGAATCAAAAATTCATTAATGGATAATTTTATACATTAATAAGAAAAAAAAAAAAACTCAAATTTTGTAATTACCAAAATAGCTAAATTCTAATTTTAATAAAACTCTTTTAAAGTCTAATTTCTAAAAATAAAAATTCCAAATAAACTTTTGATAGAAAATTCTAACATGGTTTGGAGTTATTCCTTAAAAAAAGAAGAAAATCTAAAACTCTAAAAATAAAAATAAAAAAGTATATTAAAAACATTTGGAATTACTAAAAATAGTAATTTTTTTCTTAAAATTTCGTTTTAAAGCTGAAATAGCATGTTTTCTGATAAAACAGATAGATGGGACCTACTTTGTTAGTTCATCTCGGATGATCGGTTTCAATAAAGATTGATAGGTTGTGGGTCCCGTAACGATACCTAAATCAAAAGTTATGATCAATTTAGGATCCACTTTCTTTTGATCCAATCATGCTAGGTATGTATATGTGCCTTGTTATACATCAATTCTAAATCTGATTAATTTGTGTGTAGGGACAAACATGGGGTTCGTATGACATCTTGCCTAATTAGCAAAGTTATCACCCACACTGTTAATGGGACATTGTAAAAGTCAAGTAGATTCAACCATCAAGTGGGCCACACTATAGAAAACAATAAACAACTATTCAAATAATAAAATAATAAAAACCTCACACATCTGATGATTGGATCCACTTAGGGTGATGGCAATATCAAATTTTTATGTAGTCTTTACATCAATATGTGAAAGAACCAACCAAAAAATATTGAGTTTTACTCAAAAGAAAAAAGAAAAAAAAAAATGTATATATAAAAAATTAAATGAAATTGCAGATGGATGGCATGCATACTCACTTGCAAATGCAGTCTTATTAATACGAGAGAGTGAGGAGAGGGACACTTTTTTATATCAAATCTAAATGAAGATGGAGAGATGTGGCGGAGAAGCAGAAGCGATTAGGTAGTCGACGGCCAGGATCGCTTAAGAGAAAGAGCTTTTCATGTCTTCACTGGTCTCCTAAACAATTATCTCCGTTTAAAAATTCTCAGGATTAGGAGTTCAGGATCGTTGAATTAGAGTTATTTTGAACTAGTCTACGATGGATTGAGAGAGGTTAGGAAATTCAGGTAAAAAAGAAAAAAGAAAACACTCGAGATCTGTGGGGCCCACAATGGTCTATATGTAAGATCCACTCGTTTCATTAGGTGTGGACCTAGATTTAATTTCTAGGTGTAAAAAAGGTAAGCATGTTTCATTATTCATGTGGGCCACACCACAAAGGAAAACATGTACAGAGAATGCTGACCGTAGGTTTGTGTATGTCGCATATGTTGGTGTTTATATTCCATTTTACCCGATCATCATGTGATCCACACCAGGATAGACATAAAATCAGAGAAACATACGGATCATAAACTCATGTGGACCATACGATGAGAAATTAGATGTCTTAGGTGTGATTTACATTTTTCTTGTCTAACCGCCTACCTTATTTCTTTTACATCTGACTGAATTTTTTCTATATATTGTTATCATTAGAATTATGAGTTCATGGACGGAAGGGATGCTATACATACAACATAATACACCATAAAATACTCTTATGTTGTACAGTCGTGTATTGCACCGCCATGTACACAACTTGCATGACGAGAGGAGGGATGAGAGAGTCTTAACTAACGCGCTATCCTGGCCTGACGACGCGCAGGGACCGGACGCGGTTTCCATAGTGACGCTGCCACTGACCAGTGGTTGGTGCTCCGTGGCCTCACCATGATATATGTGTTTTATCTACTCCGTCCATCCATTTTAAAAGATCAATTTAGAGTTCGAAACCAAAAGTGAGGCAGAAATAAATCTCAGATGGACCACACCAGAGAAAAACATTATTGATTGAATGCCCACCGTTAAAAACCTCCTACGGCCCACTGTAATGTTTATTTAACATCCAACCTGTACCTGTTGATTAAGTCATACGGACCTGGATGAAGGTAAGATTCAAATATCAGCTTCATCCAAAACTTTTGGGTCCTGATCAGTTTTTAATGGTGCCCGTTAAATCAACACTGTTTACTGTGAGGTCGACCTCATGGAAACTTTCCATGAGGTTGAGCTACGTGGGCCCACCATGATGTGCGTCGAACATCTACCCCATCAGTAAGATGCACCATCTCATGGTGGGCCACGAGCTTAAAAATCAAGTCAAGCCTTGACTTGGGTGGGGCACACCACATACAACAATTGAGAGGGGTTACCCTCCCATTAAAACATTTATAATCATTTAATGTGGTTCGCAAATCTAGCCATTGATTATGTGTCCCACTTGAATGAGGGGGCAGACCGTGTTTCAGCCACATCCAAAACATAGGTGGGCCTCTCCAAATGTTTTTATATATTTTAGGCATGTCTTTACATGGTGGTATAACCCACTTGAGTTTTGTATATGGCTAATTTTTGGGATATCTCATGCCCCAAAGGGGACCTATCAAATGCACCATGTTGATGCTCAACACACATCACGGTGGGGCCAGGCAGCTCAAACTCATGGGAAGTTCGCATGAGGTCCACCTCATAGTACCAGTGTACACACACACACACACATAGACACACACACACACACACACACACACACATATATAGCCAAATGCTTAGCTGCGCACTGGCTCGCACAAAATTGGTGTGAGCTTTTTCGAAAACTCATTATACACACTGTGACTCCAAAATTTGAATGGTCCACATGAAGCAGCGTCTCATGAAACACTCCCATCCCAATTTTTACTTTAATCCAAAACTTTGGTGGGCCATGAAAAATTAAAACAATTTCCTTGCTTGATTTGCATTTCTCTTTGCTATGGCCAAGCATAATTTTAGATTAGCATTTTACACACACACACACACACACACACACACACACACATAGCCGAATGCTCCGCTGCGCACTAGTTCGCACGAAACTGGTGTGAGCTTTTTTGAGAATTCATCATACATGCTGTGACTCCAAAATTTGAATGGTCTACGTGAAGCAGTATCTCCTGAAACACTCCCATCTCAATTTTTACTTTAATCCAAAACTTTGGTGGGCTATGAAAAATGAAAACAATTTCCTTGCTTGATTTACATTCCTCTTTGCTATGGCCAAGCATAATTTTAGATTAGGGTGAAAATTTGTTCCTTGGGGGTTTCATGGGATTCCACATCACATGGACCGTTCGAATTAGATGTCCATGACATGTGTGCAAAGGTACGCACATGTGTAGGTGAGCATGACTCTCTCTCTCTCTCTCTCTCTCTCTCTCTCTCTCTCTCTCTCTCTCTCTCTCTCTCTATATATATATATATATATATATATATATATATATATATATATATATATATATATATATATATATATATATATAACTAGCTTGCCAAATGTAAGGATGCAAGGACCGTTGTGATGTAATACATGCTGAGTTGGTTTGTAAGTGCTATGTTGTATAAAGCACACATTTGTTTGTCAAATTTCATTTAAACAAAATAGCTTATGTAGTGGCCCGTTTAATGTGTGTCAAGATGGAAAGTTCAAGATACTATAATAAAATGTTCAAGACTCTACTGAAGTTCAAGTCAAAAAGTGGATCAAGATGGAAAGTTCAAGTTCTACTGAATTCAAGATGATTAAGTTCAAGTTCTACTAAAGTTATAGTAGAAGATTAAACTCTGTCTTCAATTACAAGCTATATTGAAGAATCAAGTAGAAGAACAAGTTTTATAAAGTTTAAGCATCCAATTTACTTTGAAGTTCAGTCTTTTCAGGTATAACAGACTCTAGAAAGACCTTAGGCTTAGATTCTTTCAAAACATAACTAAAATGGGTTTCTATACTTATGTTAGGCTAAAGTTCGACTAGTCTAAGCTTAGGTTCGACTAGTCTAAGCTATGGCTCGACTAGTCTAAGGAATCTTTGACTAATCTAAGTTTAAATTGCAGAAAAACAGATTTTTCCATTACTTCTTCGACTAGTCGAGGAGACTGCTTAACCAGCCGAAGAGGGTCGACCAGTCAAGGGTTGCTCGACTCGAAGTCCAGCAACTGAATTAGTTTGAATTTTTTACACCCTCAACTAGTCAAAGACCATACTCGACCAGTCGAGCAGGGCCTTCGACTAGCCGAAGTTCTGTTTCATTTTATCGCGCTCAAATTTAAAAATTTGTTAAAACGAAATCCGATTCTTAGACGAGTCAAAGCAACAACTTTTCTGTCTATAAATAGAGGCCTTCTCTCAATTCGAAATTAATAATTCAAGTACATCAAATCCATCATCAAGAGAGATAGAAACACATATTATACTCAATTTATTGCATGGTATTTATAACTTTTTTAATAGCTTGTTTGTTTTAATTCTTTAATCTCTTATGCTTTGAATTTTATTTTATAAAAAGAGTAAATACTGTTCTTTAAGATATTAAGGAATTCAAACAAGTAGCCTTAGGTTTTAATTTATTTAAAATCAATCTAGAACCTTTGAACTCTTGTCTATGTGACTGAATATTGAACAATTTACGACAAGAGAAGCGATTCTACGGCTACATCGTCTAATATATTTTCAAAGGAGAAGATAAGTATATTTTGCCTTTAGATTTTGGTTTTATTGAGATAGCCAGAAAATCTCATTTGCTGATTTTCCTGAGATAGCCAGAAAATCTCAGTGAGGGGTTTTTGTTTGTGATAGCCCTTTAAAATCACAACTGTATTAGGTTTTAAAGTGACCCTATGAAAACCTTATTTATAGTGAAAGTTAATATCACGTGGATAATGATTATTGGGAGTGGAGTAGGTGTGGCTGTTTGAGAATAGTTGGTGTACACACCGAACCACTATAACTCTTAGTGTTGTGGTAAATGTTTACTTTTTGCATTTGTAGAGAATGTTTGTAATTTCATTTATACAAAAGTAGTGAGTTTTTGTAATAGTTAGCTTTATTTTCTCTTACTTGGTTTGAGATCTTGATTCTTACAAACATTTGTGAAATAAGGTTGTCCTACCTAAACTTAGTTTGGGTGTAGGTTGTCTTATGAACTATTTTGAATCAATTTTTCAATACTAGTGGGCCCAACATGACAACTCCCTGGTCACACTGTGAACATACCATATGCCAAGAATCAGGGTAGTACACTCATCAAATGAGTCCCACATATACATTCAATTTCGAGACTTTTTTTCTAACCACCCATTTTTCTCATACAAGTTCGACATGCCAGATTAGTAGACCAACATTTAATTTTAAACCATGGCAAGTTAAAATACTATACCTGATAAATGGCCCACATCTCAAACATGTGTTGTCTGATCGTTGATCAAACGGTAATTTTCACACCCTCACATGAGGAGTGCCTCATCAAATCACAACCTTTTTTTAAAAGGGAGAGAGGAAAATGACTTCGAGACAGTGGGTCACACAATTCAATCCGGTTTTAATTTGAGTTCATGTATGTCTCATGTACATTGTCTGATGAAAGCCCATCCTTGCACCTGATTTCTCCATTAGAACTAGGTACATGGTCTACACATAAATCAAGTATCAAAAAAAATAATAATAAATAAAATGAACACTTGAAAGATAAACAATGGAGATCATATGAAACTCTATTACAAGGTGTGAACAAGTGTGGATTGAATGAAATTGTAAGGTTAAAAGGTTAAAATAGGTTAACTGTAGCATGCCATGACACTTAGTTTAATTGGACTGCTATGAATAATAAATGCCAGTTGCATCATGATCAAAGAAACACAAGTGTGGATTGAATGAAATTGAACCACCTGATGAATGGCACGGATCTGGCACTAGTGTGCCTGGTTGGCACATGTGCGGAGAAAGGTCTAGTAGAGGTATTAAAGCACAAGAAAATAACAGAAACCTAAGATTATACCAAGTCACTGATACCTAAATCAGAATCAATCATCTGTCCATGCAATTCTATGGCATCATAGACATTATCCGTTAGATATTGGTAACACAACTAATCATCATTGAACCATATCATTCAGCAAATGCAACGTAAGAAATTTCTTCTTCTTTCAGACACACTACCAATTCAGGAGAAATAGTGACAACGCCATACATCCAAGTGCCCCAGAAGCTGAAAGAGTCAGTGTACTTAAATTGAAAGACTGCAGCATAAGAAGCGTTCAGCCCATGGAATAATTCTTGTATAGATTTTATGGAATGGTCCACCCACAGTAGGGCCCAATAGAACAATGCTCTAGATCAAATTTTAACACTGAGAAACACATATAAATACAGAGATATGCAAACCAAAAACGTATGAATGTCTAAACTAAGATGTTCCAGTCATGGTTGGTTTCAATCCTAAAACGCTTTCAAAACTTTTGAGTAGAACCACCTTGATTTATTAGCCAAATTACACAAAGAGACTATATATATATATATATATATATATATATATATATATATATATATATATACATATATATATATATATATATATATATATATATATAACTAATTAATCTAACAAAGGTCCTTTTTTCTAGCTAAATAGGAAAGACTAGGGTGCTAAGGGGCCAAGTTTGCACTACAGGAATTTCGTCAAACACGTGACATGCTTATAACTAAAATCTATACAAGCATGCTTTGTGTAAGAAATAAGTAGCATGTAAAATCTAAAATCCAGTCAGGTAAACAAATAAATCTGAAAAAAAGTTGTCATGTGTAGAGGCAATGTAGTATGTAGACAACTAAAGATAACTATGTGATCAACATGATAGTGGTTGCAATCCTAGATAAAAGTTGTCAACAAAACTATTTATATATTTCAGTTGTCAACAAACATGTGTAGATATTTAAGTTGTCAACAAAACTACAAACAACTCAGGATGATGAATCAAACCTTGATACGAAGTTGTGCAAGCGGAAGGTCATGAGGGGCTTGAGGTCTTAGACAAACATTAAGCGCATCTTTTATGCAGCTAAATATAAAGTGTAAGTTACAACTCCCATCAAATCTGAAAGAAAAAAAAAACATCCATGTTGGACAGCTATTCATTGCTCTCTCTTATTGACTTGGTAATTCTACCAAAAGTATAGCTTTTCGCTACCTAGTAGTGGACCAGAAAAACTTCTTGGCATCCTTGGAAGCATGTCATGATTCATGAGAGTGCTTAAATTAACTGATTTGCAAGAAAAAAAAAAATTAACATAGCAAGATTTAGAAAATGGAATTGTGACTGCAGAAAAACCAATTGGTGTTACAATTGCATAACAAAAAAGGCCATGTGAAAGAAAAATGTGGGTAAATTGGAAAAACATAAAACATCAGGCGTACAAAATAACGGCTGTTTTTCATTGGAATAGTGTTACATTGGATGACTTAATGCCACTGGATGAAGAAACAAAACATCCAATGTATGCAATGGATGCAATTACATTACATGGAAGCAGTTATTGAGAAATCAATGGCCTGATTTTGGCTAACAACTATTGTTTATCTGATGTCCATCTTACGTAACAAGATGCAAAGTGGCCATCACATTACATAACAGGTAATCTTTTTTTTGAGGGTTACTTTTTTTAATATCATGTGATTATTTGGGTAAGCATGTGGCATTTCAAAAGGTGCTGAAAATCATGTGATGAACTAGGAATGATTCTATTTTTTATTTTTATGATAAGCACTGTGCAAATATTTGAAAACTTGTTTCGCCCAAGTTTAAAAGTTGTGCTTTCTGCCCCTTGATGTCAGCAAGCCTTCAATGAAAGCTTTGACCATTGGACTATTATTTTCTTGCAGCAGGCTGTCATGGAAGATTGGACCATTAGCCTATTAGTTTTTTGTCCCACGAAATGTACCCTTTAATTTGTAAAGGGTGACATCTTCTCAAATTGAGACGACTTCTATAGTCGGAAGCAACCATAATTTTTCTCTCTGCCTTTTTGATGGGTTTTTACTCCCTGTTCAGTCACTAATCTTTGTTTGAATTTCTTTTTCTTTATTTATTTACATCACCATCATCATCATCCTAGCCTTATCCCTCCATTTTGGGGTTGGTTGTATGATCATGCTTTGTCAATCATATACCAAACAGAAATTCTCATGATTTCATAGCTAAAGTTTTATGTCTGTGGTCTCCTTGTGTAATCGTGCTCTGGTCCATGGTGCAGGCATAGCGATGTGCACCATGCCTCCTCACTCGTAGCAGGTCCTGAAGAGCCTTAGCCCCCTATAGTTTCTGGCCTGATTGTTTCTCCTCAATGGGGCAAGTGTTTTCAGCATGATGGGAGAATAAAAGAGATGCATGTTTGTATTGTACAAGAACAGATAAACAGAACATGAAGGCAAAATCATTTAAAAAAAGACCTACCAAACCATTAAGAAAAACAAACATAAAAATTACACACATTTGTTTTAGGAATTTCGTCAAACATGTGACATGCTTATATCTTAAATTCTATACAAGCATGCTTCTTGGATAAAAATGCCCTTATGTTAGTGCCTGGGAAGATGAAAAGGCCTTATCAAATGTGTGATTATGGGTCCCACTAAACCACGATTAGGTCCACTACTTAGGGAGATCTGATCCATTCATTTGTTTTGGGGCATCCTAAAACATCTAAGTGCATTCATTTCATCTTCAACAAAGCTCGGTGTGGCTCCCATATGGAGATAATAGTGGCATTTATTTTTAAACTTTTTCTTCTAGTGTGGTCAATCCTGAATGTCTTCTTCTCTCATTCTTGGAGCAATGCCTTAAAATTAATTACCCGAGCTAATGGTCAAAGTGGATTTCAACGGAGATGCACAATGAGATCCACAATATCATTTCAAAAATGTATATGTGGGGCCATACCGAAATTTGAACACATTTCAGGATTTTTCAGAGAGGGGATCACCACCAAATAAGGCCGTTACGATTATTGCTGCCACCTTCATGGGACCCACTCCTGTAATCTTCTGGTGTGCATCTGGTGGTAGTCCCCTCATTTCGACAAGTTTTTGGTGACATTTTAAAGTTTTCTTCTGGAGAGTGGCATCCCCAACCATTCCAAAAGTTCAGAAAGTTGGAAGGTAGCTATGCGGGCCCCACTACACTCTCTGGTCGGCCTCCCATGATCTATTTCAGGCCTAAAAACCACTTCTTTCAAGTTGTTCAAGTTTTTCTTTCATATAATACTAGAACTGATATGGAAGCTAGAGGTAAGAATATGACGTTGATTTTTTATTTTATTTTTTTTTTTTTTTTTGACAAGGCATGAGGAGTAGATTGCATAAGAAAGGAAGGAGGTTGTGATATTTTATATTTTGAATGGCCACTGTGGATCGCACCTAGCCATTGTGGATCCCACTTGGACACTGTGCATCACACTCAGGCCTTGTGAATACTACCAGGGCACTGTGGATCGCACCTGAGCCCTTTGGATTCCATTTGGCCACTGTGGATCCCACCTAACCTCTTTGAATCCCACTTGGGCACTGTGGATCCCTTTTGGCCCATTATAGATCCCACTTTCCCATTATGGATTCCACTTGTAAACTATGGATCCCACATGCCTACAGTGAATCTTGCTTGGGCACTGTGGATCCTACTTGGGCACTATGGATCTCACTTGGACATTGTGGATCCCACTTGGTCACTTTGGATCTCACCTAGGCATTGTGGATCCCACCTTGCATCTATGTAGCTTACTTGGGTATTGTGGATCCCACCTTGCATCTGTGTATCCTACTTGGGTATTATGGATCCCACTTATAAACTGTGGATCCCACCTGGCTTCTGTAACTCCCACTTATCCATTGTGGATCCCACTTATAAAATGTGGATCCCACTTGGCTTCTATAAATCTCGCTTATAAATTGTGGATCCCACCTAGCCTCTGTGGATCCTACCTGGCCTTTGTAGATCCATTTGTAAATTATGGAGCCACTTGATCTCTATGGATTCCATTTGAACACTGTGAATCCCACTTGGTCACTATGGACCCCACCTGACCTTTATAGATCCTGCTTAGGCACTATGGATCCCACTTAGCCACTATGGATCCACCTGGGTACTTTGGAACCCATGTGGCCATTATGGATCCTACCTAGCCTTCGCAAGATCCTACTTAGCCACTAGAATTTCAATTTATGTTCTGTTAATTGTTTATGCTAATACTTTTTCATCATGAAAAATAGGCCTGGTGTATGAGAGAGTACCATGTCCTTGCTTGGACTATGTTCCTAAAAAGGTATCCCAACGTTTTCAGTAGATTTTTAACTCTATTGAAGGAGGATTTTGAGAAGTGTGAAGAATGTTGAGAGTTTTTCATATCAACATGCTTAAGTGATCTATTAGATTTTAATGAAGACAAATTTATTGCTCAAAGACCTATTCTCCATTGTTTGATGCAGGGACACCTCGGTGAGCTTTGCTCCAATATTCAGGGCACCATCCTCACTCTCTGGGAGATGGCTTCACCCTGATTGAAGTAGGCACCATACAAACAAAAACAAACTGGTATTCAAAGCCAATTGAGAAAGTGGTATTAGGAACCATTATTTTAAGAATAAGCAGCATGTTTTAAAGAAGGACTTGATGGATGTATTTCAAAAACTCAGAAGGTCGAAGCAACATGTGGTCATTGTGAAGCTAGCCCTTCTATTGTATGTGATTAAGAATTTAGTTGTTGGATCACCCACTAAGAATTCAAAGGAATATTTTAATTTAATAAATAGTATAGCTGATTTTAATAGGTATCATTAGAGGAGGGTTGGTTATCAAATTTTGAGGGAACATTCCAACAAAACAATTAAGGAACGTTATCCAAAATCGTATAACTTCTGTGGAAATCCATTTGCCCTTCATGTAATTCTATTTTACAATGACATATTTTTAGACTATTATTTTACGTGCATATTTGGTTTTCATTATACCATGCCTTATATTATTTCTTTTGCTTCCCTCATTCAACATATCTAGGAATATAAGGTCATCGCATCAATAACTAGCCTGAGACGCTAGGCCTCAAGGCCTCCAAAATGAATTCCATAATTTCTAAATTGGAGTACTAACATGGTAGTGCGATACGCGAGCATTTCAAAAGTCTTTGAAAATGTGCAAGCGAAAATCTTAGTAAGTAGTTTGTTTAATTTATCGAGTATTACTATATTATTTGTAACTGATATTACATACATACTGTTGTAGATTAGGATTAATGGAGAGCTCATCCCCATTACGGATGAGGAAGAAATTGATGTTGTTAGGAAAATAAGAAGATTTGTCTTACAGGAGGGGTCGAGCAGGGAAAACAAGTCAAAGAAGAAGATGGATGTAGGAAAGGGAGGTGATGGGAAGAACAGGGTGGGGATGGGAATGAGAAGATTGGAGAGAAGATGATGGAAAGAGATGGATGAATCAGATGAGACTAGGATGAAGAAGAAGGTGGAGGAGAGCGGGATGAGAGAGGAAGTCACTGCATCACAGAGATCCAGTTGAGCATAATGAACTTCATGATGAAGTTGTTATCGAATCGATTGTTCAGAATGCTTGTGAAGTGGCCGATGTGAGAGAGAAGAATACCAAATTATGCGACAAAATGGCCCGTCTAAGGCACAAGTTGGAAGCGATTAAGGTATTTTAAATTACAATTGTGCTCAGGCACAAGTCTAGATTATTGTGATTTATATGCTAAGCAATATGTTTGATGTATACTTAGGGTAAACGTGCTATGGAACATGGGGACGGAGCAGAGGTCTATCACCATCCACTTGAGCATAGTCCGAGGGCCCACTACGCATCAGTAGATCAAGCGGGGGATACACCTGATGACATGAATGTGGAGGGAGAGATTTGTATTGCCCTTACTATGGCCACTGAGGATGTTTCATCATTTATGACACCCCCTCAGCTTTCTCGTGGGGTAGTAGGGGCTGATAATCAGAGGCCCAAACACAGAAAACATTATTCGAGATGGATTTTCAGCCCATATATAGCCCCTCAGATGAAGAATGAACATGGGGGCCACTTATTTTGGATGCATGGGCCTCCAATTCCAGACCTTGCTGGATAGCTAGTTTGTGGGCCATTATCAACCCACTTTTTGTTATTTGACCTATAAAGTGAACAATTCATCTTAAAGTACGCATTAATACGTTCAAAACAAATGATCGCACAACCCAAATGGATATCAGATGGTTGAGATCTAGTTAAATCAAATTAGGATGTCCAAGTCCATGAGTCTCATGATCTTTGATGATGCCCACTAGCTCATAGCCCACTTTTGGTCATTTAATGATCCCTTTAGGACATTTGAATCAATGAGATTGTAGTACCGGGCATCAGCTTCAAAACTAGATGTTGTTTGCCCCAACAGGATTTCGGATTGTAATACCATCAGATGCATGCGTCACATGAACTTACAACCTTGCATGGTGGTGAACTTGGATTACAAAAGAAAAGAAATGTGAGGAAGGGTTTGTGCATATTTTGGGGAAGGATTGGGGGGGGGGGGGGGGGGGCAAATAAGAAGGGACGGTTAATTGGTTCCATGATGACCATATGGTGATACATGTGGGTAGCATCGTTGAGAATGTGTCATCATTTGTGACACCCCCTCAATTTCCTCACGAGATAGTAGAGGTTAATAATTAGAGGCTCAAATGTGACAAATATCCTTTAAGATGGATTGACAGCCCATACATAGCCCCTCACATGGAGTAGGAACGTGAGCCTTAGCTTGGGATGATTTGGGTCGGACCCGACACCCTCAGTCCCCTTTCAAATCGTGTGGGACCACCTATTTTGGATGTATGGGCATAAAAGTCTAGACCTTGCTGGATAGCTGGTTAGTGGTCTATTATCATCCCACTTTTTGTTATTTGACCCATAAAGTAAACCATTCATCTAAAAGTACTCATCGATGCATTCGAAATAAGTGATCGCACACACCAAACAGACATCGAATGATTAGATCTAACTTAATCAAGTTAGGATGTCCAAGTGCATGTGTCTCATGATCTTTGATGATGCTCACTAGCTTGTGGCCCACTTTTGGGCAATTTGATAATCCCTTTAGAACATTTGAATCGATGAGATTGTAATACCAAGCATTACCTTGAAAACATGAGGTTGTTTGCCCTGATTGGAGTTCAGATTGTAATACCAGAAGCACTAGACCGTCTCTTCATATAAAGTCAAATGCATATGTCACATGAGCTTCCAACCTTACAAGGTGGTAAACTTATATTACAAAAGAAGAGAATTGTGAGGAAGGTTTTATGCATATTTTAGGGAAGGATTTGGGGCAAATAAGAAGGTGTTAGTGCACTTATTTATGCACCTTATTTATCAATCATGTGCATCTGTGTGTCAGGGAGTTGGTTCAACCTTTGAAAGTTGAAGACTAAAGATGCATAAAGACTGGAGCAAAAAGGAAATGAAGAACAGGTAAATGAGGTGCCTTGGTGACCCTAACCTTAACCCAAAACAACCTAAACCTTTACATGATCCTTACCTTAATAGGAAAACCTGTGTGATCATCCTATAGCCTTAAGAGCCTAATTGGAATATGATAAAATAGGCTATAAGAAGTCCTGAGCTGTTGGAAAATAGACTGCCCAAACCAACAGACTCAAGGGTGTGCTCGAGAGAATCTCGATCTATCAAATATGGCAAAAAATGTTCAGCAAGTATCTGGCTTAAAAATCGATTTAATTTGATCACTCGAGGCATGAGTTCAATCAATCGAGTGTAACACCATAGTTTTCGAAACCCGAGTATAATTTTCGTTTCCTAAAAATCCGAGCATTAACCTTTAAAATTACAGTCTAAATTTAAACAGTCTTATCATTAATCAGAGTTAGCAGCAAATATCAACGGAGGAAACCATGCATTGAATAAAGGTTTTCCAATCACTACAAAAATTCAAAATATAGCGCCCATACAAGACTTATACAACCCAAATACCAAAAATACGCTAAACAAAAATAGAAATCTATCAACTAATGATGGATCTCAATATGGGCCACATGGACCTCGTCTAGCTCCTTAACTACCCGATCTGCTTCATCAACCAAGTGAATAGCATCGGCTTGCTCTACACCTGCATCAACTGATATATTTTGATAGCGTCAATGGCTATCACAGTGAGGAATACCCTATAAGATTAAACACTCATCATCCATAATCCAGTATAGTTCACAAGACATAAATAGAAATATTAAACAACGCAATTCAAAATCATAATCATGTACTTGGAAGTATGGATAATCAATATAATTTCACCATTAGAAAAATGTAGTAGAAATCGTAATACAAGTGAATGTGTCCAGATAGATAGATAATCAACATACGACATTCTATTACATACGAAAATCAACAAGATGACTAGAAAATCAATAAGTGAACTTTTGTTTCACCCGAAAATCATATAAAGCTCTACACGGTGACTAAAAAATCAATAAATGAATTTTATCTACACCTGGAAATCATATAAACTCCTCACGGTGATTAAAAAATCAACATGTGAATTTCAGCTTCACCTGTAAATCACAATACAAGTGAACTCTGCAAAATGAATAGAAAATCAACTTTCAAACCTCTGCTTCACTCAGAAATTATATTGTATATGAAATCGACAAGGTAACTAAAAAAAATCAATAAATGAACTTCAACTTCACCCAGAAATCACAGTACAAGTGACCTCTGCAAGATGAAGAAAGAATTGACACATGAACTTTGACGTCATTCAAAAATTATATGAACCATGCAAGGTGATTAGAAAATCAATAAATAAACTTCATCTTCACCTAGAAATCATATGAACTCCACATAATACCTAGAAAATCAATAAGTTTTTATAAATATAACCATCAAAACCACAAGGGGCAAATATTCCATCAGAGTCGCAAATGGACAAATATTCCATTAAAGCCGTAAAGGGAAAATATGTGATCAAAACCATGTAGGGAAAATATGTGATCAAAACTATATATGACACAAATGGTCCACAAGATGATAAGTCCACGACAAATTCCATTCAACCAATTAGCATGTAAACTAATTTGAGACCTCCAAAAGTATCATCAAGCAATCACTATGGAAAGCATCTAATTAATTAATAAATTATGTAGCTTGATATAGCATGTGGCAATCAAATCATTCATGCTTACAAAAAAATTAAAAAGACATATCAATTATCTAATACAAGGATCAATTGCACAATAGGTTAGTATATTCGCATAGTGAGACAAACAACTTAATCAAGTTACCTATGAGATGCTAAATATAAGAGATTATCCATCATATATATCAAGATTAATGAACTTAAGTGGAAAGCTTAAAGGGAGAGTCCTCACCTCTTGCTTCAATTAAGAACTCAAGACTTCAAGGCTTAGTGACAGAGGCTACTACAACGAACATAGGTATTAGTTTTTCTTTTTTTCTTTTTTTTTCTTTTTAGCTGGTTAGTACACCCCACTGTCAGTTCACACTTCACTGTTAGCCACCCCCACTACGGATCGATACCAAGACCTCAATGTTGAAATGAGGTATCTTTCACTTAATCTACCACTTGAGCTATGGATCAGAGTGTGAACATAGGTATCAGCTTTAGAACAACTTAAGCAACCCAGAATTTAATAACTCATTGAATTGATCAGATTTTACCTCAACTCACACGAACTTGATTCCAAGCCAAGTCAAGCACCCCAACGTGAAGCTGCCTAAAGAACCAAAATTCACAAGAGTTGAACCAACAAATGAGATCCAACCTAGATCTGACCTACAGCCAAAGACCTGGGTTGAACCCGACTTGGCTACAAACCGATCTCAATCGACCCGATTTGGGTGAGGGATTCAAACTAGCCTAATCTAGCTGCTGAAACACTTGTACAAAGTAAGGAAAATGATCCAAACAATCAGATTTCTAACTCGCTTATACCCAGCAATTCACTGAGTTAGCTTGGTAAAGACAAGTTAATTAAATAACCATTATCTTGATTTAACATCGAGTTACATACCTAACATGAATGAAACTTCTCCTATAGTCATGAAATGCGATGGCTGAAACTGACACCAAAACACAACCCACTAGATTAGGAATCTCCTAGGAATGGGCTTGACTCGAGTTAAGACTCAACTCAATGGAAAAACTCGAGTTGATTCCCCAACTAGATGAAACCACAAGCTATCTTTCAAATATATATATTTTTTTTGGCTAACTGAGACTGATCCAAACCCGTTGTCATTCAACCCTCTAAAACCTGAGTAATGCTTTGAGTCAATAACTTAGTGACTAGCCAATGTATGGAAACAAACCGATTCAATTTAGTTTCGAGTTCAAGCTTAAATAGCGGGTCAGAATCAACTCTTCTTTGATGCAGCTAGAG
Source organism: Magnolia sinica (assembly GCF_029962835.1). Classification (NCBI taxonomy): domain Eukaryota; kingdom Viridiplantae; phylum Streptophyta; class Magnoliopsida; order Magnoliales; family Magnoliaceae; genus Magnolia; species Magnolia sinica. The sequence continues at coordinate 21,854,086 of NC_080583.1, read as the reverse complement.
GAACTGATCCCAGACCTGTTCTACCAGTTTAGGACGGTCAAACTGCTGGACTCGGTGGGGAAAAATAGGTGAGTTGATTCAGTAGCAACTTAGTGACTCAATCACATATCCATGATCAAATAGGGTTAGAATCATACATTTGTTAAAGTTGATCTCTCTGTTCACAGTCAACTAGATGGAGGAGATCTCAACCCAACGTCAAACTAGCTCCGACTTATCAAGGAACTTGCCTGGTCGAACCAGCAACGAGACATGCTCACCCGGTGACTCAGACAACTAATGCCAACAGCCACACACACCCACTCTCTTTGGTGCAGCGCTCTCTCTCATTTCTCTTCTCTTCTCTTTTCTCTCTCTCCCTCCTTCCTTCCTACTACTTCTCTTTATGCTAGAATGTCCAACAATTCGTAACCCAGTGAGTCAGTGGGTCCGCGACTCAGACAACTACCCAGTGCAGTATCACTCGAGTCACCTTTGCCTCTCCATTCTTCTCCTTTTCCTCTTTCCTTTCTTCTCCTCCGTTCACCTTCTATCTCTATATTTGGTTAGCAGAGGATCTGGAACCACTTGAACTAACTCGCTTTGAGTTGAAACTCAGCTCAACTCGCTGTGGTGCGACTGAGAGAGAACGATGCTCACTCTCTCATTTTCTCTTTCTGTTTTTAGCAAGGGGTGCCCTAAAGGTAGCCTTTATAGCCTCTCCCATGTTGGATGGGGCAGAATAGCTAATCATAGGATTAGTTATGGGGTTAGGAGTTAATCTAAGCGAGCTTAAAATAGTGGGCATGATTTTTGATTTCATGGGCCCTATCAGTCACCATGGATGAATTCCTAAGACCCTAGCCCATCTAGTGGACAGCTCATATCATCAAATGGGCCCCATCATCGGGTGATGGGTTCTTCGAATGGACGAAGAAGATGACCCGACCGTTAATGGCAGGTCACCATCAGATGGTTGATCCTATGATCATCCATGCATGAACGGTGTGGATAGGTCCCATGATCATTATGGTACCCATCAAATGGACGGTTGTTAATACCTCCTAATGGTTTTGGTTTCAACATGCGGTGGAGGAAGAAAAGATTCAAACAATAGCTACAGACACCCTAAAATTGGGGAGGAAAGAGAGGGTTAGGATCATCTCAATGGAGGGTAAAGATTGCAGGAGCCATCGCACGCGGATTACCAACGTGGAAGGGGAAGAAAAACGAAAATTTCCCCTTTTAAAAAAAAAGGGCCACACACAACCCTTGATTTGGCCGAAGATAGTACACGCACACGTGCCTTTCGACGTGTGTGAAGTACTATTGGGTTTTGATCGACTCATCAGCCCAACACGATGGATGGTTTGGATCATACAGATGGATGATCATGGTGGGCCACAGCTCAAATAAAAGAACGATTGTTCGTCCGTTCAAATCACGTTGTGCGCCGGAATGAGAAAGGTATATGGCACGAGAAGTTTCTGACTGTAAATTCCACATTTTACCCACCGTCTTTTCCAAATGCTCCCAAACTTTTCTTTCCCAAACTAGACCATTCTGTACGGGCAAACTATTTTTCAGACGAAAATACGCTTGCATTAGCACAGTTGCACCGTCCATTCTATAAACCTATGGCTATGGATTATAACCGTAGCTATTTCTAACGTAGCCTATCACAAGCCTTTGCACAGTAAAAGGTGGTGTTTACAGTTGGAAATTTCTCGAGAATTTTTCCTTCTTTGGCTTGGTCAAACCCGGTTTGACAACGGTTTGGTGCTCTGGGGGAGCGTCTGCACTGTGTGGGCACACCACACAAGGTGGGGTCCACAACGATGTTTGTATGAGATCGATGCTGATCACTAGGTTCTAAGGGTCCATTTAGGACCTTTGGCTAGAAATCGGGCAGATCAGAAGTTTAGGTGGGCTACACCAAGTGAACATTTGTTTAAACTATTGATTTCCGTCGATCCGCAGGTCAGATCGATTCCAAACATGATCATTACTGATCCTTAGAGTTTCATACCTAATCTTAAAGAAAAGTGATGGTTTACTCATGTGTTTAAGTTATAATCAATGCGAATTATAAATTCTTAGTCCCATGGCCTGATGGATGATGAATTTGATTATCCAAAGTTTGATATTGGTAATGGACGGTTTGATTTGTCTATCAAGGTGATTGAAACCCTAAAAGTATATTTCTCTGGTAGTGTATGATATTGGTTTGATTTGTCTTAATTAGAGGAATCTTGACATATTCAAGCTTGACTTTTAGTGAACCACGAACATCTCCATGATAGATTAGCTATGAGAAGAAGATCCGAGAAGTCAGAGAATCTGAATATTCTTGGAGTCCTTCTTCCCAATCCAAGTTGTCAGTTTCAGAGTAATCAATGAGATAATTTTCTTATTCAGAAAGTCTGCGATATTCAAGCGTACGATCCAAGATCATTAAGGAAACTCCCGCAAGGGTTTCACTACCTCAACAATCTATAAAAAGAGCAATCAAAGAAAAGCTTGAGACCCTACACCAAACAAATTAATCTATCTTTTAGATTACCATTCATTTATCATTTTTTTTAGCATAACCTAACCTAGCCTAGTTTTACATAGCTACTACCTAAGCACACTCCCGCTAAAGTACCTTACTAGTATAAGTAATTTTTTTTGCAACCTTAAGTTGTAAGATCATGATCATCAGGTTTTGATTTGGCTAATTATAGCCATCTCGATTATCTTTTCCAATAGATGTATCAGGTATTTATCTTTCCATTTTTGTTTATTCATTTGGTTGTCTTACAACTTGTTGATTGTAATGAGCATCATTTATGAATATTAATGAAATTGGCAATGTTTTACCTTCTTTAATTTACGCGTGTATCCTTGTTTCTTTGAGAAACATTGAACTAGAGTATCGCTAGTGAAAGAACAAGTGTGAGTCTATTGTTACAAGGCAAAAGAACTCATTCAGAAGAACTAACTCTACCCTTTCACAAATCACTTGAATGGAAACGCAAATATTAGTGGTTGAGAGAACCCTAAATCTTTGATTCCAGTCTCCAGTTCAACGTGGGTGGACACCAGCGTTCAATCAAACTTTAAGTTGAGTAGGCTTTTGCATATCCGGGCACATCACCCACACACGAAAACCCAATCTAAGTCTTGGATCACATGAGTGGTTCAATTTAATTGAATTGGCACCAACAGCAACCACTACATTTTTCCAAAGCCAATTTCCTAACACAATTTATAAGATGATTGTTGTCTCATGAAAACTAAATTTTTACCTGATATGTACATGAGACAACTAAAGATGGAATTCATGTCTAAATAGTACTCATATAAACCGTCATCAAATAATTGTTAAATTTTCTTTTGTTTTATTTCTTCTCTCTCACTGTCCAAATAGGTAATGGCTAGCTCACCTCTCTCTCTCTCTCTCTCTCTCTCTCTCTCTCTGGTTTAAGGCTTGGACGAGTCCGATACAACTATTCCGAGTCAACTCAGCATAGTCATCTGAGTCAACTCAGAATTAGTAACACCCAATATAGCCACAATTAACTCCATAGTCACCCCTGACTCGGGTGAATTGGGCCAATTCAGTCTCAATTTGGGCGAGCAACTCGACTCAGGGCCAAACGAGTCTATAAAAGTAGTTGAATTTTTTAACCATGCTCTGCCATTAGAATGAAAATAATTCAGTAAAGTTCTACCAAAGATCTCTTACACCTAAACTCGACTCAACCCAACGTCTAGTCAGGACATTGCCTTGAAGACTTGACGGAATCTTTACCTGACACAACTTCATTCTAGTTGAGCACGGAAGCGGATTGGCTGGTGCACCACACACCAGCGACATAGCTGATGTTGTACGAACGGTTCAAAGGAGATCAAAGTTACATCACCCCGAAATGATGCATTTATTATATCCACACCGTTTATCCATTTTTTGAGATCATTTTAGAGCGTGAGCCAAAAAATAATGATCTCAAAAAATAAATTATATTCAATCTTCAAATGCACCACAACACAAATAGCAGCAGTGATAATGATTTTCACCGTTAAAACATTTATAGGGCCAACCGTAGTGTTTATTTTCCATCCAATCTGTTTATAAGGTCACAAAGACCTGGATTAAGAGATAAAACAATATCATATTGATCCAAAACTTCTGTGACCTCCAAAAGGGTTTCAATGGTAGACGTTCAATTCCCTACTTTTTTTCGGCGTACTACTTGATCTTTAGATCTGTCCTATTTTTCAACTCAAGCCTCATGAAGGAGCTCCCCAGTGAACGATTTGGATAAAACATATACCTCATAATGGGACCCACAGAACTTGGTAACGTCAGGAAGCGGATTGCGCGGTGACTCACTTGGCTTAGCCTACTGAGTAAAATCTGTGGGGTCCACATGATTTATGATTTATGTATTTTATCCACTCCATCTATCCATTTTTCCATATTATTTCAGGGCTTTATTCAAAAAATGAAGGATATATAATGTTTAAATGGACCACACCACAGAAACAGTTGACTTAAACTTTTACAGTTGAAAATTTCTTAGGGGCCATAGAAGTTATGGATCAAGCTTACATTTCTGTTTTCCGTTCATCCATGTATGTATGATCTTATGAACAAGTTGGATGACAAATAAACATCAATGTGGGGCCTATCAAGGTTTCAACTGTGGAAATCATCATCCCCACTGTTTCCTATGATATGATTCACTTGATCTTTATATATGCTTCAATTTTGGGCTGATCCGATTAAATTAGATGGAAAAACGGATGAACGGCCTGGATAGACCACGTACATTCAAGGTGGCCCAACCGAGTTTACTCAGTACGATAAGAGTGTACTGAGTAACTCAGTACGCAATCCTATTTCACATGCAACGACATGCTGACGTATCATGCCTGTCAATCGTTTACACGATTATTCTACTTGTACAACGCATAGCTACCATGATAACGATAGGCTCCACTCCACTACGAATAACACATTGAACAAAAGTCAAGCGACACCAATGGACAAATGATTTGTCGGACTCAATGTTGGTTTACACCGATGATAGTTGGATCGCGCTTGGGGCGGCAATGGGCTGGATTTGGCTGGATATAAATATATCCGCACTCATATTAACTAATGGGTATTGCAATTATACTCTTACACATACTATTCGTTGATGCAAAAATCTGGTTATGCCTCTTTAGACATTCGAGTACCTGCACAGAAAGAAGACAAAGGAGACCCTAGCTAGAGCAGGGGACCCTCCGATGCCAAAGTCAAGCTAGGAATCTGGGTCTTATAGTATTAAGGGATTTTGGGAGAGAGTTTTTGCGTACCTTTCACCCTTGGAGTGTCTCCCATTTATAGGAGAGGGAGGATCCTTCAAGATTTGATGAGAGTCTTCAGGATGAAATTAGCTTGGGTAGCTAAATTCAGTGGTGGTTTAGGCCAGTGGGCAGAGTTGATGCAGGCGAAGCACCCCCAGGATTTCTCCTCTGCAGGTAGCGTCAGAGCGTCAGCCAAGGTTTCTCCTCTTTGGAAGTCGGTGCAGGTCCTTTTTCCCATGCTGGAGGAGAACATGCAGTGGTAGGTTGGGAGTGGAGAGAGAAGCTTATGGGATGATAATTGGACTGGCTTGGGGCCGCTGCTTCTTTAGCCGGATGTGGAAATACTGGATGCAATTAGAGGGCTGAAACGGAATTCGTTTCCTAGAAATCCGAGCTAAGTCTCTCCTTTAGGCTTTGTCTTGTCTCGATCCAACACGTTGCCTCGGACTCTCAGGGAGTGCTAATAGAGTTGGTCCTTTCCATAACCGGGTCTCCAGACTTCGTGTTTTTTCCCTAGCAGTAAGCCCCCTACTCTTTGTGTTAGCTATGTCGACACTAAGGAGTAATGGGTTTTTAAGTCGGTATGCCCTGGAGACCGAGGTTATGATGGGGCATTTAATGCTTTTTGTGTCGTTCTTAACTGGCATTGGTTCGGTCCTCGCGGTCGCACGAGCGAAGCCGTCAGAACGTTTCGTCCACTTATGGGCATCGAACGCGTGGCGAGCGCGATACTTGCGTCAGTCGGCGTGCACCACGTGTCGGGCGGGGGAGTCGAAGTAGGCGTCGATTCGACTCCTCCTTAAATGTCGTTGCCACATGGCTCGGATATAAAAGGGGAGAGTGGGATTTATTTTTCATTTTCGTGCATGCTTTTCCTTTCTGTTTTCTCTTCTTCCTTTCTTCTTCTTCCTGCCTATCTTTACGTTTCGCCACTTCCTCCATTATTTTCGCCCTTCTTCTCCTTTTTACTTCCCCAACTATGCACTTTTCGCCTCTCCGGTGAGTTTTCTTTTCCTCCCTTTCCTTTTCGACTCTTTAATGGCAACGCATTCTTCAAGTCCCCAGGAAGGGATTTTAGTAATGAGGACAAAACGGGACATCTCTGGAATGTCTCGGAATCGCCCTCATTGCTGGTGGAGATGGCGATAAGTGCCAATGAAACTTTTCGGTTCTCTAAAAGGACGTCTGGAACTTCAGCGGAACATCCTGCTTCGGCAGGTCCTTCTGACGGAGGGGCGTCTCTGGTGACTGCCCCTAGGAGACCTAATCCCCATTTTTTCTAGGAATAACTTAAAAGAAGAGGATGAGGAGTTAGAAGAAACTACTAAATCGGTTCCTCTTAGAAGGTTGGCCAGGGCCGTTGAGTCGTCAGATGAAGAAGGAGAAGCTGCCGAAGGAGGAGAAGTTGGAGACGATCAGAGGGGTCCGGTCCCTTCAGTTTTAACTGAAGCGGATTTAGATAGGATCCGAGTTGGGTATCATGTCCCCGACTCAGTTATTATTCATCTCCCCTTCCAAGTGAATTTTCTGACCATCCTCCTGCTGAGATGGTCGCAATTTTTCAAGTAACAATGCAATGTGGCTTATGTCTGCCCCTCCAACCTGTTGCTCGGGATTTTCTGTCCCAACTCCGAATCGCTCCTGGGCAGATAGTGCCGAACGGGTGAAGGAACTTGTTCGAATGTTCAATATTGTGGGCCGAGACAGACCAACCCCCACTGACTATGGACGAGTTCTTTTATCTGTACCAAGTACGGCCAAACCCTCAACAACCCGGCTGGTACTTCTTGTGTACTTGGCGGAACAAGGACAGTCCTTTGATAACCGACCCTCCTACCTCCAATAAACACTGGAGAGAGAGGTGGTTCTGGGCATGCGGTCGCTGGGAGACTGTCGAGCCTGGGCTCTTCGAGTCTCATGTTCCTCGGGCGTTTTCTGAAGCAGGTGACTCGGCATTTCCTTTCTCTATATCTTTTTTGTTTTGACATTCCTAAGTTTGACTGAACACGTTTTGCAGATATCCCCAAGAGAAGGCTGAAGCTAGGAGTTGGTGCTTTAGCTTGGATCAAGGATCTGAGGGCGCTAAGTCCGGAGGATCGGTTTTGAAAGGCTCTTCTTCAACCAAAGCGTCTTCTTCTCTCGGGCCTAGACTCTGCCGTGACAGGTATCCTCAATTTATTCCGACGCATTTTTATTAGATTTTTCTTAACTCTTTACCTTATCTGATATAGAGATGGCTGAAGCTCGGCCCTTTCTTAAACTAGCGTAAAAAATGAAGGCTCCTCCGAGGTCGGTGCTTCTGGCGGAGCCTCGGCCTTTAAAGAAGGCGAAGATGGCTCTGAAGGTTAAGGAGCTATCCACCCCAATCGTCCCTGCTCCGGTCATCCCAACCGTCGTCGTGCTTTCTGACCCCGAAGAGAGGGGGAAGAGGCAGGAGCGGCTCTTGCCGAGTCTCAAGTGGCTTCTGAGCTGGGACCCGTTGCAGAGCGAGTCTCGGAACTAAGAAAGGAGCTGAGGAGGGAGACTTCAGGAGAGGGGATGACTCAACAGGAGCCCTATCTTTTCCAGTAGGTCGTATATGGGATGATCCCTTGGGCCATCGTTCATGGGAGCGAGAGAGACTTCGCTAGTCTGTACAACGCCTCTTCGCTGTAAACTCTTGGTCATGCGGCGAAGATACTTCTTGGGGTAACGTCGGTGATTTTTCTCTCTTTTTTTGTTTGTAATTTCTTTTATTGGTGACTCAGTCTAGCTTCACATTTTCCTTTTACAGTTGACCCCTTGTTTGGTTAAGGCTTCCTCGAATCTGACTGTCGCTCAAAAGCATGCAGCTGAGGCGGGAGCAAAAGTCAAGGCTGCCTTGGCTCGGGCTGAAATTTTATCAGGCGAGTTGGGACTCGCTAGGAAGGCCACTGCTGACCCCAAAGCCGAGTGTGTTCGCGTGGCTTCACTACTGACGGAGGCTCAAGAAGAGAGTCAGCTAATCCGTCAAGTTCATGCCTCTTGCACGGATAAGTTGGCTTGGACCAAGGGTGAGGCTGAGGCAGCCATTCGGAAGGCCATCGCGAGGCTACGGAGGCCAAAGATCGGGTTGTGCAGGCCTTTCTCGAATCCCAAGAGTTTAAGGAAGAGAGGGATCGTTTGTATCAGAGTGAATACGCAACTTGTATCAAGGTGATGAAGGAATCTTTTTCCAACCTTAATCTCTCGAGATTTGAGGAAGGTGCCGCTGATTCCGAGGAACCGGAGGCTGAGGCCGCAGAATCTGCTGATGCTGCGGCTGGTGTCGAGGTCGAGGTAGCTCATGAGTTTGCTGAGGTTGCTCCCAGTAGTTGTAGCTGAGTCTGAACCACTTCTTTTGGTACCATCATCAGCTCCATTTTTGGCACTCACATCAGCTCTCCAAACAGACCGAGCTCCAGGGCAGGCTCGAGAGTATTCACAGCCAAAGAAGATGCTTGCGTGTCATGGCCAACCCTTCCTTTTATTTTTAAGTCTTTTACTCTTTCAATGTAATGCCAAAACATGATATAACTCAATGTAACAAATATACTGATGAATGAATACACTTGGTTTTCTTTTTCATTTTGATTCAGTTTACATGCTTGTCAATTTTTGAGTCTTTCTGAACGCTTCGCTAGGTTGACCTAGGGATAATAGACTTTTAGATGCTCGGCATTCCACGAATGGGGTAGTAACTGTCTGGTTAAGTCTTCCAATCGATACGTTCCTAGTCAGATGGTGCTTGAGACAACATAGGGTCCTTCCCAGTTGGGTCCCAGTGTGCCCGCACCAACTTCCTTAGTGTTGAGGAGCATTTTTTGGAGAACCATGTCCCCGACTCGAAATCGCCTGACCTTGACTCGGGCATTATAAAACCGAGCTACTTGTTGCTGCCGAGCCATAGTTCGTAACCGAGCTCTTTCTCTTTGTTCGTCCACAAGGTCAAGTCCGAGAGCAAGAGTTCTTCATTATCTTCTTCGTTAAACAAACTGATTCAGGCTGAGGGCAGCCTGATCTCGACCGGGGTAACGGCTTTCGAGCCATAAGCGAGGGAGAAAGGAGTTTCTCCTATAGCGGTTCGAACCATGGTTCGGTATGCCCACAGTATCTTTGGGATTTCTTTGACCCATGCTCCTTTGGCTCGGTCAAGCTTAGTTCTGAGATGTCATTTGATGATCTTATTGACCGCCTCAACCTGTCCGTTCGTCTGAGGATGATGAGGCGATGTGTATACATTTCTGATTCTGAGATTATCGCACATCTCACGAAAGCTCCTATTATCGAACTGCTTTCCATTATCGGTAACAATGGTCTGGGGTATCCCGAACCGACAGACAATGTTCTTCCATACGAAGTCTGTGATCTTCTGCTTGGTTATTTTTGTCAATGGCTCAGCCTCGGCCCACTTGTGAAGTAGTCCACTGCTATGACAGCGAACTTGGTCTGTCCTTTTCCCATGGGGAGTGGTCCGATAATATCGATTCCCCACTGCACAAAAGGCCAAGGACCGGTCATTGAAGTCAGTTCCTCTGGGGGTTGCCTTGGAATGACTGCGAATCGTTGGCATTTGTCGCATCTATGGACGAGTTTACGAGCGTCGTGCTGGATGGTCAACCAGTAGTACCCCTGACGTAGAACCTTATGCGCGAGTGATCGTCCTCCTGAATAATTTCCACATATTCCTTCATGTATTTCTCGCAGTATGTAATCGGCTTCACTAGGGTTTAGGCATCATAGCAACGGAGCGTAATAACCTTTCTTGTACAGCACCCCATTGAGTATGGTCTAGCGAGAAGCTCGAATCTTTAATCATCGAGCCTCGGCGTGATCTTTATGCTCCATTGTCAAGATATCGGATGATCGGGTCGAGCCAAGTGGGTTCCGAATCAATTGTATATATGGCCGAGCTAACTAGTTCACCGATACTCAGCTTGGCGACGTATTCGATTGGAATGGACCTAGGTATGTTGTCCTCGTCGGCTAAGGCAAGTCTTGCTAATAGATTGGCTTTGGCATTTTCTGAGGATCCAAGTAACCACACTGTTGGAATCCATCAATTAACTCTTTGGATTCCTTCACGTGTGCTTTTAATTGCTCTTTACGTGTTTGATACACATCGGTGACTTGATTGACGACCAATTGTGAATCGCTGAAAACATTGAGATGTGTAACGCCCAAATTGGCCGCAAGTCGGAGGCCGAGCAATACCGCTTCATATTCTGTTGTATTGTTCGAGGCTTGAAATTCAAGTCTTAAGGCATACTACATGTAGATTTGATCAGTAGTTTCCAACACTACTCCTGCCCCACTTGCCTTAGAGTTGGAGGAGCCATCGACATACAGCTTCCAAGGGATTGGGTCAAGCGCTGACTCGGGAGAAGCGGTTGTCGATTCTTCAATAGGCTCGGTATTCCAAGTCATTGAATCTGTTCGTGGTGTCACTTCAGCAATGAAGTCGGCCACGGCTTGCCCCTTGATTGCTACTCTCAGCTTGAATTGAATATCGAATTCGCTGAGTTCAATCGCCCACTTCGTAAGTCGGCCTGAAGCTTCTGGTTTCTGTAAAATCTGACGCAGTGGGAGGTCGGTCATAACGACAATAGTTTGAGCTTGGAAGTATGGCCGAAGTCGCCACGAGGAAACTATTAGGATTAAGGCCACTTTTTCTAGAAGTGAATATCTTGTCTCTGCCGGTTGTAGTGCTTTATTGACATAATAAACCGGCAGCTGCTTTCCTTTGTGCTCCCTTATCAGTGCCGAGCTAACCGCTGCCTCAGACAACGCAAGATACAATAGCAGGGCTTCTCCCAACTCAGGTTTCAATAAGAGAGGTGGAGATCCGAGATAAGATTTTAATTACTGGAATGCTACTTCATACTCTTCCATCCAATCCACCATTTGTCATCCCTTCAATTGTTTGAAGAATGGGAGACATTTATCGGTGGCTCAAGAGAGGAAAAGGTTGAGTGTCGCTACTCGTCCAGTCAATCTTTGTACATCTTTTATAGTTTTTGGAGACTCCATGTCGAGTAATGCCTTAATTTTCTCCGAATTTGCCTCGATTCCTCGTTGGCTGACTAAAAATTCGAGAAACTTTCTAGAGCTCACACCAAAGGCACACTGCTCGGGTTCAACTTTATTTGGAACTTGCGTAAGATCAGGAACACCAAAGGCACACCAAAGGTACACTTTTGATAAGCATGTCTTCAATGTATACTTCCATGGTTCAACCGATTAACCGAGCAAAGATTTTGTTCACTAATCTTTGATAAGTTGCTCTAGAATTTTTCAAACCAAATGGTATCACTCAGTAACAATAAAGACCTTTGTCGGTGACAAAGGTGGTCTCAGATTTATCAGACTGATGCATTACAATTTGATTGTACCCTGAATAAGCATCCATAAAACTAAGAAGTTCGTGCCACGCAGTGCTATCCACCAACTGATCGATCCTTGGAAGAGGAAAACTATCCTTTGGGCAGGCTTTATTTAGGTCGGTATAGTCAATACAGACACGTCACTTCCTATTGGCTTTCTTCACAAGTACGACGTTGGCTACCCATTCTGGGTAGTATATCTCTTCTATGAATTTGGCTTTGAGGAGCTTGCTGACCTCTTCTTTAATGATAGCATACCTTTCAGGGCCGAGTGGACATCGCTTCTGTAGGATCGGCCGGTAGGTCAGATCGATGTTAAGTCGATGAGTGATTACTGATGGATCGATTCCCGGCATGTCTTCATGGTTCCATGCAAACACATCGGCGTATCGTCAGAGCAGGACTATCAGGTTGTTTTTCAGTGGCGATCACAGAGACGAGCCAATTTGTATCGTTTTAGATCCGTCGGTCTCGATCAAAGGTATTGAAACAAGGTCTTTCACCGGTTGCCCTCGTTCGTGAGTTTCAACTCAGGAATCCAGTGACTCGATCATTGATACCTCAGTCGGGACTTTCACGGCTGTTGCGTAGCAACATCTTGCATCATGCTGATCTCTTTTAATGACTCCCACTCCCGACTCAGTCAGAAATTTTATAGAGAGGTGGTATGTAGATACCACGGCTTGGAGGAGACTCAGAGAGGGCCGGCCAAGTATCGCATTGTAAACGGACGACTGGTCGACTATCAAAAGGTTGACTATTACTGTCGCCTGATGCGAAGGGTTTCTAGCAGTAAGTGACAGCGAGATGATACCTTCTAGGAGTATCTGTCCTCCTGAGAATTCGATCAATGGGGTACGCACCGGCCGTAAGGTCGATCATTCAACACCTATTTTGTCGAATGCCTGAGTGAACAGCACGTTAGCAAATGATCCTGTATCGACGAGTATGCGGAACACCCTTCGGTTTGCAATGGTTAGAGTGATACCTAATGCATCATCATGAGGATGATGGATGCCTCGAGCATCTTCATCGGTAAACGAGATGTAATATTTTTCTCTCTTCTTTTCCTTCGAAGGCCGAGCTATGATCAGGATCTCGGACTCGGGTCGACTAATGCTCCTAGCGTGATTTTTTCGAGTATTATTTGAGTCACCTCCACCATGGGAACCACCAACAATAGTCCGGATTTCCTCCGTGGGTTAGTTGTCCCCCGAGCATTCTTCCACTGTCCCGGTTCTTTCGACGTGTTTTCTGAGCCAGCCTTCTCGGATAAGCCTTTCGATCTCTTCCTTTAAGTGATAACAATCACTCATACTGTGACCATGATCGCGATGATAGTAGCAATATTTATCCTTATTCCGCCGGTTCGGATTACTCCAAACCTTATTCGGCCAACTAACAAATCCTTCACTCTTGATTTCCATCAGCACCTGCTCTTGAGGTTTAGGTTTATTAAGCAGGGTGTATGTAGAAAACTTTCGGTTGGGTTGCTTGCCCGACTTATGTTCATCGCGTGTTTGGTCATCATTTTGCTTATTTCCTCCGGCCAGTCAACTTCCTTTTTGGCTGACTCTTTGGCTGGAGTTTTTGCGTTCTGGGTGGCCTCACGCACGTTTTGTGTTTCCTCGGCATCCGTGTATTTATCTGATCGAGTCATGAATTCATCCAAAGTCTTAGGCGGATTCTTGTCTAGGGATGCCAAAAACGGCTTATCCCTAATGCCTTGCATGATGGAATTGAGTGTCGTCTCCTCTGAATGTTTCCAAACTTGGAGTGCTTCAAAGTTGAAACGTTTGATGTAGTCTTTCAGTAGCTCTCCCTCCTTCTGAACTATGTTGTTCAGATGCGTAGGGGGTTTCAACTTTTTCTTCCCGCCAATGAAATTAGTGAGGAAGGCATCGCTGAGTTCTGCGAACATGCTGACGGACTTTGGTTTCAGCTGCTTGAACCAAAGTCGAGTTATGTCGGCTAAGGTGAGGGAGAAAACTCGGCACATCAAAGCATCCGAGGCATCATGTAGTTCCATATACGTTTGGAAGCATTCAATATCTTCAGTTGGGTCTGTTTTGCCTGTGAAAGGTGTAATTTGTGGAAGGCGAAACCTTTACAATAACCGAGCTTGCATCACTTCATCAACGAACGAGAATGCTTTTGTTTCGGTCCTGGTTGAATATGCATCCTGACTATGCCTCATGTCCGCCATCTATTCCAGCACTTCTTTCTTAAAGTCCTGAAGGTAAGCTTTCCAAGGCTCGTTGCTTTCTACCACACCTTCAACCGGAGGCCGGCCGTGCCTCCTCCGATCTATCTCGTGTCGGAGATCAGTGGGAGGCAGCACGGCAGTCGCGGAATGAGCAGGTGCTGGCTTGGACGGCCCATAGGGCTGACTCGGCTGTACTAGCGATCACGGGGCAATGGGCTGAAGGTCGGCAACTTGTTGCGGAACATTCATCGCCTGTTCTTGTTGAAGCTGCTAAGTCTGTTGACGGTGCATCTGCTCCAACATTTGTTTCATAACGGTTATATCGGCTCTGAGTTCCTGGACCTCCCGATCCAACCGTCCATTTTCTCGATTCCACTGGGTATTCCTAGTTGCGGCAGATGTTGTAGGACGATCCGTGGAACCTTGTTGATCGTTAGGTTGGTTCTGAGCTCCCTGGGCCCCGTCTGGACCTGATGGTCCAGCGTTATTGGCTTCATTTGGTTCGTTAGGACCAGTCTTTTTGGTTCTCGCCATTAACGCTCACTTGAATAGAGCCTGGAGAACGACTTTTTATATTGTTTCCCACAGACGGCGCTAAACTGTTGATGCAAAAATCTGGTCCAGCCTTTTTAGACATTCGAGTACCTGCACAGGAAGAAGACAAAGGAGACCCTGGCTAGAGCAGGGGACCCTCCGATGCCAAAGTCAGGCTAAGAATTTGGGTCTTATAGTATTGAGGGGTTCTGGGAGAGAGTTTACATACCTTTCACCCTTGGAGTGTCTCCCATTTATAGGAGAGGGAAGATCCCGCCGTACAGGGATTCTCTCCCCAATATTAGGAGATTTGATTTGATTGTAATCTGCTTACGGATGCTTTCTGATTCCGAGATCCTCGGGATCAGGAATCTTTTCATAAGATTTTCGGAACGGTATTTAAGCTTACACTGTTTCTTCCTCGCTCAGCTCGGCCTTAACCGACTCAAGTAACAGATGAGTCTCGGCTGGCTGCAAGGATAAAGCTTTTTACCTCCTGTTGGACGGAACAAGAACTGCTTATGGCCGAAGTACTTTCTCAATCCGATATCTGACACAATAACTGGCCTAATATGGGTCGGTTTTATAATCGGTCAGGTGACTTCTAGCGTTCGGGTCTTAACTGACCCTTCTAGACGTTGCTGCCTCGTTAACTGAGACAACTTTATGCGTCTTATTTTGCCCACGGCTCCTGACTCTTAAGGTCTCGGTCGGGATTCGTTTTCCAGAAATCCGAGTTAAGTCTCTCCTTTAGGCTTTGTCTTGTCTCGATCCAACACGTTGCCTCGGACTCTCGAGGAGTGCTAATAGAGTTGGTCCATTCCATAACCGGGTCTCCGGACTTCGTGTTTTTTCCCCAACACTATCAATCCTGAAATGGGACCCATACCCATACTTATTAAGGTGATGGACATATCTACTTATAATTTGAAACTTAAAAATTTTAAAAAAATAAAAAAAATCCTAACCAGTAAATCAAAATTAGACTTTTATGGTAGAAATTTAAGAGATAATTTATTTATTTATTTAATTTTTTTATTTTTGGGTTAGCTTATATGTCAGTGCACACATTCCATGTTAGCCGCCCCCACTAGGGACCGGTACCAAGACCTCAAGTGTTGAAACGAGGTATCTCCACTCAGCCTACCAGTTGAGATAATATGATATGTATGACATAGCAGCATGTTATTTAGATTGGAGAGCTTTTTTGGATCCTTCCTCTTGCTCGGGTGGTAGACTATCGGAAGTTTCAACACCCGGTTAAGGGTTCCGGGGGGGTGGCGCGGTGGGGAAGAGAGAGAGAGAGAGAGAGAGAGAGAGCTGTGCTTGGAAGGTCTCAAGTTTCAACGGTTTGAGAGAGCTGTGCTAGGAAGGTCTCAAGTTTCAACGGTTTGATCACAACTTACGGTCCATCCAGTGGAATCCGATTTGACCAATGGATGAATATGCAGGGAGAGAGAGAGAGCTGTGCTAGGAAGGTCTCAAGTTTCAACGGTTTGATCAATGGATGAATATGCTAGCATACATTTCATGCTTCTTTGAGAAATAGAAATGAGATTCCCAATAGCATACTAAGAATATATATGATTTCCCAAAAAATTTGATAACTTCCAACCTTTAATATGTCCGAAAAATCTAATCCATCTAATAAGTTGGGCCAACCTAGAGGGTTTGAGTGTATAAAAATCAGCCCCATCCACTCATTACGCAGACTACATTTGTATTTTGCTAGTTATCAATGGATAGTATTGTTTTTTCTTGATTGTGACCCATATTTTGCTAGTTATCAATGGATAGTATTGCTTTTATTTATTGTGAACAATCTGATTAGCGTATGTGGCTGATTTTTGTACCACATGATCCTAATGTGGGCCCAACCAATTGGAAGGGTTAGATGAAGTGTTCACTCAATAGTTCAAAAATAATCTTTTGGGTGGACTAACTTGTGGTGTGTGTACGTGGGAAATGGTTCTATGCGGTGGACCTCAGGGGAACTTCCCATGAGGTTGAGCTTTGTGGGACCCACCATAATGTGTGTCGAACATCAACACCGTGCATTTGATGGGTCCCCTTTAAATTATGGGATATCCAAAAAATTAGCCGTATACTGAACTCAGGGGGCCCACATCTCTTGAGGGCTCAACGAATGATTAAGAATGTTTTAATGGGAGGATAACCCCTCTCAACTTTTGTATGTGGTGTGGCCTACACAAGTCATAGATTGTCTTGATTTTTAAGCCCAAGCCCACCATGGAATGTTACATCTGACTGATGGAGTAGATGTTCAACACGCATCACAGTGGGCCCACACAGCTCGACCTCATGGGAATTTCCCATGAGGTCGACCGCATAGAACCCTTTCACTTTGATGGTGGAGCAACCTTGACCGCCAAGTTGGATGGCATACAAACTACACACACCTGTTAAGTTGTATAAGATACACATTACTGACAGCATGTGGCCCTTCATTCGCATGACGTTGTAAGGATCGAAACTCCTTTTTTATAATCTCATGAGCTAAAAAAGTGCTGAGCATTATTATTAATTACTGATTGTGAATTATACCTCATTGGACTATATTATATATAATATCAGGCACAAATGTAAATATTAACTATGCCTTAGGGTATGGAAATGAAATGGTATACCCACGCTCAGTCTAATTATTTACCAAGCTGGGATTAATACCAAAACCGCACCCATACCTATTTAGCTGCACCCATGCCTGGCTTATGTCAGATCAAACTGGGCTCATCACCACTCTTAGATCAAACGGTCTTGTGATGCAGCCGACCGTGTGCATGTTGCATGTGTCTGGCATTATATATGAGTTGCATTGTCTGGCACTGTTTGCATTGATTCACTTGGACGGTATGGCAGATCAACGTGAACTTGCTTATTAAATCAAGAACACATTTCATAGACTACCATGTAAAATCACATTGATCAGTGAAACTGTTTTTCATTTTTGCCTTACCTTTGAAAGTCATCCCTTTCCAAAGCCCTGGATGTGATGGATGGTTAACGTTAGCTAACAAAAGTAATTTTTTAGAATCATAAGCGATCCATGATGCCAATAATATATAAATTGATCAAATTGTTGATATGGCCTATTTTTATAGACAATCATGATAGTCTATGAATCAAATGGTTATTATTCGTTAGAACGGTGTGATGTTTGCATGATGGCATATGAAATGTACGTTGGACCTAGTAAATAGTATGAATTAATGGATTAGACTGTTGATACTGGATTGCAGGCTAATCATGCTCGCATATGCCTTTTTAAGGCTTTTGTTGTATGTTTGAGGCATATGGGTATTATATTTGACTTAGAGTCGTCACTAGCCAATTATTCAGATTTTCACGGTCAGCTAAACCATGTACAAACCTTAGAAGAAGGAATCGGTGGATCTTCTGTCCTAAAATGGCTCATTAATATGCAACTAAAAATTCTAAGTGATCACGTTTACAAAGAGAAAATGTGTTAGGTATCTTCTCTGCCCGTATAAGTATACTATCTCTATTTCACAAGACTTGACAAATTGTCAAGGAATGAGAAGCACTAATGATATTGATGTTTGTGTAATGTTGTATGGTGATGCGATGCTTGCAACAAGCAATGGCCTGGATCAGATAAAGCTACCATGACTCACTCATTTAAAGAAGCAGTCTAAGCTTAGTCACTCTAAATTTTTTATGTGCATGCAAGATCCGATATATTGGCAAGCTGCAGAGTATGTACATAGATTGACTAGAGCAACAAGGGGGTTGGAGTGGAGAGAATGATGCACAATACTTGTGCAAGTATGAATGACACTTGATCATAGTAGAGTGATGAGTGGGTGGATGAACTTATTGCAAGGATTGATTTAGGTGGCTTGGGTTGGTTTTTTTATGGGACTTAGTTACATAAAGGTTGGTTGGACAAGGCTGACCTAAGGTTAGAAAGGCTCCCTTATTGCCACTCACTCTTCCTTCGTGGATGGATAAGTCAAATCCCACTTTCACTCCCTCACTTTACTCTTCATTAAACTCACTTGTAAGTGATGAAATGTTAAGAGATTTGGAAGATTGGAAGATTGTTTGAAATGAAAGAGAATTGAGTATTTATAGGTTTTTTTTTTTTTTTTTCTTCTTCTTGGTTTTTCATAATTTGATTCCTTCTAAAGTTACTGTCGGTAATTTTGCTGGTCATATTATGAAGACTCAGGGGGTCCTACCAGTCGACTTGACCATTGGGACCAAAATTGTATTAGCTCTATTTTTTATGGTTGACACTTTATTTAGCTATAGCGCCCTGTTGGGTAGAGATTGGATTCATTCATTCGTGTGTATTCCATCATCCCTACATCAGTTTGTAATGTTATACAATCAGGATAAAGTTGAACTAATCCTGACCGATAAAAAATCCTTCTTGGCCACTTCAAATGCAAATGAAGCCTATTATTATAGGGACGAAGTAGGGCCAATTCATTTTACTAAAAGGAATTGTTAGTGCACTTATTTGCACTCATGCTTGTCCATTACGTGACTAGTTGTGTCTTAGAGTCGAATGAGTTCAAAGCAAATGAAGACTGGAGACGCAACTGGATCAGAAGCATTAAAGCCACATTGAAGACAAAGAACTGCTTCTACGATCTTGACCTTGCAAGTAGATGATTCCAACCCAAATAGGAATACCTACTTAGGTCACCTATTCTAAGCCAATTCCAAGTCCATATTTTATATCTTATAGTCTTGGCTTAAGCAAGTCCCGAGTTGGTGAAAGATTTATTGGATAAAATAGGAAAAATAGAAAAATCTGTCCACTGTCGGTAGGATGAAGGTGCCATCGAAAAGCACGTTTGGTGTTACCAAAGGGGCTCAAAACAGTCCAGCAAGCTTACAACAATAATTTGGTGTCACTGATTGCCATTGATGAACAAAGTTCGGTCCCACCAAAAGAGACTATTTTCAATTAACAACTTGGAAATTCAATTCGGTACTACCGATAGATAATTCGGTACTACCGAAGCAAGTTCGGTGGTACCGAAGGTCACTTCAGTAGCATCGTAAATTGTTAAATCCGAAAGGATGGGAATATTTTCAAGTAAATGATCGGCGTTTTGAAACCATATTTAGAGGGGATTTGGTTAAATGAAAATGTTGAGAAATTCATTTGGAGGACCAGTTGTGAGATTAGTTAATTCATGGTGAGTGCATGGATGCTTATGCAGATTTGAAGAATGTTAAACTTAAGTGTCTAGAAACAGCAGCTTTTCATTCATTACATTTTCTACTTAGTTGGATTCGATGTTTGTAGGTAACATTCTGTAAACCTCCTTGGAGACTACGGCTTCCGTCCCTTGAGGCGACTGAGGTTTAAGGGTTCGTGCGTCGCTAAATACAATCTCAAGGCGCTGAAAAGTGGCATAAAGTAGAATCTTTAACTTTTACATTGATATTTTTTTGGGGAAAGATTCTTGATTCTCTGTCCGAATCTTATCTTTCCATCGCTTTCCTCTTTTATTTTCGTTGTCTATGTCATTTGCATGCACTTGCTTCTTCCATTGCAGGCAATATAGATTTTAGGTTGGGGGTGGAAGGTCGTTTCTTAGTATTTTCTTAGTCTTGAGCAAACAATTGTGAAAATTTTTTAATTGGAATTTCTTGTGAAGTCAAAGTGATGTTGAAGGATAGTTGTGATTTTAATATTACAAGATACATAATGTTGGTAATTTATGACTCTGGGATTCAGTATATGTTAGATTTCACAATTAAATTTGAGTTGTTAACCCATGATTAGAAGCTTTAAACATTGATTGAGTTATGATTTCACAAGACGCATCTTGCTTACACATTGAATGATTAACTTGGTAATCACTAAGTATGAAAGGAACCAGCCTGAAAAAAAAAAAAATGGCAGTAAGAAGAATTGAAAAGGTAAGTCACATAATCCTCACCATAGGTTTGCTCTCTATAGGTGTAGTTTCGATTCCCCTTGGTTGACATGTGAAAAAAGTTAGGCGACAAGTTTTCACCATAGGTTTGCTCCCTATAGGTGAGGATTTGATTCCCCTCTTTGGCGTTACTGTTCAGAAAAAAAATCAAAGGCTGGTAGAATGAAAAGTTAATCTGTAAGGCAAGTGTTGGTTTCAGTTTTGGTCGTCATGAATTCTGTTGTTAAACACCAATAATATTATAAAATTGACAATTGAATCTCTTAATGATTGTAAGTCGAGATTACACTATACACTTCTGGAACTCAATGTTTAGGATTTTCTAATTAATGGATTAATATTTTGAGCTTGATTATGAAGTTTATCGTGAGCTTGATTCCAGGAGAAAATTCCACTCACCATTCATGAATCTTAGAATTCTCACATCTCGACTATTTGTTCACAAGTCACTCAGGTTTACAGAAATTATCGTATATATCTGAAATTATTTTTCGCATATTTTGCTAATACCCTTCCACTGAACTGTGGGCATGATAGAGTCTTACGGTTCCACGGTCCATATTTAACAAAACATACCCTTCAACGGTCCATTGTCCATCTTTAACAAAAAAAAAAAAAAAAAATCCACTAACCAGAGTTCAGTGTGTTGAGTACACCTTCAATCTGCGGTAAGGCCACTATTTTGGCTCTTAGGTACGTGCCACATGTTAGTATCAAGCCTCACTTGCACACTAGCTCCAGTGCACTCGTGCGTACTACATTAATGCCTTGACAAGACCACCCTTGCTGTATCTCAGTTATGGAGATGTATATGATACTCAGGCAAGGTATGACACTTAATACGCAGGCTCCTATAAATTGTACACGTGGCATACGTCATCTCAGATAAAACTAATTAAATTGGTGAAACCAGTATCAGTCACAGCCGTAGACTCCTTGGCTGAACAATCCCAAGCTCTGATACTTGGGTTCTGGTTTGATGAAGTAAGACAACTGGATATTCTCATTTTTATCCGTCCAATGAATGTCCACTAATCTGATTGTTAGATAATCAAATAAACTTAATTATTTTTTAGTTCATGATATATTTAAAGGGGAACTATAATTTGGACAGTTTAATTTGATTTATGAGTGCCTGCGTATCAGCCATCACACTCTTTCAGAGTATCAAAGTTTTTTTTTTTTTTTTTTCAGTACAGTCCAGCATTTTCCGTACTGGGTCCCAGCTTTCAGTGATCCATGCATTTCATCTAGTCGGCTAGAAATATCCCGTGAGTTCCAGCAAAGCACTTTATTAATGTGGCAGCCGTGGGGTCCATTCACCAAGCAGGTGAACATGTGGTCGCCCACGAAATCAGGCCACATCGGGCCTCTATTTCAGGAAACGGATTGGCTACTCCCACTCCCACTGCGTGCTCTGTGGGCCCCACCATGATGTATGTGTTTCATCCATTCCGTTCATCCATTTTTACAGATCTTTTTAGTTTTGATAGCAAAAATGAGAGGGATATAAATCTCAGATGGACCACACCACAGGAAAACAATAGTGATTGGATATCCACCATTAAAATCTTCCTAAGGCCCACTGTACTGTTTATTTGACATCCAATCTGTTGATTAGGTCATACAGATCCAGATGAAGGGAAAAAACAAAGATCAGCTTGATACAAAACTTTTATGGCCCCCAATAAGTTTTTAATGGTCCATGTTTATTCAATACTGTTTCCTGTAATGTGGTCAACTTGAGATTTGGATATACTTCATTTTTGGTCTCATGTCATAAAATGATCTAGAAAAATAGATGGACGGCATGGATGAAACACATACATCATGGTGGGGCCTACAAAGAACCGACTATCAGCCATTGGCTGGTGGCAGGGGAGTAGCCAATGCGTTTCCTCTATTTCAACTTTGCGGATTGTTGGGACCCACTGACCAGGGATACTCCATGTGACTCAATGTGGTGGAGTTTGATTTGGCCATGTGCTGCATAGTCAGAACAACTTTTAAACATGCTCTGTGGGGGGCCATCTCTTATAGTAGTATATGACAGATAAATTTTCAAGATGGAGTACACAACGTGATGTACTCATGTTTGGATTTTGGTCCACCATGCAAATTTCCTCAACAGGGATATTGGGAGACCCAATAACCATAAGCATTGTGGACCCACCATGGTGACATCCAGTCTATCCATCCGTCTCGCTCGCTTATGTTAAGACATGAAAGTAACATATCCAAAACTTAAGTAGGCCACACTACAAGAAATGACAGGGATAAAAACACTTGTCGTTGAATCCTTCCCAACCTTCAAGATCCCGTGATGTTAGTAAGGCATTCAACTCATTCATAAGGTGATTCGTAAATCGGGAAAAGGAAATCACAAATTACTCTGATCCAAAACTTTTGTGGCTTCAAGAAGGTGTACAACAGTCAGCATTCAATCCCTAATGGGTCATTTGGCTGCCTAGAACTTTTTAGATGTAAACACATTACACCTGAAAAGAGTTTGAGTGGTAATTTATTTACCTGTATTTGGCTAACCTGTAAAGTATTTACAATGAATAAAGTAGGTATTCGTACCGAAGAGTTTGGGTACCAATCCTTCCAAAATCTACAAAAATTACATAAGAAAGACTTGATTTTTTTTTAAGGACCCATAGAAGGCATTAAGGCATGCACACACTAAATGGATTTAATGTCTTCTACTCATCACAGTGGGCCCCAAATGCAATTTAGAAGTTTTAATGGCAGACATCCCATCCTTCCCTCATGTGGTCCATTTGATTTGATAATGTACAAACTATTTTTTTAGGGCCACAAGAGAGTATCAAAGGAAGTACATGATAAATAGATTGGATGTACCATATATATTATGGTGGGCCCCACATATCATGAGTATATATTAACCACCGTGTGTGTTCTAACATGTATAATGTTTTTTAAACTAGAAAGACTTCTAATATGAAACATGGCCTTTTACCGTGTGTCAGATTCCAATTATAAAGTGTAATATGTTTACAGCTTGGAAAGTCTTTAAAGTTAAATACATGCATCCAAACAGCCCCTTTAATCAGATTACCTGTAATCCCTTTACAACTTAATAGAGGTGTACACAAACTGAGCTACCTCAATTAGCTCGCTCGACTCGACTCGAAAAAGCTCGATTCGACTCGGTTCGAAGCTAAGTTTGAGCCGAGTCGAGCTGATTTTTTGAGCTCGAAAATGAGTTTGAGTCGAGTTCAAGTTGGCCCCAATTCAACTCGACTTGGATCAAACTCGGATCGAACCAGTTTGGTGACTCGGTTACTTTGATATTGATGTTGCTCACCAAGTGTTTAATGAAATGACTCAAAGAAGTGTGGCTGGTGGCAAGGAAGGTATGTATATGAAACCAACACCCTTTTTTTTCTTGATTTTTCTGTTACTTAGAAAGTGTCTGATAAAATACCTGTAAATCCATTGTTGTTGTCTCAAATACAATGAGATTTTGAAGGTGCAGTCCAAGTGTTTGTGAAAATATTGTAATGGCAAACTCGACTTGATCTTGGCTCGAATTGGCCCGAACTACTGACCAAATCGAGTCAAGCTAGCTAGTCAGGCTCGAGGACCGAGCCGAGCCGAGTTCGAGCTGAGTTTAGCAAGCAGCCGAGTCGAGTCGAGCTGAGGCCAGCTCGACTCGATGTACACCCCTACAACTTAATGACTATACACAGGCATTCAAACGGCCCCTAATGTTTTCATGACATGGCCTAGCTTTTCCTCTCCGCTGAATCTTTGAGATCATATCCGAACATGTGCTAGCACTATGGATGGAATGGATATAACATGGGCATTGTGGTGGGGCCCATAATCATAGGGATTCATGTTCAGTGGTTAGCAAAACTTCATTTTATCGGGGAAAAAAAAAACCTTGCATAATTGTGTGTGTGTGTGTAGAGAGAGAGAGAGAGAGAGAGAGAGAGAGAGTAATGATCTCCGCACTATACTGCAGGAAACCTTCCACACATATTTTCCCCACCAGTTATGCAACTTGTTTAAGTGTGTTTGAGGTGGGCATTACCATGACACGTATATAAAATCCATATCATCCTTTAAGTTTTAGATAGAAATTAAGCCACAGGTCACAAAACTTTTACAGATTTGTGAGTTGGGTGGGCCACCAAAAAGGAAACAGTGCAATGTATATATAATGGTCTCCTGGGCAACCAATTTAAGATCCAAAGGTCTGATAAGTTCAGGTGGCCCCCACTGCAATGCATATGTGAAATCCACTTTGACCGCTAAATGTGTCCTCTCACGTTAAACCCAAGGCCCAAATATCATCCTCATCCGTAATTCAAGTGGGCCACACCAAGGAAAATAATTTTGAGGGTAATGTCACCTGTACACTAATTCCAAACGTGTGTTAAACCTGTATCACAAATGATGCTGGTTTTTCATCCTTAAGCCTAAAATTGGGTTAGTCACCTTGTGGGTAGAGTGGATTTTAAAAATGCATGATGGTGGGGCCCATCCAAACAACATCACCATTTACCTCATGTTCAAGTAAAAGACTTTTACCGCAATGATGTTGTCAACGCCGTGTACCGTGGTGCGAGACTCTACAGGGCCCACTGTGATATATGTGTTTTGTCCACACTGGCTGTTAGTTTCTTTAGCTCATGTTAGGTAAGAGCCCAAAGATGAGACATATCCAAAGTTCAAGTGGACCATACCACAGAAAATGGTGGGAATTGAACACCTACTGTTGAAAGCTTCCTAGGTTTCAATGGTGGATATCATTTTCACCATTGATTTTTGTGGTGGGGTCCACTTGGGTTTTGCATATGCTTTAATTTTGGGCTCATATCTTAAAATGATAGGGCCCAATGGTGGTGAGCTCTTCAATTCAAATCAGCCTCCACGCTTTATCGTAAATTACATTTACATAAAATGGTTGGGGTAAGCCCACCCTAATGTATTTTTAAAATCCAATTGACCCATTAGTTGAGTGATCAAATCTTAGGCCTGGATATGAAAAACCAGCCTCATCCATAGTTTAGGTGTACCGTACGATTGGAATGTGTATAAGGATTTATTCACGTCCAAGCTGTTTCCCTTAATGTGGGCTACCTTAATCACTGAATAGTCATAATTTTTTTGATCCATACCTAAATTTTAGTGTGGCATCTAATGGATGAAGCAGATTTCATGAAAACAACAGGTTAGTCCCTACAAAAATTCAATGGCAGACTCCCCTTTCTTATTGTTTCCCTTGGCTTGTAGCCCAACTGAATAATGAATCTGACTGTTTTGTGAGACATATGGCTAAATTTTCATCGTGAACCTAATGGTTGGAGTTGATTTCACAAATGGATTACGTTGGGCCACCCGTTCTAAGTAATCCCAGCCCCAACCACTCCATCTAAGCAAGTTCGGCTTGGTCCGCACAAAGGACTCCTGCGGTACGGTGTGTGTGTATGGGAAAAGGTACTATACGCTCGACCTCACTAGTCGGTCCCATGAGGTCGAGCTGTGTGGGCCCCACCGTGATGCGTTTCGAAAATCTACCCCATCATTCAGATGCACCATTCCATCGTGGGCTTAGGTCTCAAAAATCAAGTCAATCCGTGACTTGTATGGGCCACACCACATACAGAAGTTGGGAGGGGCCGTGCACCATTAAAACATTCATAATCAGTTTTTTGGGCCCACCGAGATGTGGTTTGCAAATCCAGCCCATCCATTATGTCTGTCCCACTTGGATGAGGGTTCAGACCAAGTTTCAGCGGCATTAAAAACTCAGGTGGGCCCCACAAAGTGCTTTTATATGTTTTAACGGTGTCTTCACATCAATTTAGATAGTATGGCCCACCTGAGTTCCGTATACGGCTGATTTTTGGGATATCCGATAATTTAGAGGGGACCCATCAAATGCACGGTGTTGATGGTTGACACACATCACGGTTGGGCCCACACAGTTCGACCTCACTGGAGCTTATCGTGAGGTCGAGCGCATAGCACCTTTATATATATATATATATATATATATATATATATATATATATATACACACACACAATTGACTAGACCTCAGTGACTCAGTCCAAGTCTTGTTGTTCATTATGAATACTAAGTAACGCTGTCAATGGGGCTGGGTTTGGGCTGGAAGCAGATTGTGTCCTGCCCGATCCATGCAGAGGCTCTATTGGGCCCACCATGATGCATGGGACTTATCTATGCCGTTCATCCAATTTTCCAAATCATTTTATAGTATAAAGCCTAAAAATGAGGTAGATCCAATGCTCAAGTGGACCACACCACAGGATGTTGAAAGTGCCTTAGTTTGTCAAATAATGTGACAAGTGAGTCATAGAGTCCAGTGAGCCCCACATGAAGGCCACTAGCTGAAGACTTAACAAAGTGAATGTATTCAAAGGTCTCTAAAAGTAAATGAAAACCTCACATCCCATTACCAAAACACCTCATGTAAAAATCCCTTTTAAAATGCTCTAATCTATCCCAAAATCATCTAGTAAAACATTTTGGAAGAATAGAAAATGGAATACCAAGTTATAAGAACAGATGAAAATATGCAGAGATTTTTCTGCAACTATCGATGACATCGAAACTCATCGAGATGTATTCGATGTCATTGAAATTGTGCCCGAATATGTCCAACAACCATTCGACATATCTCTGGAATTATTAATTATTCGATGTAACTGATCTCCATTCGATGTCATCGAAATTCAAACTTCGATGACATCGAGAAAGGCTCGATAACATCAAATTATAGGCACAAAAAGTCCAGCAAACTCAAAGGAAAATCATGATTTATTCGAACTGCATTCGATGACATCAAATTTCAAACTTCGACGACATCGAGGAAGGCTCGATGACATCGAAATTAGGACCAATCTGTCCAAAGAATTTATGAAGAAAATCAGGAATTATTCGATGCCATCGAACTCCACTCGATGTCATCAAAATTCAAACTTCGATGACATTGATGTAGTCTCCATGACATCGAATTTTAAATCTCACAACTCTCCAAGCAAACCTCAAGTACTTTCAATAAAAAATCTCGATGAAATCAGAGTCAGTTCGAGTCATCGAAGGAAACTTTGATGACATCGAACGACCTTTCTACCCGTTTTTTTACCATTTGAACTTTATTGTCTATTTAAAGAGGGTTGCTTCTTAGGTTCCATATAGATATTTAAGAGAGTTCTTGTTATAGTTTATCTACCCTCCATCTTAAATCATTTTTTTCATAGGAGTTCATCCTTCAATCCCCTCTTAAATGCAATCATTGTTAAATCAATATATTGGATTGAAGAATGAACTCCACCATTCAAGGATCTTTCAGTAACACTTTTAATGGCAAATTAATAAGCTGAAATCCTTTAAATTGTTAATATTCTAGAATTTCTCTATCACTTAAAGAGCAACATTTAACAGAGAAGATTCCATAGAATACCTTGACCCAACACCGGCAACTTGCATAGGAAGCATCTGCAGATATTGTGGATCAAGATAGCTGAAGACCATCCATCAACAAGAAAGATCATCTTCAGCATGTGCTAACAACGGGACTCATCTACTTACAAGTCATTAGAGTCCAATGACCTTAAAGATCTTTCCTTGTATAAGACTAGTATTCAATGGTTAACACACTAAGACCTTCATAGGCCTCTGGCAGGAGAATACATTAAGTCCTTGTATAGGCACTTGTGGTTGCCTTGTGTAGGCATTGGTTACCTTGTGTAAGCATTGGTTGCCTTGCGTAGGCTCCTAGTATGTCCTTGTGTAGGACTTATTTGCCTTCTGTAAGCTTCTAAGGTTGTCTTGTGTAGACTCCTTAGGTAATCTTGTGTAAGTTGTGAAGGTTAACAGTCAACCTAATATAAAACCATTTGAGAGTGAAATCCAGCACACTCTAAGGGAGAGTGCGTCAACTAGGAGCGAAGTAGGCACATAGTCGAACCACTATATATCGTTGTATTTGTGATGATTATTCGTGCTCATAAGTATTGACTGATTGAATGTTTAAATTATACGCAATACATGTTTGATATGATGCAGTAGTTAGATTTTCACTAAGTTGATTTCATGATAACCCTACTTAACTCATGTTAAAATTGATAGAATTTTCAGTTAAAAAGGATTAAAGTTTTAAAAGTCCTATTCACCCCCCCTTTAAGACATTTGGTCATATATTCATACTTCGGTAACAACAATCCTATTGCAATTTCAGATGCAGCAGTGATAATGATGCCCACTGTTGAAACCTTCCTTGGGCTCATCATGATGTTCATTTTCCATCTAACATGTTCATAAGGTCACACAAACCTGGATAAAGGGAAAACATAAACTCCAACTTGATCCAAAACTTCTCTGGCCCCCGAGAAGTTTTTAGTGGTGAGCGTTCAATCCCCGTTGTATGAACCACTTGAGCCTGGGATCTGCTTCATTTTGGGCTCATACCCTGAAATGACATGGAAAAATGAAGGACAAGCGTAAATAAAGCCCATACATCATGGTGGGTCCCACAGCCCTGCCTGCGGGGCAGGACGCAATCCACTTCCGTTTGGCCTGGGCCGATGTCTGTCTAAGCCTGGCCACAAAGTAAAACCCATGCCTGAGTGGCCCGGGACAATCACCGGCCAAAACAAACAAGCCCAAGCCTCGTCTTGCCGCCCTGTTTTGTACAAGATCTAGATTTTTTGTTTGGTGTGCCCAATCTTGAAAAAAAAAAAAAAAACAGTGAAATCTTAAACAAGCTGGGCTAGGTTAACAGGCTCTCAAATGCAGCCCAACACAACAATTAATAAATGGACTTAAATTTTAGGCCGAGGTATGTATGGCTCTTGGGCCAAGTATTTCAGCTCCAAGAAAGAAAGCCCACCTAATACTAAGGTAATGAAAATTCGGTCACTTCCTCTCAGTAAATGAGTTACTATAATTCAATTCACTTGGATGAGGAAGCTGTTTGGGACAAAAGAATTTCTAAAGAGTGTGCATTGACTGCTCATAGTTTAATAGAATCCTTCTCTACAAACATGGAGGCCTCAGTTAAAGCAGAAATTCTATCAAGAAAATAACAGCATTATCTATTATATGTTCATATGCTATATAAATTTTCATGGCAGGAGTACAAACCCGAATAGCGGAGAGAATTGGGCTAGTCAAACCGTTCCCAGTCATGGGTTATTTTGCAAGAAGATGACAATGTTGGAAAAGCATTCCGGCTTCCCACTCCAGAATCGAACGTTGCCCATTCGGTCAGCGTAGACACAGCATTGCTGCTACTGATAAATGGGTTGGAGTTTCTCACCTTTAGCTTGTCAAGGGCCTCCACACAGTTCTGCACACAGCGAACCTGTGCAGGGAATTTAAAAACGTTAATGAAGAAAGACAATGCAGAACACAGCACCTACAAGCGGGTACACATGCCAGCCTGGAGTATGCATAGAAATCTGAAAGTTGCATCAGGTGGACACCACCATGTAGATGACCCGGACCAAAAATCAATCTGGTCCACTCACCATGCGGATCACATGCGTACATAAATTGTGGAAAATCAGAGACCTTTTAAAACCATTTTCTTCCATAAACTCTTCCAACCTGATGAAGAGATTAGAATGATTTTTTGGTCAGAAAATCTGCACGATGGGGTCCGCCCGATGACCACCTTGGATGTCACACACACATGCCAGTCACCATGTATAGAGGTTCTTGTGGATTTAGAAAAACTCTAGATGAATATACATTCTTTTTTCTTTTTTTTCACACTTATTTGTCACACCACCAATTTTCAGTTAGAGCAGGTGAGATCATTCAATTTTGAGATGTCACCCTTGCCATTCCAAAGTTCTCTTACATGGAAAATGCCATTTTATTACACAAAAATAGTACTGAGGTAGCAAAAACTGAAGCAGAAAACCAGTGTGACAAATATCACTGAAATTTTGAAAATATTGCAAAAAATAGGCTAAACAATAATATCAAGAGATTATCATGACATTTTCAAAATATTGGCAGATTTTAAATATCATGTTTTCATGCAAATACTAACTTGAAAATTTAAAGAATTTGTTACACACAATTTAAATTTATTTATTAATCTACAATGATTTTTTTAAGATTTTATTTTCAACGAGATCTTCCCAATAAATATCATAAGAACCTCAAAATTTGAAAATCACTGGAGAAATTTCCAGGCTAAGATATTGCTGAGATCAACATTTGTCACTATGCAGGGAACCAAATCGATAACACATCCAAACATCCAACTTAGCATGCATGGCTTCCAAGGTAACAAGTATTTGTTAATATTTTCTATGCACTGTCGCACAATAATAAGCAATGCAACAAACTCAAAAATTTTATTATTTTGTATTATACAACCCAATCATAAACTCTCAAATGCAAGACCATTTTATTTAAATCTCATAGAAAACTGATTCTAATTCTCTATTATTACATACAAAAAAGTTGAAAAACTGTGCATCCAAGTGCATGTACCAATCTTCTTGGCAAAAGTAAAAACTTGTTTAACAACATTTAATTGGATAGTACAAAAAAGAAAAGCAACATCAAGAATTAAGACATACTTGTTAGAAAATCTCTTAATTTTAAATATTTTTGTAAATATAAATTTATAATTAGATCACAGTACTTCAATTTCGAGGGAATAGATAGGGACCAAACTTTGGAGGAAAAACGAACTGATTTAATGATCCAGTATGGGTTCATATAAGAAAAAAAATAATACAAGGAATGCTCAAACTGCCTCCATAGAAACAATACTGCCACATCTTTGAGTTACAACACCTCAATATTCACTTTGTAAAGCTCTCCCTCAAGCTGGAATCTATGTCAATCTATGATATACGGAACCTTTCAAATGCCTCTGGATTTTATTTATCTATTTATTTATTTTGATGAATAAAATCCCTCAGGATTCCCATCTCAATATGATATGACAGTGGTGTGGTTAAGATATCCATGGTGGATGTGATTCCATCATGCTTGAATATTTTATTAAGAAATAACTAAAAATAACATAAAAGTAATTTAGCTTTTTTATATTCTGAGTTATTTCTTAACATAAATAATTAAGTACTATAGAGCCATTAAAAATAAGTAATTCAGAGATAAAAATGTGTGAAACATTTTAACATTGAAAACTACTAAAATATTAAATATCTATTTGTGGGCCCATAGCATAAGGTTTGGAAGTCGAGTATAAGAGCTAGATCCACAGATAAGTAACACATACATCAACCATTTCTAGCTTGCTTACCTGTAACCAAAACTTGGCTTCTTGAAAAGCCTATGTTCCATCATCTGGAGAAAATTAGCCTGCAACCTATATAATTTATGCCCTCATGGAAACATGATTGGAGGAGGTGTAGTTATTGATTCAATTCTCCTTGGGAAAAAATAGGTTCTCTGGCCTAATTAAAATTTTCTTCCATCAGTTAACTAAGATTATCGTGCTTGCAGCATAAGCCATTGCCTTCACTTATGCTTCAACGATTTAAAACGCAATAGTGTTATGGAAGTTTCTCAATATCCATTGGAGAGCTTTGCCAAGCCCTCACATGTGTACAAGTCAGCCATGAACACGCCACCACATACACCAGTGTTGCGGACAGGAGCAATATCCAAGCCATCCATCAGGTGGACCTCACCGTGTAGATTTTACTGCCCAAAGATAAAGGTGGCCCATTCAGTAGGCATGCCATGATATTAGAAATAAGTTGCCAGGCAAAACAATGCCTGATGTTTTCACAACCATAAATTTGTTTAGTCAATTGTGGCCCACCTGATTCATGGGACAGCAACTCTAGACAGTGGTACCCTTCTGATGGATGGCTTGGATATTGCACTCGTCCGCCATGCTGGCATATGTGGTGGCGGGCACATTAGTTGACTTGGACACATGTGGGCTAAGCACAGCTGTTCATTAGATATTAGATAACTATATAGATTAATGAGCACTACGACACCTTAATCAGCATTTCCTTGGATTAAAATAGCATTAGTATAATATGAGGACATAAGTGTTCCCTTCGAGTTCCTTCGACATATCCTAGGATAAAGTAAGCAGACCAAATACAAATTTTCAAGGAGCGTGCATTGAGTTGCTACCATCAATAAAAGTCATCATTTGATAGTGGGATTATGAAGACATCTTGATGCTGAAGAGATTTTGGGATTCCAAGCATTCATTGAGTTGCGTCTATTTTTGCTGACTCCATATTGTGGTGTTAATTCGAGAAGCCATATATGTATGTACCCTTGATACAATTAAGTAAAAGATAAAAGAATAGGAATAGCTGGAAAGTGGAAATACAAAAGATGAGATCTAACACTATCTCACATTAGCTTCTTCAAACTGCACCACATTTCTAAGCAAATAACAACTCCCCTCTTTCAATATCCTAGACGAAGGCATTGATCAACCACCTGGGCCACCCAAAAACTGATTTTAGAAATCTCCACTCATAGCCTTCACCTTTGTTTCTTAGAACATCACAAGATCAACTTATATCATAGAGCACTGCTACACAGCGAAGCGAGTGCAATAAAGCTCATGTACACGTCGCACATGTTCCAGCATGGCACAATAGGTCCAAGATCCAATCCATCCATCAGAAAGGAACTGCTCTTTTGATGCCCTAGCCCAAGAATCAGGTTGATCCACTCATCAGGTGGGCCACTCTTTGCAAAACAAATGTATGGATCTGAAAAACTTGGCTGGAGTTTTCTAACCCATCCACATGTTTCCAGTACTAGGACCCACGTGCTGAGTGGACCAGACTTATTTTTAGGTAAATATGTAGAAGGTTGGACCAACCCAATGGATGGATTGGATCTTGCACCTATGTGCCATGCTGGCACATGTGTGGCATGTATGTAAGCTTTATTCCATGTGTGCGCACTTAGTAAAGCTTTATATCACATTAAGAACTTTTGCTCTTTTAAGAGATAACAAAAGAATATGCTAAACAGAAATCCTAGCCAAAAAGAATTCCCAATACATAAAGCCTCATGACTGACACCATCTTCCAAAAAGAATTCCCAATACATAAAGCCTCACGACTGACACCATCTTCCAAATTCCCAAACAAATACGTTCTTTCATTCTATTCTATAAAGGAGCAAAGTTTTGCAGTTTGTGTTAGCTTCTCTCGATGCCCTTATTTAGAAACAACCTTTTAGACACTGCATCATCCCTTCTTTCCAACTTCATAAACAGTTATTAAAACTTGCCTAGGCAAACACCAAACAAGAAGCCCAAAAACCTTTCCTTCCATTTCATAATCCAAACATCCTGCAAAACACACTGGTTCATTTTCACCAAGTCTTCCAGGATGAGAGAAACTTTACTAACCATACTACTTATTACTATCCTTCAAGACATTCACATGGAACACAGTCAGGTTGGGACACCACCCACAAATGGAAAAGCTTTAACTCGACATCACCATCACCTTGGCCAGTTGAAGCATGAGAAGAGCCCTTTCTATGCAAAGGAACTTTTCCAAATTGAAGTTCCAAATGCTTTTGAAAAGTCATTCCTTAGACTTGATTCCTACAAGTGGAGCCCACAGTTCAGAGATCAAGAAGATTGATCTGATGGTCCTGCAATGGACAATGACCTAAACATCCAATGTTTGGAGCATTTCCTCCATTGAATGTGGACAATCGCAGTATGCTGACCATTTCTCAGAATCCATGGCACAGATATGGGTACAGGTATCTCTATTACAACACGCTATGCATACACAATTTATGTTCTTCACTAAAACATTTGACCCATTCTATTATCTTTAGTTTTAAAAATTAGGTAATGCTTTTTAGTCTTTCTAGCATGTTGCATTCAAAGAAATTATTAATGTTTACATAGTTACAGCAGTAATACTTTTTACAACATTACATACCTGGTAAGGATGCAACTTGGGTGGGTTGAGTCGGATAGAGGGTCAACCCGAGCCCGACCCAACCACAAAGAGGACCCCAACACGCAACCTGACACAACCTGAATTCCAACCCAAGGTGCCCAACACAAACACATTTGATTATTCCAAACCCGACCAGAATATGCTCAACCCAAACCCAACCCGATTTTAAATCGGGGTTGGAGTTTTCCAACCGTAACCCAACCCAACCCAACCCGACCCGAACCATACTCATGGTGTGCCATAACGGCCGTTAAGTAATGGTAATGATGGAGACCATTACGCGTTATGAAGTTGTAACGGCCTTAATGGTTATTACAGGGGGAAAAAAAAAAGGACCTGTAACGGCTCCCATAACAAGGCCAATATTGGTTTTCTTCCCAAAAAAAAAAAAAAACCAACAACAACAACAACAACAAGAAAAAGAAAGAGAGAGAGAGAGAGAGAGAGAGAGAGAGAGAGAGAGAGAGAGAGAGAGAGAGAGAGGCCGTAACAGCCCTATCATAATGGTAACATTGGTGGCCATTATAGCCATCGTTATCGTTATGGAACACCTTGACCATGCTCGGGTTGGGTCAATAAGGTTCAAGTTGACTAGAACCCTAGCCACATCCCTAATGCCCAATAGGTATATAATAGAAGGATCAAGATTTCAAAAAATAATCAACCAACCAAACAGGATTCAATTAAAGCTCCGCTACAAGTATCTAATAAGAACCCAGCACCGGCACTGCGTACGCTGATCATATACAACTATCAGGTATCTTAGCCTTTGATCCTTTCTTGTCCCTTGCTTGTATCTTTGCAAGATACTGATCAAAGGATTGGATTTTCCAATGATGAAGACTTTTGGAGCATGTTCCACCTATGGTGTGGCACTCACACCACTGATCTGGATGTGTGTGCGTATACACACATGCATATTTGGCTGAGAAGCAGATAATTCCTCTAGACTCCAATTCACATGAAAGAAGTATCTGCATTATATTCAACCATAGCAATTCAAGTATAAGGATAGATCAAAACCTTTAAACCGATTATGGAATGATAAGCCCCTCGCTGAGCTCTGACTGAATACCTATATCAGTAGATACAAAGTCACAAAGCTCTATAACCCACTGATGACAGCTAGACGCTTGAAAAGGTACATGATATGCAAGAAAGGGAAAGAAGGCAACCACAACTTGAAGAAAATAAACTACCTCACTCTGTCTCTGTACTTTTGCTTCTCCTCCAGCGTCAATGCTATCCAATTTCAACAACTGCGCCATGAATAATTCAGTCAACACCACAAACTCCTTTTCAGCAACCTTGGTCCCACCATGCATGACTGCCTCCAAAGAAGACGCCTGCAAAATCTAAGCCACATCATTTCCAAAAAAAGGAAAAGCACATGACTCTCAACCAGAGTTCTAAAACTTGCTGACTCGACTCGAAAAAACTTAGCAAGATTCTGAGCCTAGTCAGTGGTAAACTCCAATCTCAGAGTGACTTGACCCTGACTCAAGAAGACTCCGTCAACTCGACGTGATTGCTGTGACTCAGGCCTTTTTAATTAAAAGTAGAATAACATAGGTGCAGGAGACCAGTGAGTTGTGCGATTTTTAGTGGCCAGGTTTCTCATTTTATAAGACTAATAACAAAGATAACTAATTTAAATGCTCCTTCCTATTCCTACTATTTTTAATTTATTGTTACTAGCCACCAAGTCAAGTTAGGTAGAGTGTTTGAGTTGAGCTGAGTTTTTGGGTTTTTAAACTATGATCTCAACTACAATGCAGTAAGCATGTTGTTGGTAGAATTTTAGAAGTCACCTTTTGTGAGAGCTTATCAACCTCTGCTCTAACTAGGGCAACTGAATTAAGAGCTTCAGAGATCACTTGATCTCTCTTCATCTCCTCAAGCTTCCTCTCCTTGCTGGCTGCATCCTCCATGAGGACCACCTTTGACATGTCCTTCACACCTACCATGTGCAAAAACTCATCATCATCTTTCTCTTTGCCCCTGAACAAAAGCTTTTGTTCCTTCAGCTCCAAACCAGTCTCCCGAGCAAGAACCCTTTCAGATTCCCTTTATTAAAATATAAAAATTCATGATTAACCAAATTCACCAAAAACTTTAGCAGGCACTGTTACTAGTTAATGACTTGTAGAAAGAACGACCCAGAAAACTCAAATGCACAAAGATAAAAACAAAATAATATAATATAAGAAATGCAAAAGTACATACTAAAATCACCAAGAAATGGCAAACAAAAAATAGAAAACCTAAGAAAGAAGAGAAGTCACCTTTTAATCAAGGAAAGAAACACTCACAAACAACATTTCAATGATAGGTATTGCTTGCCAACTCAACCACGACCAATCTTTTTGAGTGCTTATTGGAGAAAATTCCCCCCCCCCCAAAAAAAAAAAAAAGGAAAAGGGGAGAAATATTATCCAGATATTCATTATTAATCAAATAAAATTTCATGTTGTTATTATATTGCAGTATTATGTAACAGTCGTGTTGCATGTGTGACTCAATGTTTCAAAATTCACATTGGATGTGAATATGGGTTGAACTGTCCTCAAACCAGCTGATACGAATACTATCATCATCATCATCACGGGAAAAAAGTAATCAAAGTTTGACATCAGCCGCCAACCTGAAGCAACCTGCCTCCTTTGTTTGGGCTTGGGACCGGCAATGAGAGCACAAAACTCCAAAAACCAGAGTTATGAACACGACTCACTCACTCAACAGATACGAATAAATATCCACTAAGTCAGGTCAAGTAAAAAAGCATCTTTAAACCATGTTCACATAGATGAGAAAATCCAAAGGCCCAAAGATGAACAAAACAGAAAGTTGCACATACAAGAAGTGGGGAACTGCTTATTAAGTTACCAAAGGAAAGTTAAACACAACTACAAAAAGAAGACAACAAAAGGAAACACACACACAAAATCTAATAAATACAGTTATACACAACTAGAATTAATCAAACCAAAATCATTTAAATGAAAGGAAGCTTGAGCATAGACTCTTTTTTTTTTGGACAAGGAATCGGATCTTAACCATTGATAACTTGTGCAAAAGGTCCTTCATCATGCCTAACAGGTGCCCCTTGTGCTTGAGTGATGAGGAATCAGTGGATCATTTGTTTATCCACTGTTCCTTCTACCGTATCGTCTGGTCAGGAATCCTAATATCAGCCAATGTTTGTTGGGTAATGCCAAGCTCAGTTTCTTATCTGCTTCAGGTGTGGCATGGTGGAGAGGGAGGTTCGTTTGAAAGAAATAAATGGAGGATAGCGACGATGGCTGCCTTCAGGGCTATCTGGTAGGAGAGAAACAACCAATGTTTTTGTAATTTAAAGGGTTCAAATATCAGGGGGTTTCTAATAGGGTGGCTTTGTATATCAGGGAGTGAGCTCCTAGAGGGTGCTTTTTTCTGTAGTCTATTTCTTTTGTTTTCTCCTGTTGTTGTTTGTTTCTGTTTTTCTATTTTGTTTCTTGGCCATTGGCCTTAATAAGATCATCATCTTTTTTTTTTTAAAGTGATAAAAAAGAAAGACAAACTTTGATACTTTGGCAGAGTGTAATGGATGATACACAGGCACCTTGAAATTACTTAGAAATTGCACATGTAGCATACAAGTATTCAAATTAAACTGCCCAAATTCAATAATCTGACTATTGGATTGGTGGACATTTACTGGATGGCTAAAAGTAAAAATATCCAACAGTCCTATTTCCACAAAACAGTGTACACGAATCAGAGGTTGGGATTGTTCAGCCAATCAGATCTTGAGATTGTGACTTTGCGATAGTGGGCTGCACAATATAGCCAGTTTCATTTCAGTTAATATATGCCATGAGTACAATTTCTGAGTGCCTGTGTATCAAGCATCATACCCAGCTTTATTATCATATAACTCCTCTAAAAGAAAACCAGATGCATTTTCATTGAAGGAATGGAAAAGTATCACCCACTTACAGAGATTACCTTGAGCATGGCTAGTATTCGTACAAATCAACAACAAAAAACACATAGACAGGCCCTCAAATCACTTAAAAACAAAATGTACCTTCAGAACTGACAGTCACCATCTCAGACATCATAGAATAGCACAAAAAGATTTTTTTTTTTTTTTTTTTAAAAAAAACCAATAAAAAATATACGAGGCTAATCATCTCATGTGAGAGTTAGTTAAGAAGGGATCAAATAGAAAAACTCCCACCTTTCTTGTTTCAATAGCCAGCACCCGACACCAATCTTCTATAAAATAGAGGTCATCATTGTTTTGTAAATAGGACTTGAGAACTGATCACCAACAGGTTCCTGCATCATAACTTGTCAAGCCATCCCATCTGTCCTGCCAACATGCCACTTGTGTAGGACTTCCATACCCATAAACAACATGACCCATCTTGAAAAATCAAGTTGATCCAGACATTCAGTAGACCACGCCTATATGTTACCTCAGACCATTGGTTTTCCATTTGATTTCAAAGCTACGGCCCACCTGATGGCAGATCAGCTGACTTTTGTGCCAGGCGATCTTCATGGTGAGGCCTAATGCCTGCACTGAACAGATGTCCTACACAAGTGGCATGTTGGCAGAAAAGAAGGGATGGCATGACAAGTTACCAAGCAGGCAGCTATAGGAGATAGTCTTATAGGACTTTCGATGGAGCAAGTACGAAAATCACAGTCGTAGAAGGCAACCCATCCACTCTTATTTGTTTTAATAAATTTATTGTTGCCAATCAAAAAAAAAAAAGAGTGGCAACCATCCATTACACATGCCATAGTAAATAAGTTCACACCATCCAAATCATCGCCCCACAACAATTGAGGGGCGATAGGAAATAGTCTTATAGGACTTTAGATGGAGCAAGTTACCAGGCAGGCACTATAGGAGATAGTCTTATAGGACTTTAGATGGAGCAAGTACGAAAATCACAGTGGTAGGAAGCAACCCATCCACTCTTTTTAGTTTTAACAAATTTATTGTTGCCAAAAACCAAAAAAGTGGGAACCATCCATTACACACGCCATACATGTACATAAGTTCACACCATCCAAATCATCGTACCACAACAATTGACGGGCAATAGTTAAAAAACCACACTAATGGGGCAATCTTAACCATCTAATTTCACCCATTGAGTTTACCATTGACCACTTCAGCATTAACCATCAAATGAATGGCTAGTGTAGTTTTCATGCTATGCACCATTGGCAAATGACTTGGGCAGTGAATGAACATCTGTGTGTGTCTATATGGTCATAGTATTATCGGGTGCATCTACCATGGATTGCCGACTAGTCCTAGTTGACTCAGACTCGGTCAGGACAGGTGAGTTCAGTCACCCCCTATTCCCCAAGAACCAGGTAAATTGGGTCGGTTTACCCTCGATTTGGGCGAGTCACAACTCAGTCAGGACCAATCCAGAAAGGTACTATGAGTCACCCGGAATCCGCACCCCACGCCACTCCGGTGAGCCAGGCCAATTTGCCACAGACTAGGGTGAGTCCCGACTCGACTCGAACTAGTTTGCAGAATCAATTCCACCCCACTCCGGTGAGCCAGGCCAATTTACCGCAGACTAGGGTGAGTCCCGACTCAACTCGAACTAGTTCGCAGAATCAATTAAAATTAAAATTAATTTAAAAGAAAAGAAAAAAAAAACATGGTGTCTATGCTTTCAGTACAGTGGATGGTTCCAAACGTTTGATTTAATCGGCCCCCAGACAAGCAATCATCAAAGAGAAATTACATAAATCAAGAATTCCAAAAGCAACATGAACATGGGCATTCACTGAATATCAATCAACCGTAGCAAAAGCGCATAAAGATTGATGAAAATACAAATTAGTTCATTGAAGTAAATTGAAAGGAAGGATTGAAGTATAACCAAAAGTAGAATGAACAGGAAGAGTCATCTGGTGCTGTTTAGTGCTATGAGAGGCGTTGATTTTGATCATGGGTCCTGAAGCCCAGACCCCATCATCACCGTTGGTTTTGCCGTTCGTTTTCTGGGAAAGCATCTCAATAGGTCTCAGCTCCGAATCTATCTCCTCAATCCCATTCTCTGAAACTCCTACTCCTCTGTTAGGCGTTTCTTCCATTCTCACCAACCCACCAGCAGAAAATGAATTTCAGGGATGGAAGAAAATGGATTTCAGGAGGGAGAGATACCTATAGTGACTCATGCTTATTGGGCCCACCATGTCGCATATGGAAAATCCATTCCCTGAGCCAGGGGAAACGGATTGGCTACTCCCCGTGATGGTCGGTGCTATGTGGGACCCACCATGATATGTGTGTTTCATCCATGCCGTCCATCTATTTTAAAGATCATTTTACGGTGTGAGTTTAAAAATGAGGTATATCTCAATCTCAAGTGGACCACATTACAGGAAACAGTGTTGAATGAACGTGGACCATTAAAAACATTTTGGGAGCCATAAAAGTTATGGAGCAAGCTGATTTTTGCTTTTTCCCGTCACCTGGGCCTGTATGACAGTGGATGTCAAATGAGCAGTACAATGGGCCTTAGGAGGATTTTAATAGTGGATATCTAAATACTATTGTTTTCATATGGCGTGATCCACGTGAGATTTATATCCCACTCATTTTTTTTGACTCAAGCCGTAAAATGATCTTAAAAAATGGATGAGAAATTTAGGACTGTGGACCCCACCTTTTAGCCAGCTGTTTTTATGAAAGAAGACAAACCTTCTTTTGCAACTTAGACCTGCACGTCTGGATTACGAATTTCAGGACAAAAATACCCCTCCTTTTTACTACTGTTTTTCTTCTCCCTTTCAGTTGTTTCCTTTTCCTTTCCCTTTCCACTGCTACTTCACTGTCGTTGCTTTTACCCCTTTTCTTCGCCCAGTTAGAAAGACAAAAAAACTCTTTTTGTGGGCCCCCCTTATCAACTTTTGTCTTCTTCTGAAAATGGTCGGTCCAGTGAAGAAAGCACACAACACAAGTATATTTTAAACTCAGTTGGGCCCACATTGAATGTATCGATATAGGAAACGGATTGGCTACTCCTCTGGTGCTCTGTGGTCCCCACCATGATCTACATGGCTGGTGGTCGGTGCTCTGTGGGCCCCACTATGGTGTACGTGGTTGGTGGTCGGTGCTCTTTGGCCCCACCATGGTGTACGTGACTGGTGGTCATTCCTTTGTGGGTCCCACCATGGTTTACGTGGCTGGTGGTCGGTGCTCTGTGGGCCCCACCATGGTGTATGTGTTTCATCCATTCCGTTCATCCATTTTGTCCGCTCAATTTCCATCTAATTTAAGGGGTTGAGCCCCAAATTAGATGAAAATTTGGCTGGTGGCCTGCTAGAGGAAAACAATGGTGATTGGATATCCATCCTTGAAATCCTCCTGAGGCCCACTGTACTGTTTGTCTGAAATCCAATTTGTTTTTTAGGTGATAAAGACCCAGATGAAGGCTAAAAACAAAGATCATCTTGACCCAATACTTTTATGGCCCCCAAAAAGTTTTTAATGGTCGATGTTCATTAAACACTATTTCCTGTAATGTGGTCCAATTGAGATCAAGATATACCTAAATTTTTGTATAATATGATAAAATAATCTATAAAAATAGATGGACGACATGGATGAAACACATACATCATGATGGGGCCCACAGAGCACCGAACACCAGCCATTGGCTGGTGGCAGGGGAAGTAGCCAATCCGTTTCCTGTAGTATATCTACGCCGTCCATCCATTTTTCCATCTAATTTAAGGGGTTGAGCCCCAAATTGAAGCATATCAAAATATCAAGTGAATCATACCACGGGAAACAGTGGGCATAATAATTTTCTACTTTGCCCCGCTGATTTCATGTTTCCCCGCTCAATTTCATGTTTACCCCACTGATTTTATAGTTTGCCTCGCTGATTTCATGTTTCTCCCGCTCAATTTCATGTTTGCCCCGCTAATTTTTTAGTTTGTCCTGCTCAATTTCATGTTTGCCCCGCTCAATTTCATGCTTGCCCCGCTTATTTTCGTGTTTGCCCCGCTCAATTTCATGTTTCCCCTGCTCAATTTCATGTTTTCCCTGCACAATTTCATGCCTGCCCTGCTCATTTCCTAGTATGACCCGCTCAATTTCATGGTTGCCCCACTCATTTCTTAGTTTGCCCCGCTCAATTTCATGGTTGCCCCGCTCATTTCCTAGTTTGCCTCGTTCAACTTCATGTTTGCCCCGCTCAATTTCATGCCTGGCCGGCTCAATTTCTAGTTTGCCCTACTCAATTTCATGTTTCCCCTGCTCAATTTCATGTTTGCCCCACTGATTCTCTAATTTGCCCCCACTCAATTTCATGTTTACCCCCGCTCAAAACCTAAACCTAAACCTAAAACCTAAATGTATTTTCAAATACCTAAACCTAAACCTTAACTTATTCTCAATTCCCTAAACCTTAACCTATAATCTAACTTAAACCTAAACCTATATTGTACACTTGTAACCTAAAACCTAAATGTATTTTCAAATCCCTAAACCTAAACCTTAACTTATTCTCAATTCCCTAAACTTTAACCTATAACCTAATTTAAACCTAAACCTATAACCTACACTTATAACCTAAAACTTAAATGTATTCTCAAATCCCTAAACCTAAACCTACACCTAATCCTAATCTCAACTCCTTAACCTAAACCTAAACTTGAAAACTTAAACCTAAACCCGATCCCGAACCTGATTTCCTAAACCTAAACCTTAACCTATTATCAGTTCCCTAGGGGCCCGTTTGGCCGGTCGGATTGGAAGGGATTGGATGGTATTGGAAGGGATTGGAAGTCAAATCCCGGGATTGGCCTAGCGTGCCAAATAAAGTCGGTGATCTGATCCCAATCCCATGGATCTTAAGACAATCCACTGACAACACCATCATTACCTTTAAATCCCATCCAATCCACCCTAATCCTTTCAAATTTGTGTGGGACGTGTTTGGTTTGAGGGATTGGAAGGGATGAGAAGGTTTAATCCCAGGATTGGCCGGGCGTGCCAAACAAACTGGATATAGCAATCCCATGGATCTCCAGACAATCCACCGACAACACCATCATTACCTAGAAATCCATGCCATCCACCCTAATACCATTTAATCCCTTCCAATCTGTAGGGGCAAACGGACCCTAAACCTTAACCTATAACCTAACTTAAACCTAAACCTATAACCAACACTTATAACCTAAACCTAAACCTGTAACCTAAATGTATTCTTAAATCCCTAAACCTAAACCTACACCTAATCCTAATATCAACTCCTTAACCTAAACCTAAACCCGGTCCCGAACCCGATTTCCTAAACCTAAACC
Organism: Magnolia sinica; assembly: GCF_029962835.1. Taxonomy (NCBI): domain Eukaryota; kingdom Viridiplantae; phylum Streptophyta; class Magnoliopsida; order Magnoliales; family Magnoliaceae; genus Magnolia; species Magnolia sinica. The sequence goes on along the minus strand of NC_080583.1, from coordinate 21,810,402 downwards.
TTAACCTATTCCCAGTTCCCTAAACCTTAACTCATAACCTAACTTAAACATATACCTATAACTGACACTTATAACCTAAACCTAAACCTATAACCTAAATGTATTCTCAAATCTCTAAACCTAAACCTACACCTAATCCTAAACCTAAACCTAAACTTGAAAATCCAAACCTAAACCCGGTCCCGAACTCGATTTCCTAAACTTAAACCTTAACCTATTCTTAGTTCCCTAACCCTTAACCTATAACCTAACTTAAACCTAAACCTATAACCGACAATTATAACCTAAACCTAAACCTGTAACCTAAATGTATTCTCAAATCCCTAAACCTAAACCTACACCTAATCCTAATCTCAACTCCTTAACCTAAACTTAAACTTGAAAACCCAAACCTAAACCCGGTCCCGAACCCGATTTCCTAAACCTAAACCTTAACCTATTCTCAGTTCCCTAACCCTTAACCCATAATCTAACTTAAACATAAACCTATAACCTACACTTATAACCTAAACCTATAACCTACACTTAGATTGGGCCACATTGAATGTATGTAGTATATCCATGCCGTCCATCTAATTTTAGCAGTTGAGCCCCAAATTGAAGCATATCAAAATATCAAGTGAACCATACCATGAGAAACAGTGGGCATAATGATTTTCTAATTTGTCTTATTGATTTCATGTTTCCCCCGCTCAATTTCATGTTTGCCGCGCTTATTCTTGAAAAGTCTAAGGGCAAAAGAGATTTCGAGGGTTGGGATTGGCTCTTGTCATTTGGTGTAATCTGAGCGATCGAATCAAGGGGCAAGGGTTGTAACTTTGGCTAAAACTAAGGATAAAGGGGTTATTTCCATCCCAACGCATTTACCAATGGGGGGCACTGGTGTAAGCATCTCTTCTAACCCCTCTATAAAAGATAGAGGATGTCCACGAGGCAAGCAACACACTATGCGCCGCCCCATCTAACCCCTCCATAAAATTCAGCGGGATTCCATGTGGCAGGTGATACATTGAGTGCCGCCCACCACATGGATCAGCCCTAAATTTTCCAAGGGTGTTCCCAAGGTGGTATTTCTCCCTTGGTTCACTAGGATTTACTTTATTGCAGTTCTAAATGCTAATTGACCTACATATGGACTTAAACCAAGCTTGAATTTGGGCTTAAAGTTGAGTCTAGTTTTAGGCTGACATGATTGAATGGGTTTGACTGAGTTGATTATATTTGACTGAATTTACTAGATTTGACTGTGTTAACTGAATTTAATTGGGTTGATTGAGTTTAATTGAGTTGATTAAGTTTACTAGGTTGACTGGATTGATTAGGTGACTCACAACCTTTCCATGGGATGCCTACCTCTCCACAGTGTAACTAGGAGTAATATAAACTATAGTCTTCTAAGAGCACTTCGGCATTTCTTTTTGGCTTCACTGAAACTATTGACTAGGTGATTGACTCAGACTTAATCCACCAAGCGCTGAGTTGACTTGGCCAAGGTTTTTTATTTATTTAAAAAAAAAAAAAAGAAATTCCACACGCACTCACACCCCTGACATATACCAAGTTTAGAACTGAGTACTGAGTTTTAAAACGCCTCACCTTTCCACTGCACGCATGACATGGGCTGATAGTCGTCAACGCAGCCAGTGGGCAACGCAGCAAATGGCCCAGTGGTCCAGATCCACACCTATTCAACAATTCCACCAATAGCCTCTCACCACTTTAATGTTAAAATTTTATTTTGTACCGTTCGTTTTGACCCAAAAGATCGGATGGCTAGTTTTGTGACAGTCGGGCCATTGTAGAGCTGGGGCCATCCACGGTATTTCCCACTAGACGTACGTAGTGTATTAATCCACAACTTCCTCATGCAAAATATACGGTGGAAGGCAGATTGCAAGGGAGATTCAATGGACGCGGATTGCCTCCTAACCCTGCCCGTCTCTAGCCACGAACGGGCAGTTCTGTGGGCGGGCCCACTGTTATGTATCGGTTTATCCACGCCGTCCATTCCTACTCTAAGGATCATTTTAAGGTATGAGCTAAAAAATGAGACATATTCAATGCTCAAGTGGACCACACCACAGATGACGCTTGCATTTAATGCTTTGTCATCTTATGGAGGGAACGGATTGGCTACTCCCCCTGCCACCAGCCGATGGCTGGTGGTCGGTGCTTTGTGGGCCCTACCATGATGTATGTGTTTCATCCATGCCGTCCATCTATTTTATTCAGATCATTTTATGGCATGGGACAAAAAATTATGTATGTCAAAATCTTAAGTCGACTACGTTACAAGAAACAGTTTTGATTGAGCGTCGACCATTAAAAACCTTTTGGGAGCCATAAAAGTTTTGGATCAAGCTGATCTTTGTTTTTTCCCTTCATCTGGGCCTGTATGACCTAATAAAAAGATTGGATGTCAAATAAACAGTACAGTGGGCCTTAGGAGGATTTTAATGGTGGATATCCAATCATTATTGTTTTCCTATGGTGTGGTCAAATGAGATTTATATCCCTCTAATTTTAGGAACAAAATAATAAAATGATCTTTAAAAATGGATGAACGGAATGGATGAAACACATACATCATGGAGGGGCCCACGGAGCACCGACCATCAGCCACGGGGCTGGTGGCAGGGGGAGTAGCCAATCCGTTTCCTCTTATGGAACCCAAGTTTATTATTTGGTGTGGTCCACCTTGAGCGTTGGATCTGAATCATTTTTCTGAAATTATCTTTAAATAATCCGAGAGGAGGAATGGACGGTGTTGATAAACCGATACATCAAAGTAGGCCTGCTCACAGAACTGCCCGTTTGGGGCTAGAGACTGAAGGGGGTAGGACGCAATCGCGCGAATGCGGATCCTCTGTTTGGGTCAAGCAGGAAAATTGCAATCTAATTGTACCGTATGATTGTGTAATGCATTGAATAATGCATCGCTGACTGAGATGGAACAATCACTGTACAGCAAAGGCGTAAAAAAGGCCGGAAAGTCGTGGTTTCGGCAAAAGGGGGATCCGGACTCGACGCAATCCCCGTCCAGATTCGATACATCCAACTCTACCCAATCATCCCCCTCCCCTCCCCACTTGCTTTTGACCAGGGGTGTCAATGGGTCGGGTCGGGTCGGGCCTGCAAAATCAGAGTTTTCAATAGTGCCGGACCGAAACAGTTCAAAATCCGGGCCAAGACAACTCCAGGCCCGGTCTGTTGATATCCCTACTTTTGACCATTTCTTTTATTCTTTACGAGGCCTGATTAGCATACAGAAACAACCGTACCACAACTTATAATACCCTACGATATTTTCCACTAACATGCCATTGATGTAGTAAATCAGTACCATCAAAACTGTAGGACCCACCATGAAGATGAGGATTCTCAAAAATCAAGCTGATCCGCTCACTAAGTGGGCCACACATGTAATTGAGTCAGACCTTCTGTTGTTCCATTGATTCCAGTGTAGCCCACCTGATGAGCGAGACGGCCTGATTATTTTCCCACTTGATCTTCAAGATAGGCCTGCTGCTTCATGGTACTGATATCTTACATGAGAGGCCTGTTTGTAGGAACATGGTACTGTCCCGCAAGTTGTGGTACATTGCCCCCATCTGATCCGTTCTTTTTATAAAAACCAACTACACTCCCTGCATCCTTTCATCTCTGACCAAAGACCCAGAAAGTGATAATCACTTTCATTCCCTTGCTAGAAAAGAAAACCCCCACTAGGTAATGATCATCTCTCTCTTCCTTGGTTTCTTGATGTGGGTTTAGCTTACATGGGCTCCTTGTTTGTTTAAATTATTCAATCTCTAATCACACCACTCCTTCAACTCTACCAAAATTCCATGAGCCTCAATATCATCAAACCAAAACCACCCACATCAAGAAGCATGTCCCCATCTTTCCATGGATGAAGATGATTTCTCCTCCTCTCCTTCCCAACACTTCCCCTTCCACACCACTGCTAGACCTACTAGCACCAGTGACACTGGTACTGCTACACATATTACCACTACTACAAGTACAACCCATGTTCTCGCCGCTTCAACGGCATCCGGCAAGTGGGCCTCAAACCTTCTAACTGAATGTGCACATGCGATCGCCAACAAGGACAGTGCTCAAGTGCAACACTTCATGCATATCTTGAATGAGCTAAGCTCCCCCTATGGTGATACCAACCAAAAGCTTGCTTCCTATTTCTTCCATGCTATCTTTAAGAGAGTAACCAATTCAGGTGAACAAGCCCACCAGACATTGATATCAGCATCAGAGAAGATATTCTCGTTCGAATCGATGAGAGAGATAGTATTGAAGTTCCAAGAAGTTAGCCCATGGGCTACGTTTGGCCATGTTGCTTGCAATGGTGCAATTCTGGAAGCTTTCCAAGGAGAGAACAAGCTTCATATAGTCGACATTAGTAACACCTATTGCACCCAATGGCCCACCTTGCTGGAAGCCCTTGCAACACGTAGTGGTGACATGCCTCATCTCAAGATCTCAGCCGTTGTTGTAGCGAAAGATGGCGGGACCCACAGCCTCGCTGCAGCCCAAAAGGTTATGAATGAGATTGGAAACCGGATGGAGAAGTTTGCAAGGCTGATGGGTGTACCATTCAAATTCAATGCGGTCTACCATATTGGAATGGACTTATCCAGTTTGAATTTCAATGATCTGGAGATCGATGATGGTGAGGTGCTAGCCGTTAATTGCATCGGGACGTTGCACACTGTTACAGTTGCTGGGCCCCACCGCGATGATGTGTTGTCCAACATCCGAAGGATAAGACCCAAGATCGTGACCGTTGTCGAGGATGAAGCTGATCTCGGCATTAGCATGGATGGTAGTGATGACTTCTTCAGGGTCTTCCAAGAATGCCTGCGGTGGTTTAGTTTGTATTTCGAGTCGTTGGATGAGAGCTTCCCACGTGTAAGCAATGAGCGTCTGATGCTCGAACGTGCGGCCGGGCGTGCAATCATCGACCTGATTGCATGCCCGCACGCTACGTCAGTGGAGAGGCGGGAACGAGCCGTACAGTGGTCCAGGCGACTCCACGTGGCTGGGTTTGCACCTGTGGCATTCAGTGATGACGTGGCCGATGATGTGCGGGCGCTTCTCCAGCGACACCGAGATGGATGGTCCACAACACAATGCCCTCATGCAGGCATCTTTTTGGCTTGGAAGGAACAACCCGTCATGTGGGCGTGCGTGTGGAAGCCATGACACGTGCAAGAAAGCGTGCCAGATAATGGCGCGTGCATGGATATGATTGGCACGTGTGCATGGCATGGAATTGATATTGTTAACATGAGAAGAGGAGAGAATACAGTGTTTTTGTTGTGATTGTCATTGATGATGTGATGATAATCGTAGGGCTCTGATGTATCCGAATGTAAACTAGTGTCCTGATGAGATATTTCATGCACGTGGAATGCATGGTTGAGTGATACAGAATCCAGACCATTTATATGAAGGGATCCATGTGATCCTAACCGATAGATCAGCAGTACATACATAAACGGTTAAGATCTAAGAAAATGGTAGAATTGAGTGATTAGGATCTTTTATTCTGGAATTTTTTGTGGGTGGCCCACATTCATAACGTCCCCATTCGATCAAGGGTCAGGATCACCAAACTATTGAACGTAATTGTATGTAGTGGGTGCATGAGCACACTGATCATGTGACCCTGTAATCTTTAAGATGGACGGTCGTTTTCTGGTGGGGATGAGTAGAATCTTTCAAAGGGGGTAAGCGTGGGAATCTAATAGGAAAAAAGGGCGGTGGGTGTAGTGGCCTGCAGGTGCTGTGTGGATGGGGTTTGGATTTTTGTCTGAGTTGATTTTGGAAAGGTGTATTGGAATTAGGGGCCCACTAGGAATATCACCACCCACATAAGGCCATGGACATGTTGAGGTGGGCCCCACACGGATATAGTGGGAGTTGCTTTTCAGTGCTTCTAGCTTAGTCTTTTGATGAGACATGACTTCCATGAGACCCCCACTAGTTCAAAAGGACTGAAGAGCTTTCCATTTAACTGCGAAGAATAAGTCATGGTTAATTTCCAATCTACAGTACACCTGGTTATGCAGTAGGTTAATCCATACCGTCCAATTGGTGGGCCATACTATGAACGGACCATGCTAAAGAAACCAACCTATTCAGTAACACTGGCATCTGATTGGTAGATTTTCCTTCTGGATCAAGATGTTTGGTGTTTTTCTCAACGTCCATTTGAAGGCCACAAATTGATGACTATGTAGCCTGTCAGAAACAGGGTCCACTAGATGAATGGTCCAGAACCATCGACAGTACAACCACATGTACACGGGCGTGGCAACTAACCATAGCTGGTCCACATTGTCACCTCTTTCTTGCTTGATTAGGTCACCGAAGTGTTAGTGGCCCTATTTTTTGTCAGGGAATAAAGATAGTTGATTAGAAAAGGAAAATTCACACTACTCGCCTCGAAGATTGGGCAAATTACCTAAACGCTGCAACACACCCGATATACGCAGAAGGCCCTTTTGACTGCTTTTGGAGTTTGTTTCGGATGAAAATGGCCTTGACGTTGGTTCAAGATTTGTATAATTTTTCTAGAGAAGAAGAAGTTATATCGTATTTAATGCCAAGAACGTGATGTGTACAGAATCCTTTTTTGTGTGCGAGCAAGGACCAAGCTCATGAGGCCCACATTAATGTATGTGTATAATCCATGCTGTCCATCCTTTTTGCCATGTCATTTTAGGGCTAGAGCCCAAATATCAGCCTGATCCAGAGCTTGTATGGGTCACATAATAGAAAATAATGGTAACAATGGAACCCACTATTGAAACTTTTTAGTCTCACTGTAATGTTTGTTAGAAGTAGACACTGCCTAAGTCAGAACTTTTTTAGGCCTAACCGGAGCAGGCCGACAAAGTAGACGGAATGGATCACCCAATTGTAGGCCTTAAGCTATGTTACCAATGGTTTGGTAGAAAATGAATTGAACACGTTGAAAACCATAATCCATACAACATGACAACCATGACCTATATAACATGACAACTACGACCCATGCAAACCATGACCCAAATGGCCCACACTGATGTATGTGTATAATCCATTCCACCCATCCTTTTTGTCATGTCATTTTAGGGCTAGGGCCCAAATATCAGCCTGATCCAGTGCTTTTATGGCCCACAAAATAGAAAATAATGGTGACTGTTGAAAGTTTTTAAGCTCACTGTGATGCTTGTTAGAAGTGGACATTCTTCAAGTTAGGACTTTTTGGGCCCACGCTGAGCTGGCCAATAAGGTGGATGGATCGGATCACCCCTTTGTGGGCCTTAAGCTATGGTACTAATGCTTTGGTAGAAAAGGAATTGAACACGTTTTTTTTTATTATTATTATTTATAGGGCCTTACCCTTGATTAGGGGAACCCTTCCAGAAATTCTCAATGGCATTGAGCTGAACCCAGGCCAAGGAATTGAACACGTTGAAAACCACGATCCATACAACATGACAATCACGACCCATATAACATGGCAACTACGACCCAAATGGGACGCATTTGTATGGATCGTAGTTGTCATGTTATATGGGTCTTAGTTATCCTGTTATATGGGTTTAATTATATGGATTGCAGTTCTCCTATTATATAGATCGTAGTTATCCTGTTATATAGGTCGCGGTCCCAGTTGTCCTGTTATATGGGTCTTAGTTTTCTTATTATATAGGTCTCAGTTGTATGGATCGCAGTTGTCCTGTTATATGGGTCGCAGTTATCCTATTATATGGGTTGCGGTCGCAGTTATCCTGTTATATGGGTCTTAGTTTTCCTGTTATATGGGTCTCAGTAGTATGGATTGCAGTTGTCCTGTTATATGGGTAACAGTTATCATGTTATATGGGTCGCGGTCGCAATTATCTTATTATATGGGTCTTAGTTGTCCTATTATATGGGTCTCAGTTGTATGGATCGCAGTTGTCCTGTTATATGGGTCGTAATTATCCTGTTATATGGGTCGTAGTCGCAGTTGTCCTGTTATTTAGGTCTTACTTGTCCTGTTATATGGATCTCAGTTGCATGAATCATAGTTGTCCTATTATATGGGTCATAGTTATCCTGTTATATGGGTCGCGGTCACAATTGTCCTGTTATTTGAGTCTTAGTTGTCCTGTTATATGGGTTTTAGTTGTATGGATCGCGATTATGCAGGTTATATGAGTCACGATTTATCTGTTATATGGGTTGCGATCGCGATTGTCATGTTATATGAGTCTTAGTTTTCTGTTACATGGGTCTCGATTGTATAGATCGCGATTGTCTGTTATATAGGTCGCGATTATCTGTTATATGGGTCGCGTCGTAGTTGTCCTATTATACGGGTCTTAGTTGTCTGTTATATGGGCCGTAGTTATCCTCGGTGTTCAAATTGTCGGCGATATTATCGAAATATCGCCGATACAGTGTCGCCAGTGCGGCGACACCGAAACCCCAATATTTCGTTTCGTTTCCAAATTTCACCAAAATCTCGCCAATATTATCGGTATTTTCAAGATCAAGACGACATATCACTGTTCCCACCAACCACGGGTGGGAACTGTAGCCACCAACCCACTTTTATCGATAAAAGGGGGGGTTATCAGCGAAAAAATCACAAAAAACATAAGAAATACCTGTTTTTTCGCTCGGATTTGGAGGAAGACGCGAGTTCAACTGCTCTTGAGTGCAGATCGGCATTTCCGGTAAGATTCAACCCTAAAAATATCTTCTTTTTTCGTCGAAAAATCCTCTGCAAGTTGCGGAAACAGCTTGCGGGCCGAGATCTTGTTCGAAAATAGAGGTTTTGTTTGATTTGGGATGAGGGAGAGAGACTTTCGGGTTGAAAATCTCGGAGAAATCGGTGGGAAGGAATGAAATTTCAAAAATTTCGGAAGGGGAGAGGGAATTTGGGGTTTTTATCGCGAATTGGGGATCAGGAGGGCCGCGGGCAGATGCATACTCGGTTACTCGGTACGCTCTTATCGTATTGAGTAACGCTGTTGGGCCCACCGAGAATGCATCTAGTCTATCCACGCGGTCCATTCGTTTTTCCATATTGTTTTAGCGGTTGAGACCAAAATTTAATGGCACCAAAAGATCAAGTGGACCACACCATTGGAAACAGTTTGAATAATGACTTCCACCATTAAAACTTTTCTAGGGCCCACAGTGATGTTTATTTCTCATCCAACCGTTCATAAGATCACACAGACATGGATGAAGGAAAAAAAAAAAAAAAATAGAAGTTTGATCCAAAACTTCTGTGGCCCCCAAGATATTTTCAACGGTAAATGTTCAATTTATACTGTTTCCTATGGTGTGGTCCACTTGAGGTTTGGATATACTTATTTTTTAGGTTCAAGACCTAAAATTATCTGTTACAATGGATGGACGGAGTGGATAAAATACATAAATCATGGTGGACCCCACAGGTGGGCTTGGACGGTGCAACCTCACTTGGTTGCACACCACCCCACCACGAGCTTGGGCGGCTTGGGCTCTGGGTGCATGCTGGTGCTATGTGGGCCCCACCACGATGCATCTGTTGTATCCATTGTCCATTAATTTTTAAATATTATTTTAGAGCTTTAACCAAAAAATGAGGTAGATCTAAAACTTAGGTGGGCCACACCACGGGAAAATAGTAGTGATTGGATATCCACCATTTAAATCCTCCTAAGGCCCACTGTACTGTTTATTTGACATCCAATCCGTTAATTAGCTCATAAAAACTCAGATGAAGGGAAAAAACAAAGATCAGATTGTTCCAAAATCTTTATGGCCCCCAAAAAGTTTTTAATGGTCATAGTTCATTCAACACTGTTTCTTGTAATGTGGTCCAACTGAGATTGGGATATACCTTTTTTTTTTCTAAATATCATAAAATTATCTATATAAATAGATGGACGGCATGGATGAAACACATACCTCTTGGTGGGGCCCTCAAACCACGGCAGGGGAGTATCCACATCCCTTTCCGCATCGTGCTGACCAGGGACGCGGATTTCCTGCCGAAGACCGTTCATGTGCCGCTAGCTCAGGTGGGGCAGGTGGGGCCCACTGTGATGTTTGTAAGAAATCCTCTCCGTCCATCGATTTTGTGATTTCATTTTAGGACTCCTTGTAAAAAATGAAAGGTATCCAAAGCTCAAGTGAGCCGTACTAAAGGAAAATGTGGTTTGGAAAATTCCTACTGTTGAAACCTTTCAACAGTGATGTTTAGATGCAAACCATACCGTAAACTCTGTTGGACCCACCGTGAATGCATGTGGTTCATCCACGCCGTTCATACGTTTTTAAAGATCATTGTAGGCGTTGAGACCAAAATTGAAGTATATCCACACCTCAACTGGACCATACCACATGAAACAGTGGAAATATTGATTTCCACCGTTAAAACCTTTCTAAGGCACGTGGTAATGTTTATTTTTCATCCACTATGTTCATGGTCACTGAGATATGGATGAAGGGAACAAACAAATATCATCTTGATCTAAAACTTCGTAGCCCCAAGAACTTTTCAACGGTAGAAGTTCAATTCACCTGTTTACTTTGGTGTGGTCCACAAGATATTTTTATAGGCTTCTTTTTTGGCTAAAGCCCTAAAATTATCGGTAAAATGGATGGAACAGGTTAGATAAAATGCATGAATGAAGGTGGGCCCCACGAGTTTACTCAATACGCTTAAGCGTGCTGTGTAACGTCCGGCTTGCCTTCGGGCGGGAGCGGATTGGCTACTCCCCGACACCGGCCAATGGCTGGGGGTTGGTGCTCTGTGGGCCCTAACATGATGTATGTTTTTCATCCATTAGTTCATCCATTTTTACGAGATCATTTTAGGGCTTAATACAAAAATGATTGGAATATAAATCTTAGGTGGGCCACACCACAGGACAAAAATAATGAATGGATATTCACAATTAAAATCCTCCTAAGGCCCACTGTATTGTTTATTTGACATCCAATCTGTTGATTTGGTCATAAAGACCCAGCTGAAGGGAAACAATAAATATCAGCTTCATCCAAAACTTTTATGGCCCCCAAAATGTTTTTAATGGTCAAAATTCATTCAACACTCTTTCCTATAATGTGGTCCCCTTGAGATAGAGATATACTTCATTTTTTTTTTATCATGTATAAAATGATATATAAAAATATATGGACAGCATGGATGACACACATACATCATGGTGGGCCCCATAGAGCACCGACCACCAGCCAATGGCTGGTTTCAGGGGGAGTAGCCAATCTGTTCCCAGGGCGTTACTGAAGTGACGTCACCAAGCTTTGTGGACCCTGCCATGATGCATGTGTTGAATTCATACCGTCCATCCATTCAGAGAGAGAGTTTTATGGCATGAGAAAAATAATGAGATAGATTTAAAGTTCAAGTGGACCCCACCATATAAAACAATGGGGACAGTGATCCACCGTTCAAAACTTCCCCAGGGCCAAAGAAACTTCCCATCAAGCTGATATTTTTGTTTTCACTTCATCTATTTCTATGTTAACTTATGAATAGGTTGGATCTAAAAAATACATAATGGTGGGCCTTATAAATGTTTCAACGGTGGGACCCGATTAGGGAAAAAGTGTTAAGCATCTATTGGTAGTATGGTGCACTTTAGCTGTATAGTACCTGATTAAATGCTTTTATCTTTGCCATCAAGCACCTCTCATCTCTTTACACGTGTGCACGTTTAGAAAATCTGGACCATTCATGTGTTGGGACCTGTTATTGATGGTCCATTGCCCATTTTCGATACTTGTCGAATATTCTCAGTATTTGATCAGAGAACTTGTTATTGCCATTGAATTTGTGGACGCTCCCTCTAATTGGCCTGGATCATCCATCCATTCAGTTACCAATGTTCTAGATCTAATGCTCCATCAATAGCTTTGAAGGATGAAGCAATATGCTCGATTTAGGAACCTGACTTGTTCAGGTTACAGTTGGTACTTGTACAAGTAAGGCCCATGATTCAGTGATCTAAGCCATTGATATGGTGGGCCAAATGTGAATGCTCCATGCATCAAACTTGCGATGGAAGAATAAATACATCAAGGTGGGCCCCATAATCAGGACCGCACTGTCGTGGATGAGGCTGGGGCTGCACATGCACATGCATTCATAAAGTAAAATTCAATCCATCCGCACTTTTTTTTGTCGATTATTGCAAATTTGTATACTACTAGGGAGCACAATGTCGTCTGGATCGGGAAAAGGAGGAGCAAGGGACATAGGGTGGAAACACGGACGGCCAGTGGAGGGGAATAAATATGGAGCCATATGCAACTATTGCGGCCAAGTGATACGGAGTGGGGGAGTGTCTAGGCTAAAAGAACATTTGGCAGGGGAATACAAAAATGTGAAAGACTATCCAAGTGTAACAAGGCCAGTGAGAGAGGAGATGAGAAGAGTGTTGACTGAAGCGAAGTCACACAAGCTGCAACAAAATGATTGGGAGAGGGATATGAGGGAAGAGCTACGAGGCACTAGACGGGGCGTAGGTGCTATCGATGAGCATGATGACGACGACGATGAGGTGATCGCATACCCCGATGATTGTGTTACGGCTCGAGAAATGAGTGATTTTAGACAAGTGATTCATGAGTCTCGGGCTTCAGAGTGGGAGAGGGAGCAAAGAAGACGGATTGATGAGAGTAGGCCGTCGTTTGGGACGTCCCGACATGAGACTGGTGGGACCAGCAGACGTTTTGAGGGAGGCAGCGGGCATGTCATACAACGGACGCAAAGCGCTCGTCCCAGATGCATCCATCGCAGGTGTTAATCAAAAAAGATTAAAAAATATGTGGAGCAAGGGGCTTAGGGAGAAAGTAGGTGGTGCTATATCTAGGTGGTTCATCTCGAGCCATATACCAGCAAATGCAGCAGCCAGTCCTCACTTTAAAAATATGATTGAGGAGGTGCAGCGTGCCGGGCCCGGTGTGAAGCCTCCCACGCCACAGGAGATTCTTGGCGTCTACCTCGATCGGGAGCACGAGGAGATGCAAGCTTGGGTACGTGGACTCAAGCCAAGCTGGAAGCAGTACAGGGTGACAATCATGTGTGACGGGTGGACGAGACCCACGAAATTGTCCATTATCAATTTCATGGTGTACTGTAGAGGACAACCAGTTTTCCTCAAATCCATTGATGCATCGACCAAAATAAAAGAGCACGAATACATATATGCTCTCATAAAAAGAGTGATTAGAGAGGTTGGGTCCCATAATGTTGTCCAAGTTGTGACGGACAATGGCAGTGCGTTCGTTAAGGCGGGGAAGAAATTGATGAAGAAGTTCAATCTCTATTGGACCCCGTGTGCGGCACACTGCATTGATTTAATGCTCGAGGAGATAGGCCAGAGGGATTCTGTCAAGAAGACTATCCAGGATGCGAGGAGAGTGACAAACTTTATATACAATCACTCATGGTTGTTGGCTGCAATGCGTGAGTGTTGTGGAGGGGACATTGTTCGACCAGGCACGACACGGTTCGCCACGAACTTCATTGCACTCGACAGCTTATATAGGCACCGCGTGGGTCTGAGAAATTTGTTCAGATCCGAGAAATACATGGAGTGGAATCAGAGGAAGACCGATGGTGCAAAGACCTGTTCGAAGATAGTGCTTTCCGATTCCTTCTGGGAAAAAGTTCACAACGTCGTTTCCTTTCTGCATCCGATGTACAAGGTCCTACGAGCCGTAGATAATGAGATGTGGCCTTCGATGGGGTCAATGTATGAGCTTATGAGAATTATGAGAGAAGGAATAATGACTGCAATCCCCAGTTCGTATCAATGGGTGATCAGTATCATCGATCATCGATGGACCAGGACCCTCGAGCATCCACTCCACCAAGCTGGTAAGTTTCTTAATACAACTGAGTACCTTAAGCATCACTTCTGTTTGCATGTTAATACAACTGAGCAACTAATATTTGGGTTTCAGCATACTATCTGAATCCCAAATTTCATTACAAACGTCGGCTCCATGAGAATCAAAATTTGACGATGGCTGTCCACGAGGTGTTCGAACGATTGTTCCCAGAATCAACAGCGCATGCAGATTTCGGTAACCAGGTAATGCAATAAATTTTCTTCCTTATAGCCTCTAGAAATATGGGTGATTAAAAATAATGACCTGTGAATCCGTGTTTACAGTTATTGCGGTTTAGGGATGCGAGGGGTACGTTCTCATCTGCATTAGCAAAAGCATCGACTGAAACGATGATGCCATGTAAGTATGGTAACATAATTAGGTAATTACATTTTTCGTTTAAACTTCATACTAAACTAAGCTCCTTATGGATATATAGGTGAGTGGTGGGCGATGTACGGAGTCGACATGCCCGCATTGCAGTTATTGGTTGTCTGTGTTCTCGCATAGACTGTATCCTCTTCACCGTGCGAGAGGAATTGAAACACATGGTTACAAATACACACTAACAAGAGAAACATGTTAGCATATGAGAAGTTGCAGATGCTCGTTTACTGCCATTATAATATGAAGTTAAGACAAAGGCAGTTGTGGGTAGACCGAGACATGGAGGAAAATCTAGACCCGCTCAGCCTGTTATCTATAGGTACCATGGCACAGATAGGTGATGATGATGAAGACCCACTTTATGAGTGGGTCAAATCAGCTGATTTAGATGATGCAGAGGGAGGCCCTTCTCCACAGGTAGCCGAGGGAGCAGCAGCTCTAGGTATCGACGTTGATCAGGTAGTATCTGAACAAAAGGCGGATACAGACTCCTTTGATCCTTTGGTGAGGAGTTCGGCACGTTCCAATGAGGGTGAGGAAGCATCTTCACGGCCCCCACCCCATCATCAAGTCGTAGTGAGTGATGATGATGATGAGACTCAACCCCCACTCAACACTGATCCTGGGGATGACGACGACAGCGATGATGATGACCACGGCGATGACGACGGTGATGAGAGAGGGGACGGAGGCACCGACACTAGTATAGGTGGTACTAGTGGGGGTAGGGGTGGCAGTGGTGGGGGATATATGACGGCTCAGAGCCAACGATCCGTTGGCCAGTTCACTGAGGAGCAAAGCTTTGACCATGCCACTCAGTACATGGACCATGGATCTCGTCCACCATCCAGGGCAAGAGAATCGGAGCCCACATATATGTTCGAACGTCGTTCGAAGAAGAAAGTCGGACGCGCCGCGGCTGATGCCCTCACACGCAGCTTGTCATCTATGGACATAAGTTCAGATCGGGGGAGCTCCACCTCTGTCCCACCTTATGCTCATGGGGGATATCATGGGTATGGCCGTGACAGCTCTGACATTCAGTCACGCTCATCTACCCATGAGTACAGGCAGCCAGAAGATAGTTCTTCGAGTCATGACCCTTTGACAGGTGGATATTCGGGATACCCGTACGACTGGCAGCAATACTATCAAGGAGTCAGGGTTAGACTTGATCTGTTCCCTCAGTACCCTGCTCAGGAAATGCCATCGATGTATGTCACGCAATTCCCACGTCTAGGCGTACTCGTACAGTTTGGGGAGGATGACTATCAGAGGTACATAAGAGAGTTCCTCAATTGGTACGAGCAGAGGATGACTTGGGAACAGTACTGCCAATATGTTGGGCAACAGTACTACTCTCAACTGCCACGGGATCCAGACAATGATTACGAGCCACCTCGTCACTCTATGTGGGGATGAAAAATGGCCAGAAATGTGTATTTTTTTAATTTATTTACTTTTGCATGTCTTAATTATTGTAAGCTTGCATTTGTATTATATAAACTCATTTTGATTACTATTTGAGTGATTTCTTACAACAACGCATGCTTTTTGGCTCCCATTAAATGAAAACTTTTAATTTAATATATTCTTTTTGCAAATTTTTTATTCCTGAATATGTAAATATATGTATTTAGGCATGTCCTGAAGTTTCACTGAAAAATTCCACCATTTTCTCCATGTTTCCCCCTTTTTCCCTGTATTTCCGGTTATCGGCGATAATGATATTATATCTTTATCTCCGGCCAGCGAAACTTGTAGCGACACCGACAACTCGAACACCGAGTTATCCTGTTATATGGGTCGCGGTCGCAGTTGTCCTGTTATTTGGGTCTTAGTTATCCTGTTATATAGGTCTCAGTTGCATGGATCGCAGTTGTCCTGTTATATGGGTCGCAGTTATCCTGTTATATGGGTCGCGTTACAGTTGTCCTGTTATTTGGGTCTTAGTTGTCCTGTTATATAGGTCTCAGTTGCATGGATCGCAGTTGTCCTGTTATATGGGTCGCAGTTATCCTGTTATATGGGTCGCGGTCGCAGTTGTCCTGTTATTTGGGTCTTAGTTGTCCTGTTATATAGGTCTCAGTTGCATGGATCGCAGTTGTCCTGTTATATAGGTCGCAGTTATCCTGTTATATGGGTCGCGGTTGTAGTTGTCCTGTTATTTGGGTCTTAGTTTTCCTATTATATGGGTCTCAGTTGTATGGAACGCAGTTGTCCTGTTTTATGGGTCATAGTTATCTTGTTATATGGGTCTCGGTCATAGTTATCCTGTTATATGGGTCATGGTTGTCATGGGTCATGGTTGTCATGTTATATATGGCCCACAATGGGGTAATCTGATCTATCCACCTTGTTGGCCAGCTTGCCGTAGGCCCAAAAATCCTGACTTAGGCCCACATTGATGCTTGCTAGAAGTGCACACTGCCTAAGTCACCATTATTGATGTTTCAACAGTCACCATTATTTTCAAAAAGTCCTGACTTGGGCCCACATCTGATCCATTGATGTTTCAATGGTCACAATTATTTTCTATTATGTGAGCCACACGAGCACTAGATCAAGCTGATATTTGGCCCATAGCCCTAAAATGACATGGCAAGAATGATGGGCGGCATGGATTATACACATACATCAATGTGGGGCCAAGTCAGGACTTTTTGGGCCCACGGCAAGCTAGCCAATAAGGTGGATGGATCAGATCACCCCATTGTGGGCCACATATAATATGATAACCACGACCCATGACAACAACGACCCATATAACAAGACAACTACGACCTGAATAACAGGACAATTGCGACCGCGACCTATATAACAGGATAACTGCGACCCATATAACAAGACACTTGCGATCCATCCAACGGAGACCCATATAACAGGACAACTAAGATCCAAATAACATGACAACTACGACCGCGACCCATATAACAGGATAACTTCGACCCATACAATAGGACAATTACGATCCATACAACTGAGACCCATATAACAGGACAACTAAGACCCATATAACAGTATAATTATGACTCATATAATAAGACAACTGCAATCCATACAACTGAGACTCGATATAACAAGACAACTAAGACCCAAATAACGGACAATTACGACGCGGCCCATATAATAGGATAAGCGCAACCCATATAACAGACAAGCGCAATCCATCCAACGGAGACCCATATAACAGGACAACTAAGACCCAAATAACAGGACAACTGCGACCGCGACCCATATAACAGGATAACTACGACTCATATAACAGGACAACTGCAATCTATGCATTTGAGACCGATATAACAGGACAATTACGACGGCGACCCATATAACAGGATAACTGCAACCCATATAACACGACAACAACTTAGACCCATATAACAGGAAAACTAAGACCCATATAATTAGACAACTAAGACCGCGACCCATATAATATGATAACTGCAACCCATATAGCAGGACAACTGCGATCCATACAATTGAGACCCATATAACAGGACAACTGGGACCGCGACCTATATAACAGGATAACTACGATCCATATAATAGGAGAACTCCGATCCATATAATTGAACCCATATAACAAGATAACTAAGACCCATATAACATGACAACTACGATCCATACAACTGCGTCCCATTTGGGTCGTAGTTGCCATATTATATGGGTCGTGGTTGTCATGTTGTATGGATCGTGGGTTTCAACATGTTCAATTCATTTTCTACCAAACCATTGGTACCATAGCTTAAGGCCCACAAAGGGGTAATCCGATCCATCCACTTTATCGGCCAGCTCAGCGTGGGCCCAAAAAGTCCTAACTTGGGCAATGTCCACTTCTAACAAACATCACAGTGAGCCTAAAAACTTTCAATAGTCACCATTATTTTCTATTTTGTGGGCCATTAAAGCACTTGATCGGGCTGATATTTGGGCCCCAGCCCTAAAATGACATGATAAAAAGGATGGGCGGAATGGATTATACACATACATTAGTGTGGGCCCATTTGGGTCTTGGGTCGTAGTTTGCATGGGTTGTAATGGCCATGTTATATGGGTCGTGGTTGTCATGTTTTATGAATCGTGGTTTTGAACGTGTTTACGTCCTTTCCTACCAAACCATTGGTACCATAGCTTAAAGTCCACAATGGGGGATCCATTCCGTCCACCTTGTTGGTCTGCTCCGCTTGGGCCTAAAAAAGTCCCAACTTGGGCAGTGTCCACTTCTAACAAACATCATAGTGAGCCTCAAAAGTTTCAACAGTAGGTTTCATTGTCAACATTATTTTTTATTATGTGACCCACACAAGCTCTAGATCAGGCTGATATCTGGGCCCTAGCCCTAAAATGACATGCCAAAGAGGATGGGCGGCATGGATTATACACATACATTAATGTGGACCCCACGAGCTTGGTCCTTGCCCTCACACAAAAAAGGGTTCCGTACACATCACTTTTTTGGCATTAAATACAACGTAACTTCTTCTTTCCTAGAAAACCGTACAACTACTAAAACAAGGACAAGGGCATTTTGGTCCAAGTAATTTTCGGAAGCATGTCAGAAGGCTCTTCTAGGAATACATGGAGTGTTGTAGTGTTCTACGTAATTTGCCCAAACTTCGAGGCGAGTACGGTCAATTTCCCATTAGAAAACTACGTCTCCATATAAAGCATCGCATCGATGTGTTATACACCGACGTTGGAACATCGAAATGATTTCAACCGTCCGATATCAATGGACATTTTCTACACCAGTGCACGTAACTTTTGGATACAAGTGCACATAAGTTTTGCTAATCATTCAAAGCCATTATATTAATTGAAGGGTTAGGCCGTAGAGGTGGTAATGGGTCAGATAAGCTGAACAGGGACCTGAACCCGGCCAACATGGGGTGCTGATACATGAGTCCAGTCCACTCCCTATTAAAATATATATTACAAATATTTATATATATGTTTCTTAATGGTCTAACTAATTTACAATAAGTGTGTTAATTCATAATAATAATGAATTCTTTCATGTGACTCACATATGCAAGGCTCGCATGACCCTTAACAACATGTAGAAGAAGTTTTGCTAACTTGTAGTTGTTGGACTTTTGGTAGCTAATAATCACGTGGCATGACCAATTCAAGATTTAATGTAAAGGAAAAATTTCTTCTGTAAACATCTGAGATTTTTTCAGAATTTATGAAAAAAGTAGAGCAAACAACGAGAAGTCATCTAAAGATAAAAATATATTGCTCATGGTGGCATAATACAACAAGAACTCTATAATCAAGTAGGATATGGCCACTATATAATCGAAAAATTCTTATGCCAATCACGAGACCTTAAGCATGGCCATCGCCATTTAGAAAGCTATAAACGTAGTACTCAAAGATGAGCTAAAGCCTTACGTCAATACGATTACACACAAATTTCAACTCTACACTACTTATCTCTTTCATCTTCCATGGACATCTATTAGTTTCTTAACTTAAATTCCTCCACTTTTATCCAATGTCATGTTGTCCAAAGCCTTTAGTTTTTTAGCTTATTTTCACTACTGTCCAGCAAATGGTTGCAGTATACCAATAAGTTACTATAAACATCCACAGCCTTGCTGTTGGATCCCCATATTACTGAGTTCTTACTTGGTAGTTGGTACATCTCTAGTCACATCCTACTTACCTCAAAGTATGACCATTTGATACTTTTCATGACTGTCTCATGACTATTTAAGTCTAAAGTATTGTCAAGACCACGACCATTTTGGCCAGCACAGACTACTATATGTAATCTCCTCTACTTTTTTTTTTCTTTATTGATTGTACTGCATTAATACTCTTGCCAATAAAATCAGCAATCAAGCCATTATTTTTTACATTATCTATCACTTATTGCTTTTATTGAGAAATACAATATAAGTTATCACTGTTGAAAGAAAAGTCCTTATATTCAAGGCAAAAATGACTCATTCAGAAGGACTAACCTTTCCCTTCTTAATTAAATCATCTGATCTCTTTTAACAATCGGTGGCTAAATAGTCGAGTCAATCTTCACAGATCTAGTCCTAATTTGACTAATTTGGCCCCTGAGGTTCACAAGTGTTCAATTTGATTTGAGTCAAATATAACTTTGGCACGCCTGACACCTAATCTAATCACATATGTTTAACTAAAACAAGGTAGTTTTTTATACGTATGGTCACGTGTCTGGATTGAATAACAACATTATTTTTCAGCACACCCAAAATTGCCCTATTTTCTAGCACGCTTAGTAGGACATAGTATGCTAAATCGCGGTTTCTCAATAAAATAATGTAGTTAGTAAATAAATAAAAAAGTACAACTAATAATCCCCCTGACATTATGGAACAACTGCAAGATGAGGATTAACAGGCAGAACCTGTTGATGTAAACGTAGGATCATTTTTCCAAGGTAATGCTTCACTAGGCAACATTGCAGAAACCATGTACGATGTGCGAGGGGCCATATAACAAATGTCAGAAAGTAATAAGATGCCGGCAAAAAACTTCTCTAGGTTCCTCAAGATATTCATTGAACGATTCTTAAAACCAATAAATCCTTAAACTACTAAAAATTCCCCAATAGACTTTACAGTTGGCTGAGCCCCCAATTACAAGGATCTACCAAGCTAATTCACAAGGCCATCCTCCACCAACTCCAATGGTTGCAAGAAGGAACGACAAAAAAGTCATCCCTACAGCCAACAAGATTATGGAGATCCTCGAAACATGTATCAACCTATGCACAACTCTATGTAGGTGTCAATCCGCTCACGGGGCAACCACATGTGCCAACAGTACCACAGACGTATTATACTAGAATAAAGTAGACTGGGGAGAAACCTCCCATGTGGTCAACTATCACAGAAGGTTATGCAAGCACTGAGATCTTAGGAGGCAAAGGCAAGCTAACATGTTGGAATTATGGTATGACATGGCATATGAAAAAGGATTGTTAGAATTATAAGTCAAGGAAAGAGAAATTAGAGAGTTCTTTTAGAGAGGCCAACATTGCAGAATACAGTGAGGATGTGAGTGGTAGTGATGTGCTGACCGCATCAAAATCTGGGTACTTTGTCAGTGAATAGATTTTGGATATGGGAGCTTCATATCACATGACACCTCATAAGAGTTAGTTCACTAGTTATAGTGAGTGCAATGGTGGCTAGCCGTTTATGGAAAACGATAATGCCTATAAAGTGGTTGGTATTGGATCGGTGCACATCAAGATATTTAATGGCATTGAGCATATCTTGACCAATGTGAGACACGTTCTTGAGTTGAGGAAGAGTCTGATATCTTTTGGAACACTCAAAGCATTAGAGTACAAATTCACCGAGTTCGATAATGTCCTTAAAGTTTCAAATGGGCACTCGTATTCATAAAAGCATAGAGGAATAGTAACATTTACAAGTTGATCGGAAGTACTTCATCAGGTGGAGCTGCAGTAGTTGTAGCAGATTTCACGTCTGCATGTATGTGGCATGCGCGCCTAAGCCACATAAGCGAGCAGGGCATGAAGATACTTTCTTATTGTTGTTTAATTATAGTTTTTAAAAGTTTTGACTTTAGTATATGTGAGCATTGTATATATGGTAAATAGTCAAGGTTATCTATTATGTCTAAGAAACATGTATGTACATGGGTTATGGATTATGTGCATTCTGATATATAGGGGCCATCACCCGTAGTTTTTGGTGGAGGATCGTCATGATTTGTTACGTTCATTGATGACTACTCCAGAAAAGTATGAGTTTATTTTATGAAAAATAAATCCAAGATTTTCACCAACTTCAAATAGTGAAAGGCTGTAGTAAAAAAATAGTCAAGGCGAAAGGTGAAAGTGTTGATGACAAATAACAATGGAGAATTTACTTCTTGAGAATTAAATTGATTTTGTAAGGATGAAGGGGTCATGAGGCATAACATAGTGTGTCACACACCAAAGCATAACAGTATGGTTAAGTGGATGAATCAGACTCTCTTGGAAAGGGCTCGATGTATGATGAGCAATGCTTGGTTTAGCAAAAAAATGTAGATAGACTGAGGCCGTAGTGCGTAACAGTATGGTTGAGCAGATAAATCAGACTCTTTTGGAAAGGGCCCGATACGTGATGAATAACGATAGATTTAGCAAGGAAATATAGACTGAGGCTGTTAACACGGCTTGTTATTTGTTGAATCGGTCCTCGTCTACGGGTATAGATTGTAAAATTCCAGATGAATTATGGAGTTGTCAGCAGGTTGACTACTTGAGGTTATGAGTATTTGGTTGTGATGCTTACTCTCACGTACTGTCAGTTGAAAGAGATCTGATGGACCTATGGAATAAAAAGTACATCTTTCTCGGTTATTGTATGAAGGGTTATAGGCTATATGATCAGATCACACAGAAGACCATCCTTAGTTGTGATGTCAAATTTGATGAAAGATTCTTGTCCTATAAGGATGAACACAAAGAGGATGAAAAGTCAGTCGTGAATGTTAAGATAGACAGAAATGGGACACTAACTAATACTGAGATGCAGACAGAGGTACAAGAGTAAGTAAAGCAACCACCTATAAGAAGGAATATGCTAAGGGATTGTTGGTTACTGTCGATATACAGGGATAACTCGAATGTTGCATTTGCCCTTATTATGGATGAGGGAGATCCGTCTATTTTTTAGGAGGCTCTTGACGATATATATAGATGTTGAAAAGTGGAAAGCACTAATACATGACAAGATGGACTCCTTATACAAGAATGAGACGTGAGAACTGGTGGAGTTTCCTGTCAGCTGAAAATCAATCAGGTGCAAGTGGATCTTAAAGAAAAAATAACATATGTATAAGGCAAAGTTAGTATCAAAGGGATATGCTTAGAGAGAATGTGTCGACTTCATTGAGATATTCAAGCCTGTCATAAAGTAAGTATCTATTAGATTCATATTGTCGTTGGTTTCCTAATATATTCTCGAACTAGAACAGATGAATGTGAAGACTGTTTTCCTACACAGGGATTTAGATGAGTAGATTTACATGAAGCAACCAAAATGCTTCAAAATATAAGAGGCGGAGAAAAAGGCTTGTAAGTTAAAGAGGTCGTTGTACAGTCTAAAACAGTCGCATAGGCACTGATATAAGAAATTTGATTATTTCATGGTGAGTCATAGGTTTACCAGGAGCTAGTATTATCATCGTGTCTATTACAAGATACTGAGTGATGGGAAATTCATCATCTTGGTATTGTATATTGATGACATGATTATTGTCATTCATAGTATGTCTGAGATCGACATACTGAAGACTCAACTATCAAGGACATTTAAGATGAAAGATCCGGGAGTTACAAAGAGGGATCTCTGCATTGACATACACAAAGAAGTGAAGAGTAGCAGGCTATGTTTATCTTATGCTGAATACATTGAGAAGGTATTGGTAAAGTATGGGATGATAAGGCAAAGCCAATCAGCATTTCCCAAGCAGCTCATTTTAGGCTTTCTTTTAAACAATGTCATAAAACAGATGAAGAAAAAAATGTCATGTTTTGTATGCCTTATTTGAGTGCGATTCACAACTTGATATATATCATGGTCTGTACAATAGCAAATATTTCACATCCGATGGATGTTGTTAGTAGATATAAGTTTAACTCCGGTAAGCAACACCAGAAGATAGTGAAATAATTACTTCATTATATTCGAAGTACACAAGACTACGTCTTAACATTTGAAAAATCAGGGAACAAGTTAGTAAGTTATATAAATTCATATTGCATGGGCAATGTGAATAATAGAAGGTCGACTTTCGGTTACTCGTTTGTATTAGCGAGTGGAGTGATGAGTTAAATGTCAAAGCTTCAGTCTGTTGTGGCACTTTTTATATCCGAAGTTGAGTATATGACGGTGACGGAAGCGCTCAAAGAATGTGTTTGGTTGAAGGGAGTGATAAATGAGTTGCAGCTTCAAGAGGAGGTTGTGTTAGTTAATTGTGACAGCGAAAGTGCGATTAATTCGGCAAAAAATTTTATTTATCACTCACGTACTAAATATATTGATATGAGCCATTATTTTATCTGATAGGTGCTCGAGGAAGGAGGCATAACTCTTGAGAAGATACACACAAGTTTGAATTCAGCTAACATGCTTACGAAGGTGGTTCTTATGTAGAAGTTTAAGTTCTGTACAACTTCTATGGGTGTAGTGAAAGCTTAATAAGGACGGAGTGTGCACGAGAAACGATAATGAAGCTATGATGGAATTCAATTAGAGATAGTGTTGGCAATGAGCAATGGAATGTGAACATTGAAGACATGGTGGAGATTGTTGTCAATGTCTTAAATCTATCCGTAACTGGGTCTGTTGATGACATCGACAGATGATTGATTCCATTGAGAAAATTTGAAAAAATCATAGTTGATTGTTGGACAATTTTAGACGTTGTTACTTGATGGCATCAAAGGATCTTCGATATCATCGACTCGTCCTCGATGGTTATTGATACCATCGAAGGTCTCATCAAAGGTGCGTGCACATCTATGTAAGTGTGTGATTTGTTTCCTATTCTAGTTAAGTGATACATATATCAGGTGTAATTAGGATTGGGGAGAGGATTAGGGTTTTCTAAGTTGTTCTTAAGGGTTCGAGGGCATAGCTAGGGATCCAAAAGAAATTTTAAGGGTTGTTCAAATCGGTAAGATCATCTATCTCTTGTAATATTGCTTTTATAGTGCATTACTCGTTGCTTTGTGCTGTAGTTTTTTCCTACAAAGGTTTTTCCATGTAAAATTCGGATTGTTCTCTGTTTGGGTTTGCTTGTACGATTGTGATTAATTTGCTTGATTCTTCTTTGTATGTTCCCACGAGTCCCGACATTTTTCTTACACAGAATTTTGAACTATTTGGGTTGGGTTGTCTTATGATGACCTATTTAAAATTTTGTAATTGCTATGCCCATGGCTTGCCTACAACACCCTATAATTACATTTTAGATTATTTGCAATTCATCACAATGGACTATAAAGCTATTCAAGGAAATTTAAATTTCCACATATTACTTCTATAAATTATTTTAAATATTAAAAATTGACTATTTTTCCCATCTGCCTTTTTAAAAAAAAAAAAAAAAAACAGACTATTTTATTCTATATGAATGTTTTGAAAGTCAAATGAAATGAAAACATTTCAATAGATTGAAATCATAAAATAAAAATAAGAAAATATAAATTATAAGAGTTATATCATTTTTACATAATATATTTAAAAATTCTAAATAACACCATAAAAACATAAAGAAAAGAATATCATCAAATATTCAATTATGTTTCCATTTTACATTATAGTTTGTAGATAAATATTGTAGAATATTATTGAAACACATTGATTGACTTTATTTTAATAAAATCGAGTTCCATGTGTGCATGTCATTATTTCAAAGGTTTTTGATAAAGTCATTACCTAGTCTCTAAGTCGAAAAACTTGATTTCAAATTAAGAGTAACATTACTAAGAAAATGAGATGATTATAAGTCTATGAAGATTTTTCAAACGTTTTAAATATATGGAATTAAAAAATTATTTTTAAAATTAAGAAAAACTAATCAATTTAAAGCATTATATAAATATATTATATAATCAGCATAACAACTTAAACCCAAAAAAGTATTTCCACTAACTAGATGAATTCAAAATAATGTTTTCCACAAAGTATAATATTGTCACATTTGAAAGTCAAAGTCATTAAGTGCAAAGCCCTATTGAGGTCTTAAAATATCTTTTCAAAATTATTATTATTATTATTATATGAAAAATCAAATAAACATTTAAGTTTAAAATCATACAACAACACCTAGAAAAACACAACCAATGAAAAGCGAACTTATGAGTCAAGATATGTAATTAAAAAAATATATATTTAAGTCTTTAAGTTAAAAAATCAAATCCTAAGCACCGTTACCAAAATATACAATGGTCAAAATAATCACAACCATCCACAAAAGCATTTTAGGTAAATCATTAATGAATGTGTTTCTCCATTAGTTAAGAGAAAAGAAATTAGAAGAAAAATATTCACAATTTAAGGCTAAAGAGAAGATCCAATACTAAAATTTGCATGTAAAAATAAAATAAAATTATTCCTATTTAAAAATATTCTTAAAGAGCTTAAAATTGAACCAAAATAAAATAAAAAAATGAAGAGAATAAGTATAATTTGAATCGTAAATCGTGATTTGAATCGTAAATCATAAAATTCAAATCATATAATGGTATAATGTAAGACCTCTATTCGATGGGCCCCACATGATTATTGGGCTAAATCGTATGATTGAAATACTTTGATGAGCATACCAGTGGGGCCCATCATATACACTTTTGGTAAAGATATGTCTAGGCAACTACGCTCGTGCTGTGTTCCTATCCACAGCAATTTGGATAGGCATGTAACTCTTTCTCAATGTGGAGAATCTCGAGAAAGAAAGAAGTTGTGATACGCGTAACTTCTTCTCGTCTTCATCTATAT
Organism: Magnolia sinica; assembly: GCF_029962835.1. Taxonomy (NCBI): domain Eukaryota; kingdom Viridiplantae; phylum Streptophyta; class Magnoliopsida; order Magnoliales; family Magnoliaceae; genus Magnolia; species Magnolia sinica. The sequence continues at coordinate 21,783,592 of NC_080583.1, read as the reverse complement.
AACTATGGTCTTATTTCCCTCACCAACACATACGAAATAATAGTACCATTAAAACGGTTTTTTTAAGTGTACGGTGTGGAAGCTCAAGCCAATTCCTTGTGTAAACATTAATGGCTTCTCAAGATACGATTTATCTTATTTTTAATTTGGTCAATCTTCATTATTGATGCATAAACAGTCCACTAATCTGCAAATTAAGTATAACATACAATTCATCCATCTCTTTCAAACCATAAGATTCACATAATCACAATACTCATATTGTAAAAGGTATTTCAACTGAGCCTCAAATCATTTATCCTAATATTCAGCATAAAATTATAAAGATGTCATGTATGAAAGAGAAATTTATAAAGATGTCATTTAAAGTAGTACAATATGCTAACAAAAAAATGACAAAAACAACCCACTTTCCTCAGTGGTGGGTTTTATTTTTTATAAAATAAATCGAATATCACCTTATGTCATTTACAATTTCAACCTATTATATACAATTTTTTTCATGGGTAACTAATGTCTTACGACCCCATGGAGTATTCTTTCATATCTACCTCCAAAAAAAAAAAAAAGACTGTATAAAAATCAATTTTGACAAATGGAACCTATTGTTTAGTAATTAAAGCCATTGGTTTATTGGGTCCCACCATGGATTGACAATTTTTCAAAAATCTCCTCCACGGGATAATTGTAACCATTTGATTTGTTGCCGAAAGAAATGCAGTTAAGAAGACAAATACAACCATTTACATTTAAATGAAAAAAGATCCTTGAATTGGTCATTAGCATTTTCCAATGTGGGAGATTTTTGAAGTAATGCCCATCTACAACAGGACTCAAGAGACCATAGCCTTAACTACCTAACCATAATGCCAATGGTTAAAATTGCAAGCCCTTGTATATGGGCCATTGAAAGATGCTGGTTATTGCATCTCTCTTATATTTTGGTATTCCTTCCTGTATCTTTTCATATTGTTCTAGATAATGTGGGTCCCCAAGAGAACCACCTCTTACTATCTTGACATGCCTTGGCAATCCATGCAATCTCTAGAACCATCATGATCGTTGAAAGAGAAACCAGGGATGACCATAACAACCGAATGGACACCTTCAATGGTCCACATTGGTGAGAAAGAACATCAGCGAAGGTGTCTTTAAGGAATGTGCAATGTGTTAGGCTTTGAAGATCTGGAAATACATCCAATAAGCCTTGTATCGACCGAGTGTACGCTTGCGCCATGTCAAAATAGGCCTCCGAAAGGAATTTGCGACCGCCGTCACATACTCCAGTTAATGGATTATCGTCGGGACATGTGATCTGGTCCAAAGCCTAGGAATAAAATCAATAATAAAGAAATAATTGTCATTGGAAATTCATCGCATTTCAATAATAAGAAATAGTACAACGCTCTCAATGCATTGGGTCACTTAGATCTTATAATAAATGCAACACAAATTTCATGAGCTATTAGGTGACAATCAAACTAAGTAAATGGTTTAATCCAATCATAAACTGCTTTTTTATTTTATTTTTAGTAACCCAATTTCAAGCCATTATTGGGATGGTTCGAATTGTCAAATACAAATGATTTTTTTGAACCATGATGAAACAAGAATAGATGGATTGATTTGTTGATTGGACATGTTTTCTGTAAATGATCTTAATTGTCCATCTTAGAAGCCGTTGATTGTACGGTTAGAGTAGTTCGATTAATGTGATTTTTGCATAATAGCTCAGAAAATGTGTTTTAGGTAATGTGTAAATTGGAGTGTTTGATTTAATTGTCCAAAATATCAGAAGAAAACATAGGAGTTATTAGGATGATTTAGTATTTTAATTACCATGTATTGCAATACTTGAGTATTAATTACTGAGAAGTAATTTCCTCGTGTTTGGATAATATTATGGATTAGGTGATTGTGATTCTAGGAACTTGAATATCTATGTTTGGTCCAATTACAAGTCAGAAATCATGGTTGGTATTAATCATTTTACAGAAAAGTCCAATCAGATCTAAACCATCCATCATGTGGATCCCACACCTAGTTGGAACATCCCTCTTAAAAAATAATTTTTTCGAATAATCTTCAATAGCTAGGGAAATTGATGGTCAATATTAAGCATAATACAATTTTTCATCATATGGGTCCCACCCTTGGTCGCTGATCACTAAAAAGTCGCTTTTGTGAAATGACTAACAGTTCATTAAATAGTTAGGAAAATGGATGGCTCACATTGATCATACTACTATGGTCAAATCATTGAACAAGAACATTCATCATGTGGGTCCCACCATTAATTGTTCACCCTTCTCAAAATATCACTTACTAAACATGCACTTCTTCATAAATGGAAAAAAATAATATATAAAAAAATCTTTGTACTTTCCCTCCTAAATTCCCTTGTCCTACAATACTCAATCAAATCCTTTTTCTTTTTTTTCTTTTTTTTGAAGGATTGAATCTACTTCTATAATCCCAGATTTAGTAATTCCTGAAATACTGCTTTTACATCAGGAATCATCAAGATAAGCATGAATACTATTTCTTTTTTTCAGGATAATCCTAACAGTATGTTCTGTTTTAATGGACGGACCATATTGCTCATGCAACAAATGTCCCATCATTAATCAAGATCATCCATCAAGTAGGCCCCACCTTTGATTCTACATCGCTCTCGAAAACTCATTTTGGTTGGATGATTCTAATCTTATGACAACAGCCTAAGGAAATCAACTGTCCATGTTGATCATACAGCAAATGTCCCGATCATTAGTCTAGACCATTCATTGTGAGGCCTACCATCAACTCCCCATCAATCCTAATCCTCCAATTAATTCCTAGGGAAATGGAGCACCCATATTGATCCTACTAATAATGGTCTAATCATGGATCTAGACCATCCATCACAAGGGTCTCTCTCTTGATTGCCCATCCTTATCAGAAAATCACTTTGTTCGAACAATCAATCCTAAACATCCAATCAATGCCTGGACTGTCCATATTGACCCTACTACAACTGGTCCTATAATTGATCTACACCATTCATCATTTGGGTTCCACCTTTGATTGTCCATCCCTCTTAAAATCACTTTCTTCAGGTGATTCTAGCCATCCAATCAATGGGTAGAAAAGGAACCGTCCAATTGACCACACTACAAACAGTGCCATCTTTGAATTAGACCATCGAATCAAGTGGGTCCCACCTTTTATTTTCCATCCCTCTAAAAAAATTCATCATGGTCAAATGATTCTAAGCATCACAAGCCCCATTTCAGAGCAGAGTATCTACATGATCAGGAAGAACAACCGCATGTGCCGCACGTGTTACATGCTTGCATGGTCCCATCGTCCAGATACCATAGTAAAAAGTTTGTGAAACAAATGGAAAGCTTGGCCAAGTATTCCTAAGCAATTGATTTATAACAGTGGCCCAACGGATGACTGAACGGGCCTGATCTTTCTATCCAGATCATCTACACTGCAGGGCCACCTGATGGACGGCTAGAATGTCACAACCATGCGTCAAGTCCGCACATGTAGTGAATACGTAGTCGCTTCCTTATACCTGCCTGTGGGATTAGTAAACATCTATGAATTGAACGGTCTAGATTTACTTACATCTGGTACGTCGCCAATCGGAATGGTATCGTTGGAGCACCTTCCAGGATCAAATGTGTATTTGGGTGGGCCAGAGAAAGGATCACAGACCTTCCTGAATATGTTTGATTGACGGTCATACTGTTCATCCAGCTGAAGTAGTATATCCAATGTTGTTATGTTTGAGTTAAGCTGCAAAAACCCACAGAAATTATCAAATCTAAGTTACAATGAATCATATGATCGTCCATATGAGGACCTTAAGTTTGGTGATCCAGACCGTTAATCTAATAGTCCCTGGAGTGGATTGAGGATTCCATTAAAAAAAAAAAAAAAAATCTCCCAGATCAGAAGATTTTAGCCTTCCAATCTTTAGCCTTCTCAACGTTGGTGTATTTCTCGATAGCGTTTGTTTTAGGGCCTCGATCAAAGTTTTTTAGCATTTTCCGATCTGGGAGTTGAGGCATGGTGTGCATACACATTGGGCCCACCTTAAGACGGTCTAGATTACCAAACTTGGGAGATGGACGGTCCTATCAAGGGCTCTGTGGGTCCCACTGTGATGAATGTGTTTTATCCACGCTGTCCATCTATTTTGAAAAATCTTCTTAGGTGATGACACCAAAAATGAGGCAGATATAATGCTCAAGTGGACCGCACCACAGGAAATAGTGAGGATTGAATGCCCACCATTAAAAACATCTTGGGCCATAAGTTTTGGATCAAGTTAATATTTATGTTTTCCTTTCATCCAGGCTTATGTGATTTTATGAACAAGTAGGAGGGAAAATAAACATTACAGTGAGCCCTAGTAAAGTTTCAAAGGTGGAGTTATTGGCACCACTGCTTCCTATGGTGTGGCCCCCTCTCATGCCATAAAATTATATTTCAAAATGGATAGATGGCTTGGAAGAAGACATATATCACAGTATCCCTACTGAGCCCCTCCCCTGTCTGGACCGGCCACCCCACGTTTGATTGGGCTCATGCCGTAAAACTATATTTCAAAATGGATAAACAGCTTTGATATTAATTTGATAAACGACAATTAACTATTTACTCTAAAAGTATGAACTGATAGAACATGGTAAATTAATCTATTTATCTCATAGCCCATGTCTCAAATTCATAGGTTAAATCATTGGCCGAGCTCTTTTTATAGGCTCCAACTCCATAAGTTTTGCTTCTAGGCTTGAATTCATGAGTCCAACCTCACCCAAGCCACCTTCCTCACGTGGCATCAAATTCATGAATTCCACTGGCTGCTCATGAGCATGACTATCTATTCCATAAGCCACTCCACTTGATCCTTTGTGAAAAATGTCATGCATTAGTCATGGTGGGGGTAGTACCCAATCCACCGCTAATCATATCTTCAGCTCTGGGCTGATGCAAATCTGTCATAAGTATTGATTGTTCACTCGGAGGAGTCAAATGCAACTCGTCTGAGTCAACTTGGACTCTTCTGACCTAATCCGGTTAGACACCACAAGCTACCCAGACGAGTCACCCGACTCACCCCATCATGGACTGATTCACTCTCGACTCAACCAGGTCATGACTCAGACTCATGAACGGACGAGTCGGCCTGACTATGATAAGATCTGATCCTACGTAAGAAACAACCAATGAAACTCCCTTCTGCATGGAATCTCATCAGCATCAGATCGAACGTATGGGGAGATATGAGACGTGGGTCCCACCAACTACAATCTTTTAAGCACTCTCTTTTGAGATCACGGCCATCTTTAGAGTAATTAGGCTAAAATAACCGTTGATTAAATCAGGATTAGCACCTTGGTTATGAAACTATGGATTCCGTGTGCAATCTCGATCATGATATGATCTGCAGCCGCTGCATTGAAGCACGGTAGGATCGACCGCAAGCTGTTGTTGTCGGGATTTTGCTTGAATTCTTCAAAAGCCCAACAAGCATCCATGGAAAATCTGCACCGTCCAATTTTGTATCTTAACAGTGTGTACCACATAAATGAAAAAATAAATAATAATAATAATAATGATAATAATAACTATACTGATCCATCCATCCATCCCTGGAGCTGACTTTTTGGCATTGGTGAACTTTGGATCCATGTGATCGCAGGTAGTGGCCACAGCTCACCACATGCGATCATATTCGCTTATAAAATCCAACGGCTCCAAGTAATTGGTTATGCCAAAAATTGTGTGCAAGCGATTCCACCGAATCAATTAGTGGTTTACAGCTTTCTAGACTTCTCGTACCGCACGCCTGTGTAGGATGCGGTTTGGCCAGGAACGCTTCCATCAGCCAGGTGGCTAGTGGTCGGTTCTATGTGGACCACACCATGATGTATGTGTTTTATCCACGCCGTCCATACATTTAGAAAGATAATTTTTAGGGCTTTATTCAAAAAATGAGGTAGATCTAAATCTCAGGTGGACCACACCATGGGAAAACAGTAGTGATTGAATGTTCACCATTAAAAACCCCCTAGGGACCACTGTAATGGTTATTTGACATCTAACCTGTTGATTAGGTCATAAAGACTTGGATGAAAAGAAAAAATATATATCAGCTTGATACAAAACTTTTGTGGCCCCCAAGAATTTTTTAACGGTGGACGTTCAATCAACAATGTGAGGTCCACTTGAGACTTGGATCAACCTCATTTTTGGGCTCATACAATAAAATGATCTGGAAGATTGGGTGGACGGCATGGATGAAACACATACATTATAGTGGGGCCCACAGAGCACCGACCACTAGCTATTGGCTAGTGGCAGGGTCATTAGCCAATCCGTTTCCGCCTGTGTACGTGTATGGGTAGAACTGCGCAGCATCTGAACCATCCATTGGCATGGCCCACAGTTTAGATTCTTAGGTTGTAAAATAGGCCAGTACCCACGTAAGAAGATGGGAAATGGGTTATAAAACAAATGGACGGTGGGCTAATGAACAGCCCTATTTTTTGGTACGGTAGGGTGGGGCTCACCTTATGGATGATTCAGATGCTATACCATGTATGCAATGTCAGGTCAGCGCTATTTTTCAAGAGTTCTTTTTGCCTCCAAAGACTCAGGATCCAGTGGCCTGCAATACTGCTGGATCATGAACCGCTATGTAGGCAAAACAAACTTATTTTTCAATGCAGGTAGGAGCATGGAAAGTTAGTAAGCATTTCAAAATTTGAATTTTCAGAAATCCATTTTAAAATGCATGTTAAGATTCCCGCCCACCATCATTGGACCGAGGGATATACATGCTGATGTAGAGTGGGTCGCAGAAAATTACATGGCTAAGATGGATCAGAAAAGGCCCGGTCGACGACAGAAGTAATCCAGACCATCGAACCTTAAATCGGGCGTATCTTGCAATCCGGAATGAGTTATCTGACGTAAAATATATGATTTTGGGGTAGAACGAGCTACTGAAGCCAACCAACCCAGCTACACCGGGTTGCGCAGCCCGGAATTGCGAAAAACCCCTGGATTGACGGTCGTTTCCCTGTTTTAATTTCGTTTTTACTATAAATAGTAAGTTTTAGTTCGATTATAACTCTTCATCCGTCGGGCTTTAGGAGTTGCGCCCAACGTGAAAAGAGCTTAGAATAATTAGGAGAACGGTTTGGTGAAGCCAAATAGGACACTTACTATTTTTGGCCGAAAACCTTGCGCACTAGTAGACATCACGACCGTCTATAAATAGTAAGTTTACTATTTATAGTAAATCTGATTCTAAGAGTTTGAGTTGTAGTTTGCTTCTAATTTCTTTCCCATTGCTTGGTAGCCCTATTTAAAGGGTTGTGAACTCGTTTTTATTCATCAATTAATCAATTTTGAATTTATTAGAATTTATTTCTATTTTTCTGCTTTCTTTCCTCGTGGATTCGAGAAGTCTCTGTGAGGAGTCCAGAGAAGCTCCGTGGATTCGGAGTAGTTATCCTCATCACGTTCATCCCTGCGTCAATTGGTATCAAAGCGAGGATTCCCCTCGGGCCGATGGCAAACAACGAAGGTATGAATCAAAATCCTGTGGACGGTGATCCAGGGATTCGTTATCTTTCGGAAAGAATGGAAACTTTCCACCGGGAGAGTCAGTTGACCATGCAAGGGCTGCAGGCAACTCTTGACCGTCTTGCGGATGCGCTACTTCCGCCCCGAGCCTTAGGCGGTGCTCCACCACCCGTGGTGGCCCCACCACCCATGGTTGCTGTACGACACAACCCCGATTTTCGTAGAGCACTACCAGTGGCAAACCGCAGGGCTACACCAGATGATTCAAGTTCTAGCGACGAGGACCTTAATGAGGGTTTTGCTCGACGACCAATCCATGGAGGTGATCATCTAGATCGTGCTGAAAGAGACTATCGAGGTAAGGCTGAACTTCCTAGTTTTAACGGTTTATTACGTATAGAAGATTTTCTCGATTGGCTAGCCGAAGTAGAGAGATATTTTGATTATATGGACGTGCCAGATCATAAAAGGGTAAAATTGGTAGCGTTTAAATTAAAATCTGGTGCTTCTGCATGGTGGGAACAATTACAACTCTCACGAGCTCGCCAGAATAAGGCGCCTATCTCATCATGGCCACGGATGAGACGTCTTCTTCGATCTCGATTTCTCCCCAGTGATTATGAGCAGATATTATTCCAGCAAAATTGCAGGCAAGGAAATCGAACAGTCACAGATTATACTGAAGAATTTCAACGGCTGGCTACACGAAACGATCTGTCAGAATCGGAGTCACAGAAGGTGGCGCGATTTATAGGTGGGTTGCGACCGACAATTCAGGACCGAGTTCAGATGTACCCAGTCGGGACTGTGGATGAAGCGGTTCAATTGGCGGGTAGGGCGGAAACACAACTTGCAAGAGCTCCTGCTCGTCCATATCCTTCAACTCGACCCCCCATGACGGGTCCCACGCAGGATCCAGTGCTGCCACGAGGAAAAGACCCAGTACCTCAACTTCCTACAACCGCAAACCGTGATACGGGGAGCGGCTCATCCAGGCCTCAACGTGCAGCACCTACAACAGCGAGTCCGAGTAGGATTCCAAATCCTTATGCTCGGCCAAGGTCGAACAATTGTTACCGCTGTGGCCAACCAGGCCACTTAGCACTTGTCCTCAACGTCCGAGCGCACTTGACTATAAACGAAGGGGGCAGAAGATGAGGCTGCAGAAGAAGACCATCGCTTTGATGAACATGAACAAATCACTGAAGAAATAGCAGGGAGCAATGAAGTGACGAGCGAGGATCGTGGCGAATTTCTAGTTGTGAGGCGATTACTGTATGCCCCACGAAAGGAATTACATCCACAGTGACACAATATATTTCGTACTCGGTGCACCGTCAACGGAAAGGTCTGTGATGTGATCATAGACAGTGGTAGTAGCGAAAACATCGTCTCAAGAGTAATGGTGAACAAGTTGCGGCTACCAACGATGAAACATCCTTCCCCATACTCTATTGGCTGGATAAAAAAGGTGAATGAGACCAAGGTAACTGAACAATGCACTATCTCGTTTTCAATTGGCAAAAATTATAAGGATCAAATACTTTGTGACGTGGTCGATATGGAAGCTTGTCATATGTTACTCGGTCGACCCTGGCAGTCGGACCGTGATGCGACCCATCGGGGACGAGATAATGTCTACGTATTTGTCAAGGATAGTCGAAAAATAATCCTTGCCCCTATGGCACCAGAGAACCACCTTGAAGCCTCTAAAGTGGAGGGGAGTTCTCTCTTGACCATTCGGGATTTCATGGAGGAATCTAAGGAAACTGGCGAGGTATACGCCGTAGTAGTGAAGGGCGAGGAAGAGGAACCCTCAAATATCCCTCCAAGCTTAAGACTGTTGCTAAACGAATTCAAAGAAGTCTGGCCTGAGGATTTACCTGATGGATTGCCCCCCATGAGGGACATCCAACATCACATAGACCTCGTCCCTGGGGCTAGCCTGCCCAATCGCCCTCATTATCGGATGAGTCCGAAGGAGTGCGAGATACTTCAGGGGCAAGTGGAGGAATTGATCCGTAAGGGTCTCTTGAGAGAGAGCATGAGCCCATGTGCCGTACCAGCATTATTAACGCCAAAAAAAGATGGAAGCTGGCGCATGTGTGTCGACAGCCGAGCAATCAACAAAATTACCATCAAATATCGGTTTCCAATACCACGGTTGGACGACATGCTCGATATGTTAGAAGGGGCTAAGGTATTCTCTAAACTAGATCTAAGGAGCGGGTACCATCAGATTCGTATTCGACCCGGTGATGAGTGGAAAACGGCATTCAAGACCAAGGAAGGGTTGTATGAGTGGCTGGTCATGCCCTTCGGCCTATCGAACGCACCAAGTACTTTTATGCGTTTGATGAATCAAGTTCTAAAACCGTTCACTGGCCGATTTGTGGTAGTATATTTTGATGACATATTGATATATAGCCAGGATGAGGCGGAGCACAAGAAACATCTCAGGCAGGTGCTACAGGTCCTACAACTTAACAAGCTGTACCTCAACTTGAAGAAGTGTAGTTTTTTAACTGACAGCCTATTGTTTCTAGGATTTGTTGTAACATCCATAGGCATTCGTGTGGACGATGAAAAGGTGCGAGCTATTAGGGAATGGCCGATCCCGACAAACATTCATGAGGTGAGGAGTTTTCACGGGTTGGCGACTTTCTATCGTCGATTTGTGCGAGATTTTAGCACCATAGTCGCGCCTATAACAGATTGCATGAAAAAAGGACCGTTCCAGTGGACCGATAAAGCTGATAAGAGTTTTCATGAGATCAAGCTTCGTTTGTCTACAACACCGGTCTTGGTGCTTCCTAATTTCGACAAATTGTTTGAGGTTGAGTGTGACGCTTCATACGTCGGAATTGGAGGAGTATTATCACAGGAAGGCAGGCCAGTAGCCTTCTACAGCGAGAAGCTCAGCGAAGCCCGAAAGAAGTGGTCGACTTATGAGCTTGAGTTGTACGCAGTTGTTCAGGCGCTGCGACATTGGCGACATTATCTGATTCAAAGAGAGTTTGTTTTGTACACTGACCATCAAGCATTAAAGTTTATTAATAGCCAGACTAACGTGAATCGTGTGCATGCTAGATGGGTTGCGTTTTTACAGGAATTCACGTTCGTTCTGAAGCACAAGTCAGGGCAGCAGAACAAGGTGGCTGATGCACTTAGCCGTCGTGCATCACTACTAGTAACAATGAGCAACGAGGTAGTCGGCTTCGTCCAAGGATCCGTATGCCGAGGATGAGGACTTCAAAGATTCTTGGATGAAGTGTCAAGAAGGTCACCCGGTGACCTACAATACAGGACGATTTTCTCTTCAAAGGGAATCGATTGTGCATCCCCCAAAGTTCTCTGAGGGAGCAGATTATTCAGGAGCTACATGGAGGTGGCCTCGGTGGACACCTGGGGCGAGACAAGACGCGAGCTCTTGTGGAAGAGCGGTATTACTGGCCGCAGTTAGTACGCGATGTGGGAAAAGCCGTACAACGTTGTCATGTTTGTCAGACCTCCAAGGGGCAATCTCAGAATACGGGCCTCTACACCCCGTTACCAGTGCCTAACGGCCCTTGGGAGGATTTATCAATGGACTTCGTACTTGGTCTCCCACGAACACAACGTGGCATGGATTCAGTGTTCGTGGTGGTAGATCGTTTCTCTAAGATGGCGCACTTTATCCCATGCAAGAAGACCCTCGATGCAACACACGTGGCGAATTTATTTTTCAAGGAGGTCGTACGGCTACACGGGGTCCCCAAGACCATTACTTCCGATCGTGACACGAAGTTCATTAGCCACTTTTGGCGGACTTTATGGAATCGATTCGATACACGACTTCAATTCAGCAGTGCTTACCACCCACAGACTGATGGGCAGACCGAAGTTGTGAATCGCACATTGGGAAACATCCTTCGCTGTATTTCAGGAGAAAAACCGAAGCAGTGGGATTTGGCCTTGTCTCAAGCAGAGTTTGCATTCAACAACATGGTGAACCGCTCAACAGGGAGATCACCATTCCAGATTATATACGGACGAGTGCCTCGCCAAACACTTGACTTGGTCCCTCTGCCCAAGCATCCAGGCACGAGCATTGTAGCAGAACATATGGCAGACAAAATCATGGGCATCCATGCAGAAGTGCAGACCAAGCTACATGCCTCGAATGAGAAGTACAAGGAACAAGCGGACAAGCATCGGCGACAAAAAGTGTTCGAGGTGGGCGACCGCGTTATGGTCCATCTGCGCAAAGAGAGATTTCCGACCGGGACGTACAACAAGTTGAAAAATAAGAAAATTGGACCTGTCCCAATCATCCGAAAGATTAATGATAACGCTTATATTGTTGATCTTCCAGATGACATGGCAATCTCACAGACTTTCAATGTCGCGGACCTGACCGAGTATCATGAGCCAGAGCATGACGAGAACTCGAGGACGAGTTCTTTTGAAGTGGAGGAGACTGATGTAGAGTGGGTCGCAGAAAATTACATGGCCAAGATGGATCAGAAAAGGCCCGGTCGACGACAGAAGTAATCCAGACCATCGAACCTTAAATCGGGCGTATCTTGCAATCCGGAATGAGTTATCTGACGTAAAATATATGATTTTGGGGTAGAACGAGCTACTGAAGCCAACCAACCCAGCTACACCGGGTTGCGCAGCCCGGAATTGCGAAAAACCCCTGGATTGACGGTCGTTTCCCTGTTTTAATTTCGTTTTTACTATAAATAGTAAGTTTTAGTTCGATTATAACTCTTCATCCGTCGGGCTTTAGGAGTTGCGCCCAACGTGAAAAGAGCTTAGAATAATTAGGAGAACGGTTTGGTGAAGCCAAATAGGACACTTACTATTTTTGGCCGAAAACCTTGCGCACTAGTAGACATCACGACCGTCTATAAATAGTAAGTTTACTATTTATAGTAAGTCGCGGATTCTAAGAGTTTGAGTTGTAGTTTGCTTCTAATTTCTTTCCCATTGCTTGGTAGCCCTATTTAAAGGGTTGTGAACTCGTTTTTATTCATCAATTAATCAATTTTGAATTTATTAGAATTTATTTCTATTTTTCTGCTTTCTTTCCTCGTGGATTCGAGAAGTCTCTGTGAGGAGTCCAGAGAAGCTCCGTGGATTCGGAGTAGTTATCCTCATCACGTTCATCCCTGCGTCAATTGGTATCAAAGCGAGGATTCCCCTCGGGCCGATGGCAAACAACGAAGGTATGAATCAAAATCCTGTGGACGGTGATCCAGGGATTCGTTATCTTTCGGAAAGAATGGAAACTTTCCACCGGGAGAGTCAGTTGACCATGCAAGGGCTGCAGGCAACTCTTGACCGTCTTGCGGATGCGCTACTTCCGCCCCGAGCCTTAGGCGGTGCTCCACCACCCGTGGTGGCCCCACCACCCATGGTTGCTGTACGACACAACCCCGATTTTCGTAGAGCACTACCAGTGGCAAACCGTAGGGCTACACCAGATGATTTAAGTTCCAGCGACGAGGACCTTAATGAGGGTTTTGCCCGACGACCAATCCATGGAGGTGATTATCTAGATCGTGCTGAAAGAGACTATTGAGGTAAGGTTGAACTTCCTAGTTTTAACGGTTTATTACGTATAGAAGATTTTCTCGATTGGCTAGCCGAAGTAGAGAGATATTTTGATTATATGGACGTGCGGATCATAAAAGGGTAAAATTGGTAGCGTTTAAATTAAAATCCGGGCTTCCGCATGGTGGGAACAATTACAACTCTCACGAGCTCGCCAGAATAAGGCGCCATCTCATCATGGCCACGGATGAGACGTCTTCTTCGATCTCGATTTCTCCCGGTGATTATGAGCGAGATATTATTCCAAAGAATATCAAAATTGCGGCAAGGAAATCGACGATCCAGATTATCTGAAGAATTTCAACGGTGGCTACACGAAACGATCTGTCAGAATCGGAGTCACAGAAGGTGGCGCGATTTATAGGTGGGTTGCGACCGACAATTCAGGACCGAGTTCAGATGTACCCAGTCGGGACTGTGGATGAAGCGGTTCAATTGGCGGGTAGGGCGGAAACACAACTTGCAAGAGCTCCTGCTCGTCCATATCCTTCAACTCGACCCCCCATGACGGGTCCCACGCAGGATCCAGTGCTGCCACGAGGAAAAGACCCAGTACCTCAACTTCCTACAACCGCAAACCGTGATACGGGGAGCGGCTCATCCAGACCTCAACGTGCAGCACCCACAACAGTGAGTCCGAGTAGGATTCCAAATCCTTATGCTCGGCCAAGGTCGAATAATTGTTACCGCTGTGGCCAACCAGGCCACTTATCAAACACTTGTCCTCAACGTCCCGCAGCGCACTTGACTATAAACGAAGGGGGCACTGAAGATGAGGCTGCAGAAGAAGACCATCGCTTTGATGAACATGAACAAACCACTGATGAATAGCAGGTGGCGATGAAGTGACGGGCGAGGATCGTGGCGAATTTCTAGTTGTGAGGCGATTACTGTATGCCCCACGAAAGGAATTACATCCACAGCGACACAATATATTTCGTACTCGGTGCACCGTCAACGGAAAGGTCTGTGATGTGATCATAGACAGTGGTAGTAGCGAAAACATCGTCTCAAGAGTAATGGTGGACAAGTTGCGGCTACCAACGATGAAACATCCTTCCCCATACTCTATTGGCTGGATAAAAAAGGTGAATGAGACCAAGGTAACTGAACAATGCACTATCTCGTTTTCAATTGGCAAAAATTATAAGGATCAAATACTTTGTGACGTGGTCGATATGGAAGCTTGTCATATGTTACTCGGTCGACCCTGGCAGTCGGACCGTGATGCGACCCATCGGGGACGAGATAATGTCTACGTATTTGTCAAGGATAGTCGAAAAATAATCCTTGCCCCTATGGCACCAGAGAACCACCCTGAAGCCTCTAAAGTGGAGGGGAGTTCTCTCTTGACCATTCGGGATTTCATGGAGGAATCTAAGGAAACTGGCGAGGTATACGCCGTAGTAGTGAAGGGCGAGGAAGAGGAACCCTCAAATATCCCTCCAAGCTTAAGACTGTTGCTAAACGAATTCAAAGAAGTCTGGCCTGAGGATTTACCTGATGGATTGCCCCCCATGAGGGACATCCAACATCACATAGACCTCGTCCCTGGGGCTAGCCTGCCCAATCGCCCTCATTATCGGATGAGTCCGAAGGAGTGCGAGATACTTCCAGGGCAAGTGGAGGAATTGATCCGTAAGGGTCTCTTGAGAGAGAGCATGAGCCCATGTGCCGTACCGGCATTATTAATGCCAAAAAAAGATGGAATCTGGTGCATGTGTGTCGACAGCCGAGCAATCAACAAAATTACCATCAAATATCGGTTTCCAATACCACGGTTGGACGACATGCTCGATATGTTAGAAGGGGCTAAGGTATTCTCTAAACTAGATCTAAGGAGCGGGTACCATCAGATTCGTATTCGACCCGGTGATGAGTGGAAAACGGCATTCAAGACCAAGGAAGGGTTGTATGAGTGGTTGGTCATGCCCTTCGGCCTATCGAACGCACCAAGTACTTTTATGCGTTTGATGAATCAAGTTCTAAAACCGTTCACTGGCCGATTTGTGGTAGTATATTTTGATGACATATTGATATATAGCCAGGATGAGGCGGAGCACAAGAAACATCTCAGGCAGGTGTTACAGGTCCTACAACTTAACAAGTTGTACCTCAACTTGAAGAAGTGTAGTTTTTTAACTGACAGCCTATTGTTTCTAGGATTTGTTGTAACATCCATAGGCATTCGTGTGGACGATGAAAAGGTGCGAGCTATTAGGGAATGGCCGATCCCGACAAACATTCATGAGGTGAGGAGTTTTCACGGGTTGGCGACTTTCTATCGTCGATTTGTGCGAGATTTTAGTACCATAGTCACGCCTATAACAGATTGCATGAAAAAAGGACCGTTCCAGTGGACCGATAAAGCTGACAAGAGCTTTCATGAGATCAAGCATCGTTTGTCTACAACACCGGTTTTGGTGCTTCCTAATTTCGACAAATTGTTTGAGGTTGAGTGTGACGCTTCATACGTCGGAATTGGAGGAGTATTATCACGGGAAGGCAGGCCGGTAGCCTTCTAAGCGAGAAGCTCAGCGAAGCCCAAAAGAAGTGGTCGACTTATGAGCTTGAGTTATACGTAGTTGTTCAGGCGCTACGACATTGACGGCATTATCTGATTCAAAGAGAGTTTGTTTTGTACACTGACCATCAAGCATTAAAGTTTTTTAATAGTCAGAATAACGTGAATCGTGTGCATGCTAGATGAGTTGCATTTTTACAGGAATTTACGTTCGTTTTGAAGCACAAGTCAGGGTAACAGAATAAGGTGACTGATGCACTTAGCCATCGTGCATCACTGCTTGTTACAATGAGCAACGAGGTGGTCGGTTTCGACTGTCTCAATGAGCTGTATGCCGAGGATGAGGACTTCAAAGATTCTTGGATGAAGTGCCAAGAAGGTCACCCCAATGACCTTCATATACAGGACGATTTTCTCTTCAAAGAGAATCGATTATGCATCCCCCAAAGTTCTCTGAGGGAGCAGATTATTCAGGAACTACATGGAGGTGGCCTCGGTGGACACCTGGGGCGAGACAAGACGCGAGGTCTTGTGGAAGAGCGGTATTACTGGCCACAATTAGTACGCGATGTGGGAAAAGCCGTACAACGTTGCCATGTTTGTCAGATCTCCAAGGAGCAATCTCAGAATACGGGCCTCTACACCTCGTTACTTGTGCCTAACGATCCTTGGGAGGATTTATCAATGGACTTTGTGCTTGGTCTCCCACGAACACAACGTGGCATTGATTATGTGTTCATGGTGGTAGATCGTTTCTCCAAGATGGTGCACTTTATCCCATGCAAGAAGACCCTCGATGCAACACTCGTGGCGAATCTATTTTTCAGGGAGGTCGTACGGCTACACGGGGTCCCCAAGACCATTACTTCCGATCGTGACACGAAGTTCATTAGCCACTTTTGGCGGACTTTATGGAATCGATTCGATACACGACTTCAATTCAGCAGTGCTTACCACCCACAGACTGATGGGCAGACCGAAGTTGTGAATCGCACATTGGGAAACATCCTTCGCTGTATTTCAGGAGAAAAACCGAAGCAGTGGGATTTGGCCTTGTCTCAAGCAGAGTTTGCATTCAACAACATGGTGAACCGCTCAACAGGGAGATCACCATTCCAGATTATATACGGACGAGTGCCTCGCCAAACACTTGACTTGGTCCCTCTGCCCAAGCATCCAGGCACGAGCATTGCAGCAGAACATATGGCAGACAAAATCATGGGCATCCATGCAGAAGTGCAGACCAAGCTACATGCCTCGAATGAGAAGTACAAGGAACAAGCGGACAAGCATCGGCGACAAAAAGTGTTCGAGGTGGGCGACCGCGTTATGGTCCATCTGCGCAAAGAGAGATTTCCGACCGGGACGTACAACAAGTTGAAAAATAAGAAGATTGGACCCGTCCCAATCATCCGAAAGATCAATGACAACGCTTATATTGTTGATCTTCCGGATGACATGGCAATCTCACAGACTTTCAATGTCGCGGACCTGACCGAGTATCATGAACCAGAGCATGACGAGAACTCGAGGACGAGTTCTTTTGAAGTGGAGGAGACTGATGTAGAGTGGGTCGCAGAAAATTACATGGCCAAGATGGATCAGAAAAGGCCCGGTCGACGAGTGATCCCGACCATCGAACCTTAAATCGGGCGTATCTTGCAATCCTAATGAGTTATCGACGTAAAATATATGATTTTGGGGTAGAACGAGCCACTCTAAGCCAACCAACCCACTACACCGGGTTGCGCCGCAATTGCGAAAAACCCCTGGATTGACGGTCGTTTCCCTGTTTTAATTTCGTTTTTACTATAAATAGTAAGTTTTAGTTCGATTATAACTCTTCATCCGTCGGGCTTTAGGAGTTGCGCCCAACGTGAAAAGAGCTTAGAATAATTAGGAGAACGGTTTGGTGAAGCCAAATAGGACACTTACTATTTTTGGCCGAAAACCTTGCGCACTAGTAGACATCACGACCGTCTATAAATAGTAAGTTTACTATTTATAGTAAGTCGCGGATTCTAAGAGTTTGAGTTGTAGTTTGCTTCTAATTTCTTTCCCATTGCTTGGTAGCCCTATTTAAAGGGTTGTGAACTCGTTTTTATTCATCAATTAATCAATTTTGAATTTATTAGAATTTATTTCTATTTTTCTGCTTTCTTTCCTCGTGGATTCGAGAAGTCTCTGTGAGGAGTCCAGAGAAGCTCCGTGGATTCGGAGTAGTTATCCTCATCACGTTCATCCCTGCGTCACATGCGTACCGTCTCCATACAGATTCTGGGACAACAGCCCCTTACAACTAAATGCTTTGTGAGGCCCAACATGAAATGTGTGTGTGTGTGACATCCACTCCATCCATCAATTATCAGCCAAAAAAAAGGAAAACGGATTGGCTACTCCCCCTGACACCAGCCCCGGAGCTGGTGGTCGGTGTGCTGTGGGCCCCACAATGATGTATGTGTTTCATCCATTCCGTTCATCCATTTTAAAATATCATTTTATATCTTTATCCGAAAAATGAGAGGGATATATATCTCAAAAGGATCACACCACAGGAAAAAAATAGTGATTGGATATCCATCATTTAAATCCTCCTAAGGCCTGATGTACTGTTTATTTGAAATCCAATCCGTTTATTAGGTCATAAAGACCCAGATGAAGGGAGAAAACAAAGATCAACTTGATACAATACTTTTATGGCCCCCAAGAAGTTTTTAACGGTCGAAGTTCATTCAACACTCTTTCCTTTAATGTGGTCCACCTGAGATTGGGATATACCTCATTTTTAGTGTATTACCATAAATTGGTCTAGAAAAATAGATAGACGGAATGGATGAAACACATACATCATGATGGGCCCACAGAGCACCGACCATCAGCTCCAGGGCTGGTGTCAGGGGGAGTAGCCAATCCGTGTCCCAAAAAAAGGGACGCGGCTTTAGTGAATCCCTGACTGTGATGTATGTGCTTTACATCCACACCGTCCATCCATTTTGACTCCCAAAAGCATATTCAAATCTCAGGTGGACCACACCACAGGAAACAATAGTGCTTGAATGCTTACCATTAAAAAACTTCTTGGGGACCACACCACAGGAATGTTTATCTTGTCATCCAACCTGTTGATAATTTAGGATGAATGGACCACACAAATATCATCTCCATCCACAACTTTTGTGGCTCTTCATAAGTTTTTAATGGTCAATCACCAGTGTTTCCTATGGTATGGTCCACCTGAGATTTGAATCTGCTTCATTTTTTGGATCATGCAATAAGGTGAGCTGTCAACACAGATGAACGGCGTGGAAGGCACATACATCACGGTGGGCCCCACATGCAATAAAGTGAGCTGTCAACACAGATGATGGACGGCGTGGAAGGCACATACATCACGGTGGGCCCCACATGCAATAAAGTGAGCTGTCAACACAGATGATGGACGGCGTGGAAGGAACATACATCACTGTGGGCCCCACAGTCATTTGATCCTGGGATCCATCGCGGGGGCCCATCATCACTTTTCCATGTGGTGTGGCCCACTTAAGTTTTGGATCGTCCCTATCTTTCGGCTCGCGTCTTAATATAAGCTGCCACCAATGATGGAACGAGCGGATGTCACACATATTACGGTGGGGCCCACTGAGATTTTCGTTGGACGGGCTCCGGACAACACACTAAATAGCCCCCACTTTGTAAAGTTTGTTAAACGTTCTCACGTGTGGATGAAGAAATGGAAGCCGGTGATGACCCAACAGAGAGCTGTTAAAATCCAGCATATGAGAATTATCCTGCACCGTTGATGAACAAAGATGGAGTGAGATGAACGTACACAAGACAACATGATACAAGTTCCACTAAAAGGGAGAGGTTTGCTAAGCCCACGTGTGTAAAAGCCCTGCCCATCTACACAAACACGTGCCAATGTGGAATTGTGTGTGTGAGATCCGAGCTTTCCAACAGGTGGGCCACACCATTTAGATCTTTTGGCCTAAGAATCAAGCTATTTACTCATCAGGTGGGCCAAAATGTGCAGGAAAAAGAACTTTTCCAGCCATCCGATTGTTGCACGTGGCCCACTTGAGGAGAGTCATGGTGTCCCATCCGAGCTTGCCATTAGGTCAGCCACAACATTAGTTGTAGCCTAAAATCAGGCATAGACACGAGCTGAACCGAGTTGAGCTTAGCACAGCTAAGCTCGGTTTGACCAACAGCCTATCCCAGCTTGAGTTTCACTTGGCTCGGTAATTAAGCTTGCCAACTCTTTGGTCAGCAGCTCCAGCCAACTTAAGCTGAGTACGAGCCAAGTTCGAGTTCATACTTTTGAACTAAGTTTGAGCTAAGTTCTAGTTCAAGTTTAGCTTTCAAGTAAGACATTTTATTTTTAGTTTTTATACGAATGAGCCCTGCCCCTTTTTCATATTTTATATATATATATATATATATATATATATATATAAAATTAAGTTATAACTCAAGCTAAATCAAGCTGAGCCGAGTTGAGTCAAGTTCATGCTGAGTTTCCAGCCGAATTGAGTCAAACATGGTCAAGCGCGATCCCAGCTCAAAATCCTTTCAAGCTCAAAAAATTAGCTCCGCTTGGCTCAGCTCAAACCCAGCTTCGAGTTGAGCTTACCCTAGCCAAACCTAGCTCGGTTCGTGTTCAGCTCTTAGCAACGAATCAGGGGGGCTATAATATGTAGAAACAAGGACAGGTATAACAATCTTTTCTAGTTATCCATTTGCTTGAACGTGTGGCCCATTTTGGAACGATCGCCATGAACGGTCGCGGTGTACAGCACAGATTATAATAGTCATCAGTGGGCTGGCGAACGACTCTCCTTGAGTTAGTTCGGGCCTGAATTTTGAACTAGTCGCTTGAGCCTATTCAATTACTGATTGTATGTGGCCCAGGTCCGGCCATCTGAAGTCCTGATTTTGGCTCTTGGAGCTAAAAATCAGCCAGATACATAACTCAGGTGGGGCACACAACAGGGAACCATAGAGATGTTACACCAACCATAAGTTTATGTGTGGGACACCATGGTGTGGATCTTTCATCAAGCCTGTTCAACGGTCGCAAGCGACCAGAATTTTTAAAATTTAAAAAATTTAAAAATTAAAATTAAAAATAAAAAATAAAAAAAAAAATAAAAAAAAAAAAAAGCCTGATTCAAAACACGGGCAGGCCACACACCACATGAACTTTGCGGTTTCAAGTGCAATTTTACATTGTTTCCATTGGTGTCACCGGTAGTGTTTTTCATTAGCCTAGCTAATCTTTTCATGTATTGGTTCTCAGCTGATGGATGGAGTGGATTTCATATGTACAAACTGGTGGGCCCCACAGAGCTTGGTCGTTTTATCCGCTGCGTAAGACAGGTGGGCTGTAGACTAATCATAGTCATGAAGAATCTAATTGGCAATTGGCGATCACCAATTTCACAATGCCAATTTCCCCCTCCGAGCTTTTGATTTGGAAAAGCAACAGCTCGAATGAGGAGGCAGTATATGAACTTTCCATCAGGTGGACCACACCAATTATATCTTGTGGCCAAAAATCAGCTGGTTATTGAGGTGGACCTGAATGTGAAAAAAAAAGCGCTAAATTAACGCTTTTCTAACCACCAAATGTTCTGAACGTGTGGGCCTTCGGATGAGTGAGAAAGTTAGACCTTTAGACCAGACTATCTAAATGGTGTGGCCCATCTGATGGAAAGCTCGAATCTTATGTGGGATTAGCAAACCTTTAGGACGAAACCCAAATCAATGAACAGAATTTTGGTACTTACATGATGAATCCAGGGCGACAGTGTAGTAGTAACATAACTGCATCCAAAAGCAATGGTTTTCCATTTAAAAAAACGAAGTTTAACTAGAATGGAATTGAAGTTTAGCTATGAAAATGATTTTTAAACAAAAAATCCTTTCTTCCAAAAGCCTACAAAAGAAATGGATTAAAATGCATTATGATGTGATATCGTCCTAATGCCCATCTCTCATACAAATGCCATATATTCACGGTCTGGACCCACAGGCACGTTGGTGCAAGCGAGGGCCCATACGTGTAAGCACTGCATGTGGAAATAATGTAATGCACTTGGACGTAAGAAAGATATCAACGAGGGGTATTTTTTCAACGGCAAAAATAGTATTTTGTATGTTAGGTAAAGGACATTTTTCTAAGATTTATTAATGTCCAAGTCAGGGTATTGAGGCATAAAAGTTAAGAGATGGTCTTTTCTCTATGAAACCTTGAAAGATTTTCCCATATGCTAGTAAGATAGAGAGGGGATAAAGGAAATGGTTTCAAACAATGAAGAGTTTCGGCGGTGTTTTTTTTTTCCTTATGTGTTAGGAAGGTGGAATGAAGAGGTGAGATTATTTCCCATGGGTTTTCTTTGGTTGCTGAAAGATGAGGTGAAGGACTTTCCAATGGTAATCTTGAATTACTTTAAGAGAAGAGGTGGAATGAGTTTCCAAAAGTTCTTGATATGTGAGCACCGCTCCTCTTATATTTCTCATTCTTCTTATTTTGATAGTGGAATTATTTACTAGCATTTCCTCATCGATATAACCTGCTTGATACAATGAACCAAGTATATATTATATCTTCTTTTTATTTATTTTCCTTGATGCCTAAATGTATGATGGTGGTTATGGTTAAAGAGTGATATATGCTCATTTCCATACTCCCTCAAGACATTATACCCTTTTTAAAAGCTCTTTAAAAAACAAGTTAGGGAGCAATTCTTGCTCCACAAAATAACATTTTTTCCCCCTAATCTCCTCTTCTATGTGGTATCAGAGCAATTGAGTAACCTTCTGGGGGGTGGCCTTGTTTTTTTGGAAGAGCAAGAAACAAATCGTTGCAACTCATTTGTTAAAGTTTAACACCATTTTATAGGTCATGAACATGTGAAGTTATTTGGCTTCAATCCCTTCATAGAAATCTTGGAGTTGCAGTGCAATGTTTATTCCTTTGTATTGTAGCAACCAAACCACCCTTCATATTGCATGCAATCTAGCATTCTATAAACTTATTGGTCGTATCGAGGTGCATTGCTACTTCATTCATAAAAAGGTCATCTCAGATCTTCTTTCCACGCCCCATGTTCACTCCAAGGATTAAGTCATTGATTTCCTTACTAAAGTTGTTCTTTCTTCTCAATTTCATGATCTATTGAGCAAGTTAGACACGTACAACATTTATACTCCAACTTGATGGGCAGTGTTATAGATTGATTTAAATACATATTCATTTTGTTGCCGTCTTGAGACACCATATCTGTTTTTTTGTTTTTAAATAAAAAAATCTGCTAATAAAATAAATTAGGAAATCATATGCATATATATGTATACATGCGTATAGAAAAAACTGTTGCATGCTATATAGCATATATTTCTCAAATTGACTTAAATTGTGAAGTGAAACCATCAACTCCATCTATAAAATTAGAATTAACACCCAAGCTCTCTCTCTCTCTCTCTCTCTCTCTCTCTCTCTCTCATATTCATATGATAGGTATAGCTTATTTCTCCTTCTTTTTTTTTTCCTTCGCGGGTGCTTTCTTGAGAAGCTACTTATCCATATTTATATTAATAAAGAAACAAATTTTCTAAAATTGAAGGGAGAGTGGTAATTGAGGCTTACCTAGTGCAGCAATGACTAGTGCAAGATTTGCAGATACAATGCCTGTAGTTACTCCGGACCTAACAAAGAACATGTCAAAAAGTAAGCCAATGCTCAATTAAATAAAAAATAAATTATAAAATTTATACAAAAGTTCAAATTTAGACTTTTAAGTGATTACCCATTTATGCTAAAACCACCTTAGTAAAACAAATTGCCGAAACATCCTTTGGGTCATTTTCTTGTTCATTTCATATTATACTATTTTACTCTTTATTTCAATATATATATATATATATATATATATAACTTTTGTCTGATAAATATGGAATTTTTTACTTGCAGAAACTTAACAAATTATCAAAATCCTGAACTAAATTTTACTAAAATTTAAATAGTTAAAATTTTTCTTAATTCTCTTTATATCAATAAAAATATCCACTGACTTTTAAAAAAAATAAATAAATAAGCCAAGATCGAACCCAAGCTTCAATGTTGAAATGTACATTATTTACCATTGAGCTATGAGCACGAACCCAACCTACCCAGATCTTCGTTACATGTGGGTGACTGTTTTCCTCTTCTTAGGGACTGTTTGGCATACAATTCCCAAATCTTGGACTATTTCATAATATTTACTCAGTCCCAACAAAAAATAATAATAATAAAGAAAAAAAAGAAAGTGCAATTAGAGAGATAATTACGAAATTCTTAATGCCGAATCTATCGAACGTCGGTTCTTATACACTAACTGGCGTATGGATTCCGACTCCTTCTTGAGGTTCTGGGACGTCGAATTGGAGCGAGAACATGTGGCTTCATCGTAAGGGCAGAGGAGCCGGTGCGTTTGGTTCATGGCAACTGTTACTTTCCGAATTGTGGTGCGAGCATCTACAGCAGCACTTAGCAAGGTTTGTTTCAATTTCTTGGCTCTCCCATAGAAGTTCCTATTTGTGGCGAGAACAAGACCCGATGCAACTCTACATTGATAATTTAAAGTCACAAAAAGAAAACAAAATTCAGATTATTTACGACAATGATATTTTCTAATGTCACAACCAAATACAGTGAGCCCCATTTACAGGTGATCCAAATGGTTCACCTGATGGGTCCAACCACCAATGATGGATATCTCCAAAATCTTCAAATTTTGAAGATATTAGCTATCCAATATCAAGCCATTTTTTTCATCATTGCTATATGTTTGCGGGCCACTGATTGAAGGTCTAAGACATTCGCAATAATGATGGGTAACATCATATCAATGGCTTGGATAAATCTAACCATGGGCCCACTTTAGCAAACGACTAAGTTAAGGATTCTGGGTGGGGCCCACTGCAATGTTTGTGAGAAATCCAATTCGTCCATCCGTTTTTCGAGTTCATTTTAGTACATTCGACCAAAAATAAGGTGTACACAAAAATCAAATGTTCCACACGAGAGGAAAAAGTGGGGATTTAGTGACCACCATTGAAACATTTATATGGCTACAAAAGTTTTGAATCGATCCAAGTTTTTGGTGTTTTCACTTCATCTCAGTGAAAATGACCTTATAAACGGTTTGGATGGCATATAAACATCAAGACGGAGCCTAGGAAAATTTCAACGATGGGCATTCCTTTCCCCACTGTTTCATCTCGTATGGCCCACTTGAGTTTTGGATACTCCTCATTTTTGGTCGCATGCCCAAATTTGATCTCAAAAAATGGATGGACGGGTTGGATTTCTCATAAACATCACGGTGGACCCCACCTTGCATCTTGCGCAGGAAGTCCGCAAGTCAACGTGTCATTGACGTTCATGCATGGAGTCTGATTTTCCTCGATTTATTCATGAAATGAGGAATGCTCGAGTGCACCCAGAAGCTTACATGTACATTCGGGTGATTTTAAAGGTGGGGATCGTCCAATCATTCAAATCTAAACCGTCCACTTGGTTCATCCATCTTTTCTTGGGCCAAGTGAAAAATTATATTGATGGGAGATTCTAACTTCCAAAACGTTAGCCTACTTTCTTTATAATCGTTGGTTTTCAAAACATGGATCGGGTGGTGAAGCGCATCCAAACAAAGTAATTCTTTGGAGGCAATGCTGTGGTGAGGAAGGTCTCAGATGAAGAAACGTGCAACCAACTGCGAGTGGGGCCTACCATGTTGTAGGTATAACATCCAATCCATTCAACATGGTTGGACCGTCATGAAAATATAATAGTCCAAAAATCAGTCGGATCCAATCATCATGTATGCCAAATGATAGAAAACAACCCTCACCATGAATCATGTGGTGGCCCACTTGACGGTTAGCTGATAGTATTGTTTGAGGCATCCCATTTTCATTATTGGAAACCATATTAGATCGTTGATATTATAAACCACATGTGATGGCCTATACAGCTAAAACCTCCCAAATTGTAATATCCTAACCGTTCAATTGCTTCCCAAGAAATGGACGGTTAAGAAAGAAATTAGAGAGCAGTCAATTTCAAACTAGAAAAATGATCAGATTGTGATGTCCATGATCTACTAACCTAGAGGATTTTTGTTGCAGTGTCCATCTATAATGAGGGGCATCCTATCAATGGTTTGGATGGCCAAAACGTTAACCGCAGCTTTGCGAACTGAAACCTGTGCGATATGTGAAACTAGAACTCTGGGCCACTGTATACGTGGGTTTTCAATTCTGCAAAGTGGGGCTCACCGTTCCGTAATCCAAACCATTTATCTGTTGCATCCTACCATGATGGACCATGCCTCAAAATATATCTCACATTGGAAGATCCTAGCCACAGATCTTTCCACTTTTTTATTTGAAGTGGATAGCTGCTATGTTTCTCTTCTTAACACTGTTTGCAGTGGTGTGGCCCACCTGATGAATAAATCAGATAATTTCTGTTCCAGGTGCACTTCATGATGGGCACACCATTTTGAAAATCTGAAATGTCTACACGTGTGACTCCTTGACGGTAAAGATGGGGTCGTATGGTAATCTGAGCAAGCTATGCTTGTACAATCATTCATCCACCGCAGCATGCACACCCTGTTTCCACCAGCGTGTCACATATGTAGGAGATCCAAACCGTGAAAAAGGTCACCTCCCATGAATACAAAAATAAAAAATAAAAAATAAAAAATAAAAATGGATCCAATTATCTGGTGGGCCATATCGATATTTTGAATTAAATAAATGATCATCCATTGATTTCAATATTGTGGCGCACCTTATGAGCTGATCGGCTTTACTTATTTTGGGTATGATTATCAACATGCAGCCCACCTAGACTGTGGTTCGGATGTGCTTGGCAAGAAAAATGGTGCAGTGTGGAAAGGTTGGAATACTGTGGTTGTATGTGATTGCATGTCACCGAAACATGACCATCCAACAGTTTTTCCAAAAAGATTGCATGTGCAGGACGTCCGAACCCGGGCAAAAGGTGGCCGTCGCACTGAAGATTACTTGGCGAGAAAGGCAGGCAGATTCACCGGGTGGCAAGATCTGTATGTCGGCTTAGATCACTGGTCATGCATTGATTTTATTGGTGTGGCCCACCTATCAAATAAATCAGCTTGATTCTCGTACAGGGTAACCTTTATGTTGAGTTAGAAGAATTACAGCCGCTTCTTTTATCCATGTCTGTCCAGCCACAACGTGGCGTGTGGCTGCATTTGATTAGACCACTGACCGTAATAGAAATGGGCCTAGTCGATAGGGTGAAACGGAAGGAGATTGGGGGAGCGACCCCAACATCACCCAGCTAGATAGTGATGGGTGTTGTGGGCCCATCATGATGTGTTTGTTTTTATATGCATGACATTTGTCTATTTGCTAACTTATTTAAAAGCATGTGTCTAAAAATAAAGTAAATCCAAAGCTAAAGTGGACCATACTAAAAAAATAACGGAATAATGACACTCACCATTCAAATCTTGGGAGGACCATTGTAATGTTTATTTGCCATCAAACCTATTGATAAGATCACCGTGGGAGGAAAAACACAGATACTACCTTGATCCAAAACTTTTGGGGCCCTTAAAAAGTTTTTAATAGTGGGGATTCAACCACCATATTTTCTTGTGGCATAGTTCACTGAACCTCTTCATCAGCTTTATTTTTTAGCATACCCTAAAATGAGCCGGATGAATGAATGCGTGCACGCAGAAAACACATACATCACAATAGCCTTGGCACCATCTAGCCGGTCCATTAATATGCTTTCCTTATGAACATGCTTTGCATGAGCTCTATTTTTAATAGCGGCATGTCATCCAATCAAATGTTGTTACGTTCTTCCTACACTGGCTATAGAATAGGAAAGGGTAATACCCAATCAACGCCCCCTAAATGCATCACACATTGGCATTGCTCCCATTGAAACTTTGATGGACGAGGATTACACAGTGACCCAATATGGTGGTATTTGACTGGGCCACATGGCTGTTAAAGTTGAGGTGCGATCTAATACATATTGTAAGTTTTAAAAATGCTTTGTGTGGGCCTTATTTTTTACATCAGCAGGCGGTCTAATTAAATCCCACCATGAATGATCACCATAGATATGGTGGCATGGTCACCACTCAATCAATATTCTACTTTATAATACACAATAGAATATTATAGATGATGCGGATGCTATTAGAAATTACTCAAAAAATGCTCAGAGGCATATAAATAATTCAAATGAAACCGTTGAAATTATGAAAAGCAATTCAGATGCATCATGAATAAAAAATTGCTCTCATTAAGTCGTTGAAATATTATATTAATAGATATTTACTGGACGATTGAAAATGCAAGATATCCTATAGTGTTATTTTAATTTTATTTAAAAAAAAAAAAAAAAAGAAAAAAAAAAAGTGCCCATAAGTCAGAGGTCGAGATTCTTCTACCTAATCATTTTTATAGTGACTTAAGACAGTGGCTGCCACAAGTTAGCCGGATCAATTTAGGTTCATATAAGCCATTTGTACCATTTTCTAAGTGCTTGTGTATCAAGTGTGTGCAGCTGGACCATTAAATAACTTCCCTTCTTTTACTCTTCTTTCACTGTAGTCGTTTTTGTCATTGGTGTTAGAGCTGCACACGAACCGAGTTAGCTGGGTTAATTCTATTGACTCGGCTTGAAAAAGTTCCACTCAAATTGAAATTGGGTTTAAGTTGAGTGGGGCTGATTTTTTTAGCTTAAAGAAATTTTGAGCCAAATTCGAACCATACAGAACTCCACTCGGCTTAGCTTGGAACTTGACTTGAACTTGACACAACTCAGATTCACTTAGTATAAATATTTTACATATTTAAATATATAATATATATTATAATATATATCATATTTCATATATATTAAAAATCATAAAACCTAAACTTTTTTTTAGCCCGTATGCTCGAACTCAATTTGAAACTTGGCTCAAGTTGGCTTGAGCCGAGATACCTAATCAGGCCCAGGACTAAGTCGAGCTAAGTTCAAGCTGGGTAGCGTGCGAGCCAAGCCGAGCTAGGTTCGACTCGTGTACCAAGTTATCATTCTTACCTCGGCCGTTGGAATGAGGCACACGTGAGCCACAGCCGCTCATCATGACATCTCACTGCGGCGTCTTCGTTCACAAAAATGAGGCCGTTCATTAATTCTTTACACGCACCCACCAGGTGATCTAGATGATCATAACTGAATTTTCAGGCTGTGAACAAATTCAATGTAGTTAGCCTGATGAGTGGCCCCAATCTCACACGCACTTGCCTCATCTTCATGTGGAGGAGAGTACACTTTCAAATCGAAAATGACCTAATTCCACAGACAGTCCCAGCTGTCCAATTGGTGACCACCAAATGGATAGTTGAAAATAAACTAAGTTGATGGTCCAAATTCAACGGGTGAGATCAGATAGGTTAGTTAATCAGATTGATGTAACTTTTCGCCTTAGGTACATCTACAAAGAGGTCCACAATTTGGAAGGTGTGGATTGGCATGAATTGATGTGGATGAGATTGCTGTTGTCAATTTAGGATTGTGAGTAGAGCTGGCAATAGATAACGGTTTACTAGAGTACCCAACAGTAGCCGACCCGAGAACATTCAATTAAGATAGGACCGGTGACAGATCCACTCCGTCCATCAGTTACTCAAGCTCATGGTAGGACGAGTGGAAAAATCAGCCAGATCCAAAACAGAGGCACGCCTCACGTAATGGATGACCCACGTCAAGGTGGGCCTACATAATGGACGGTCAACACTACAAGTCTCCCTGCGTGATGGATGACCCACGTCAAGGTGGGCCTTGATGAATGGTCAACATCAATGATGAATGATCTGCATCCAAGGTGATCCCATATAATGGACAACTCACTTTAAAGTTGTGTCCAACATGATGGATAGTCGGTAAGACTCCTATTAGGTGGGCCACACAAGATTATCGATTTTTATTATATTGTTGGATTATTTATATTGAGCGATACGATGCGCTCCTTTACTGTTGTGATCATTATATATAAGTTTAGGGTGCGACATATAAATCGCGGTTCGTATACATGATTATTAAGATAGGCACAAACCTATGGTGTAAAGAATTCAAAGAAGAGAAATGCAATGGTAAGCCACTACTATCCTCCTTTTATAAATACATGTCTTATTCTCCTTGCTCAGATAAATAGAAAATCCTAATTTTATTAAGTTTTTATAAGAACGCAAGATAATATTAAAATCCCCTCTTGGCAACATTAAAAAAGTATTCACACATACGTACACATTTAAATTTATAATTTGGAATCTTAATTATTGATATATAGGCGATCTGTTAATTCCGAGATATTCAAATTATATGGTTTACATTAAAGGTGGGCCCCACACAATGAATGATCCACATCCAATGTCTGATATGATGGAGGCTCGTATCCATGATAGACCCCCATAATGGATTATCTACATCAAGGTTGGCTTGACATAATGGGCCGTTCACATTAAAAGATTAGCCCCTAACAATGAATGACCCGCACCCCCATATGATAGACGGCCCACGGTCAATGTTTTCCTGGCATGATTTTCTATCCGTTTTTTTAAAAAAAAAGGTTTTTATTTAAATATTTTACAAAAAATTAATTAATTTAAATTAAAAAGAAAAATTCAATTTTGAAAAAATGATGACAGCACACCAACCGGATTAAAAAGAGCTGATGCACCTAATGAATTGGGTGAATTTCATGCACGTCCTGTTTGCTAACATTGGAATGATCATTGGATCCTTACTCTCGCTCTGGTGGTATAATCTCAAGAGTTTCAACACCCGGTCAAGGGTTCAAGTATCCATGGGTGGTGAAATCGGACTGCGGTGTGAGTGTGTAGGGGTGTGTGTAAATAAAAATAAAAAACTAAATAATAAATAAACATTGGAATGATCATTTGGAATGAATATAAAGAAGATAATCTAGACCAAGGATTCACTTGGGCAAGACCAACAGAACCAATGTAAATTGCTCCTTAAATGGCTTAATTCACGCGGTGTGGCTCAATTGAGTTTTGTATAAGGCATGATTTTTGTAATTTATCTTCATTCTGATGAGTTAGCCTTGTGAACGGTCCAACAAAAGATGCATGTCATGATTCCCACCCTATTGTTTCATGTGGTGTGGCTCATCTCAGATGTGATCTAGCTGATTTCTGACCTTACGATCTAAAATCGAGTATAGAACCTGATAAACGGAGTGGATTTCACACACACACACACACACATAAAACATGGTTTCCCCAGAGACTTGGTTGTTTCAAGCAACGTGTAAAACAGGTATTGTAGAGGATTCCAATCATTTATGGCCCATCCACAAAAGTTCACAAGATTTTTACGGTTTGGATTGAGTTACTTAGGTGCCACGTTTGCAATCACGGGTGCATTCGTACAGATTACGATACTCTAGCGGTGTATTTCAAATTACCCTGAAAAAAAACTGAAGAAACGAAAAGCTTGCATACTTACATGGCGAGGAAGGTGAAAAGAACGACGGCCAAAAACGAATAGAAATAATACGAATCGGTCCGCACCGAAATCGAATCGGAATCGGCGAAAAAACTCCTCAGAATCAAGAAACTCGCAAAAGCCAATCCCCCCAAAATGCAAACACCCGCCATCGCATATCCATGAACCCCTGTAAAAACTGTAGACTGCCCAAGAAAGAAAAATAAAAACCATCAATCCAAACGCTCCAAATCACGATTCTTTCAAATCGAAATTTCATTTACTTACCGCCCAGTAATGCGGGCTCGTGACATTGAAATCCCCATTATATGGTTTGAAGTTCTGTAAAGGGTCTGGTCTTTGGAAGCTCCTCTCTTCTCCGAAAACAGGGGAATTGGGGGAAGAGATTAAGAGGAGAAGGAGAGAAATGAAAAGGCCATTTGATTTGAACATGTTTTGGATGAAATGGGTTTTTCTGGAAAGAGAAAAGAGCTGTTTTGGAATGCTTTTGCTGCCATGAAAGTCGAGAACCTGAAGTTTTCTGAGAGAAAAGGATAGCTTGAGGCTGCGGTTTTGTATTGCTTCCTTTCGAGTCCGAGAAAAGGAGGGATGGAAGGGAGACCGGAGCCACAATATCGGCCAGATTTTCGATATATCGCAGTATTTTCGCGATAAATCGCGATATTTTGAAGAGAACGATTGCGTGTGGTTTCGGTTTTCTAATTCGAGTTCGAGAAAAGAGGGGGAATGGAATTTAGACCGGTGGGATAATATCGCCGAGATTTTGAAAATATCGTCATATTTGTGCGAAATTAACAAACAACATATTTATGTATTTAAAAGTTGATTTTACTTTGTAATTTGGAAACACGCTCAATGCATCAATACAGGGTCTTTGTGGGGGCCACTGTAACGTAACGATTTTATCATGCCGTTCATTCATTTTTTGTAATATCATTTTAGTCCACGAGTTTGAAAATTAAGCAAGCCCAATGCTCAAGTGGACCACATCACACGAAGTGGCGGTGATAATGAAACTTACTTTAAACCTTCCTAGGGGTCATGGTGATGTTTATTTGTCATTCATATGGTTATATAAACCCAGGAGAAAAAATTACAAATATCATATTTGTTGTCGTAGGCTTTATTGTTTTTTCAATTCCATCACGTGATAAGTGCAAGCGTGCTAGAATTGAATTTGTGGCTCAATTCAAACTAAACAACTATGATCCCAGGCACCAAAATAGGCAGATACATAGTATATGACTGGGATGGAATGAGATCGGCCACCTATTCAACCACTCGCTCAATATGTAAATAGGATTAGGTAATATTCGGGGGATATAATTTATACTCCGATGATGAGTTATACATTTGCGCTTCCATATGAAAGGATTTTTCAGTATAAATAAAAGATCGAAAACATGAAAGGAAACCTTATAATTGGTCGTGAAGTACCTTCCTGGACGAAAAACTGAATCTAGCATATGAACATGACCAAAATTACAGCTAAGATTATTAGCTACTTGATTATTGCTACGGATTACACTATGGAACATAAATAGCGTGTGAAAAGTAAATTATTTGTAACATCCTGAATTTTCACTGTTTTGGATTTCCAAAAATCCATCAATTTTTATTTTTTTAATTTTATTTAATTAACCTAAATATTACTTAATAACCATTAGCACTCAATGTCAGTGTATACAGGGGTGGTACCAGTAAAGAGCCACACAAGTCCGATTAATCATGTAACGTTCCGTCCAACCAGAACAGTGTACTGAGACGTCTACATAGGATTTTCCGTAGGACCGTTCGTTTAAACTACTCATGGTTTAGTGTCATAACTAAATTAAGTTAGGATTAGCCCATTAGAGTAGACCAGTCGGGTTGTGATTGGGCCAAGTGCCGGCCGTCAAGCCAAATGGGCATTTACACTTGGCAGCAACCCGTGCGGGCTATACCGTGACATGGGAAGGTCAGAAAATTATAAAAATTTAGGAGAGCATAGATCTCACTGGGCTTGGGGACCATCGCTGACCACGAACCCATTGAGCACCTAGAAGTAGAATCTGGCATTTGCCAAATGCGCCCCACCAATGCCAAAAATTGAAATCTGGCACGTGTAAATAAAATTGAAATGTAAGACATTTCAGCCGTCAGATTTCTTCATAATTTACGATGAGGGTCTAATGTATTTTTCTACACCCGCCCATAAAAACCTGGGACCTGATCGTGAAACGGTGACCGTTGATCGCAAATCAGACCGTTGCGGTAAAACCCCGCATCCGTTTGCCCCCAAATTTTGCATGGTCCTTCATCGGGCCATGGAGCACCTATACTATTAGTTTCATGGCCAGAGGTCCACCAGAGCTGCCCCGATTCTCCAAACAAGCTCTAGACCGCTTGTTGGTGGACCACTAGTTCCAAAACTATAGAATAATGTCTGTCTCATTGGGCTTAACGTCCATCGCGGGAATCGAACCTGGGTACGGTCCAGAACCGGTTAACTTGAGCTGAAGGACGAGTGCATGAGAAGTGCAAATACCCTAAAGGAAGAAGTTGAAACTTAAGTGAATTGAGTCGTCCACTCTTATGCAAAGTTGGGGATTTCGGACCGTCGGTTTGCGAGGAAATTTTACCCATGGAGTAAGGATATTTCCCTGCTCATATCGGTATAGCCGCGGCCCCGATCGACTATCGGTGACCGTTGAACAGACTTCTTATCATATCTGTCGATTGGCGCATCCAAATGGCGGGCCGATCATATCCATACGTAGATCATCATTAGGGCTAGCTATCCTACGGTGTATGTTGACTTGTGCACCCTATAGTGGGCCCTAGAGGCTAGAGAGACCTTCTCATAGGTCTAGTACAGTAAAAACCCTACACTTGGGGCCATTGTCACCAAATCTGGCATTATAAAAGGCCTTATTTGGGGCACCCACTCCCTCATACGAATTTGCCCAAGGAACAAAGGGAGAGAGGAGAGAAAAAGGAGAAGGAAGAGAGGAAGAAGAGAGTGAAGATGAGAATGAAGGTGGACCGTAGGCAAGGTGGGATCCAAGGGAGTTCAATCTTGCACCACCCTACCTCTTCTTCAAGGAAGAGCCCTCCACCACAACCACACATTCGCTCCGTTGATCATCTAAGTAAAAAAAACCCTCATCCCTTTTCTTGAAAACCTTGAGTTGAGGAAGGATTTGCTTGAAACTCTAACATGCAAATGGTTGCTTTAGGGATTCCGGCCGTCCGACCCTAAAAGCCCTCATTCTTAGGTCATTTTCCAAGCCTCCAACGATTCATAGGTGCGGACTATTATCCTTAGGTAGCCTAGCACCAAATTATAGTTGGAGTTTAATGATTTTGTTTGCTTGGTGTGTTGTATGGAAGAATCTAGGAAAACCTAGGAATGACATATTGTTGGAATTGTATGAATTGCATGTTTATTTCTCTTTGATGTTAATCTTGCCTCTCTCATAATCTAGTGTATGGATGATTACATGCTCATGTATGGTTGATTTCTTCTTCTCATATGTGTTGCTTCATCTTGTGTATGATTTATTGCTCTTGTACATATGATTTCTCAACATGGAGGAAGTGTTAACTTCCTCACTAACCCACACCACACACATACACTTTATTCATGATATTAATAGATGTTTGTTAGAGAAATTTGAATTGTATGTTGAGCAACATGAGAACATAGTGTTGAATATGCTTGATGTTACATTGGTAGTTGACATACTATAAGTCACTATTCCTACCCTTGGGTTGGTCAGGAACATGAGGAGAGCGAAGGTGGTTACGTTGGTAGGACCACCTTGAGGCTAAACCCATGGATTTGGGCGAGTACGTGTGGGCGGCAGTAGTTAGGCTACATGGGTCGCTTGTACCCGATGTCGTTCCGCCACATATTTGCCTGGGGTCGTGCGGTTTAGTCCACTGGCTAACCCACCTGGTTGTTAACCTTGTTTGCTCACATATGTATGGAAACTGGAACACCCTACCACCGTTGTAGCCCATCGATACCGAATGGAATATTGATTCACAGTCTCGTGAGCCGGGCATGGTGGAATGGGACACGGTGTCCGAGCTGTCGGCCTACGCTGGGGTGACGCGCCTCCCCGTAGTGACCGTGAGCGACCCCACATTCAGCACCCCCCATGTACTTGAAGTCGGGGATGGGGGAAACCCGACGGGGTAAAGGATCGCGGGGTCTCGGCCTCACACATTGGGGGGTCTTAGCCTCGCAACTAGTTCAAGGCGTTTGATACGTGGAGTGTATCAGATTCCCAAATCTGCTTGATAAATGGACTTAACTAAGAACCCGGTTAACATATCATTGCATGGCATTAGCTAGGTTAGCGACTCGGCAGTCGAGGTCGCACTGAGGGAGTGTTAGCATTGGCGATCGTTAGATGTTGTCGCACGAGGGAGCGTTGTGGTGAGGGCATACATCATATCATCCTGCATGCATGCACATTAACAAGACTAGATAGATGTTTATGATTGATTACTTTTCATTAAATTCTTATTATAATTGATGCTTGTTGCAACTTAAGACTAATAGCACCCACTGAGTTAATCACTCACTCCCACTCTGGGACGGTGTTTTAAAACACCAACCAGACCCGTTCATAGATGCAGGTGATACAGATTTCGTGGAGCCTGGTGATGCGAGCCTCGAGGAGGAGGATGAGTTCTCTTACTTTCAGCTCATGGATGGTTCCCTGTCGGCCTAATATACAGGATTTGGATCGCTGAGTTGTGGACTCAGCCCTATTCTTTTGGACATGATACTCCTTTTGTGATTTTGTTGGGCAACGCCTGATGCGACCCTTTTTATATCCTTTTGGACATGTATATAATGATCTATTTTCATTTCAGCAGACTAGTTGTGATCGTGCTTCATGTTTCAAGTAATTCCATGCTACGCCTTTAAACCTGGATTAATTGAATATTAATGAAAACCGATTATAAGTGACCCCGGGAACTCAGGATTCGAGCGTATGCACGACCCCCGATTTTCAGGGTGTTACATTATTACACTAGGAAATGTAATTAACTTGCAGAAATGATTAAGTGTTTACGTTAAGGAATGTAAATACCGAATAATTGAAAGGATGATTAAAAGATATGTTTGGGTTTGATTGGGTTGGTATAAGACAAAATCTTCCTGAATTCCTCTGTTATTTATAGCCTTACCCCATCAGTTAGTTGCTTCCCACGTTCTGATGGTTGATATAATCGTTTCAGTACTAGTTGTTCTTTTTAAATGCTTCCTTCTAAACTTGCCACTTATCCTAGTAGTTTCTTCTACACAATCGTTCTTCAATCAACCTCTGAATAGATGTCGTTAAATCGCTTAATGCGCTCCAGATGTACTATCGTAGGATCCTCTTTATATATCCCCACATATCTCCAAATACATCACACAATCATCCAGATCATGCGTAACTCACTTTGATTGGCTTTCGCTGGAGTTAGCGACAATAGGGATGAACATTGCCCCCCGCATCGCTTTGCCTTTGGGAAAAGGTGAAAGTGATGTGTGACCCCTCAATAATGCAGCAACCCTTCCATACACATAGCAGTGTCATGATAACCATCTCTGATCGATACATCTCTACACGTCAACTCTAACCACCCCTTTTTTAAATAAGGGCTAAACTCATTATGATGTGTGTACTAGTAATGTAAAAATTTAATGATACCCTAATGAATTATCCATCTCATTAGCTGATATAAGCGTCGTTTCAACACTCTTTCCATCCTATGCTTTTTTCTTTATCATTCTTCCTCAAAACATCCTGATTAGGGCTGTACATCGAGCCGAGTCGAGTCAAGGTGGGCCAAGCTTGGCTTGACTCATCGGTGCTCTCCTCAAGCTAGAGTTCGATCTCGAGCTCGGCCTCAAGCTTATCATTGGAGCTTGGCTTGTTTGTTAAACCTTTCAAGTCGAGTTTGAGGCAAGCTAGTGTATCAAGTCGAGGCGAGCTTACCTCAAGTCGAGTCGAGCCTGCTCCCAACCCAACCCAACCCGCACTGGACTTAACCTAGCAATGCGACCCAACTGGCACCCGACTCAACCCAGCCACATGACCCAACTCCCAAATCAAATATTCAATTAATATTTGAAATGGCCAAGCTATATGTCCTAAAGGGGGGGTGAATAGGACTATGCCAAATTAAATTTAAATACTGCGGAATATGAAACAAAGAATAGATAGTACTATACACCAATCATAATATAGGAATGGAAAGCAACCTAAAATAGAGAAATAGAAACAAAAATTGTTCTAAGGACAACCTTACACCAAAAACCAAAGTTTATGGTAGGACAACCTTATTTCTAAAACAAATAGAAAAACTGAAGCTCAAAGTAATGAAGAGATAACAAAAATATAATGCTAAAATGTAAATCTAAATTATTACAACATTCCCCACTGAGCTTGAAATGTAAAATTTACAACATTCACATCCACACATACATTCCACAATTCTGAATGATAAATGATAGGAAATATAAATCACACATCCACAACACAAAGAATTATAGTGGTTCGCCTGTGTGTTCACTAACTGTTAAATAACAGCCACACAGAATGCTACTCCACTCCTAATATCCTCACACAGGGGATATTAGCATTCATTATCAAATAGGTTTTCACAGGTTCACCCAAAACCTTCACAATTGTGTCTTTTTCAAAAGGCTTACACAATTCAAAAACCCTCACTTCTGAGTTTTCTGGCTCTCCTTAGATAACCAACAACTTTGAGATTTTTCAGGCTTAACCTCAAATAAAACTAAACAATATAAATTACACAAATTGTAAAATACTTGATTTTCTCCTTCGTTGTAGCAGCCCAGAAGAACCAAGTCAGAGTAGAGATTTGAATGTCAAAGTTCAATGTCCAATACTCACTTTATAATAGTTCTAGGTTCTAATAGATTTTAAATTAAAACAAAAGGGCTAGCTCTAATTGATTTTGATTCCAGAAAAAGGAAAACAACAATTCCTCTTTTCAGATTAGATTGGAATGCAAGAAACAAAATCAATTAACAAAGTTAAAGAAAGAGAATATTAAATATGCACACTTAGCTTAAATGGAGCACCAACTTATATCTCAGAAGGCCGAATTAATTTAGCTTGAAGTTCTTATTTTATTCTGAGATTCGTGCTCTATTTATAGGTGAGCAAATCATGCCTTCGATCGGTCTAAGGACCTCTACGACTGGTCGTAAAACTAATAGATATTTAAAAATTCAGGGGCGATAAGATTTGGCAGTTTCACGATTGGTCGTAGGTCTCCTTCGACTAGTCGTAGGTGGTCAAATTTCAACGCTGTTCTTTAAATCGTAGGTGTACAACTAGTTGAAGATACAGTCGACACTGTTCCTACAACTGGTCGAATAGTCCCCAGGACTAGTTGAAGCCTAATAGAAAATTTTCAATTTTTGTAACAAACTTACGACTAATCTATAAAATGTTTAGACAGGTCGAAGCAGTGCTAGGACTACTCGAACAAAGTCCAGGACTAGTCTTAAAATAGACCAAACTCACTTATATAAAACATATGAATTATGTATCTAAAATGGCCTACTCTAAAGGTCAACCTAAGGTTAGTCATACCTCAATAGTGAAGTAAGGACATTTAAACTTTAGAGACGAGTGACCTTTGAAAGTAATGGAGCTTGAAGTCTTGATGTCATTTAAACTTGAGAGCTTTTTGAGATCTTGAAATTGAACTTGAAAGCTTTTTGAGATCTTGAGGTTGAACTTGAAAGCTTCTTGAGATTCTTGACTTGTGAATAGTGCTTGTCAACCTAAGTTGATCTTGAGTAGAGCATTGTTCTTCACAGATGCAAGCTTCATAGTAGTGTCTTTGGCAACACAAATTTGACAATACAAAGGGCTATAAACTATGGCACTTACAATCTCCCCCTTTGTCAAATTAGTGACAAAACACACTTTCAAGATATGTTACATAACACAGAATATCTAATTAAAGAATCATGCACCAGTTGTTATCAACCGGCATCCTGCAGACTTGTAAATCAATATTATTCAACATATAGTCCACCTCTGCTCACACCTCTGCACATACTCCCCCTGAGTAACATACTCATAAGACACCATACAATACAATGCTACTTTACTTCCCCTGAGTAACATACTCATAAAACACCATACAATACAATGCTACTCCCTCCTCATGACAACATCCATATCCATATACATATCCATAACATATCCATACTCCTCCTTTTTGTCACAATAGGACAAAGGAAGCACAAAATAGATGGGTGAAGAGAAATAATCAATGAGAAATATGAGAGGTAACTAGTCAAGATATGAGAACATAGCAGAAGCAACACATAATTCATAGACCGAGCTAAGTTAAAGAGAGTGACAAACTCAAAACTAGTTAGGAGTAATAAAGTTATTACAGACCAGTAATCTTAAAAATACTAATCTGACCCAGATGAAGGAGCAGGAATGGAAGGATCAAGTTAATGCATGCCTTTGTTCAAGCGCCTAAGATATTTGTGCATATATTTGAACTGTAAATCATGGGCAACAGACATGTTTTCCATATTAACATTTAGATTCTCAACTTTATCTTCCAATGCACTCAGACGTGCATCAAATGAAGAAGGCTCATAATCTGGATCATTTGTAGAATCGGACTCAAATTTTTCAAAAATATTATCCATGTTAATATCATCAGGAGGAAGATCACCAGTTTCTTCCTCATGTTCAGCTTCAGCACTGTCAACACCATCACCTTGGTTAGGAAGGAAATTCAGCTTCATCTTATTGATATTGGAATTGTTAAATATCAGATGATGGATATGGGCCTCTCCAACCGACATGTCGACTGACATATGTGTAGTCAACACAGTCATCAAATATCCAAACGGAATGTCACTGTGACCAGGATGGAGTCGAAACTGAATGATGAAGTGACAAATCAAGGATGGTAAACAAATATTAACACCTCTGATAACAAAATGAAGAATACGAACCATGAAGGACGTCAATTCAGATTTATTACCCGACCGAGGATACAAATTAGACACAAAGATTTTGTAAAGAACTCTGTATTTAGGTAACAAATATTTTGAAGGAAGCGCATTCCCTTTATGCTTCCATTGTACATCCAAATTGCATAAGTCCTTAGTCAGCATACGTTTTTCAGCAACAGAGGGTTTATCAGATAAAGTATGGATGGGAATACCCTCATCATTCACTGGAATATCCATAAGGGCTGAAATCAAATGACGATCAACTTCAAATGACCCTTCTCTTATGGAGATAGAAAAAGTTAAATTTTCTAGTGAGAAAGCATATATGCATGCAAACATAGATCGGGCAATGGACCAGCATGCTGGCCCACCCCAAAGCAATAAGTTATTCCAACCTACAGATTGGAGCATATGAAAAATATTAAAAGAAGCAACATCATTAATATCAACTAAATGCTCACCAATAACATTACGCAATCTGATGTCCCGAACATAAGATAGATCATCCTCAGGAGCCCTAAGATGACACTTAGTAATAGGGGCCAATCTGAAATAAGAAGACGGACCATGAGACGTTGATTTTCTTTCTCTAGAAGCCATATGCAACAAGGATTTCAAGAATATAAAGAGTTACAAAGGATTGAGAAAAGGGTTTTCTCAAATCAGATTTTTCAAAAGAAAAACCTCAAATCTCAACTAAATTCGAAATAGACAACTCCAAGAGAGAAATATAAGCAATCTAGACACAAATCTACAAACAAAATGCAAATAGAGCACTAACCTTGAAGATTTTGGAAGATAGGTTCGACTAGTCGTGTGTCGACTCGTTGGAGAGTGAAGTTGAAATGAACAAGAAGATGATTTCGCCCAAATTTTAAGTGAATCCACACGATTCACGACTGGTCGTGGATATACACGACCGGTCGTAGCACGACTAGTCGTGGATACTCACGACTGGTCGAGAACATGCCAAAAAATCTGATTTTTGCATATTTTTCAAAATTTGAAAACTAAACTAGCAAATATATACAATATGTTACAAATAAGCATAATTAATCATTTTAAAATGCACGTGTCAAGATCAAATTTCATTTTGTTAAACCTGCTTTTGTCGAGCGTGGTATATAATTTTCTTGATGATCCGAAATTTAGATTGGCCTATCTTGAAAATTCTCATAATGGGTGTCAAAAACGAACTTGATCTTAATTAACGGTCCACACTTAATGATCAGGGCTAATTTTGAGATAAATGTGTAGTGAGGATAGGCAAACTGTTGGACAAAATTTGGTGGTTGATCAATGGTAGAAAAGGCCTAAATATGAAATTTCAACTTTTGCACCAAAAGGAAGGAACTAGCTTCAATATTTAACAATGTAGGATCATATATCAGGGTCTAAATTTTTTATAACCTTGTAGTCATATGAGGCCAAAGTGTAGTCAAAATTTGAGTTGCAATGACGGTAGGAAGTGGTTAAATCGGAAGATCCAGATTTATAAGGAGTTAGTAGGCCTAGAAAGGATAACTCCGCCCCCAAGGAAAAGCCTACCAAAGTGGGGGTCTTCATATTTCACTCTTAGTCCATATTATGGGCAATCTAAGTCATTCATATGAAAAAAAAATATTCAACTACGACTACCCACGAGGTTTCTTCACTCGATGGACACCAAAATCAACAGTTAAGGGGCTGATTTGTCAATTGGGTCACTTCTACAATGATATAAGGGCTACAATTTGACACGTATGGTTAATTTATGATACATAGGCACGGTATAAAATTTCACCTAAAACGGATTGTGGGAACAATGTGATCTAGAATTCAAGGGTCTAGGTAATAGCATTTTCGTAATTATTACTGATATGAGAGTTTTAAGAAATATAATAGTTCTACATGGTTATAGGAATGTTTCTAAGTAATTCTTATAAAAGAACTTATGTCTAAATCATTACGAATAAAGAATTATTCACCAGATTAACTAAGGGAATGAACATATATCAAAGAACATAATGGATGGTTAGATGACATGTTAAAAATAGAAAAACTTAATAATTAGTACTCTGATCATGTATGTGAGTAGGTGTATGATCAGTTTTGTAAATAGATGATCACAAGTGGGTTTTTAGAGTGATTAAGAGGCAGAACATTTATACTATTAGATTCAAGTGACTTGTTCACATGTGTAAGTTTTTCAGATTGTAGTGACTCTTGTTAGTATGAGTTCACTGTCAGCATTAGTTGCGATGGTGATTCCGGACTTTGTAGGAACCACCTGAGTTGGACTCTTCCATTAACTATCGGATATAGGGTATATGATACCCACATCTAACAACTAAAGCACTATCCCTTAACCACCTCTTTCATGTTTGGATTTAATCGACATTGTGGTTGTCCAAAAATTTTTGCATTATCTTCTAGATGAATACAGTGAGTACAAATCAAAGGATCAATTCTCTTGAGGTCTGCAATCGATCATCCAAGGGCTCCTTTATGCTCAATGAGAGTAAAAATAAGCATACTCTCTTATTGTTTCTCAAGATGGGAAGAAATCACCACCGGATATGTCTCATCTTAATCTAAGTAAACATATTTGAAATCAGTGGGCAAGGGTTTTAGGTCAAGCTTTGGTACCTTGAGACTAGATGGTAGAGGCACTACATCAGTTTGTGAAAATTTCTCAAATTGTGGCCTCTACCGGTTAATTTCATGTACCGGCGTCGCATCAAGTGAGGCATCCATCTCTTGAATCATGTCATCATCTAAATTAGGGGAGTGGGCCAAGTACGTCTCTAGAGGGTCAGAGTATAGAGTTAAAAGTGCTCTATCTTCCATGAAAGAGTCAATCATGTTAATGTTATGGGTATTATCTTTATCATCTGTCTGTTTGCTTATATTGAAAAAGATATTGAGCTCCAATGTCATATTTTCAAAAGATAGATTCATAATTTCATTCTTACAATTAATGATGGCATTTAATGTAGCAAGGAATGGACGACCAAGAATGACGAGTGTCTGAGTTCTCACATCAAATGGATAGCAGAATTTATCAACATGGACCAACACATCCTCAATTATTCCTCTCGGTACACAAACTGATTGATCAGCAAGTTGTAACGTGGTCCGAGTGGGTTTTAATTCATCTAGACCCAATTGCTCATAAACTAAGAATAGAATCAAATTAACACTCGCCCCCAAGTCAAGAAGTGCATGCTCAATCCAGTGGTTTCCAATTACATATGTGATGGTTGGGCTACCAGGATCTTTGTATTTTTGTGGCACATCTTACTTAAGGATGGCAGTCACTTTTTCTGTCAAAAAGATTTTCTTTTGAATGTTTTGTCGTCTTTTGGTTGTACATAGATCTTTCAGAAATTCGACATATGAAGGGATTTGTTTAACGACATCCAGCAAATGGATATTGACCTTCATTTGCTTAAGCACCTTAAGAATATTATGGGAGTTAGATAGAAGTTTTGGTGCAATCAACCGTTATGAGAATGGCGCAATCATCTTATTTTGAGATTCTAGTTCCATCTCATGTGGGATGTCGCTAAGTCCATCATTTTTAACTTCTTCTAAGTCCTTACG
Organism: Magnolia sinica; assembly: GCF_029962835.1. NCBI lineage: Eukaryota > Viridiplantae > Streptophyta > Magnoliopsida > Magnoliales > Magnoliaceae > Magnolia > Magnolia sinica. The sequence continues at coordinate 21,739,693 of NC_080583.1, read as the reverse complement.
CTTTTCAACCCTCGCCGGAATTATTTTGTCAATTGTCTTTCCACTTCTAAGAGTGGTGATAGACTTAGCTTTTTCCACATGTTGATTGCAAGAGCTTAGGTCACTGATTTCACATTGTGGCTTTGGATTGGGGAGAGGTTGGGCTGGAAAAGTCCCTTTCTCCCTAGTCGCTAAGTGTGACTCAATCCTTTAAATCGATGATGCAAATATTTCCATTGTTGTTTTGAGATCTTGGAATGCTTGCACTGTGTTATAGTTGAAGAGCTCTTGGTTTTCCATGAATTTTTGAACTGAATCCTCTCAAGGTTTCATTTGATTTAGAAGTTGAGTAAGGCCCTCTTGAGGATTGGCCATTTTTTCGTTCCTCTAACTGAAGTTTGGATGGTTCTTCCAATTGGAATTATGTGTTTGAGGTGGGTCCGCTAAATGATCATTGGTAAGTATTTATGGTATTTGATTGCTCATTTAATAAATCTTGAAAAGAAGGGATTGTGGGACAATCCTGTGTCGCATGTATGTTGCTAGCACAAATACCACAAACAACTTCCACGACTTCCCTTGGTTTAATAGCTTCCACCTTCTTAAGTTCCATGGCCTTGACTTTTCTTGTGAGATTGGCTACCTTTGTAGTGATGTTATCTTCTTCTTTTAAGGCATACATTCCTCCCCTTTCCTTTGATTGAGTGGACTTAGAAGTGGTGGGTCTTGAGGAGGTGTCCCATGATTACGCGTTTTTTTGCCAATTGAACAAGGTAATCCCATGCATCATCGGCATCCTTATTCATAAATTCACCGTTACACATCATCTCTACAAATTGGCGCATTAGCAAAGTTAATCCATTATAGAAAAAGCTTATTATCTACCAATTTTTGTAGCCATGATGTGGACAGGAATTTGTGAGATCTTTTAACCTTTCCTAGTATTGGAAGAAGGTCTCTTCCTCTGTAACGCCCCGAACTTTTCGATACTCAAGCATCGAAAGTTCTTGAGCGTTACCAAGAAATTTACTTATATGTACATGTGTAGGACACAAAGCTAACTATCTTAACCTTACATCTATTCCCTGACCCAAATATAACCATTGGGAATGATCTCCAAGCAATAGACCAAGTCACCTGACCATTGATTTTAAGACAAGATCATCCGTTACGTGATTTGACGTGGGTGCCTTCCCTTGAATGAACTAACGAATAATTCCCTATCCGTAATGATCCAGATGCAAGTCTATTTGTAATAATTGTTTAGAATCACGTATAACCATTGGATTTCACAAAACGCTTAGATCAGCGATAATTATGAAAATGCCATTAAAGTAGACTCCTGAATTATAGATCACATGGCACCCACGATCCGTTTGATGTAAAATTTTATACCTTTCCTAGGTATCATAAATTAACGATGCACGTCAAATTTCAGCCCGTAGATTATTGTAAAAGTGACACAATTGACAGATCAGCACCTTAACTATTGATTTTGGTGCGCATCAAAGGTCATGGGCAGTCGTAGTAGAATAGTTCCCTTTCATCTATGGTTATATGATCTTATGAATAGCTTGGATGACAAAAAAACATCACTGTAGGGCCTAGAAAGGTTTCAACAATGGGAATCACAACAACTACCGTTTCATACCGTATGATCCACATGATCGTTAGATATGCTTCAAATTCTGGGCTCAACCCCTTAAATTAGATGGAAAAATGAATGGATGGTGTAGATTTCTCTAGAACATCATGATGGACCCGACAATAACCCGAGTTGTGCACAACACATGTGCACCAGTAGTGCACCGAACGAAAAGTCGGGTCAAAATGGTTTGACTCGACTGTTTTCGGAAAGGAAGACTCCTCTCCCTTTCTTCTGGCTTCTCGCAGCAAGAACTTTCAAACGATCGTACCTGCGATCAACCACGGCCACCAAGATCGATCAGAACCGTCCATTAGGAGCGGACAAGAGCTCTGACCATAATGTGGCCAAACAGTGGTGGAAATGGATCAACAATCATCCCTGTCGTTTACCCTGCACTTGGATCTCCACAGCAAGGTAACTCGATGGGCCACATCGAAGACATCTCCTCCTAGGCCAAAGTCATATGCCAAAAACATTGGATGGAGCAAATTTCTCATGGGCCCGTGATCGTGGACCCCATTAGTTACGCAAGAAGGTTTCCACAGCAAACGTGGATAATAGAGAAACATGTTGAAACAAGGAGTGGTGTGGCGAGTTGTGTGATCAGAGTTCAGATTAAAACGATGATCCAAACCATCCAGATTTCTGGGAGGGGAGTTTTGACCCCTCCATGTCAACCAAACAGATCGGATATGGTCATGGGCTGCTCCGGATTCCTGCTAAACACAAACGAAATCGTGTAGCGAAAAGACTCTGCATGTTGTTGCGTAAACCGATCCACGCAGAAGAATCTAGAGACTCTCTCCGTCTATAAAAAAATCCCTCATCCGACAAAGGGTGAGGGAAAAGAGAAAAAAGAAAAAAAGAAGGAAAGAGAGAGAGAGAGAGAGAGAGAGAGAGAGAGAGAGTACCAACCAGCCCTGTTGGACGTATTAGTAAAAGGAGAAAGAATGGAAAAGAAAAGAGAAAGAAAAATAAAAGGAAAGGAAAGAAAGAAAGAAAGAAAAAAGAAAGAGGAAGGAAAGGAAGAGAGAGAAAGAGAGAGTGCATGACTTGCTGGATCCTGGACTGAGTCAGGGCCGGGTTGGAGTCGAGATCAATCTGAGGGTTTTATCCTTTAAGCTTACTTAATTTAAGTTGTTATATTTATCCTACCTTTTACATGCCTTCATATTAATTTATCTTGTCTTTTACATGCTTTCATATTACTTTGAATTTTCCCTGCAATTATATGTTTTACCATCAATTATTTGCCTTTGGCTTACAGTATAATATTGATTACAAGTGATCTTTCTGAATTTATGTGGGGCCACGGATACAAGCCTTGCCCTTGCCTTATCAAATTTATTGAGTTGGCCCTGCCACTCGTCTCTTTATTTGAGTTGGCTCTGCCACTCGTCTCTTTATTGAGTTGGCCATTTCCACTCTCCTTATTATTAAATCGCCCGTTGCCACTCTTCTATTTGTTAAGTTAGCCATTGCTAGTCCTCTTTTATTGAGTTGACCATTGTCACTCTCCTATTTGTTATATTGGCCATTATTACTGTTTGAGTTGACCATTGTCACTTTTCTCTTTATTATATTGGCCTTATGATATTTATCTTTAAGGCTTGAGCATGTGTCTTGATATTTCAGAACCTCCATAATTCGGTTTACATTCTCTATAAGTGCAAGTGATATGTTAAGATGTATCACAACTAGTGACTCAATATTTATCGTGGACATAATGCGTTACAGGTAATGGCCCTCTTGGTTGGCACGTAATTCTGTGGGTTGGTTGGTATGATGCACAATCGATGTAAGTAAATCGTCATGCTTGCTACATCACCTTTTTGGGATTGGATGTCGCAAATAGTCACGTCATGAACACATCATGTTACGTAAATCCCCCAACCATATGTTGTGTTGCCTTGAGATGTTTGCATAAATTCACGTTAGCGTTGGTCATGCTGGTGAATATTTGTAGTTATGGGATGCGGGTCGAGTTAGATTTTCTATGAATTATATTACACATTGTGATGATCATTACGTATGATGAGCCGCATACGCTTTGTTAAGCATGCATCTCATATAGGTTGTTTACGCATACCGATATCTCATGTATTAGTGGAGTACGAGACATATCAAAACCCTTACATTACTTTTATGAATCTCTTGAATTACTGTTAATTTTAAAGGATAACCATCAGTATGAGTAAGGCATTGACCCTCTCCCAAGCGTACAAATTATGTAGGTGATGTACAGATTGAAGACCTAGTGAACAATCTCCCTCAGGAAGATTATGTTGAAAGAATAGGAAGACAGTTTTATGATTTAATTTTATACTTCACATGCAAACTCGATAAATGTAATAAGATCACATTGAGAGGGCATTTGATTTTTTTTTTTTACTCTGATAATATAATCAATACATTTGATTTTATTCTTATGAATGTTACCTTCATGAATGTATCTGGATGTGATCCAAATGAAAAATAAATAAATAAGGTACGATTTCCAAAAGCATCCAATTCATACATTATTAACACCCGGTTTTTCTCGGGCACGAGTACAAATTCTGGCCGTGAAAAATCAGGATGTTACATCCTCTTTCTGGGCGAAGTTCATGATTTTCTTCTTTAAAGTGTTAGTTTTATGAAACGAGAAAAACTTTTTGAGAAATTTCCAAGTCATCTTGGCCCATGTGCCGATAGATTACGGCTTTAAGGAGTGCGTTCACGTCTTAGCCTTCTCCTTCAGTGAAAAGGGGAACAATTTGAGTCGTATTGTATCCTTAAACATGTTTGGAAAGTGTAATGAGGCGACTATCTCATCAAACTATTTGATGTGCAAGTATGGACTTTTAGAGTATAAGTCTATGAAATTTAGGAAGGAGTTGTATCACTCCAGGTTTAACATCTACGTTTCTTGCAATAAGTGAAAACACCATGCAGGAAGGTGTACTCACTCCCGCCAGTTGTAAATAATCTCACAAAGTACGAGGCGGGGGAGCATTATGCACCTCATTCTCATCTTGAACCTCCTCAACTGGAGGTTGAGGTTGATTTGCAGCCATTACTTCAATTAACTGAGAGGATCTCAAGTAGTGTCTAATCTTTTAATGGATAGGCAACCCTTCGACTAATCCTCATTCACTAAAGAGACGGAAAGTGCTATCACGAACCCAATTGGGCATGAAACACACACAGCCCTCGAGCACTAAACAACTAAAACCTAGAAGAAAGAAAACTAAAGCAAATAAGAAATCTAGAAAAGAAAGAGAGAATTGGAAAGAGGTTATCGGATTGGGGTTTCAAAAACAATGTTAGTTTCTAAAAACAATTTTAGAAAAAAATCCTAACCTTTAAAAAAAAATTAATCATAATCTTAACCTAATTCTAATACCAATTAATCTTAGAAAAACGTATCTATAATCCCCGGCAACGGCGCCAAAAACTTGTTCACAACCCCAAGTGCAGGGTTGTAATATAGTAATAACTCGGTGAGACCGAGGTCGAATCCACAGGGACTAAACTTGTACGCAATCTGAAAATAACTAGAATTAGAACAAGAAAAATATCTAAATTGAATTATGAAATTGTGAATAAAGTATCAGTAGTCAAAAGGAAACTAGAGTGCCAAGGATCCACTTGCTATCAGGATGTTACCTTACTTGATTTAACAAACACAACTGGAATCAGAGTCCTATCCTATCCAATTGGAAGATGAAGCAATTAAATCAAATCTCTGAACTTTTCATTGATCTAGTCCTTAATGAAGGAGTATTGTGATGATTGGAAGAGAATTCATGCATCCACCATGCCCAAGAGATGATGGTGAATCACGAGTTTTACCAATCTCACAATCTCAAAACATAAAAAAGAAGATATTCAAAGTTATCACAACATCTATTGTAATTTGAGTCACAATAAATCATAAAAAAACTAAAAATATTCCTTAAATTCAAACTAGAAATCAATGACATTCAACATAAACAATAATCAAAGCAAAGGAAGTATCAAAATAAACTACAGCTTCACCTCTTAGCCCTAGCTAAGAGATTAGCTAGTCATAGCTAACTCAAAAACAAAAGAAAAGGTAAAAGATATAATAGAATCCATGAAGAAATCGAAGTGGAAGAACGTTATTAGCCCTCCGCCTACGCCTTCTCTCCCTTTCTAAACTCTAGAAGATACTTTGAAGCATCCTAGGGAGTCCTATTTATAGTTGTGGAACTCCAACTTTCGCACCGAGTTGGAAAAATCTAGAAACTGCCTCAAATTTACGCACTCTGCATAATTCCTAAAAAGGACTTTTAGAACTTTCATTTTTTATACTCGAAGTTTCAGAATATGTTTTTTCAGGACAATTTTCAGAAATATGTTTTTTAGGACAATTTTCAGGATTCCTTTTCTTTTTCTTCACTTCAAATCTTCGATTCTCTTCATTCCTCATCTAGTTTTCTTGAATCTTTGGCATGTGAATTCTTCATTAATAATTTTCAAATTTTCAAATCTTCATTTAGTAATCTTTTGAGCATAAATCTTCCTTTTGGTATCAACTTCACCTTAAGCTCTCGAAATCACCTCGCACATGAAAACATGCATAATTAGATCGATTAAGCATTATCATATTTATAAAACCAAGGTATAAATAGGTGGAAATATGCAATATTTCACACTCAACGAGACTCTTACCTACTCTTTCCTTGTGGTCAATTTATACCTCTGCCAATGAAGTTTCTAAGTTTGAGTCATAGCGTTCAACACCCCTGAAAATTTAGGATGTGTGACTCATTTTCAGACTCATTTCTGGGTAGACGGATATTTAACTATTCTTTTATTTAACGCTCTGCCTGAGGAGTAATGATCAACGGGTGAAGGAGCCCTTTGCTGCCTATGGTGACTGCTTACTACAGCCCTTATCGGGGCCATGTATCAGTCTTGTGTCCTTAGTCGAGGAGGGTCTCCCCACCCCATAACAATCCTTCTGGCATATCAGTTGCATAATTGTGAGCCTCAAATGTCTTGTCGAGCCATGTTCGGCTGCATGGCGATCGAGTGAGGAGGTTGATATCGCCCTAGCCCTAGTCGTTTTGGTGCACCTTTGCGGTTAGTTTGGCCAAGATCAACCCTTAATAGTGGTCGATAAGCTTTTCTTAGATTTGTTGTAACCATATTGACCTCAAGATTAGATGAGAATGAATCAGTATCGATTGACATCACTTCCTTACCCTTCTCAGGAAACTTTAGGAGCCTGGGATCGATATTATCATGAACCATGTTCCTGAATACAACACATTTATTAGTTGAATGAGAACGAGTTTCGTTCCATTTATAGTATTCACTGCAATTCGTCGGCCGAATGTATTTTATGGTTTATGGGAATCTTAATAAACTTTCCAACCAACAGAATTTTGAATATCTCATCAGCCCATGTGATATCAAAAGTGTATACTTTTTGAATTTTTTATGCTGTCGACACGGTTGATTCTGCCTTAACCATCACTAAGCATATTAGCGGATTTTTAGCCACTACTTCAACAATCATGACCTTGTAATTTAGGTCATTGTAATATATCCTAATTGACAAGTTCTTTTTCCTAGCACCCTCCTACAGAAGTTCTCATACTTGGAGACCTTCATAGTCAGGTCATACAAGTCCATGAACTCTAGTCTAATGAATTTCTTATGGAGTTTGTATTCAAGCCCATCTTGTGCAAGCCGTACAAACTTGACTTCGGTCATAACGAACTTACATCGACTTTTTTTTTTAACCGGGCAATATAGCTCTTGCAAGTTTCTCCTAGTAACTGTCAAAAATGGGCTAGATCAACCATGGTTATTTTCCTATTCTTAGAGAAAAACTGAGCATATAATTTTTCTTTCATTTCCTGCTAAGTATGAATCGATTTGACAATAAGTTGGAATACCACATGAAAGTCGTTACCATTAGCGAATGGATGAATAAATACAACTTATGATATCGTCATTACTATCTTCCCACACTACATGGTGAATCAGCCAACGTGCTCTATAGTCAATTGGCTGGGATCACCTGAAAATAGGGCAAAGTCCGCGCGATAATTTCGTAGCAATGTATGTTGCCGATTGATCCATTCAAGATAGGGTTTATGATAGATCAGGATAGTATTATGGCCAAGTACTTAGCCTATAACTTCCTGGACCATCTGCATGATTTAGTCACAATCCACTTGTCGAGGTTCAACCATCGGTGGTGGATAAGTTCCTATTGATTTGGCCCCTCTTGGAACAACGGGTTCCTAGGGAATTGTTGAAGATTATGCACTCCCGGTAGGCCCTAATTTTGAACTTCATGAATGAAATTCCTAGCCTCCCGTCTAATCGTCTGAATTCAGCAGGTGGCGGAGCATTCTGTTTCTCCTGATCTGGAATTAGTGGTGGGTTCCGCCATGGGGAACACATAAGTGGTGGTTGAACCGCATTCCGGATAGAACTTTACTTGGCATTATACTGTGTTACTGCATGCATTCTTTCAGCCATCATTATCATCAATCGATGCATGGCTTCAATCTAGCTAGCCATATATCTATTAGTATTCTTAGTTTGAATACGGAATTGCTCGACTTGGGCTCTTCCGTATTCATGGACATGTTAGATATTCAGTTGTATATCTCAGAGTGTAATTGTTACCTCTTTTGGAGAATCGGTTTGAGAGGTCGAAGCCCCTTCTTGATTTTCGATACTGAGTATCGAGCTACTATTCAAATTTAACGCTTCAGGGGTCGGTTGAACCGACACGTCCTCAGTCAGAGGTGGTGCGGTCGGTGTGGAAGGTTCGACCCTAGCAATTTGATTGCTCATTCTATTCATAATTTTTATTAGCAATGTTACACCGGTAAGTTAGATACAGGGTCCCATTGGGTGTGTTAAACTATTATTGTAGGTTTTGTTATTTTTTCGATTTGGTCATGTAGTAAGTGCGGGTGTGCAAGAATTGAGTTTGTAGCTCAATTCAAACTGAACAACTATGACCCCAAGCACCGAGATAGGCAAATACGTAGTATATGACCAAGATCAAATGAGATCAGTTGCCTATTCAGCCACTCTTTTAGTATGTAAATAGGATCAGACAATATTCAGAGGGTAGGTGTAATATACTAGCAATTTGGGAGGGGGGTGTATTTTTTTCCTTCTAATTAGTTAATCATTATTGATCATCAAGTGGGTCACTTTAACCATTTAAACTAAGATTTATGACAATCTGTCCGTTGGATCATTAATCCAAATCATCTAAATTGAATAGTAAGTGATTAATTTTCAAATTTACTGCTTAAATTATCCTGTGACAAATGTATCATCAAGATCATGAGAATTTTCCATTGGACCACTTAATATTTCTATAGACCATCGTTTAACATGTTCTTTGACATAATATCAACAATGTCATAAAAAAATCTTAACTTGAACACAGACAAAAAGCTGAGATCTAAATCCAAGAATTCTTAAACCATTAATTTTAGCATATTTTGCGAACCCTAGTAGAGTATATTGGCTTCTTATTTCATGAATCTAGTATATCTTCGAGACCATGATTTTAAATTATTTTAACATATGTAAAATCATAAAAATTATCCATATATATTATAACCATACATTTGCGCATGACCTATAATATTATACACTTATTTTTTTATTTTAAATTTATTTTTCACATGATCTTTGTAATGAAATTTTCATTTTAATATAATGGTTGGATATAGAAACTTTTGGTATGGCCCACACGATCGTGGTATGTACACACTTGATTAATACACCCTACTTCACATGAACGCATGTGTACAATAATTGATGCACCGCTGCTTCTACGAACACTTGTGATTTTCCTACAATTAACCATGGTCATTTTCATCAAGAAATCATTTTTATAAGAGGGCATAAAGTATAAACAATCTAATCATGAGCTTAAGTCAAGAATATTATACTTGTGGGACCCACATGTACATGGCACCCACACACATATTATTTGCACTCTCATCCACCCTAAAAACTCTCACCCTTAGGATGAGAGTTACATGCACTTAACATGTGTTTATCACATGTTACATGTGCATGTGCATTATTGTAAGAGGGCTTTGACTCCTTTATATAAGACATGCCAAACCATTTTTTGTAAGCACTCAAAAAGAGAGAGAGATTAAAAGAGAAGTTCTGTGAGCTTACTTTCTGATCCAAACCATTTATCAAGTGATTGCTCTAATATTATATATCTTAGATATTTTAGATCAAATCTAAGTGAACCTCATAAAGTTAAAACTGAGATAAATCATGGGCTAACCATGAGGTCAGCATGTGTGAGCCTCACATGTTGTCATGTAAACAACAACGCGGTACCCCATACATTGCCTCACATAGGCAAATGCATGGGCCCAATGTATAGACATAATGAACGGTAAGGGTGGGCCCCACTCTTTTATATGATTTTGTACATGTGATTTTTTTCATCGAGATTTGAATTTTCATTTATTAAATTTTTTTTATTTATTTTTGTGATTTTTAAAAATATAAATGAATTAGTTGGTTGCATGATCTCATCATTAGAATTATAGTGGGCCAACATAAAAGAAAATTAACGTCTCTCTAAAAGTAAGCTTCACCACAAGATCATGTCTATCATATTAAATTATTTGTGTTTTCCATATCTCTTATATTGTGTTATAATCCTGTAAGTGAAAAATCCATTATACACATTTAGTATGAAGTGAGCCCCACATAAACTCAACTATACCTTTAGAAATTGTATTCATTAAGTGGAAATATAGATTGGAGACCTTATAAATCTAGATCCAGATTGTTAAAATTAGGGAAAAGATCATAATGATGATTTGTACCATTAAATCGACGATCAGGTCCAATCAACCATTAAGCAAAGGTTTAATAAACCAATTAAGGAATTAGATTTAAGAAAATTAAAAATCTACTTGATCTAATGTTAGATCAAATCATCTTATCAAAGATAAATAAGGACCATTGAACCAAAATTATGAAAAATAAGAAAATAAATGGTCGGATTGGATGAATCTAAACATCTAATTATCTTTAAGGTAGATCTTAATCCTAAGTCAAACTTAACAAAAATTAATACATTTGATTTATGGTTAAAAACATGGTAAATGGACTATATACAGCTCAAATTTAAAAAAATTAGGGACTTGATTGATCAATTTAATAAACTAATATAATAATCTTAGGATCTTACTCATTTTTATAAGTATTTTAGAAAAATGGACACTAAGGAATAAATTAACTTGATGCCTATATGTTAACCATGACTAAAAAAATGGAACTTTTTATGGATCGTAGACTTAAGTGCAATCATCGAATCCATGAAGAAATGATTAAAAGGTCAAAATGGTTGAATAAGGAATAGATGTTATGGATAAGTAGTCACTATCACGGATGAATTTTTCTACATGCATTACATAACATTACATGCTTACTTTTGTTTAAATTTTATAATATATTAATATCTATTTAAATATGCAACTGGCTTGTATTTGATATGTCATTATGAGAACACCAGACAACTCGGGGATCGAGTTATCTCTTAAATTATGGGTCAAAGTTTCCAATAGAACCTAAGTTAGTACCACAAGGCCTCCTACTTGAACTACAGTTGATGCTGAGGAAGGAGTTTTGCCATCTCTAAAGTGGGCCCCTCATTGCCATACATATACAGTACGTGAGATACTTCAAGCCAGCATTCACGCAGAATGTGAGTAAACTCTTACACGTGTTGGGCTCATTTGGATCTTGGTCAGATGGGTGTTGGCAGGCTGGACTTTATGCACAGCTATGGCCCTAATTGTTCACTAAAGAAAATGTTTATGTGATAATGTGGCATACTAATATTCTTGTATATGCACTTATATCATGCTTATGTTGTGAATTCATGCATACAACTGCTTGCTGGGCTGTTAGCTCATTTTGTTTATTGAAAAATTATCCAGGGCAGGAAAATGAATTAGAGTCTTCGCATGTGGAGTGATAACTTTGAGAGGCATACTCTTGAAGATTTGCTTTAAGAAAAAATGATTTTTCATTTTATATTTATTATTTTAAATAATGATGTATGAACTAGGGCTGGATATCAGCCAGTTGATAATTGATACTTTTGACTGAATATATGATAATTAATTAAGTTTACTATTTTTTATAATTATTACGATGATGTGTATAATATTACCGCCTCCTCATCGAGTCACACCCTTAACTCGGTGATTGAGTTAAATGAACTCGGGTTTCTAGAGACAGGGTGTGACAGTAGGGTTCATCCTCTGATGATGGGTTACACATTTGCCTTCTGTAAGAAAGGACTTTTCGGTACAGATAAAAGATCGAAAATAGGAAAGGAAATCTTACATTCGATCGTGAATAGCAGCTATGAAGCATCTTCTAGGATGAAGAATTGAATTCGGTGAATGAGTGAAGACCCAAATTATATCTAAAATTACCAGCTACTTGATTACTGCTAAAGATTACACTATGGAATGTAAACAGCAGGGGAAAAGTAAATGATTATACTAAGAAATGTAAATGACTTGCAGAAATTGTAAAGTGATTATACTAAAGAATATAAATGACAAGTAATTGAAACAATAATTAAAAGATACATTTGGAATTGATTGGGATGGTATGAGACAAAACCTTCTTGCCGAATTCCTCTGTTATTTATAGCCTTACCCCGGTTATCTAGATGCTTCCCACATTCTGATGGTTGTTATAGCTATTTCAGCACTATTTGTTCTTCTGGATGCTTCCTTCTAAACTCACTACCTGTTCTAGTAACTTTTTCTACACGACCGTTCTTCAATCGACCGCTTAATAAATGTCATGACGTCGCTAGATGTGCACAAGTTGTACTATGATCAGATCCTCTTTGTATATCCCTATAGATCTCCAAATACACCATGCAAATCCATACAGATCACGCGTAAGTCACTCTGATTAGCTTTCCTAGGAGTTGGCGACAATAAAGATGAACAAGATTGATCCAAAATGTATGTCACTTCTCAATAAAGATGAACAAGATTGATCAAAAAATTCTGCCACTCACAAGAAGTTTTTAATGGTGTGAGTTCAATCCTCTCTATGTAGTTTACTTAGCCTTAGATTTGTCTCATTTTTGAGTTCATGTTTACAAAGCTTTGCTTGGACAAATTATCATTAAGGCACCCAAGATGAAATTCACTTCCTATTAATTTAGGATACTTATTTACATATGTTTACCTTTTCAACTAGATTTTCCAAATAATACCTCTAGAAAAACCTCAAACTTTAAAATCTTCAAGAAATTTTCAATAAATTATTTTTTCCATAGGGAGACTTGTCCGCAAAAGTATAAAAATATAAAAAATAAAATAAAAAACAAATACCAACTAGATTTTGAAATTATTGCAATATATTTGTAGGAATTTAGTTAAATGAAATTATCACGCTATTTCGAAAATCCAAAATTCTTATAAATTGTGATTTTATTGAAAAATTGTTTAGAAATCAAAATATTTTAATTTGCGTTTATATATTTCAATTTTTAAATTTATTTACAATTTTAAGAAAAACTTTTAAATGTTTTATTTTGAGCTATATTTTTTTATGATACTACGAGAAAATAGCAAAATTTGAAAATATCACGACAAATTAGCAGTCCCATAAAATGGCGAAAACAAGATTTGTTAGTATGATTGAGACCGAGATTTGTGGTTTGGTGGAATCGAGGTGCTTTGACGAGGGATGCGGATCAGGTGGTGTTGCGCGTACCATCCGATGGATGGTGTGATGATGTGTTGGACGCTGTGGGCCCTACCGTGATGTATGTGTTTTATATCCCTACCGTTTATCCATTTTTTCCAGCTCATTTTAGGAGATGGGTCAAAAATGAAACAGATCCAAAGTTTAAGTAGGCCATACCATATACAACAATGGTGATTGAACGGTCGCCATTAAAAACTTAATTGGGGCCATGAAAGTTTCAATCAATGTTATATTAGCTATTTTTTTACTTCATCCAAGTATTTTTTATCTTACCAACAGGTTGGATGGAAAATAAACATTACGTGGGCCCTAGGAAGGTTCAACGGGGAATGTCACTATCACACTTTTTCATGTGGTGTGGTCTACTTAATCAACTGATCTGATTCAATTTTTTCTTAATGTTGTAGAATTTAGCTGGAAAAACGAATGGACAGCGTAGATATAAAACAAATACATCAATGTGGGCCCGACATCGCCCAACACGTCACGCACCACGCTGGGTGTGCAGGCAACACAAACACGAGGAGATCGGAGGAATGTATCAGAATTCGTTTTGCCTCCGTCGCAACGCAAGATGTAGCGTGTCTCGCCACCCGCGGAAGCGGATTGCGTACTGAGTAACTTACCGTACTGAGTAAACTCCGTGGGCCACAGTGTCATTCATGCATTATATCCACTCCGTCCATCTCTTTTAACACATAATTTTAAGGCTTTATACAAAAATAGAGTATATCCTAACGTCAAGTGGACCACACCACCGAAAACAGTGTGAATTGAAATCTGCCATTGAAATATTCTTGGGGACAATAGAAGTTTTAGATCAAGCCGTTATTTGTTTTTTCCCTTCATTCATGTCTTTCTGATATTATGAATAGGTTGGATGACAAATAAACATCACTGAAGGCTTAGACATTTTTCAACGGTTGAAATCAATACTTCCACTTTTTCTAGTGGCATGGTCAACTTGTGGTTTGTATATGCATCAATTTTTGTTTGAACCATAAAATGATCTGGAAAAACGAATGTATGGCGTGGATAAACCACATGCATTCGTGGTGGGCCCAACTGAGTTTACTCAGTACCATAAGAGCGTACCGAGTAACTCAGTACGCAATCCGATTTCGCCACCCCACTGGAGCCACCTGCTGAGATTTTTCGGAAGCGGATTGCGTGCTGAGCAACTCAGTACGGTAAGCGTACTGAGTAAACTATGTGGGCCCCTGTGTCATTCATTCATTATATCCACTCTGTCCATCTCTTTTAACACATAATTTTAGGGCTTTATCCAAAAATGGAGTATATCTAAACCTCAAATGGACCACACCACCAGAAACTGTGTGAATTGAACATCTAACATTGAAAAAATTCTTGGGGACAACAGAGGTTTTAGATCAAGCTGATATTTGTTTTTTCCCTTCATCCATGTCCTTCTGATCTTATGAACAGGTTGGATGACAAATAAATATCACTGGGGACCTTCGAAAATTTTCAACAGTTGAAATCAATAGTTCCACCTTTTTCCAGTGTTATGGCCCACTTGAGCTTTGTATATGCGTCAATTTTGGGTTGAACCCAAAAAATGATCTAGAAAAATGAATGGACAGCGTAGATAAACCACATGCATTCGTGGTGGGCCCAACTGAGTTTACTCAGTACGATAAGAGCGTACTGAGTAACCCAGTACACAATCCGATTTCAGATTTTTCTATGATTTGAATCGTCAATTTTCTATTTAATGGCATCAATTAGCCATTTTTCGATAATCAAGCTTGATTGATGTTCATAACCTTTGATTTTTTTAGTTATATTCGATTAATTGAAAATTTTATTTTTGTTGTTTGGAATTATACACATGTTGTAATGATCACAGCCATCAGATCAGCGTAAGTTTATTAATATACCCTTATAGCATAGGTTTCATAATATGGACGGTTCCGATCACCGGACTACTCAGCTTGTGGATCCCACTGGGTGGTGGTACATACTGAGTAGTGAGACAAGGCAAAACAAACTCCTTACCCCATAGGAGTTGATGGTAGAGCCATCTGTCACAGCATACTAATCTGGTCCATTCATATCAATGGTTCTAGTGTGATTGCTCATGTGTTTAAAATAACGGCTGTGATTGGTTTCACCATTAACCGTTAACGATAAGTATTCTTTTTGTAAATTGAAGAGAAGCCAAAAGAATTTTCTACAAAGATTTGATACTCCGGCTGAAAGTGATGGTTGATAGGCAAGCACAGAGAGAACGTAGAGGTGCCAAATAACTCAGATTGAACGGTCCAAATCGTTGAGATAATGTTTAGATAGGTCATAAACCAAATATTACACTTTTTTTTTTCAGAATAATCGGTGGACATTTAATGGACGGTTGAAATGAAAATTAGTTAATGGCCAAAATTCTATCAACAACGTTCGTTGATCAGAGGCTAGAATTGTTTTATCAATAAGATTTTGGAATGAGGACATTCTACGGGTAGGATCTTTCAATCTGGGGTGATTTTTTAGTGCATGGACGGTCGGTATTCAGGCCCATCATACCAACAGTTGGATCACTGAAACATGGGCCCACTTGTACAAACTCAAAGCCGTGGATATACTCGAGTCTTGGGCAAGAGCTCAGCACAGCTGCGACATAAGGCTCACTTTGTTAGTTTACCACCATTTTTAAAATGTTAGTGACTCTTTGACGGTACACATGGCATAGTTTCAAGTCGATCTAGACCATCCAGATTTCGAAACAATTGTTTATGGAGCGTAATTAAAACATTATGTAGAGATGGTTAGGACCTCTTTACATATTTCTCTAATCTTCCGTCTGATGGAACTCACTTGCATGGTTATTATTTCTTTATTGCAATGAATTCAGACACATGGTCCATCCATGGAATTTTTCACAGTTTGGATGGTTAGGATTTCCATATACGAGTGCACCATTTGAAAAGTACGATTTAACACCATCTGTAAAATGGTGGTTAGCTATCACAGGTGTGGCTTTATATATATTCAACTGGTGGGCTGCACAGGACGGAGTCGATTTTATGCGCTGGTGTGAAGAGGATGCCGGGCCCCATGTGGACGCGTGGAGCGAAAAGCTCCATAGTAGAAAGCCCCTATCACGGCCGTTCATCAGGTATAAATGGCTTGCAAGGTATTCAAATTCAACGGTCCAAATTATATGGGTTCCAAAAGTAGACGTATCATAACAAAATGTTACACTCATTTGATCACTTGAATATCAGATTCGTTCTTTAGTCTACAATCCATAGTGCTGATAAGATGAATGGTGTGGATTGACCAAAACAAAGGCATATTTGTACAAACCGAAAAGCACACTGTGTATGCAATCTTCTAGCCATCTGGTTCTTATTCGGGAGATATCCAGTGAAGGCGTAAAGGAGAATGGAGTCGCCATCCATGAAAAGAAAGAAACGAAAAGCAAAACACCACGTCAAAAAGATAAAAAGGAAAAATAGAAAGAAAGGGAAGTGACCACTTTCTTTAAATCTAGGTAGGTAAATTATACTTTGTGCTTGGAGCTGTCTATAATCAACGGTGATGGATGCAAGATCATAGCTAACGATTAGATCCACGGTAAAAGTTTAAGAATCATTTGATGAAGACATTGATATGGTTAAAAGATGAATGTCGGTACATGCGGGCATGCTA
The DNA here is from genome assembly GCF_029962835.1 of Magnolia sinica. NCBI lineage: Eukaryota > Viridiplantae > Streptophyta > Magnoliopsida > Magnoliales > Magnoliaceae > Magnolia > Magnolia sinica. The sequence continues at coordinate 21,722,619 of NC_080583.1, read as the reverse complement.
TAGTTTTACTTGAAAAGTTCAAGATCGAAATTTGATCAAACACTGTAGCACTGTGGCATTAGTCCACAGTCCAGGCTATATATATATATATATATATATATATATATATATATATATATATATATATATATATATATACAGGGAAATGGTACTATGAGGTCGACTAGGTCGTCTCCACCTGAGCTTCCTATGAGGTCAAGCTGTGCGGTCCCCACCTTGATGTGTGTCAAACATCAATAATAAAACCATGTGAAGACGTGCCTAAAACATATACAACCATGGGAAGACATGCCTAAAATATATAAAAGCACTTAATGGGCTCCACTTGAGTTTTGGATGCGGCTGAAACTTGGTACGACCCCTCATCCAAGTGAGAGAAACACATTGGATGGGCTGGAGTTGTGAACCACATCTTGGTGAGCTCGATGAATAATTATGAATGTTTTAATGGGAGGGTAACCCCTCTCAACTGTTTTATGTAGTGTAGCCCACCCAAGTCATAGATTGACTTGATTTTTAAGCCCGTGGCTCACCATGGAACGGTGCATCTGAATAATGGGGTAAATGTTCGACACACATCACAATGAGGCCCACAAGTCGACCTCATAATATCACACACACACACACATACACACACACACACACACACACACACACACACACACACACACACGGAAAAGGTAGTATGCGCTCAACCGCATAGTACCTTTCCATGAGGTAGAGTGCTGGCAACACGCTAGTGGTCGGATGTTGAAAATTCCAAACCAATGGTGAGGTTTTACAGGATGAGTGGAGAAACAAAACCGATGAAACCGGTTATTAAAATACGACTCCGTGTATTTCCCGCAAAAGCCTTTAGCATGAAAGTATTGCTCTGGAAACCTAGGTGGGGCCTACCGTGAGATTTTTTTTAAGAAATCCACCCTACCCTTCTATTTTTCCATATCATTTAAGGGGTTGAGCCTAAAATTGTACCAAATCCAAGTCTCAAGTTGATCATATCACAGGAAACAGTGGGAATAATGATTTCAACCATTGAAATCTTGCTAGGCCCCACAGCGATGTTTATTTGTCATCCAATCTGTTCATAAGATCATACAGACATGGATGTAGAGGAAAAAAAAACAAATATAAGCTTGATCTAAAACTTCTGTGGCCCTCAAGAATTTTTCAACAGTAGATGTTCAATTCAACTATTTCATGTGGTGTGGTCCATTTGAACATTCTATATGATTAATTTTTGGGCTCAGCCCCTAAAATTATATGGTAAAATGGTTGGACGGAGCAGATCAGATACATAAATCATGGTGGACCTCACAGAGTTTACTCAATACGCTAAGCATAGTGAGTTATTCACCACGCAATCTGCTTCCGGGCAAACAGGGCCCGTTCCGGAAACAGATTGGCTACTCCCCTGCTACCAGCCAATGACAGGTGGTTGGTGCTTTGTGGGCCCCACAATGATGTATATGTTTCATCCATGCCGTTCATATATTTTTCTAGATCATTTTCGGGTACAAGACCAAAAATAAGGTATATTGGACCACATTACAGGAAACAGTGTTGAATGAACGTCGACCATTAAAAACATTTTTAAAGCCAAAAGAGTTTTGGATCAAGATGAAATTTGTTTTTCACTTCATTTATGTCTGTATGACCTAATCAGTAGATTGGATGTCAAATAAACAGCACAGTGGGCCTTAAGAAGATTTTAATGGTGGATATCTAATCACTATTGTTTTCCTGTGGTGCGGTCCACCTGAGATTTGTATCCCTTTCATTTTTGGGATAAAGTCATAAAATGATACGTAAAAATGGATGAATGACATGGATGAAACACATACATCATGGTGGGGCCCATAGAGCACCAACCACCACCACCGAGTTAGTGGCAAGGAAGTAGCCAATCTGTTTCCGCCCGTTCCGCACTGATGCAAAAGAAAGAGGACGCGAATTGCATCCTACCCCTGCCCAGACGGATTACCGTTCAGGTAAGGCTCTGTGGGGCCCAACGTGATGTAAGTGTTTTATCCATGTCATTCATTGCTTTTCTCAGATCATTTTAAGGTATGATCCTAAAAATGAAGCAGGTCCACAGCTCCAGTGGACCACACCAAAGGAAGCTGCAGTGATAATGAACCCACTGTTGAAACCTTTCTACAGGCCACTGTGATGTTTGTCTTACCATCCAACCTATTCAAAAGGTGTAGACGTGGATGAAGTGAAAACAAAAATATCAGATTGATCCAAAACTTCTCCATCTCCCAAGAAGTTTTTAATGGTGGACGTTTAATCCCCAACTTGTGGTCCACTTGATCCCTGGACCTGACTCATTTTTGGATCATATCTTAAAATGATCTGAGAAAAACGATGAACGGCGTGGATAAAACACTTACATCACAGTGGGCCCCACGGAGCCCTGCCTGGATGGATTACCATCCGTGCGGAGTAGGACGCAATCCGCGTACGCCTCCATTACCATGCTTTGAGGAGCTCCAGGACGTACAGGAGAAATCCTCAACTGCCCTTTGGTTTTAATTCAGGTTGTTAGATCTTTAAAATCCATGCGTCTATCCGTTTTACCATCTCATTTTAGGACAGAGTACAAAATTGAAGCATATCGAAGATAGCTCAAGTGGACCACACCACAAGAAACGGTGGGGATAATGCCTCCACAGTTAAAGACTTTCTACGAGTGGGGGCCATCTTGATGGATGTATTATATATCCACGCTATCCATCCATTATTACTGCTGATTTTAGGTGATGAGTTTAAAAATGAAGCAGATCTAAATTCCAAGTGGACCACATTATAGGAAACAGTAGGGATTCAACGCCCACTATTAAAAACTTTTATATACAACAAAAGTTTCGGATCGGGCTAATATTTGATTTTAAGGGTGGATGACTTTAACACCCTAGTTCTCGAAACCCGAGGATAGTCACTCCTCATTGAGAACCCGAGTATTACATTATGAAGTGGACTAACATGTATCTAAATAGCAGCAAATTTCATAACATTAAGTAAGGCAACATTGCATAAACTAAGGATATCATGAGTAATAACGAGGAAATTTAATACAAGTAAATGGAAGCAAATGAAATCCCTCAGTAGGGGAATTGTTTTTACAACTCAAACAACACTTAAAGTCTAAGATACGACAGTAAGTGAAATCTTAAGATATCATTTGAGTTCCAACGGCTCAAATACATCGACATAAAGGTCATCTTTGCCGAACTCCTACTCAGCTGTCCCTGGAATCCCATCATAGGGGTCTCTACTGTCATCATTCCTGCATCTATTTGGTGCAACCGCATGATTGGGTGAGTGAAAACTCAGTGGAAATTTTCCACAAGGATTCATACATATCAATTTATTCCAAAATAGTTTAAACCAACATGTTACATCATAATGAAAATAATATAAATTCAAATGTAGATGTATGGATGTATGGATGTATGATCAAGTCACAGACCTGGGGATGGACATCCGGCTGTCAAAATAAAGAGTTGCCCAAGGTGGACTAGTCACCCGAAAAAATACTTAAGGTACGCTTAAGGAGAACTAGCCGCCCAGAAAAGACCAGGTAGGTGAGTGCGCCCAAGAATATCTTTAGAAAAATACGCGGGGTAGGCCCGAGGAGTATCTAATCTCGGAAAAGCTTCATGTAAAGAAAGAGCACCCAAAGTGGCACAAATGCACATATTCTGTGAATTTAACTGAAGTACTAGAACCTTCAAAAATTCAATCAGAGTGTGACTTAAATTGAATACTCGAAAAAACTCATATGTTATGTGTGGATGTCATGCACCATGATACTCGTATACACACCATAGGATTAACAAGAGCTACTTTCATAAAAGTGGTCCAAGCTCATGGTCTTTTAAGAGTATATCAATCATCCACATTCATTTACATTAACTTGATCCAAAAGGAAAGCCAACAATGTGGCACATCAAGTACGATCAAGAGTGGTAAGTTCAAACTATATTTTCCTTTAGTAAATAACATCCCGGCCACTCACTATCTTCATAGTGTGAAATGTAACATAGAATGAATTGAAATTTCATTACTCTCATGTCACTGTTGAAAATACTTATGCAACCTATCAAATGATGAAAAGGCATAGGATATAAAAGATTAAATTATATCTATCTAATTAGGAATTTAAGTAGTACAATAAAGTACTTCTACATGTTCATCTGTATATATGGAAATGTAGTAGTTCAATCACCATCCACATTATTTCATATGTATTAAGTTTACACTAAATGGAGTTTAGTACATGTAAGGAGCAATAATACAATTTAAAAGATATATGGAAACAAGATTCTTCACTTCATTTATACTAATAGGGAAGTGTATATTACCAATGATTTCAAGTGTACGCATGAACAATATATTACCAAATCTGATAAAATGGAATTAGAGTAACATGATATGAAACATTCATTAGTAATTATCAATATCAATTTAAAGACGAAGGGAGTGAAATTTGTAATTATCCTAATCATTATGCTTAAACCAATTTGGATTATCATGAAGGAAAGAAGCCAAGTGGGACATTCCTCACCTGGAGTGAATGCTCCCCTTAATTTGAACCATCTTGTGAGTTGGGTTTGATTTGAGATTGACTGAAGGAGAGTATCTCTCAAGGATATCAGTTGCAAACGGTACCTATTATAGTAGTAGTTGTTGGGTTCCTGATTCGGTGAGGCTTCTCAAGCTCTCCTGGGGATGGTATCTGTCATTAGTTGAGGGCTGTCTTAGATCCGAGTCAGTTGGGAAACTGGACGAGTTAACTCGCCAGCGAGTTGAGTGTTGTGTCCCTTCAAACAGTTGGAATAACCCGAGTTGTCTGACGAGGTAGAGAGACTAGAGCAACCCGGTCTCGAGATTCGATTGGAGTCAGGGCTCTACCTTGATGTACAGATAAGGACCGAGTCGTATGTCGTTAACTTGACCATGACTCGATCCCGAACTCAGTTTAGTTAGGGATCCGTTACCTGAGATGCGAGTCGGGTGAGGCATTTTCGTCGGATTTTCCTAATTTTTTACTGATATGAGTTGTTGAAGATGGCCGGTTATGCTAGGGCGGTCGAGATTTGCGACGTTTCTGATGAAATTTCCTGGGAGTTGAGTTGATGCGGGATTGTCAAGTCACCTAATCTCAGACGTTTGAACCAATCGTTGAGGTCGAGGCAGCCCTCTAGCACTCACCCTCCTACTTCCTCTCAGCGAAGGAAATGAGTCAGGATCTGTCACTGACTCGGCGACCGAAGTGGCTGAGTCGAGTTGCTACAGAGGCCTGCAACTCGCCCAAGCTGCTTTCTCTCTCGGACTCTCTTTCTCTCTCTCTTCCTTTTCTCACTTTCCTCTTTCTATTCTTTTCTTTTCCTCGAACAACACCCTAACATCCAGTTATTTATAGCCTTACTACTTCCAGACGTTTCCACAGCTAATCACTGGGATTAGCATAGAGATATTGCGAATTAACCGAGAATGGCTTGCCATCCGGGTCTCCCCATGCATTAGATCTTGTGTGTGGGCCTATATGAATGTTCCTGATGGACTATAAATGGGTGGGCCACACAATGAACGGTTTGGATGTGTGAAAGGTTCAGACTTATACGATGTGGGTCAACCGGCCAAATTGGAGAAGATGATTGGCTGATAATGGTGATTTCACATTGGACAGGTGATTCAACGATCTGGTACGTTCAGATGGTCCAGATGGTGTCTATCAGGCTTGTGGGGTCCAATACACGGTGTAGTAGAGCCACCGATTAAGATCCTAACTCAGGAGAGGCAGTGACTCGTGCCGGGCGGCATCTCGCCAAAATATCGCTTTGCGACGATATTTTCGCACCGTCCTAGGTTCAAAGCTTGGGATCCATCCGAGAGAAGCTTCTAGAGGGTGAAGATCGGCTGCGATTCATATTTCCTTAATAAGGAAAGATTCTTTCTACTTTCCGACGGGTAGGGGCGCATTTTTGGAAACGGTAGGGGTGACGATGACTCCCTCGGGTACGTGGCTTCCGATCGACGGTTTCCAATGGTCGGATTCGCCAGCCGGATGGCGTATGCGGCTATACTCTCCTCGTCAGCATCTTGCTTTCGTAATGCCGACCGGTCGTTTTTCGAGCTTGCGTAGATGACTTTCAATCGTAAATCTAAGCATGATTAGGGTCGGTGGGACCCTACCTATCGAATGGACAGTCCAGATCTAGATTCCTTATTCGAAAAAATGTCCGTTTGAATCATCAAACGGACGGCTCTGTTTGAAACAACATCGGGCGAGAATTTGGCTGAAATACGAGGATTTTCAATTTTTTCATCGGGTCAAAGCTCCTTTGACCCGATGTGGTGGTCTCGTGCGCGTCATGTGCACACCATCCGTGCACATGCACTGCTTAGATGAGGGGTCCACGTGATGGTCTGAGTCGATCCAGGCCGTCCATTTGACTTGGAAGGCCCATCATTTTGGGCGTTTATCGTCGGTAAATGTGGATTTTTTGGGTCCCAATCACTCATAGGTGTAATCTGAGTTGTATATTCCTTACAAGGTTTGTTAACTGCTCTGGACTGAAGATCAGTCCATCCTTATTCTTATAAGAGTCATACTTGGAGATTTATCCTTGGTAAGTGTCACTTATTTCATTTGAACTGTTATTTCCCTACTTCAGTGTGTAAGTTAGCGATCCCAAGGCGTGTTTAAAGGGAGATATAATCTTTCTTAGCATGGGACCTTGTTACTGGGTTTAGGTTAGATCGTAATTGTTGGAAAGTGCGGTGATTGGTCCTATCTCAAGTTAAAATTTACAGGTAAAATTTGAGGGTCGTTACACATGTCTAAAGTTATTTAGATCTCTATAACAACACCCAAGTATAGAAAATACGGGGTGTTACAATGACAAATAAACATCACTGTGGGGCCTAACAATGTTTCAATGGTTGAAATCATTATTCCCACTGTTTCCTGTGATATGATCAACTTGAGATTTGGATCTGGTTCAATTTTAGGCTCAACCCCTTAAATGATCTAGAAAAACGGATGGACGGGGTGGATTTCTCAAAAAAACCCATGGTAGGCCCCACCTAGGTTTCTAGGGCAAGACCGTCATGTGGGAGGCTTTCATAGGAAATATACGTGAGAGAGAGAGAGGTGGAGTCGGTATTTAAATAATCGGTTCTGTTTTTCCACTCTCCCTATAAAATCTTACCGTTCTTTTAAAACTTTCACCATCCAACCACTAGCATATTCCCAACACTCGACCTCATGGGAAGGTAACATGCGGTCGAGCACATAGTACAAATGGACCATTCCATGATGGGTCACGGGGCTAAAAATTAGGTCAATCCATGACATAAGTGGGACACCATAGACAATAGTTGAAAGTGGTTACCCACCCGTTAAACCTACATGATTGTTTATTGGGCCCACTGAGATGTGGTTCAGACATCCAGCCCATCCATTGTGTGTGTCCCACTTGGATGAGGGTTCATACCAAGTTTCAACTGTATCTTTCGAGGTTGACCTCATAGAACCATTTCCCAACACACACAGAGAAAAGATCAGTTGCCACTAGTGCGCAACTAGCATCATGCGCTCCTTCAACATTAGTCGCTCGATCCGGTGAACAGTTCACATCAAATCATGATTGGTTATGGGTATTCACATTTGTGCCTCGAAACAACTGAGAGAGTCTTGAGAAACTCTCCTACGTTCGAATCACTAATCTTCCCGGTATCTCTCTCTCATTCAACTCCCTCTCTCAAACTCTATCTCCACTGCACTCAACTCTCTCTCTCTCTCTCTCTCTCTCTCTAGCAAACTCAACATCATCGTCCCTCTCATCTAGCCCTCTTATGCTCTCTCTACTCACTCTCCCTCTATCACAACAACTGTCAAAGCTCCGCTCAGAAACGTTTGCCCATTGGCATCGATGAAGCGAGTGTTAGGGACCGCGGAAGCACACAAAGATGAATCTAGGAGAGTAATCCAATTGCACCAAGCAAATACAAAGATAACACAGCAATTTAACGTGGAAAAACCCTTGCGGAAAAAAACCACAGCATAAACTGACAGATGATCACTATGAAAGCAGAAATTACAAAGAGAAAGAGCTTACCTGATTCGAACAATGTAACACCCTGAATTTTAGGGGTCGAGTAAATACTCAACTCCCGATATCTTGGGTGCCACTTGTGCTTTGCAGAAGTGGGGTTCTATAGTTCGTTTCACTTGGCATTTGAGCAGTTCATTGAATTTAAAATAGACTATGTGATATACCCTAAAATAAATGCAATTTAAAGCAAGTAAATCAACTAATAAGTAAAATATGTCTATCTAAAGTACGGGACTACAATTGGGCACAATGTACAGTTCTAAAAATACAAAATGTGTTGCCCTTAACATCACATCAGTGCCCCGAAGGTGCCTTACATCGTCCTGCCCAACAATTAAAAATACGAGAGCTCCTCCTCTGAGTCCACGGATGCCTCCTCTAGTGCATCGGACTCCATGGTACCTACATCTATGATAGGGACTGGTTGGTATTTTAAAACACCATTCCAGAGAGGGAGTGAGTGAACAACTTAGTGGTTCCATTAACATCAAGTTGTACACGTTATCAAATCCATAGGCACAGTTAATGATAAAGCAAATTAAACGTCCAGTTCCTATATACTCTTATTAATGCATTTACATGTTGTTATGAGATGATGCATGTCCTCACAATCTAACACTCCCTCATCACATGACCACAACGTCAAGTTGCCACAACCTATGCTAGTACAATGTGGTAGTGATCATGTTAGCCGAGTATTTAATTATGTCCGTTCATCTAAAAAAAATTAGGGAAGCTGAAACACCCCCCATTTAGTTAATGGCCCTAACCAGATTGTTATGCCCAGGGTGGTCTTAGCATCCCCGTACCTATGATCCTTGATTCATCAGGGTTCGTCACTCCTAGCTGAACTCATACATAGGCAAAATTGTGAACAGAATTGCTTGTCGTCACTGCGGGGAGGCTTGTCACCCAAATGTAGGCCGACAGCGTGGACACATTGTCTCATACCACCATGTCTGGCTCTCGAGACTTAAGGATAGTATCGCTAATGATTGTAAGTGGGCCTCTCTAGGGTGTGGGGTGCCCCAAATTCAAGCGGGCGTGATCATAAATGGTGGACACTATTCGCAACCCCAAGTGTAGGGTCGCGATGTATGAATAATCTCAGTGAGACCGAGGTCGAATACACAAGGACTAATCTCGTACGTTTTTGAAAATAACTAGAACTAGAACTAGAAGAAGATGTAAACTTAAATCTGAAATATTTGAAAGTGTGATTTTGAATAAGGTAATTAAAACTTATAAATTTAAAGGTGGTAACTAGGGTGTGAAGGATCCACTTGTAGGTTCTTAAGATGCTATCTTGCTTGATTCAAAGACAACTTCTCACACCCCAAACTCGAAAATCCAGCCCACAAAATTCTCAATCACCGGAACCGGCGCCAACAACCTCCGTACTACCCCATTCTCGGCTCCCAGTGTCCATACACTGGATTCCGATCCTGGGACTCTACAAGGAGGATTTAGATCATAAACTTTTTTAGTAAGAAGAGAAGCATAAGCATAAGCCTAACACTAACAACATCACCACATATCCACTACATCAAAACTTTTGAGTACAACGCATAAAGGGAAATACAAAGTAGATGTCAAAAAAGAAACTCTAGAAGCTCTACCGCACACTCCTGCCTTAGCTCGACTACGTCCTGCCGTCACCTGCACGCATCTCTCGTCCATAAGCTTATAGAAAGCCTAGAGGGTGGTGTACGTGTGTGCGCAATATAGGTGTCAAGTATACAATACAAGTCCACAAATCATACATTATCGGGAATACTAGCAAGTTCATGAGTCATACGATATCAGAGTAAGCAGAAATGCTGACAAGTCCATGAGTCATATAATATCAGAGTATACAATACAGATCGGCTATACAATGTGAGGTCATGATAATCCAAATGCCATGTGCTAGGGATGTAATACAATATGCGATGCAAAAGAAATGACTAAGCTAGAGCGTGAAGTCGGGATGATAGTACGTTGTATCGCAGGCTGTGAGGTCCATCACAAGGGACTTCTATCAAAACCAGTCCCATACCTAAATTTGGATAGCTAGACTCAATGGGTAAACTCCTAATCTCAGGTTGGTCACGCACCCCAACTGAAATCCTGACCACTACGAAGGAACACACAATGATTTGATTGCGCACCACCAGCCCAAGTAGATAGTGAATGAATGAATTAATCAAATGCTGAGTACACAATTCCTGCTCAGTAAGTCCACATATCAATACCCTGCATCTCTGGGATCATCACCGGGGTCTACTACACTCCACACTGGTTGCCACCTCCCTACCCGCGCAACCGAGTGAGTGAAAGAGACCTCACTACCCTCCTACCAATATCGGCCCAGCTCGTCAGTAACGGACTCACTCATGAGCTGGTCAAAATCACCCTAGCTTATAACCCCCTCACTCGGGGGGATAAAGCCACACCCCTTTCCAACCGACTACGATATAGTGGGAGACACGACTTTCTAGTATTTGACATTCCTGCGCTCATATATATCCACTCAGTCTAGACGTTGGAGAGTCCTCAGGTACCATGAGGATTTAGGAATTTTCACCTAGAGACATCAATCATGCCCCATATAAAAAAAATATTTCTGGTGTCCCATCTGTCCATCCACGATATGTCTATGAAGGCCACGGCCCTAATGTTGCTAGGGCGTATGATGGTCATATCACAAAATGTGAGATGCATAAGTCATATCATCTAGTCATGTATCAAACCTGCGCGTACCACACACTCATGTGGGGCAACTCCATCTCTCAGGGAATCCCGTAAACAATCAACCCAATGGTACATGCTATGCTCAATCACTCCTCATAACAAGTATGTGAATGATGCGTATGGACATTTATCATGAAGTATACTAAACATGATTATAATCACATACATCATGGTGGGCCTGTATAAGGTGGCCCATGGCCCGTATAATGGATGGGTGGTGTGCACATAATCACACACACATGGTGAACCTCACACATCATACCAGGCCTCACCCATAGAATGGGCCTCACGCATATAATGGGTCTCACACAAGGGCCTCATACATCACAATCGGCCTCACATAAGGGCCTTATACAATTACAATGGGCCTCATCACATGGGTCTCATAAACATCAAAATGGGCCTCACACAAGGGTCTCATACATTACAAGGGACCTAATCACATGGTCCTCATACAATCACAATGGGCCTCATATAATCACAATGGACCTCATACACAATGGGCCTTATACAATTACGACGGGCCTCATATAATCACAACGAACCTCATATAATCGCAATGGGCTCCATATAATCACAATGAACCTCATATAATCGCAATGGTCCTCATATAGTCACAATGGGCCTCATACAATCACAATAGCCTTATACAATCATAACGTTACACTAACTCATACTCAGTGCGTATACTAACTTAGTCGTAGCCAATAATCGGCTTATATATATGGCCGGGTCCATAGAAGTACAACAGGTCTAATCCATAACATGAGGATCGGTTCTCAACAGTGGATATACCAAATCTGATACCACCGATCCTTCCATCTGCAGTGATGATGTACTCTCCTCATATTAAGGATGGGCCTAGATAACCTACTCATATCAAGAATGGGCCTAAGATCAAGGGGTGCGCTTCCTTGCCCGTCTCATCACGTAGCAATCTTGGGCTTCTTAAGGGCCCAGTAAGCACAAGGTGGGCTCTACAGGGCATGGTGGAAGCATAATTCATAATGGGGACCCAACATTTTGGGTTAACCCACTAAAGCTAGTTGGGAATGGGCCTAACAATGGGCCTTAGGGAGGATTACAATATGAACATTTAACCACCATAGCTCTTACAATGTGGACATTTAACCATCATTGCTCTCAAGGCATGACTCATTAGAACCTATCCTATAATGGGGTACATGGTCTCGAAAAAAAAAATGAATGAAAATCATAAACATCATCACATACCTCATGGTGGAATCACACATCACAAATGGGCCTCATCATAAGGACCTCATACATATCACAATGGGCCTCACACAAGGGCCTCATGTACATCACAATGGGCCTCATACAAGGGCCTCACATGCATCATATTGGGCCTCATACAAGGGCCTCTTATGCATCACATTGGGCCTTATTACATTAGACCTCACATGTGGGCCTCTCATACATCACATTAGGTCCTAACCACATGGACCTCATACAACCACAATGGGCTTCATAAAGGCATACAAAATCACACCATATACATCATCATATCATCACATTCACATGTAAGAGAAGTAACAATGCATACCATGGACAAAAGATTTCATCCCTTAGTTGTGTTGTGACCAGTGATCAAATGGTCCGGATGAGCTGTCCGTACGGCTGTTCATCATCTGTACCATCTCTAATTCCACTTACACATGGCATATTCAAGGTACCTTGTGATTTATCCATCACACGTGTCCATCCTCCATGCCATCCATTTTATGGTCCACATTACATCATTTGCCAAGGCCGTGAAGGTGCATGCAATACAGTCACACACGTAGAGCTAAGCTCCTGTGCAGGCACATGTTCAAATAATATTACCCAAGGAGTGCTTACTCAACCTTAAGCCTTGTACGTGCCTTCCTACCATGGTTTAGCTCATGCGCGGATCAAGTGTGCATCCTATATATGTCACATATGCATTCAATATAACCCATCACTCATGCATGTATTACTTGCATCCATGCATGCATAATACATAATGTAGTGTCATGCACCTTATCACACACTCATCATACATGTACGCATGCATACAACTATTACAAGTACTAAATAGTCATGCATCTCACGTGTGTATACACACATGCCATGCATTCAAGTTATTCAACGTGCCATGCATGCATGCAATCTGTCACCCACAAATAGTATGAGCCCACTTCACTACTAGATGGTGCTCTATGAACCCACGATGTTTCATGTATCTCGTCCAAGCCACTCATCTGTTTAGCTGGGCATAAGCCTAAAAACAAGTCTATGCAACTCTTTCTGTCTCCTAGTGCCCTTTTCAAGAGTGGATGTTCGAAACACCATTTTTTCAATGGTGTGGCTCGCCTGCTTTTTGGGTGTATCTGACATTGGGGCCCACGCTAAAAAATGAGGTGGCCCTCCTGATAGGCAAAGCGGATGTCACTATACACATCGAGTGTGGGGTCCACATGAGGGGCCCACTCAACGCCCCCTTCTCTTTTGGCTCCAGACGTGCAGCATGTACGGTGAATTGCAACCAGCGTGCATTTGCACCCTGATTGTTTATTTGTTGTTTTTATTTATTTATTTATGTATGTATTATATACAGTAATTAAAACAGCAAGATCAGGATACCTTGTCCTGTCAACAGTTGGATGGAAAATGGACATCACGGTGGCACTTGGATGGTTTCAACAGTTAGGATTCACTGATTTAAGATTCTTGATTGGGCCATGTCAATGGAATAATGCCCAGGGGCTTGAATGGCTAACAAGTATGCACAAAATGGTGGACCCCACAACAATGGATCCACATATGTTTTTGCATCCAAACAGAGTTCCAAGTTTCCAGTTAATGCAGAGCTTAGTTGGGCTCACTATTTTTATTGATTCACGATCAAGTGAGGCCCTGCTCTTGGCGAGGGGCATGGACTCCCTGAAAGCTCTATATGTGGGTTTCAAAATCCCTAAGGTAGGACCTACTGAGAGTGCAAGTAGAATTAATGGTGCTAGGCTCAATATGAGTACTTGCAAATTCTGCATACAGTTTTCTGCATAACCATTGCTGGCCGCATGTTGGATATTATGTGCCACTCACTTGGGACCCACTTTGGGTGATGTAGGATGTCATTTCCACTCTTCTACACAGGAGCTACAAGACTGCAGTGGTGAATCCCTTAGAAAACATTTGTGGAGCCCGCCATGATGGCTTAAAGATGGGGTTTAGCCTGGGATGCAGAGATTTTCAAACTAGTACTCGGTGAATTTCAGGACTACCATCAATGGTCCATGTGAGTCCCTTTTCCAAATAAAGTAAGGCCCACTTTATACCACGTCTCAAGACATTTTTAATCACATAAATGAGACAACAAGATGCCCTGAAAGAGTCTTAAGATAAGGCTCAAAACTATCCAAGAATTGGATTAGAAGGGACATAGTTGAGAGACCAATCTTTAGGACATGGCTTGACACCATGGTTGGCCCACCTTTGATCAGCAAGGTGGGTCCCACACGTGGAATCTGAGCCCTTAGATTGGGCTCCTAGAACATTACAAAATAAACAAAAGAAAAGAAGAGGAAGAAGGAAGGGGCAGGGTACACCCACTTGCCCTATGCTAGAAAATAGGAAGATCTGCCTAAGAATGCACCCACCTTTGGATCTTCAACTTCTTCTTCCACCTAAGCCTCCCAATGCTCCTAAAGTGCTCCTTCGATGGTGGAAATGATGATCTAAGGGTTGGATTGAGTGGGATCTTGCAAGGAAGGGGGCTAGTTTGATGGGGTTTTTGGTCTCCAAGCTTGGACAGTTGGGAGCTTGCTAGTTATGGAAAATGAAGAAAAAGAGAGAGAGAGAGAGAGAGAGAGAGAGAGTGAAATGATGGTTTTGTAAGGCCATCATTAGCTTTGACTCATGGGGAAGAGAAAAGGAATGATTGTTTATAAGTAATCATTACCTAGCATAGGATGATGACATCACCCCATGATGGCCTAGGAAATTATGTCATATGGGATAGGTGGGTCCCGTAATGTGTGGTCCATGACCATTATAATGTGCGGGCCACAACTCATGATCTAGGGGTCGTATTGATGCACGAGACGCGCCATTGGAATTGCAACAATGACACGGTCGCATTGGTAAAGGTCTCAGGTCGACAGGATGCGACTCAAAGTCACTTACAAATGATGTCTATAGGTTGCAGGTTGCCGGAATTCGGCCGAGAGGACCGCGGGGTCCTAAGAAATGGGGTGGTCAGTAAGACACAGGCCTGACACAACAGGAATCGGAGTTCTATCTTATCTAGTTGGTAAGAAGAGATTTGTTAGATCTCTGAACTTCTCATGGATCTAATCATCAATGGATGAAAGTTATGAAGATTTGGAATTGATTCTGTCACTCAACCATGCCCAGGAGACAAGGCAAACAACAAGATTTACCAATCCCACAACTAATCATAAAAGAATTGTGAAGGTTAGGAAGGATTTCATCATCCTACCAAGCCCAAGGGACGATGGTGAATAACGGGACTTACTAATTTCACAATCTCAAATTAGAAAAAAGAAAATATCTCAAGCTATCGCAGATCTATTGTAATTTGTCACAACAAACTATTAAAAACTAAAAATATTCATTATAATCAAACTAGAGTCCGAGAGAGTTCAACAAAACATGAATCAAACAAAGCAAACATTCCAATCATGCTACAAGCTTCACCTCTTAGCCCTAGCTAAGAGGTTTAGCCAACCATAGACATGATTGAACTAAAGTCCCTCAAACAAAACAAAAAGATAACTAAGGAAGAAGAAGAGAAATTCCCGGATGGTGGCTCCACCCTTTTTCTCCACTCCTCAAACCCTAGAAGATGCCTAGGGATGCCCTGAGGACTCCTATTTATAGTTGTCCATCACCTCCTTTCGCACCGACTTGGAAAAATCTGGAAACCGCCTCAATTTTACACAATCTGCGCAAAATCCGCGTAACGTTAGACTGGTCAAGGACAACCTTTGACTGGTCTAGGGTCATCTTTGATTGGTCGAGGGTCTCCTTCGACTGGTCGAGGATGACAAAAAATTAGAGGATTTTGTCTCTGGAGTTTGAGTCGAGAAATCTTTGACTAGTCGAAAGGGGCAGGTTTTTAGGGCTCCTTTTCTTCACTTCAAGTCTTTAATACTCTTCATTCCTTACTTGGTTTTCTTAGATCTTTAGCATGTGAATTCTTCATTCTTAGTCTCATAAGATTCATCCTTGGCTTTGGTGATTCTTGACATTAAATCCATGCTTTTAACATCCTTTTCAATCCAAGCTCTTAAATTCACCTTACAACATAAACATGATTAAAATAAAACATTAAGCATTATCATGTTCATAAAACCAAGTAATAAATGGGGGATAATATGCAATATTTGACCCTTAACAAACACACATGGTTAGTCAACTAGTGGACTAGTTCGGCTGACTCAGGCGAACTTCGGTGCAACCGGCACTGAGTGTGAGCATCCTATGTAGTCTGACTACTGTCAGTTATTCTTATTCGGCCTAGATTAATTGGACTGCCCCGGGATAGCCGACCCAAATAGGGCTACCCTCGTGAGTTTTACAGTTCGTCAGCCAACCCGATTAACCAATCGGCCACAATGAAACAATATGCCTCATAAATTACTTATTTAAAAAACATGAAGGAGTCCATAACAGTATATCAGGATGGTTCTACTTAATTTGGGCATTCTATCAAATATGCGGGTGCACTACTCAAATCATCGCAAATTGCAAGTGTTAAAATAAGTAAAGTGCATATGCCAGAGAATATGTAGAGCATGGGCATAAATTTTAGTAAATTCAACCTATTCTAGCATTCAATCAGATGTTCAAGCTACATTATGTATAATTTACAGTTCATGGAGAGCAATCAATCAAAAGAGTACAAACTGGTTAGCATGCAATCACATTTTCACCACACAAATTATTAATTGCAACATGGGTTTGATAATTCACAACCTAAGGGTAATGGTCCACACCTTGAGGCGGTTCGTCAGTTTTTAGGCCCGCTCCTAGAGTTAGGGTCCCGTAGACTAGCGTGTCGATGGCATGCGCCAGTGATGTTAGCATGCAGGGGCACATGTAATCAACCTCTAGGGCTCAATTCACAAGAAAATGTTCGATAGTTACCTCTTCTTATCGCTGGGTAGTTCCCTATGGCACGGCGTGGTCGTGAGGTAGATTGCGGCTAATGGCGGCAGGGAATCCTCCTAAGCCGGCACTCCCTTATACCTCTTCCTACTCCTCACCTCACTCCCTCTCCCTTTTGTAATTAAAATTTCATATAGGAGTGAGGGAGGTGAGAAATAGGCCTTTTTATAGTGCAAGGGGTTTGTCCAAATAGCCCAAGGACCCCCTTTTTTCTTAGACTTGCCTTGGGGAGGCTGTTTTTGGCCTTTAAGGCCTTTTTGGGGGGCTCATTGTCCTATCCATACCAAGCAGTAAGTATCCCACTATGGGATCATGGTTTGTCACAATCGGGTGAAAATCGGATGCTTTGATCAACCATGGGGGCCCCACATGCAATGGACGATCGTCAGTGATCGATTGGGTACGCGGCTATCCAGATACGAGTGGAGAAATATCCTTGACTCATACATCAAGTTTAGTCGCAATCTAATGGTTAGAAGGTCGCAACTTTGTGAAACGGTGGTGGATCTATTTCACTTAAGTTTTTATATTCCAACTTAGAGAATTCGAGCGTTGTAAGCACTCCGCTTCTGGGCCAAGTTGAGTAGTTTTAGGCACTTTCTTGGTTCACCACCCGCGTTGGGCCTCAAGCCCAGTGACGCGGATGATTTCCTATCGTTTCGGGGTTAGTGGAACTATGACAAGCGACCTAGACCTAGTTTAGTCTATCTAAGTGAATTTTGGGAGAGTCAACCCCTGAGGTTCATTTCGAGTCCCGGTCATACTTAGGATTAGCTATGTTTACAATGTCATCCCTCCACGATTTGTGAAAGGGGCCATCTAACCCTATTTACTAGTAGTTTCTGGGGCTTCGCACGTGTGCCTTATGTATTATGCCTGATACGGTCCTAGGGCGGCTCCGTTGGTGGACACCCTAGGATCCAATGTCGTTTTGGCTCAGGTGTTACAAATAACCTCGAATCTCACACTTGTTACACCGTTTGAAACCCTTGAATGAATTAGAAACCCTAGTTATCCCTCCCAATCCCGCTTACACCCATATATATAGCCTATAAAAGGATCCTAAAAATCCCACAAAATCGTAACTCAGCATAAAATTGCACAAAAACTGTCGATGGCATTGAATAATTTTCGATGTCATTGAAACTAATCCTTCGGTGGCATTGAAGCCACATCGATGGCATCAAAACAACACCTCAACTGTCCAGAGGACATAATTTTCCAGAAATTCTCGATTGCATCGAGCCATGTTCGATGGCATGGAAGGTGTCATCGAACACCCTCCGATGACATCAAAAGAATGCCCTGATAGTCCAGTGATCAATTGGAGAAAAATTTTAAAAAAAATCTCGATGGGATCGAGCTCTGTTCGATGCCATCGAAGGTGACATTGAACAGTTTATCGATGGCATCAACAAGCCTTATATCTGACTAGATTTAAGACATCAAATATAACAATCTCCATCATGTCTTCAATCATCAAAGGAGTAACTTCTTGTCCTCTTCTCTTATATCTACCTTGCATCATAGCTCCATCAAGCTTCTCGTGCACACTCTGTCATTCTTTTACGCCATCGCCAATCCCAGAGAAGTTGCACAGAATTTAAAGTTCTTTGTAGGAATGTAACGCCCCGAGTTTTCAGAACCCGAGTATATGACTCGTTCTCTAAAAACCTGAGTGTTAACCTTTAAAGATAGTCAAATTTAGGTGTATATATATATATATATTTCAGAGTTAGCAATTTAGCGAAAGATGGACAAATCAAATATAAAGAAAAATTTACATTACATTCAGGAAATACCAGCGGTTGCCCATAATGACTTATACAAACCAATGTCTCAATGTTAACAATTACAAGAAATACATAATTCACCACATGAAAAATATTAAAATGCATATAAACTTAAGCCATAAGATCACGCAGCTTCTCTTGGCAGATACAACCATGCATCCTTGACAATTGTATCTTGCTCCTCATCAGTCTGAACATGAATATCATTTAAGCCACCTGTACTACCTATACGGTTATATATTCAATGAGTGGCCAACTCAGTGTGAATTCCTCTCAAGATTACACACCGCCGCATTAGGTAAGCATAATTAAAAACAAAAAGGCATTCAAAATAATATATGATGCAATCTTTTAAATGCATGGATGCATGAGTGCACATCAACTGAGGATGCTCATTCAGTTAGCTTTTGGGCAAAACCCATGCATGTGGCCAGTCACCAGTGAAAGTACATCGTACATACATAGTGCTAAGCTCACTGAAAGTGGGCCGATAGTTAGTGGTATGGGAGCTAGCGAAACAATACCCCAACTAAATCCTATAGGCACGTGTTACAGCATACAGAATTAGCCACCCATCATTGCCCATATGCTATGAATGTATGATTAGCTAGCCCATCCGTTATTTTTTCATTTTCAACCAATCAGTTTAATAAAGCTAAAAGGTCACTACAGGGGGTTCATCATCCAGCGTAGGTTGACAGCTCAGGCATAGTGTCTCATTCCCACCATCCTTGGCTCATGAGACCTCCACCTTAGGATGTTTAATGGAAACCCATTGACTAGTGGCCAATCATAGTTCAACATATGGAACTTACAATCGCATGGTTATGTAGAAATAAATCATCAAAGCCCCATAGGGTAAATACTAAGTCGATGCCACATAGGGCAAATAATAAATCGAAATCATATAAGGAAAATATCGAATCAAAGCCGCATAGGGCAAATATCAAATCGATGTGATAAAAAGACCATCCTCAAAAGCCACCAGACACAATAACCCATGGATGGTAGGCCCACTTCAATATTCACATCATTCAAAGTAACCATTAGATCGAGGGCCCATCATAAACACAATTAATCAAGTTACTTCCCAAGTATGGGTGTACATTTATAAGTTAGGTTTCTCACTGATTGATGTATCAGTTTAAGTTCCGTAAGAAATCCACAAGTAATCTACAAGCATGAGAAAATATACAGGATAAATATTGAGCATGTAATCTAGCATCCAATTCCAACAACTAGCACATGCAATTATAAGATAAAGATATCAATTATTAACCAAAATAAAAACAAAAACTATCACTTAAGTTAATGAGAAAATAGAAAGCTCATGGGGAAGAAATCATCACCTGATGTGTCGTGCACATGCCCTTAGAATTGGATCCTACCATGAATTACGAAATTGTACCATTAGACCTAAACTTAACTCACTATTTATGTTTAAAGTGTTGACATATAGTTTAGGTCACTTAGGTCTAGGATTTCATCCCAGAGTTTAGGTTTAGGCTAGATTTTTAAGGTTGAACCCTAGTTGGTGTGTAATTAATTATAATGTTAATTTAATAGTTATAAAATATTTATTAACATTAAGGTTACAATTAATATTAGCTAATGTAGCAATAATAATTATTGTGATGATATCAACTAGTACAATATACTATCAATGATAATATTTAAGAATGATAAATGAAATGCTAATATTTAATAACTGCAATTTTATTTATTTATAATAACTAATATCAGCATGGATAATCTTCTAATAGTTAATCATGCTTAATAATTGCAATTATCATAGTAATACTAATGATAATAATGGCTCGAAGCAATCTGTTTTGGGGAGAAAAGTTAACTTACATTACTTGACTCGGCAGCTCGCCTTGATGGGATTAAATGTGGTTTGGAGGTGAGCCTCACCTCTTGAACTAACTCAACAATACCTCCCCTCAACACTCCTCTCTTTTCCTTTCTCTTTTCTTCCTCTCCTCTCTTTTTTTTTTACTCAAACCTACATGCCAGCAAGGTTACTGGACTAAACCAAACCTGTCTGACTCACACAACATGACCCAACGAGTTCCAACCGAGTCGAGTTGACTCAAGATGGGTATCTCTCTCACTCTCACTCTTCCTCTTCTGTTCATGGCCTTTCACAAGGTCTGGAATGGACTAGACCCGTGCCCAAGTCAGTCTGACCATGGCCCTAACTCGGCCAGGTCGTCCTAGCGACTCGAGCAATCACACCAGCGAGTCATGGACCATTGACTCAGGTCACGATTTGAGTTCCTAAACTCAAACTCACTCCCTCACCTTCTAGTTCTTCTCCTCCTCATCTTCTTTCCTTTTATCAAATACGTCTAGCAATCTGGACCATCTGGTATTCAGCAAGGTCAAGACTTGTTTGCAACCCAACCTGGTGAACGGACCAACAACCTAATGCCGGCCAGCAGAGTTTGGACTCGGACGAGGTCTAGTTAAATCCGACCGAGTCGCACCGTGAGTTGCTGAACTTGGTGGAGCTGGATGGATGCACAAACACCTTTGCACTCTCCTTTTCTCCCTCTGTTTCTCTCCTTCTTGCGTTCTTTTTCTTCCTATAGAACCTATGGGCTTGTCCGAACTCAACCTGAATCGAGCGAGACTGGCCGACTCAGTGCAGTGCGGCACTGAGCTCAGCGCTAGCACTCGTACTCTCTCTCTCTCTCTCTTGTTTATTGCGATCTCAGTTGAAATCTCGAGGCGAACGTGGTCCATTTATAGCTCTAGGGTTGGTGTTTAGACGTCAGTAATCTCATATAACTTGCTTGGTTACACGACCGTACCCTTTGTTTTCAGTTTGCATGGGGATGATCCTTCACGTGGGATGGATTCCTAACGTTATGGCCCACCAGACAAGTGTCTGAGATTGGAGAATGGGGCCCACATCATCGTGGTGGGTTCTTTCATTGAACGGGGAAGATGGAGTTGCCTCTCATGACGAATTTCTATCAACGGACTGAAACTTTAATCCGAATCCTCTGGATGGACCAGATGGGTCCCTTGATCACTATGGGGCCAACTAACTTCATCGTGTTTCACCCGAGTGCAACGACTCACGGGAAATTCTGACGCGGCATTCTTCTTGCGTAGAGGGAAGATTTTCTTGGGAGAAAGGCCAGGGTCATTGCTGCCTTAGCGTGTATGGCTGAGATCATCTACGGATCTCAGGTGAAGGGCTTAGATCACGCTAGCATGATTTCCCAAAATGGAAAGGCTTCGCAAGCCGTCTCGCTTAGCAGACGGTTGCCTGCCCTTTTTTGGCGCTAAAGGGATCGCTGAGATACGCCTAGATGGAGTGTCACGCCCCAAACTCGGAAACCGGGCTCACAAAATTCCCGATCGCCGAATCCGGAGTGTCACAGCCTCCGTAGAACCCCCATTCTCGGCTCCCAGCGCCCATTCGCCAGGTTCCGATCCTGGGATGCTACAAGGAGGATTTTCAACATCAGTTTGATTCGTAACAAGCATAACCAAAGGCATAACCCACAAACAACAACCAAAAACTCCATCACATTTTCACTATAATAAAAAACTTTACAAGTACAATGAGCATAAGGGAAATACAATGATGATAGACCAAAAGCTCCAAAAAGATCAGCCACGCGCCCAAGCCTCAGCGCTGCTGCGATCCAACGTCACCTGCACGCAACGGTCGTGCATAAGCTTATAGAAAGCTTAGAGGGTGGTGAAAGTGTATGCTCAAGGTGGTAATGTAGTTATGCAGTATCAGAGTAATGCGGAACATGCTGATGAATGCTAAGAATCCCATTAGCCGTACCAAGGCCATGCGGTGCAAAGAATGATGTCGGCCATACCAAGGCCATGCAATGCGAAATGCAAGTCAAGCATACAAATCCTCATCTAAGTCCACATGTCAATACGGCTCAAATCTGGAATATCACCGGGGTCTAGTACACTCCAAGCCAGATTGCCGCCCCATCGCGCGCAATAAGGTGAGTGGAAAAGACCTCACTATCCGCCGCCAATATCGGGCTCGGCTCGTCAATAGCGGACCCATTCCTCGAGCCGGTCGAACCAACCTAGCATTGCCCCTACTCTCGGGCGGGTAAGGCCGCACCCCCTTCCAACCGACCACGACACAGTGGAAAGCGCAACCGTCTGGTAATCGGCACTCAGCGCTCATGCATCCACTTGGTCTAGACGTTGGAGCAACCTCCTGGTACCATAAGGGTTTAGGGACTTTCACCCAGGGATATCTATCGCACCCCATGTAGAACAGTATTTCCGGTATCCAATCCTGTCAACGACGATACGTCTGTGGAGGCTACGGCCCTGATGTCGCTAGGGCGTACAGCAACCATATCACACAATGCGAATGCATGAATCACACTATCCAGTCATGCAGCAATCCTGCGCGTATCGTGTGCTCATGTAGGGCAACACCCCCTGTACGGGAGCCCCTAAACCATCTGCCCGAAGGCCTATGCTATGATCAGTCATTGCTCATATCAAGCATACGTATGATGCATATGATTATGAATCATGGAATTAAACATGTTATATGGGATGGATGTAATCATAACAAAGATGGGCCTAGACGGCCTACACATTAGACGTACGAGCCTAACAATGGGCCCTTGGGAAAGTCATAATGCGGACATTTAACCACACTATACTTGCAATGTGGACGTCAAACCAACATTGCTCCCAAGGCATGACTGCCACAATTATCATTATATAAATCATATTGGGATTACACATTGCAATGGACCTTAGGTATATCCCATTGGGCCTTCAATATATCGAATGGGCCGTACCATATGGGCCTCATATTCATCAAGTGGGCCACATCAATGGGCCGCACCAATGGGCCTTATGTGCATTGCAATGGGCCATAACCCGTGGGCCTTAGAGTGCATCAAATGGGCCTAATCTTATGGGCCGTTTGTGTATCAAATGGGCCTCGCCAATTGGGCCCCATATGTACATCAAATGGGCCTAAACCCATTGGCCCGAAAACATTTTTTTTTATGGGCCATAACCCATGGGCCCCTAATACATCTATGGGCCTCGACGCATGGGCCTTACATCTATACCAAGGTGGGCCTCAATCACCAGCCACAAGCAAACTGAGGTGGGCCTCCCACCAATGTTATATTAAATAAGATATAATATATAATATATATATATATAATACATATGATATTATATATAATATAATATAATACATATATATATATATATATACACACACGCACACACCACACACGCACGCACACACACACGCATGCACCCACCCACACGCACGCACACACATCACAGTGGGCTCCCCATTTCACAGTGGGCTCCACGTCCACCGTCCAGGCGGACGGTGAAACACATGCATCTGTGTGGGCTCCATGTGGGGCCCACCGTAATGTTGATTTGCCATCCAAGCCGTTGATAAGGCCACGTGGGCCTAGATGAAGGGAGAAAACAAGTTTCACCCTGATCCGAAACTCCTGTGGACCCCAAAAAGATTTCAAAGGTAGAGGTCCAATCCCACTGTTTCTTACGGTGTGGGCCACCTGAGTCTTGGATCTGGTTGATTTTTGGGGTGGGCCCACGTCAGATAGTGGCCCACCCGATGAACGGGTTAGATGACACATAAACATCAAGGTGGGGCCCATGGCTGCAGCCGTGGGTGGCTGCTGGACCGCCCGTCCGCTGGGCGTTGGCGCGCAGGCAGCGTCTGCTGCACTCTCTGACACAGCAGCATGGCTGCTGTGTTATGTTTATTTTATTTTTTTAAAAAAATAGTTTTCCTACGATTTTTCAGAGGTGGGGCCCACGTCCGATAATCCACTCCGTCCAATGGCCCTCCATGTCTTCAGACAAGCGAAACAAGCCCAATATTGGGCATATTTCAGTGTATAACTAATCAGGGAAAGTTTTGATGGTGAAAACCACCATTTGCTATGGTATGGCCCACCCGAAGGTCTGATTGATCCCATCTTTCGGGTCAACGCTTAAAAGAGGCTTGGGAAAGGAATGGACGGCATGGATTTAATACATATATCAAGGTGAGGCCTACATAAATGGGCCACCCAAAGTTGAACCAAGCTACTATTTGTGTTTTCCCATTGAAACGTCCAGCGTCCAGAGACGCTGGACGGTCTGCCATACAAGTGGCCTGCTCAGGTGGGCCACCACTGATGAATGGTGTGGGTACTATACTTATAAGGTGGGCCCCATTCAAATAAAATACATACTACATGGTGGGGTCCATTCAAGTGGGCCACACAATCATATCAAGATAAAGAAAATAAGAAAAGAAAAAAAGATAGGGAGAGAGAGAGATAGAGAGTGAGACCCGCGTAATGGAGGGACCCCGGCACTATGGGCCCTCCCTTGCACTAAATCATACATCAAGTGGGTCCCATTACATGTGGGTCCATGGAATTGAAATCCAACGGTGGAGATCCCATCTCCACTAAATTAAACGGTCTAGATGACCCTAAATATGCAAGAAAGCAAACACCATGATGGGGTCCATGGAGAATGGCCCCATCATGGAATGATCATGGTGATCCAAGTGGGCCATCGGCCACATCTTAGGGTCCAAAGTGAGATCCAAACCATTGATCGGTTGGCCTCACTTGGCCCATCTTAAAAATATGAAAATCTACCCTATCAAGGCACCCACCACTTGATCTTCTTGCTCCCTTGGCTTCCTTAGTTCCTTGTGCTCCTCTTTGATGGAGGAAGATGAGAAATGGATGGTTGAGATGAGAGATGAAGGGGTAGGAAATGGGCCACACTTGAAACTTGGGAAAAAATGGGAGAGGGTCTCATACGTATGGAATTGCTTAAGGGAGAGTTGAAATGAGAGAGAGACTTGTAAGGGAGAGAGAGAGAGAGAGAATGATGGGTGATGGAGTGATGGATGGGAGAGAGGGATGGGTGTAAGAGCTCTTTTTGACTTTTTTGGCAAAATGTGTAAGAGGAATTATGGTTGTGTAAGAGCTTTTTTGACTTTGGGGGTTGCTTGGGAAAGGGTAAAAGTTGATGTGTACTTGACATGATGGGATTGATGGGATTGATTGATTGATGTGACACCTCGTAGAGATTCTCTCGGGATTCGCACGCGCGGCGTTTCCTCGCATCGCATCAGCGCGCGAGTCACGGCATTGGAATCGCGGCGACGACGCGGTCGCTAAGGTACGAGTCCTGGGTTGAGTCGACTCGGGTTGACGGCATGAGAATCCAGGTCGCGCGCAAATACCGATTAAGGGTCGAAGGTTGCCGGAATTCGACCGGGAAGACCACGGAAGCATATGGAAAGGTACGGTCTAGGATACGGGGCTTACATGGAGGGCTGGGATGGGTCAAAAGCTAACGCACACGGATCGCCAAGCTGGTGATGAAAACGATAAGGTTCCTTGCTTCGAAAGGCAGCACACACCACTAATCGTGCTGCCATTTGTGCATCTGTACACGTGTATGAATGAGTGTGGGTCATGTGGTTCTGGTGGGTTTTGTCAACAGAACACGATGGACGGCTTGGATCGTACCAAGGTGGCCCACCTTGATCACAATGGATCAGTTTTGGAGCGGCTAAAAGCACACCCCTGCTCGCATGGTTGACCACTTGCACATATCATTGTGAGCGCACACGTGTGCATGGACTTGTAAAAATGACGTGGTTCTGGTCAGTCTTGGCCCCCCTATAAGATGGACGGTCAAATTACTCGTTCACTCATTGATGGTGACCCACAGACGTTACAAATGGACACTGTCCGCTAACTTGCCATCGGGCAGAATCAGTGGAAGGAGGGAGAGAAGTCTCGGATCAATGAGGTTTTATTCAGAATCTCCATCCAAGTCAAATGAATGGCTTGAATTTCCTAACTGAGTAGTAGAAGTGGGCCCTATCTCAATCAAGCAAAAACAGTCTGTTCCAGGCTGTTGCAGGCGAAAGCGAAAAAGGGAGGAGGAGTTTTCCTCCTTCAGGAAATCATCAGGTCAAGCCCAGTTTGACCTGACTCTATGCATGGTGTATTGTGGGTGCATGTAAAGCCTATGCACACTCAAATCCAATATGGGGTCCACAGTGGTGTGTGATCTGATCCACTCCATCCATTCCCTTTAGAGGCCCAAATCAGGTCCTCTAACCAAAGGTCAAGTAGATCCAAGACTTAGGTGGGCCCCACAACCTATTTTGTGTGGTAAAATGGCATTTTTTAACGTCCTAGTGGTTGGATTTTATCTGATCTTGATCCATTCCTATCAAGTAAGATACTAAGGTTCAAAGGCTATCCCCATGGTATTAGTAGTGGGATTTAAAACCCCTATAGTGAGGTATTCCGATCTTAGCTTGTGTGTCACTCGCAGATTGTTTTTTTTAGTTAATGGACAATGGATTTGGCGATTTCAGATTCAGGGTTTTGAGGTGTGAGTGTATAGTTCGACTCCTAAATTAACGATCAAATTGGCCTTGAATTGGAGTTGGAGTATCCACGGGGCTTCTCCCCAAAGATCAATACTTAGATGATTTGATTAAACCAAAACAAATGATCCTTTAGGTTCCTCGGAATCCTACGATGTAAATGCACGGGTAGGTCCTCAGATCGATAGTCAGTTCACGTAACCTATGGTTAGATTGTTTCTAAGAAATCAATTTATAGTCTTAGGATCTCTTAGAGATGTCTAAATGGAATTGATTTACCTAATCTAAAACCAAACGGTTGTATTAACGTGAATTCTAAGTAGGTATGGTATAAATCGGATATAATAGTTTCTAGGATTGTCTAATTGTAAACTAAAAATTCATTTTATAATCCGGTGGTTGGATTAGGGAAATTAAGTGTTAGAGCGATTGATAAAATGTTATGGATTTAATGAATGGTGGATCTTGTGATTCAAATTTCCAAATCTAAGATGAATGATTGGATTGATCCATCCAATAGATGGAAATGTTGAAAATAGATTCCTACGTCAATGTGAAGGTACATCTTGAATAATAACGGATAGATAACTTGATATATGGATGGAGATTGCTTTCAACGGTCGTATTGATACTTGAATGACCGTGAGTGTTTGCTTAAGTTAGGTGACACAATAACACCCGAGTACTGAAAAGTACGGGGTGTTACAAGGAACTACCTTGGTGGGCATGTTCGTCGGATTTTCGCTGATGTGAATCTTCTCCACAGTTATGCCTCCTTCCTTAAGCACCTGTCAGATAAAATGGTAACGAACATCAATATGTTTAGTACTGGAGTGTTAAATAGAATTCTCAGCCAAATTACTAAGGCTCTCGCTGTCATAATTAACCAGCATGACCTCCTACTGAAGCCCCAACTAATATATCATGCCTCTCAACCAAACACCTTCCTTAAATGCTTTCGTCATAGCCATATACTCAGCTTTAGTCGTGGAAAGAGCCACCATGAACTAAAACTTTGACATCCAACTGATTGCACCACCCGCTAATACAAACGAGTAACCTAAAGTCGACTTTCTAGAATCCAAACTACCTGCATAGTTTGAATCCACATGCCCTACCAACTTTACCCCTGTCTTCTCAAAAGTTAAGACGTAGTCTTTTGTACCTCAAATGTATCAAAGTAGTCATTTTTCTGCTTCCCAATATTGCTTACCATGTTTTGACATGTATCTGCTCACAACACTAATTGCCTATGAAATATCTGGTCTCGTACAGACCATGACATACATTAAACTGCTAACAACATTCGAATAAGGCACATGAGAGGTATCATACTTTTCCTCATTTGATTTAGGACATTGTTATGAGGAAAGCTTGAAGTGAGTTGCATGGTGAACACTGACCGACTTTGCCTTCTCCATCTCATACTTATCAACACATTCTCAAGGTATTTTGCCTATGATAACCAAAACATGCTCCTATTCCAGTCTCTATGAATATAGAACCCTCTTTACAACCCCCAGATTTTTAATCTCGAATGTCTATGATAACTGAGTCTTCAATGCATCGATTTCAGACATATCATGATTGACAATTAACATATCATCAACATACAATACTAGACACATTGATCGTATTCACTCTTGGTAAATTTCTGACTCAACATGAAATAATCAAAATTTTTATACCACTACATAGGTGACTGTTTCAGCTCGTACAACGACCTCATTAACCTGCAAACCTTGTTCTCTACCCCTTTAACTTTTTAGCCCTCTGGTTGCTTCATGTAAATCTACTCTTCCAATTCTCTATGCAGGAATGCAGTCTTCATGTCCATTTGTTTCAGCTTGAAATCGTATTGGGCAAACAGTGCTAACACGAATCTGATAGACACTTACTTAACCACTGGTGTGAATATTTCTATGAAGTCAATGCTTTTTCTCTGAGCATAACCTTTCATTACCAATCTTTTTTTTATATTTATAATATTTCCTTTTAAATAACCACTTGCATCTGATCGCTTTCCAACCCACTGGAAGCTCCACCAGCTTCTATGTGTTGTTCTTGTACAAAGAGTTCATCTCATTGTCCATTGTCACCTTTCACTTTTCTGCATCAGGTGCATCACGAGCCTCCTGAATAGTAAACGGATCCCCCTCATCTGTAATGAGGGCATATGCGATATTAGAGTCGTCCCTGTATCTTGTTAGTAACCTGCGATCTCGCAGCGGATTTTTTCTCATAGGTGGCTACTCCACCTGCTCTTGTACCTCTATATGTGCATCTGTCACTGCCTGAGTATCACTTGTGTTAATCTGGATGTCTATGACTAAACTCTCTGGTTCCTTTTGCTCCTCCTGATCATTCTTGCAGAATAAGGAGCTTTCTTCGCACGGCTAGTGATAATCTTATGTGTGACCTTGTCATATAACCTGTAACCCTTCACACCAACACTATAGCCAACAAATATGTACTTTTTGGTTCTATAGTCTAGCTTATCTCTCTCAACTAACAGTATATGAGAGTAAGCATCACAACAAAAAAATATGTAAATCTGAGTAATCCACCATATGACCACTCCATACTTCCTTTGAAATCTTGCAGTCAATTGTCATAGAAGGAGACCGGTTCACTAAATAGCAGGTCGTGTTAATGGCCTCAATCCATAAGTCCTTACCCAACCTAACATTACTAATTATGCATCGGGCCCTTTATAGGAGAGTCTGATTCATCCACTCAGCCACACCGTTTTGCTCGGATGTGTGGCACACTGCGTTGTGCCTAATGATCCCTTCATCTTTATGATACTCATTAAATTCATTAGAAGTAAATTCACCACCATTATCTGTCACGCCCCAAACCCAGAAATCAGATTCACAGGAATCCCGATCGCTGAATCTGGTGCCGACAGCCTCCGTAGCACCCCATTCTCGGCTCCTAGCGTTCATACGCCAAATTCCGATCCTGGGATCCTACAAGGAGGATTTTTTTTTTTTGCCAATGTACGTTTAACTCATAATAAGCATAATCATAAGTATACCCAAATTACAAAGACAACATCATCATCACATATCCACTAATATAAACATTTAAATACAATACTGAAAGGAAAATACATAAATCGAAAATAAGCTCCAGAAGACCGTTGCATGCTCCAAGCTCAACACTGCTGCAACTATCATCATCTGCACGCATTTATCGTGCATAAGTTTATAGAAAGCTTAGAGGCTGGTGTAAGTGTGTGCACAAGGTAAGTGCCAAGTATTCAATACAATGCCATCATCATACAATACCGGAAATACTACTAATCCATAAATCGTATATTATCGGAATAAGCAGAAAGACTGACAAGATCATGAATTATCAGAGTAAGTAGAAATACTGACAAGATCATAAATCATAAGATAACAGAGTAAGCAATATAGAACAACAATGCAAATAAGGAATCATAAAAACCAAATATCAAATGCCAAGGATGCGATGCAATATACAATTTCTGATGAGTTCACGAATAACGTCAGCCATATCTAGACCATATAAATGCAGAAACACAGTAACCTAAAATGTCGTATGTCGCAAATGTCATGCAATATGCGGTGCAAATGGAATGACCATACTGGAGTGTGAAGTCAGGATGATAGTACGTAGTATCGCAGGCTATGAGGTCCATCACAAGGGACTTCGATCCAAACCGGTCCCATACCTAAATTTGGATAGTCAGACTCAATGTGGTAAACTCTTGATCTCAGGTTAGTCGCGCACCCTAACCGAAATCCTGGCCATTACGAAGACACATGTAATAAATAGTTACGCACCACCAAATCGAGTAGATAGTGAATGAATAAATGCATGAATGAGTATGCAACTCCTGCTCGCTAAATCTGCATATCAGTATAGTTTATCTTTGGGATCATCACCGGAGTTTAGTACACTCCAAATGGCACTGCCGCTCTCCCAGCGGCACAGTCCAAGTGAGCGTAAGAAACCTCACTATTCGTCTGGCCAATAGTCTGCCAATACCTATCCGCCACGTCGATAGAGGACTCATTCATGAGCTAGTCAAACTCAGCCTAGTATTACCCCCTACCCTCCGGCGGGTAAGGCCACACCCCCTCCCAACCGACCACGACACAATGGGAGACGCAGCCTCCTGGTATTCGATACTCGGGTGCTCATGTATCCACTCGGTTTCGACGTTGGGGCGTCTCCTGGCCACGGAGGTTTAGGAATTTTCACCCAAGGACATCTATGACGCCCGTATACTAGAACCAAACATTTTCAGTGTCCCATTTGGCCATCCACGATATGCCTGTGGAGGCTACGACCTTGATGTCGCTAGGGCGTACAATAATCATAATGCGAGATGCATGAGTCATACAATCCAGTCATGCATCAATCCTTCACATACCGCATAATCATGTAAGATAACCTCCACCTATCAGGGAGTCTCATAACAACATGCTCAATGACATATGTAATGATCAACCACGTCTCATAACAAACATGCAGATGATGCGTATGAGCATGTATCATGATGCTTTGCTGTCACATACCCAAACCGGTATCAACAACCGGCATCGACAATCGACCTCGACCATGTGGACATTTAACCAACATTGCCCCCAAGGAATGGCCCACATAGGGCCAAACATATAATGGGCCCATGACTTCATACAAAGGCCTAATATACAACACAGTGGACCTTACTCAAGGGACACATATACACAACAGGTGAGCCCTGCTCATGGGCCTAACATACATCACAATGGGCTCCTTCGCTGGGCCCCCAAATGCATCATAATGGACCTCATCACCTAGGCCTCAATATACATCAATTGGGCCTTAAATACGGGCCACATATACATCGCATTGGGCCTCAACAATCGGCCTCGATATTTGGCCTCGACAATCGGGATTGGAATCGGCAATCAATCTCTATAATCGAAAATCGGTAATCGGTCATGATAGTTGACCTTGATGGCTAATCGGCCTCAATACTCGGAATCGACACTCGGGATCAGCCTCGATCATCTGTACCGATAATCAACATGTATAAACAAGGCGGGGTCCATAAATGGACAACTAATCAACAATAATGTAAAAAAATCAGCTCTCGACCGTGGTTATATCAATCCGATAGCACGGAGCCATCTGTCTATGGCGAATGGGGCCCACTTATTTGGGTTAACCCACGAAGAGAATGGGCCTAATAAGGCCTAAGGGAAGGTTACAATGAGGACATCTAACCATCATTGCCCATCAATGTGGATATTCAACCAACATTGCTCCCAAGTAATGGCCCATGTAGATTCAAACATAAGGCGGGCCCAAATATCCAACAGGTGGCCTTAAATAGTCATCACAGGTGGGCCTTACACATGCAGCACATGGGCCTACACATCACGGTGGGTCGATACATTGGGCCACACTGTTAGCCTAATATGCACATCACGGTGGGTCACATCATTGGGCCGCACAAATGCACAATAGGTAGGCCCTGCACATGCAGCAGATGAGCCCCACCAGATGGTTAGTGTGGATATAGAATGTATACATCTAGTGGGTCACACATCCCATGGACGGTGTGAGTAAAACATACATCGAGGCTGGCCCTATATGACTTGGACGGTTAGGGTGGAACATATTAGGTGGCTCTGCTCACGGGTT
Organism: Magnolia sinica; assembly: GCF_029962835.1. Classification (NCBI taxonomy): domain Eukaryota; kingdom Viridiplantae; phylum Streptophyta; class Magnoliopsida; order Magnoliales; family Magnoliaceae; genus Magnolia; species Magnolia sinica. Next base: position 21,689,701 of record NC_080583.1, on the reverse strand, counting down.
CCAAATACATTACAATGGACCTTACCACATGGGCTTTAAATACATCTTAATGGGCCTCAACCCATGGGCCCTGATATATATCATAATGGGGCGCCTGCCCTGGTTGGCGTGGATAAAAATACATCATGGTGCATCCCATCCAAATAGTTGGACAGTATGGATATAAAAACATATATATCATGTGGGATCCATGTGTACAACGGATGTATCAAGGTGGGTCTCACACAGATGGACTGCATGGAACGAAATACATATGTCACACGGGTTCCACATCCCACGGCCAGAGATTGGACGGTGAGGATAAATAAATACATCATCCTGGTCCACACTGCATATGGACGATATGCTTTTTCAACACATATACTAACATATAGTAAGGAGGGCCCCACCGTCCAGTAGCTACTGGACGATGTGAATATAGAGTGCATGCATCAAGATGGGCACCTCGAATGGACCACAAAATACATCAAAGTGGGCCTCCTCACATGGTCATACGTACATCAAATGGGCCACACCAATGGGCCCCATGTATATCAACTGAGTCACACCAAATAAAAGTGGTGATAATGATTTCCACCATTTAAGTTCCTAAGGCCCATCATAACATATGTTTCCTATCCAACATGTTCATAAATTAACGTAATGATAGATGAAGTGGAACAAATATCAGCTTAATAGGAAACTCCCATGGCCCTTAGAAATTTTTAACGGTGGACGTCATTGTCCACTACCTTAAATGGTGGGGTCCACTTGAACTTTAGATCTGACTTATTCTTTAGCTCATGTCATAAAAATGAGTTTTCAAAATGGGTGGACAGATTGGATGCAACACAAGCATCATGGTGGGGGTCCACATGAACTATGGATCTGACTCATTCTGTAGCTCACGCCATGAAATGAGCTTACAAAATGGATGGACATCTTGGATCCAACACATGCATTATGGTGGGGGTCCACATGAAGGCCCACCATCATATATATATTATATAATATAATATAAAAAAATCTATATATAATATATATAATATATACACTATAATATATATATATATATACACACACACATGTACACACATCAGCCCACACGTGGGGTGATCCCAACGTCATTGGTGGGGTCCACTAGCCGTCCAGCAGCAGCTGGACGGTGTTAATAAAACACAAGCATCTATGTGGGTTCCACCGTCCGCCTGGACGGTAGGAATAAAATACGTACATCACTGTGGGTCCCACGTGGGGCCCACTATAATGTTTAAATGCCATCCAATCCGTTTATAAGGTCACGTAGACCCAGATGAAGAGGGAGAACAAATTTCATGTTGATTCAAAACTTCTGGATGCCCAAAAAGAGGGTTTCAAAGGTAGACGTTCAATCACACTGTTACCTATGACGTGGGCCACCTGAGCTCCAAACACAGCTGATTTTTTGGGTGGGGCCCACTGCCCTAAGGGGCCTACCACATGCACGGTGTAGATGTTCTACTCACATCACAGTGGGGCCCATGATTAGGACCCCTGTCCATCCGTCCATAGCACAGGACGTCCTGCGCGTCCTCGGGAGTGTCAGCAGCAGCAGGCACTGCTGCTGCTCTCTTTTTTTTTTTGAAAACCTGCATTTTTGGGGTTTTTCATACGTGGGGCCCGCATCAAGTAAATCCACTCCATCCATTACATTCCATGGCTCGAGACAGTCTGAACGAGTCCAATTTTGGGGTATTTTGAATATATATAAATATTAGGGTGGATTTCAATGGTAGAAAATACTATTTTCTATGGTATGGCCCGTCAGAAAATCAGATTCATTTCATTTTTCGGTTCAACGCCTAAAATAATCTAGGGAATGAAATGGACGGCTTGGATTAAATTAATGTATCAAGGTGAGGCCTGTATGAATGACCCACCCAAAAGTCTAAAATCTCCCTAACGTTATGTATATATATTATATTTATATATTTTTTTGGTTAGCTTGCCAGTGCACACCCATGTCTGTACACGCCCTCCATGTTAGCCAGCTTCATGTCTAGCGTCCAGGGACGCTGGATGGCATGGATAAACACAGTATCATGGTGGGTCCCACCTGTATATGTGGCCCACGCTTTATTAAGGTGGGTCTCACATGAATGTGGCCTACCTAATGGGTCTGATAGTGTTTTCTCATCATCCATAAGGTAGAGTTCACATGACTTGGATGGTTTGGATAAGACATATATCAAGGTGGGGTCCATTCCAAGTGGGCCACACATCACACAAAAATGAAAAGAGAGAGAGAGAGAAGCACCCACCTTAGATCTTGGACTTCTTCTTCCACCAATGTGATTTAGAGCTCCAAGGGAACAAGATTCAATGGTTGGGATTGATTTTGGAGGGTTGGATTTATGGGTGGAGAGCTTGCAAAAGGGTTGGAAATGGAGAGCTCTAATGGACATTGGGAGTTCTCTCTTGCTAGGAAATAAGAAAGAAAGAGGGAAGGAGAGAGATGAGAGAGAGAGAGAAAGAGTAATAAATGCATGTCATAATGAATGTAAGGAAGGGGTTAGAGGTCTAGACTATCTATAGGTGGCTAGGGGTCTAAACTATCTATAGGTGGCTAGGGGTCTAGACTAGCCATAGGTGGCTAGGAAATTATGAGGATGATAATGTCATGCACGCATTAGGTGGCATGCCATGCCATAGGTGGGTCCCACAAATGCGATCAAGGTTCAAATAAAGCGCGGCCTACATCTTTTGATGTACATCTCGGATTGTCATAAGAGACGTGGCGTTAGAACCGCAGCGACGATGCAGTTGCAATGACATAGGTCTTAGGTCAAGCCAACTCGAAATTACAGGATGACATTCAAGGTCGCGCGCAAATGCTATGTACGCGTCGCAGGTCGCTGGAATTCGACCGGGAGGACCGTAGGAGCTTATGGAACGGTACAGGCTAGGATACGAGTCTCACATTATCAGTTCTTAAAACATTTATTTTTTGCCCTGACTACTTTTCCATCATGGCCTTCCATTATTTGAAATTGGTGAAAATCTCATATTTATGTTTAATGAAATAAATCTAAAATTTTTGGGAGTAGTCGTCAATGAATGTGACAAACCATGACTACCCTCCAGTGTAAATCACATGCGACGGCCCCCATACATTAAAGTGCACATAATCAAGCACTCCCTTACATACATGTTTACCAATTTTAAAGAATAACCTAAATTGTTTACCATATATACAATGCTCACATATATTTAAAACGAAATTCTTAAAAACTTGAATTAAATAACGATCGGAAAGTACCTTCATGCCCTGCTCGCTCATGTGGCCCAGACGAGCATGTCATATACGTGCAGACGTGGAATCTACAATAGCCTCTGCTACTCTACCTATTGAAGTGCTCCCGATCAGCTTGTAACGATTATTATGCCTCTGCACTTTCATAACCACGAGTGCCCTTTTAAAAACACCATTAAAACTGGTGAACTTGCACCCTATAGCCTCAAGTGCACCGAGAGAAATCAAACTCTTCTTCATATCAGGAACGTGCTTGACCTCAGTCAAGGTACACTTCATCCCATCAGACATCTTGATACACACTATACCAATAGCCACAACGTTACAGGCATTATCGTTGCCCATAAACACTTGTCCACCATCGCACTCCCTGTAATTGATGAACCAACTCCGATGAGGAGTCATGTGATATGAAGCCCGTGTGTCAAAGATCCATTCGTCTCTATGATCATCGTACAAGTGTCCAATCATGGATATTGACAACACATCACCTCCACTTATCTCTTCATCAGATGTGGTAGTGTTGGCCTCCCTGAAAGAAGCCTTTAAGTTTTCTTTCTTCGACTTAGGATTTATACAATGTTCTTCATGTGCCCAACCATCCCACAGTTCCAACACTTTAACTTGCCATTACCCTTAGATTTCGATTTAGACTAAGAAGATCTTGTATCTCGATTGGTATTCCTGCCCCCGTAAACAACGCATCAGTAGAGGCCCCTATGGTACCATTTTTCTTTCTCATGGCCTTTCCATGAAGGGCTGAGATAACGGTGTCTACACTCAAGGATCAATTATTGGTGCAACAAGAATTCATGAAAGACTCATATAATGCCAGTAAAGAATTCAGCAAAATACATACTGGATCTTCATCTTTGACCATTTCCTCCATGCCTAGCAACTTGCAAATCAACTTGTTAAAATTACTGATGGGGGCTCCACATCTCCACCTTCTACTATCCTGAAGTTGAACAACTATAACTTCAAGTGTAGGTGATTTTCCGGGGACCGTTTTTCATAAACGTCTTCTAATTGTTCCCACAACTCTGTCACGGTTTTCTCTCTCATGACGTTGTAGAGAACCTCATCCGTTAGACACGGTCGGATTTAGGATTTAGCCTTCTTATCTAGGATCCTTCATTCATCATCATCCATAGATGCACGTCACTCCTTAAGATCTGCATCAAGCCCTTGTTGAGTTAATCGACTAATCATCTTAATCTTTCATAACTCAAAATTATTTTTACCTGAGTACTTCTCAATGGCATACTTTGGATATTCAACAATTGATACTTCTCCTCACAGATTCAAGCCTACACCCCATTGTTAGCTCTGATACCACTTATCGAGGGACCGCGAAAGCACACAGAGATGAATATGGGAGAGTAATCGAATTACACCAAGAAAACACAAAGATAACACAACGATTTAACATGGAAAAACCCTTGCGGGAAAAAACCATGGCACAAAGCGACAGATGATCCCTATGAAACCAGAAATTACAAAGAGAGAGAGCTTACCCGATTCGAACAACCTTGAATCTCATCCTTGCTACACCCTTTGAAATCCTTGGACGAATTAGAAGCCCTAGTTATCCCTCTCAATCCCACTTAAACCCATATATATAGCTTATAGAAGGATCCTAAGAAAAATCAGAAATAAATCCCACAAAACCGTAGCTCTACGTAAAATTGTGCGGAAACTGTCGATGGCATTGAACAATGTTTGATGTCATCGAAACTAATCCTTTGATGGCATTGAAGCCACATCATTGGCATCGAAATAACACCTCAACTGTCTAAAGATAACATGATTTTTCAAAAATTCTCAATTGCATCAAGCCATGTTCGATGGCATGGAAGGTGTCATCGAACACCCTCCGATGGCATTGAAAGAATGCCCTGATAGTCCAATGACCAACTAGAGAAAAACTTAAAAATCTCTATGGGATCGAACTCTATTCAATGCCATTGAAGGTAACATCGAGCAATCTGTCGATGGCATCGACAGGCCTTATATCTGACTAGATTTAAGACATCAAATACAATAGCGAGCCCTCACCTCAACTCCCTCTCTCTTTCTCTCTCTCTCTCAATGGTGGAAATGGATTAATTTTACATATTATGGTTTCAATAAATGGGGATTTTAGGGTTCTCAGATTTGAAATTTCAGATTCTTAAATCTGAAAAAAAAAATGTATATATTGGAATGAGAAAAGATGGGTCATAACTTGCCTAACTTAGGGTGACTTACTCGAGCCAACCCTTATCCATACTTATGATGCAAATGAGTCATCAACCCACATAGACGGGCTCTACATTGACATGCAACTATATGATTGGAAGTGTCCATCTTTATAGTTTTTTTTTCTCTTTTATTGTTTTTTTTTATGGGGGTGGCTAGAAGTTTAAACAATTAGGGGTCAAGGTTCAATGATCAAAGTTATTGAGTGATGGGTCCCATTACGAAAAAATACCTAGACCAGAACATTGTTATTCATCGAATATCTGGCCTTTTCATTATTGAATGTGGACTAATGCTCTATTTTATTTCTTTACCACTATTTGTTGGACACATATTGAAGGGTTACGATTTTCCTATAAGGGATATTTTGGTGTTGATGCTCTCAATTCAACCAGTCAAGGCCACTCATGTGACTAAGTCTAACGCCCCATGTTTTCAGGACCCAGGACCCGAGTATATGACTTGTTTCCTAAAAACCTTTGTGTTAACCTATAGAGAGCCAAGTTCCATATTTTTTTTTCTTTCTATCAAAGTTAGTAGTTTAGCTTAGAATTGACAAATCAACATAAAAGAAATTTTGCAATTTTATTCAGAATATACAAGAGGCTGCCCATAATGACTTATACAAACCAATGTCTCTGAAATTAAAAAATACAAGATTTACATAATTTAATACATGAGAAATAATAGAATGCATGTAAATTTGAGCTACAAGACTGCCCAGCTTCTCGTAACAACACAGCCGTGCATCCCCGGCACTTGTACACGACTCCTCATCAATCTGAACCTAAAAATCACTTAAGCCACATGTGCTACCTGTACGGTTATATATTTGATGGATGAGTGGCCAACTCAGTGGGAATTTTTCTCAAGATTACACACCGCCACATTAGGTAAGCATAGTTATAAAAACATAACAAGGCACACAAAATAATATATGATGCAATCTTACTAAATGCATGGATGTATCATCGACTCGAGGATGCTCATCCATTTGGCAGTTGAGCTCGTCACCCTTGCAAAGGCTAGCCATTAGCGAAGCACATCACATGCGTACATCACGTACCGTATAACGACTACTTATCGTACATCATATACGTAAATCAATAGTTGGTGGTTTGGCAACTAGCGAAACGATACCCCAATAACTCGAAGGCACGTACTACAGCACCCAGAAATATTCACCCATCATCGTAAATATGTCATGTATGCATGATTAGCCAAATCATTATTAGTCCATATATAATCAGCCGGTTTAATAAAGCTTAAAGGTCACTACGGGGGGTTCATAACCCAACGTAGGTCGACAGCTTAAGCATAGGTCCTATACTACCATCTCCGGCTCATTAGGCTACCACCTTAGGATGTTTAATGGAAACTTGTTGACTAGTAGCCAATCATATTTCAGTATATGGGGCTTACCATCGCATGGTTGCACAAAATAATATAACAAACCTATATAGGAAAAATACCAAAACAAAGCCACATAGGGCGAATATCAAAACCAAACCACATAGGGCAAATATCAGACTAAGCCACATAGGGCAAATATCAAAACCATACGATAAAGATCATTCTTAAAAATCATTTAGACACAACAACCCTGGATGGTAGGCCCACATCAATATTCGATTTAAACCACTAATTCAATAACCACCAACTCGAAGGTCTATTACAATCACAATCAATCGAGTTACATTCCAAGTATGGGTGTACATTTATAAGTGGAGGTTTTCCACTAATATACCAATTTAAGTTCCATAAGTAATCCACAAGTAGTTTACAAGCATGAGAAATTATGCATGATAAATATTGAGCATGTAATCTAGTAATTCAATTCCAACAATTAACACATGTGATTATAAGATAAAGATATCTAATATCAATTAAAATAAAAATTATTACTTAAGCTAATGGGAAAATGAAAAGCTCGAGGAGAATAAATCATCACCTGATGAACCGAATCACCTTTTAATGTCGCTAAGTGCTTCGCCCTTAGAATTGAATCCTACCATAAATCATGAACTTATACAATTAGATCCAAGTTCTACGTACTACCTAGGTTTAAGATCATAGCCTAGGGTTTGAATTATTTATCTTAAGGTTTTTAATCTAAATTTAGGATTTTCATCCTAGGGTTTAGTCCTAAACTTAGATTCTAGGATTTAAACTCTAGTTGGTGTATTAGTTACAATTTAATCTCAATAATTACGAGATAACTATTAGCGTCAGTGTTATAATTTATATTAGCTAACATATTAATAATGATGATTCATAAGTTTGTATTGAAATAAACTGACATTATCTATTATCCTTATAATGACTAGTAATCTCTCAAATAATGTAATTAATAGTAATAAAATCTTTACTAACGATGATATAATAAAGACTAATATTAATAATCATATTAACAAGAATTATACTAATTTTATAAGTAAAATGATAATATTTTCTAATGATAATAGTCATAACTATCAATAATGAATCTAATCATCATAATAGATACTATGATCTACCATGAATTATGAGATTCTATAATTAGAACCAAACCTAACCCGCTATTTATGTTTTAAGTATTGACGTAGAGTTTAGATTACTTAGGTCTAGGATTTCACCCTAGAGTTCAGGTTTAGGTTTGGATTTTTGGATTCAATTTCTAATTGATGTAATAATGATATTAATGATATTACTAATTAAAAATAATAATCTAATAATAGCTAAATAATAACAACAACACTAATTATTAAATTATAATATTAATTATAATTTCTAGTCAATAGCATTAAAATAACATTAATTGTTATAATAGATAGAAAATAATAACAATATTATTGATAACAAAAGTAACTAATGATGAATATGATTAATAAAAGAAAGTGAAAATTCTCACCTATGTTGACTTGGTCCTCTTCTCTCTTCCTTTCTTCCCTTTTCTTTCTCCTTCTTCTTTCCTTCCTCCTCTGCTTCTCTTTTTTTTTCTTTCTTTCTTTCCTGCTGGAATGTCCAGCGATGAGCCTGGACAAACAAAACCCAACTCAACTTGGTTGGACTCGGTAAAGTTACTCGAACCTGCTGACATTTAAAACTTGCGTTGGTGGCTGAACTAGGGGTGAATCTAAATTAGATCACCAACAATGCCCAACCTAGAAGGACTTACTGAGTTAACTCAGTAATGAGTTGAAGTAACTTGATGGTGTCCCGAACAACTCAGTTTCCATCTCGAGATCAAAACAACTAGTAGGCAACTTAGGTTTCAATCAAGCATCTTGAAAATCTATTGACACAAAACTGAATAGATGGACTAAGCTCGATCCAAGACTTAGTGGAATCAAATTGAGGTGATTCAACAATAGTAGGAAACAGCCCAACCTACTCAACTTTAAACCTGAGATCAACTCAGCAAGCATTGATTCAAACTACCTGAATCAACCCCCAATGATGAACTAAATCGCACCCAAACTCGATTACCACTCCACTCTCTTTCTCTCATTCTCTAATTTTCTTTTCTCCTTTCAATCTTTCCTAGGATGACCTAGATCGAACCAGGCCCAAGCCTAACCTGAACTACTGGACTCGATTCCAGACATGGAAGCTATTGCCTTGACAGTGAGTCAACTCGACAACAACCCATGTGTAAGACCCGTATCCTAGTTTGTACCGTTCCATATACGGTCCTCCAGGTCGAATTTCGGCAACCCGCGACCTGTAACCGACGTTTGTGTGCAAACCTAAGCTGAGTCCTGCATATCTGAGTTGACTCGACCTGAGACTTGTACCAGTGCGACCGCACCGTCGCCGCGGTTCCGACGTCGCATCTCGCATAGTGAGGCGATGCTCGGGCCAGGAGATGTGGGTTTGCGTTCAATTCGGGGAAAAGGCCGCGCTTTGCGAATTTCGATAGAATCTCTACAATATATCCCATCAATCACATCAATTATAAGTCAAGTATATCCTATCACAAGCCATCACCCACCCTTACCTCTCCTTACCCAAAGTCAATGCAACCCATGCTTAACCCATTCTTTTCTTACAAAAGTCAAAAGAACCCATCCCTTTCTACTCTATCACCACTCCTCTCTCTCATTTCTCACTCTCCCAAGAAACTCCCAAGGAGAGGAAACATCCAAGCTCTCCATGAGAAGAGCTATGTGTGGCCCACTCCCTACCACCCTATTTCCCATCTTCACTCTTGGATCATCATCTCCACCATTGAAGGAGCACTTTTAGAGCATTGGAAGGCTAAGGAGGAAGAAGAAGGATAGGTGGGTGCTTCTCTCTCTCTCTTCCTCTCTTTTCCATTTTTTTGGGGGATGATGTCGCAGTGTGGCCTACCCAAATGTACCCCACCTTGATGTATGTCTTGTCCAAACCATCCAAGCCATGTGGGCTCTACCTTAATGGGATGGGAAAAACATAAATATCAGATTGATCGAGTGGGCCACGTCTGTGTGCGACCCACCTTTATGGACATTCACACGTCCGTTCCTGGATGTTGGACGTGGTCCAGTGAGGTGTGAACCAACAGTGGGTTGCACTCACAGCAAATATATACATATATATATATATATATTATAATAATAAAGTATCAGCTTGGTTCCAAACTTTTGGGTGGGCCACTCATACAGGCCCCACCTTGTGCATTGGTTCAATCCACGTCATCCATCCTATTTCGCAACCCATTTTAGGTGTTGAGCTGAAAAATGAAGCTGATCCGATTTTCTGGTGGGCCATAGCATAGAAAACAGTGGTTTTCACCGTTAAAATGCACTCTGATCTTCTACACACTGAAACATGCCAAATATTGGACTTGTTTGGCTTGTCTTAAGCCATAGGAGCCAATAGACAGGGTGGATTTTGCTAATGCAGGCCCCACATGGGAAAAACCATAGAAAAATAATTTTTTAAAAGAAAATAATATATATATATAGCAGCAGGTGCTGCTGCTGACTGTCAGAGGACGCCAGCAACGTCCTGCTACGTGCAACGGTAGCCAGGGACCATGGGTCCTAGCGGTGGGTCCCATGTGATGTGCGTGGGACATCAACATCGTGAATTTGGTAGGCCCCCTTTGGACAATGGGCTACCCCAAAAATTAGCTATTTGTAGAGCTCAGGTGGCCCACATCACATAGAACAGTGTGATTAAACGTCTACCATTAGAACCCTTTCTGGGTCACAGAAGTTTTGGATCATTATGAAATTTATTTTCCCTTAACACTCAGGTCCCTGTGTGACCTTATTAACGGATTCGATGGAACATCAACGTTATGGTGGGCCCCACGTGGGACCCACCTTGATCCATGTGTCATGCCAAAGGGACCACCATGATGTATTTATTCACACCGTCCATCCGTTGATGGAGTGGGCCACTATGATGTATGTTGTGTATTCACGTCGTCCATCCGTTGATGGAGTGGGCCCACCCCATACGTGTGACACATGTGGGTAGGTGGGACACACCTTGATTTATGCATTGTATACCCAAGTCGTCTGTCCCTGGACAGTGTACCATGGAGTACACACTGACGTATGCGATTTCAGTTATGCCATTCACCCTGCTTGCTGGATAGGTATGGTCCACCGTGATGTATTTGTTTTATCTCCACTCTATCCTTGTCCAGGACCGTGGACCCCACGGTGATGTATGTGCTACACACACCGTCCATCAATGAGGACCTCACCTTGGTGTACGTTCCTTACACCCAAACCGTCCATTCAACCAAGCTTCTGGACAGTAGCTTTGTATATTTTTTTTAAGAAAATATAATAATAATAATATTAATAATAAATATATATATATAATAATATATATAATATATTATAATATATAGGTATGTGGTGGGGCCCATGTGAGACCCACCTGCTAGACAGACTGGTTGGGATCCCTACACCAGCTATGTAGCTGTGTAATGACGTCACCAAATTCCGTAGGACCCACCTTCATAGTATGTGTTTCATCTGCACCATCCATCTGGACGGTGCCGTGTGCTGCCCCACCAGGACGCAGTGTTAGACCTGCACCGTCTGTCTAGTGGCCCACCGTAATGCTTGTGTCTATCAAGCCGGCCATCTGTTGAAAACCCGCCGCGATGTATGTTTTGTATTCCATGCCGTCCAGTCCGCTAGACGTGCGGCCCACTCGATATACGTGTTGTATATGAGGCCCATGTAATGCGGCCCACTTGATGCTTGTATGGCGCATGTGGTGTACTTTAGGGCCCATGAGCAGGGCCCACCTATTATGTATCTGTGGCCTTCGTCAAGGCCCAATATGATGTTTTTATGGCCCACCCTGATGTATCTTATGGTCCATTCAAGAGGCTCACTTTGATATACTTGTGGCCCATTTATGAAGCCCATTAGTGCTGCCTATTGATGTAGCCCACATGATGTGTATGAGGCCCATTAGTGCGGCCCATTGATGCAGCCCACATGATGTATATTTGAGACCCATGTGATAGGGCCCACCTGCCTTGTATTTAAGGCCCATATGATAAGGCCCACCTGCTTGAATCTTAGGCCTATGGGCAAGGCTCATCGTGATATATTCGTGGCCTATGGGCAAGGCCCATTGTGATATGTATTAGGCCTATGACGTGTGGTCCTTTTAATGTATTCAAGGCCCATATACGTAGCCCATTTGATGTATATGAGACCCATGTGTAGGGCCCACATGTTATGTATTTAAAGCCCATGAGTAGGGCCCACCTGTTGTGTATATGAGGCCCATTGACGCAGTCTGCTTGATGTATATGAGGCCCATTGTGATGTACGTGAAGTCTATGAGTGAGGCCCATTGTGGTGTGTATTAGGCCCTTGCGTGAGACTATGGGCCCACTATACGTTTGGCCCTATGTAGGCAACTCTTGGGAGCAATGATGGTTAAATGTCCACATTGATGGGTGATGATGGTTGAATGTCCACATTGTGACCTTCCCTTAAGCCTGGTTAGGCCCATTCTCATCATTCTCTAATGGGTTAACCCAAACGAATGGGTCTAATTGATATTGCTTGGACCATCATCGGCCATCCATCTACGAACCCCGTCTTACGTCATGACCGATTGCTGATTCTGATTATCGAGGCCGATTATCATGACCGATTATCGATCGATTCTAATTATTGTGGCCGATTGCCGATTTCGATCATCGAGGCCGATTATTGTGGCCGATTATTGATCAATTCCGCTTGTTGAGGCCGATTGTATAGGCCGATTGTTGAGGCCAGATATCAAGGTCGATTGTCGAGGCCCAATGTGATGAATATGTGGCCCGTATTTGAGGCCCATTGTGATGCACATTCGGCCCGTGTTTGAGGCCCATTGTGATGTATATGTGGCCCGTTTTTAAGGCCTGTTGTGATGTGTATTCAGCCCATTTTTAAGACCTAATATTATGTATTTAAGGCCCATGAGTAAGGCCCACATGTTATGTATATGAGGCCCATTAACGCGGTCTACTTGATGTATATGAGGCCCATTGTGATGTATTCATGGCCCATGGGCAAGGCCCATTGTGATGTATTCGTGGCCTATGGGCAAAGCCCATTGTGATATGTATTAGCCCATGATGCATGGCCCATTTGATGTATTTGAGACCCATGTGCAGGGCCCACACGTCATGTATTTGAGGCCCATGAGCAGGGCACACCCCTTGTGCATATGTGGCCCTTAAGTAAGGCCCATTATGTTGTATATTAGGCCTTTGTGTGAGGTCATGGGCCCATTATATGTTTTTCTCTATGTGGGTCATTACTTGGGGGGCAATGTTGGTTAAATGTCCACATTGTCAAGGCTGATTGTTGATGCCGGTTATTGATACCGATTATGAGTATGTGACAGCATAGCATCATGATACATGCCCATACGCATCATCTGCATGTTTGTTTGAGATGTGGTTAACCATTGCATATGTCATTGGGCAGGTTGTTATGAGACTCCCTGATAGGCGGAGGTTATCTCACATGAGCATATGGTATGCACAGGATTGATGCATGACTGGATTGTATGACTCATGCATCTTGTATTGTGTGTTATGACTACTGTACGCCCTAGCAATATAAGGATTATAGCCTCCACAGGCATATCGTGGATGGCCAGATGAGACACCAAAAATGTTTGGTTCTAGCATACGGGCGCCATAGATGTCCCTGGGTGAAAATTCCTAAACCTCTGTGGCTAGGAAACGCCCCAACGTCGAGACCGAGTGGATCTAATGAGCGCATGAAGGCCGAATACCAGGAGGTCATGTCTCCCACTATGTTATGGTCGGTTGGGAGGGGGTGTGGCCTTACCCGCCCGAGGGTAGGGGGCATAGCTAGGCTGAGTTTGACCAGCTCGTAAATGGGTCCGCTATCGACGTGCCGGATAGATATTGGCAGACTATTGGCCAGGTGGATAGTGAGGTTTCTTATGCTCACTTGGACTGTGTTGCTAGGAGAGGGGCAGTGCCATTTGGAGTGTATTAAACCCCAATGATAATCCCAGAGATGAACAGTACTGATATGTGGACTTATTGAGCAGGGTTGCATACTCATTCATTCTTTCATTCACTATCCACTCGGGCTGGTGGTGCGTAACTATTTGTTAAATGTGCCTTCGCAATGGCCAGAATTTCGGTTGGGGCGCGCAACTAACCTGAGATCAGGAGTTTACCACATTAAGTCTGACTATCCAAATTTAGGTATGGGAATGGTTTGGATAGAAGTCCCTTGTGATGGACCCCATAGCCTGTGATACTACGTATTATCATCCCGACTTCACACTCCAGCATGGTCATTACATCCGCGGCATATGGTATTTTGGGTTACCTGTGTTTCTACATTTATATGGTTTTGATACGGCATCTGATATTTGACTCTTTATGACTCCTCATTTGTATAACTGATCTGTATCGCGTATTCTGATATTGTTCCGCATTTATATAGTTGATATGTATTACGTATTCTGATATTGTTTGACTCATGGACTTGTCAGTATATTCGCTTACTCTGATAACATATGATTCATGATCTTGCGCCTATTTCAACATTGTATGATTATGGCATTGCGTTGAATACTTGGCACTTACCTTATGCACACACTTACACCACCCTCTAAGCTTTCTATAAGCTTATACACAATAGATGCATGCAAGTGATGTTAGGTTGCAGCAGTTTTGAGCTTGGAGTATGCAGCAGTCTTCTGGAGCCTTAATTTTTGACATATGTATTTCCCTTTTAGTATTGTATTCAAAATTTATATTAGTGGATATATGATGATGATGTTGCCTTTATGATTTGGGTATACTTGTGGTTATACCTATTAAGAATTAAATGTACATTGAAAAAAGAATCCTCCTCGTAGGATCCCAAGATCGGAATCTGGCGTATGGACGCTAGAAGCCGAGAATGGGGTACTACGGAGGCTGTCGGCACTGGATTCAGCAATTGAAAACTGTGAATCTGATTTTTGAGTTTGGGGCATGACACCATGAGTTAGACAGAGTTGATGTTACACACACACACACTCCCTGTCACATCTACATCTTCCCGTCACTCTCTCTCTATCTCTCTTAGGATACTAGAACTGAGCCTGGACACATGCTCCAGTAGGATTGCTGGCCTGGACCAGACCTAACTCAGACCGAACTTGGCCGGGTCGAGTTCGGTGCAACACACACCTTCTTTCTTATTCTTCTTCCTCCTTCTCTGCTTCTACTGTATCGACCAGCAACTCCTGGACCTGACTTGAGTCTGAGTTGTGGTTAACTCAGTGACTCCACATAACTCAGTCGTGCTCGGTTCGAGTTGGCCCAGTGTAGGCTGCACTCTCTCTCCCTCTTTCTTCTTCTCCATTCCTTCTCCTTTCCCCTGCTTTGATCCTGGACTTGGTCCAATGGCACCAGCAACACCATCGAATGAAGAAGGACCGTCGAGGAAGATGGGCTCCTCAATGGTGGATCTCGAATGGGAGTCTATCTCCTCATAACAAAGCCATTGGACAGCTTTGATGGGTCTCACAATGCTTCTAGATCATAGATTTCGAAGCTCCATGAAGGATTGGTTGGTGGGTTCGATGGAGGAAGAAAATGGTCGGTTCTTTCTCAGGTGCAGCTGTAAGGGTTGGAGTATCAGCTCTTTTGCTATATATGACCTTTTCTTAAAGCCCTAGACCTCTCAGCACCGTCGTATGAGCAACGAATGGCCTAGATTGATTCTGTTGTCCGGCTTCTTAAAACTGCTAGTAAAACGGTGGTTTTTGGCACCGATTTTCCATAGAAAACCAGGATCCATGTGAACAGCAATGGATGGTGGAGATATGCCTAAATGGAGGGCTGGGATTGGTGGTTTCCCTCTCACACGGATCACCAGCTTGGTAGCAGTAGGAGACAGTTTCTATTTTTGGAAACATGGTTGTATACAACCCTCTTTTGGTAATGATCGTGTGCACACACGATTGCATCTACATGCAAGACCCACCAAGTTTTGGTCAGACCCCTGCTGCATACAATATGGACGGTTCAGATCTTTCTTTTGAATGATGTAGGTAGGCCATATCTTGACGCCAGTGGTGTCTCGTTTGAACGCCCATAGGTGGGAAAGAGGGAGAGAGCCTCTCCTTTTTGGGCAAGCTTGGGTTAGCTGTGTTTAACCGGGCTTGTAACTCTGGTGCACAGCGGGTGTACCACACCCTGGTGAATGCGCATACCAACGTGGGGCCCACAGTGATGTTTGCGTACAATCCACACCATCCATTCTACCTCAGGGTTCCTAATCAGGGCCCTTGACTGAAGATCAGGCAGATCTAAAGTTTAGGTGGGCCCCACAACTTAATTTGGGTCCTATTCATGGATTCACGTCGATCTGACGATCAAGTCATCCCGAAGTCGATCATCAACAGTTAAAAGGGTCATAAGAATTTATTTAGATGACTGGGACTACCTATTCTATGAATTTAGAATATTAAATGTTATTATTAAAATGAATTACAACATTTATTATTATTATTATTATTATTATTATTATTATTTTAAAATAAAATTTGCAAGACCTTCTCTAATCAGAAGTATTCCTCCAGGTGAGTAGACCACCTTGAGTTATGTACCTCATCCTTCGACTAATATTAACAATTAAGTGAGCCACACAAAATCAACGTCCACTTATCAACTCTCAACATCCTATGATCCAAATAATTCAACGGTTGAATTGACTCATCTTTAGTTATTAATTATCCTAGGAATCCTATGAAGCATTTAGGTGTGATCTGGTAGTCAAATATAGGGATAGATGATCCGGTTTGTGTTTCCAAATGATGGATAACCCGATGAGATGTTGTAACCTAATGAATGGTGGATCTTGTGACTTTGATCCCTAATATACTTTATGTGATTTAATTGTACTAAATAGGTTTAGTTTGAAATATTATCATGATCCAGATCCTAAAGTAGGATCTTTATTTATTTATTTATTTAAGTACAGGGTTAATTTAATCATGTTGAGGTGCTTAAATGGACAGATCGATCCCAATCTTATGATTATGTAGTTCATAGTCCAAAATCAGATGGTTAGAATGGATAGATTGAGGGCGACTGTTCAAGTAAGTTAGGTTAGCATTCATACTAAGTTAGGTTGTATGGTAACACCTGAGTACTGAAAAGTACGGGGTGTTACACTAAGGACTTTGATCAGAAGTACGTGTGCATGTACGTAAGCGTGCTAAAGTCTGCTCAACTCTAGGATATTGACTGAGTATGTTGATACCCCTGTGACGTGGTGGATAGATTAGAGATTCAGTTTAGACCTAAAGTCCTCTCGGACATTGACTAACTAATAAAATGTGTGCCGTACTCAGGCAATTTGAGTAAGAGAAGAGGTTAGCCCTTGTGAATGAATTCTTTTTACATTGTTCCAACGATTACAAAATGGGTCAGTTTAAGGACTTTCTATTTCATTGGCACTTTAACGTGGTATTCCTCAATCAGAGTAGGATATTCACACATAATAGAATAAAAGCTAGCATAAACACAATCATTCTTTATTAATGTATTAGCCCCTTTACAACCCTCATTCTTTTCAATCTAATTGAAGCGAGAAATTGGATAAATACCTAATGCGCCAATTGGAACAGACGATCGATGCATATGATCATCAGGATATGACTGGGGTATGAACAATTGAATCGAAACTTAGATGAACATGAGTTTCTGGCAACTTAAGATTGCAAATATTTAATATACTATTGAGATAAACCTACTGCAGTGGGAGTTGTTAGCCAGTAGTGAACTAGGCTAGGAAAACTAAAATAAGCATGAATGTAAAGTAAACATACAGATATATGTGTTTGGTGAGGGGGTCTCGAGCTCTTCTTTGGGTGCTCCTTTTATAGTTTTCTTGAGGTGGTGAAAGCCCTTTATTGGGCTTATAGATCCTTTGGGTTTCTTTGTGTGAGCTTTCCGGATATGCAACATTTTCCTTAGCAAATCGGGACTTGCCTTGGAAAGAAAAGACTCCAAACTCGTCGGCTTCTAAAATATTCTTTCATAGCTGATCCTTCACAGAGATGTTCATGGTCCACTAAAGATCTAGCTTGATGCTCCCAGGGCGGGTCTGGACCAATCACGACTGATCAACATCTCTAATGATGCCCTACCTTGTTAACCTTGAGATGATGGACAATCCAGATCAAATCACCTCTTATTCTTGACCATCCCTGAGGTGATGGTTTGGAGTGAGATACGATTTAACACCCGATACCAATTTGTTATCTGACCAGGTTGGATATAGTTCCCCCATCCTTTTGATCCCAAACGGATTATGGCTGTGGACCTGACCTAGATGATGCTTATGTTCCTCCTAATCATGGCCCAATCTAAAGTTGGGTTAGTTCAGAGATTGGTCCAATACGTGGATCTTTGGAATCTTCTAGATTGTTGTTGGTTCTTTGAATGTCTCTGGGGAAATCTCCCATTTTGAAAGGATTGTAAAAGATGACCACGTGGATGAGATCATATCCAGTTGCGAGATAGGATACGCTCATCCAATGGATCTTTTATAGTCATGTCAGGCATCTCCCTCATTTAATGGGCATGTTAATCGTATCCATGTGGCATGTAACGGTTTATTCCCCTAAAGGGCTTGATAAGAATCTGTACCATCGTAATAATGACATAATGTGTAACGACGAAGGGAGATTAAACATATCCTCTTTAGGTGCGAGTACGACTCTGATGGTGCCAAACACAGTGTCTCCACGTGGCATCTTCCTATTGGTTCACATCAAGGTGCCGAAAATGGGTGTAAATAGGTGCATGGGCCATCGAAAGCGATGTCCAATCATAACAATAGTTTTGACCACCAAATCATAGGGCCCCACTTACATAAACTGAAACTTGAGCAATATACCATACAAAGTCATGGAACAAACTTACTTATGTTACTGAAGTTTTATGTCGTTGAGGCTTTCATTTTGTGGTTATGAACTATCATATATCAATTAATATAATAACTTTAATGTTGATGAGGCTTTCATTACATGTTAGTATGTTACTGAAGTTTTCAAGAAAGATGCCTAGCTTGTGTGATGGCTATTTTCTACATCTCATTCATCCCTAAACACACGATTATTTATGATATTGTATGAAAGAAAGGAACTCATCATCACAACATTCAACTTATGAATATCTGAGAGGGGAGATACTGGATGTATTTTCATATTATAGGAAAGAAGTAGAAGATCATCTTTCAAAAGTTGTATGTGGTTACAGAAGCTTGAATATATTCTTTGTAAGATGCATAACGGGTAGGCCTTTTCAACCTTTTTCCATCCATGATGGGCTATCAGATGCATCGTTTTTTTTTTTGGTATGCACCATCCTTAAACAGTAGACAACCCTATTATTGTTATTATTTTCGCACACTATCCTCTATCCCATTGCAAATCACCCTTCAAATTTGAAATTTTCCTTTCATGTTATTGTTTAATATAGTAATTTTTTTATACTATTTTTAATTAAAAAAAATATATAGAATATGGACCATAGTAAAATTTAAAAAATAAATTACATGTGCAATAGAGGGAGGTATTTAATATTAAAATTAAACACAAAAAATTCAGGTAGATGGGTATGCAAATGTCACATGAAGGTGTTATTTTTAAACCTTAATAGTTTATTAATAATAGATTAATTATATTATTGTTATCTAAGTGATTGAATGCATTTCTTATATCATCACAAGACAAAATCTTGTGAATTTTTTTTTTTTTATGTAACAAGTACGATGCAGACCAAATAACAACTATGTCTAGCCATGTGATACGAACCTCAACCTGATATCATTTTAGTGTTGGATACCATGCAACTTGAAAATGTTCTACATGAATGCTTGTGCAACTGAGCTAGCAGTGTAGGGGTGGGAGAGAGCACAAAAGTGTGCATATTTAGTGAATCGATCGATGACCACCAACACAGTACTCTTACCACTTGACTTGGGTAGTCCCTTAATGAAATTCATGAAGATGTCTCCCCATACTCGCATAGGAATAAGTAATGGTTGTAGGAGTCCTAGTGTTGATGTTGCCCCATACTTGTTTCACTAGCACATATCACGTTCGGCTACAAACCTCTTGACATCCTTCTCCATGCCTTTCTAATATAGATTTTGGGATAGCCTTTTATATGTACGAAGGTAACCCAAATGGTCTACCAATGGTGAGGCATGAAATTTGTTAAAGTCCCTTAATCTACATTGATATACCATCCTCCTTTAATGGCTCGAGCTTTTAGATCAAGTGGTTATTTGACATGGTATAAAAGTGGAAGGTTAAGTGTTCGAATCTTGAGAGTTGCAAATATGCCTCTGTTTACCATTTAAAGAAAAAATAACTATCCCATTAATAAAAACTATGATTAATGAAAATTTCAGAAAACATGTGTATATTATGGCTCTCAAGGATAAATAATAATTGACTAAATTAAATGAGTTAGCCAGTACAATTACAGATGATGGAAAAAGTTCCTCATACCGTAGGATAAATGAAGTACTTACTGACAGTCATGGATGATGGAAAAAGATTTGCATACTGTAGGATAAAAGGGGGGAGTACTATTAAATCAATAATAATTAAATCATATATTTGTAAGATTTCTATAAGGTGGGCCTTATTGATCAACGGTCAAGATTGTCCTAAGTGTTGGATAGTGTGATTGGGTGTACCAGTGGAACCCATTAATTTGTGATACATCTAAAATTGTGTAAGGGGTGGTGTGCTACAACTATGATACACATACAATGTTTTAGTGGGACTGAGATTACTAAATTCATGTAAAGCCTTAGGGAGAGGAGTTTTGATGGGTTTCAAACTCCTCTGCCCTCTATAATTATAAAACAGGGCTGGGTCCCCAATCCAACACAAGAACCGAAGCAGGAATATCTATCTCAGTGCTTCTGTAAGGGTGTAAGGAGAGGAAGACTGCGACATCAAGCCTACACCAATGGCATCTTAACGAGGCACACTATCTAGTTTTTCTGATCTCCATATTTGATGCATAGCATGGTCCTTTTGTAATTCCACGTAAAGCTTAAAGTTGGTATTAGAGACATTGTGCATTAGGTATGGAGAATCGATTTAGATTAGTGGGTCAATTTTCAAATCATCAGTTAGGGATTTTGATCCCCAAATCAGGAAATTAGGCTTTTTGAATCACAAATCAGGCAATTGGGATTTCGAATCCCAAATCAGGAAATTAGGGATTTCGAATCCTAAATCAGGCAATTAGGAATTTTTATTCTCAAATAACTATTAGGGATTTCAAAACCCATTGACAAAGCTCTAATTAGAGTAAGGATGAGATCCCTTAATTGCTTCCCAATCAGGGGTTACAACAAATTCAGATTAAAAAAAAAGTAAATAAATAGAAAGAAAAAATTCCCTATGATAATTTTACCGTCGTACACCCCTCCTTGTTGATTGCCAATTTGTGTTTGGGCAATGACACTACTAATGATGGACTGCGTTATTGGAATCCATGGAGTCCCCATCACTGCCAATCGAGGCCTCATCCTTTGTCGTTGTTGTTGATTGCGATAGCCATTGATGGCCGACAATCAGCTTCTAATAAGAGTTTCAGTAGAGGAATTTGTTAATCACAACCCATCCCTGATCGGAGCTCGTGTCAGCCTTCAACATGGTCCTCTTCCATCAAGACACAGTTGGATTTAGCTTACCATCATCACTAGGAAGAGGACCAGCCCATCGTCAACAACGTGAGATCTGGTTCATCTCGCTTTCATCTTTGATCTTTGGCTTGAAATTCGACACCTCTGAGTGAGTGATAAAGACCAAAAACATGGTGTTGAGCGGTGTTCAGATGATAGTCTCAATCCAGCAGCCATGGATACCCTTATAAGGATAAAGAGAGAACCGCCATAGACGATCTATAAGACTAGGGGCGTTGTCGAAGGTTGGCTGCTTTTGTGATTGTGTAGGGGTTAGGGTTCTCCTCCCCCCCCCCCCCTCTCTCTCTCTTCAAATATAGCTCAAGGGCCGTTTGTTCCTTACAATGAGGATAGGGTGCGGCCTTTTGTTTCATTGAGTGGACCCTGTCTACAGGACTTGTCAAATGGGTTAGAGCTCATTCAGAGCTTGTGAGTGGGCCGTTTGCCTCTGGGCTATTTCATGCATGATACTTAATATCTTTGAGCCCTTTTAAGAATTACTTATGAGGCAGTTGAGGGTCAAATATTGCATATTATCCCCCATTTATATCTTGGTTTTATGAACATGATAATGCTTAATATTTTATTTTACTCATGTTTATGTTGCAAGGTGAATTTAAGAGCTTGGATTGAAAATGGTGTTAAAAGCATGGATTTGATGCTCAAGAATCACCAAGGAAAGGAATGGATCTTAGGAGACTAAGATTGAAGAATTCACATGCCAAAGATCCAAGAAAAAAAAGTGAGGAATGAAGAGAATCAAAGATTTGAAGTGAAGAAAAAGAATCCTTAAATCGTCCTAAAAACCATATTCTGAAACACTAGGTCATTTTATGAAATTGTACAAAGTAAAGTCTATTTTAAGAAATTGCCCAGAGTGAAGTCTATTTTAGCAAACTACGTAAATTTGAGACGGTTTTTAGAGTTTTCCAACTAGGTGTGAAAGTTAGAGTGTCACAACTATAAATAGGACTCCCTATAATATTCCTAGGCATCTTCTAGGGTTTAAGGAGTGGAGAAAAAGGGTGGAGAAGTCATCGCCAAGAGTTTTTCTTCTTCTTCCTCGGTTATTTTTATGCTTTCTTCTAGGGTTTTAAATCTAATTATGTTTATGATTGGCTAAACCTCTTAGCTAGGGCTAAGAGGTGAAGCTTATAACATGATAGGATGTTTCTATTGCTTTGATTGATGTTTATGTTAAACTCCATGAATTCTAATTTGATATTTAAGGAATACTTTCAGTTTTTAATAGTTTATTGTGACTCAAATTATAGTACATCTGCAATAGCTTTGAGTATCTTCTTCTCCTGATATGAGATTGTGAAATTAGTAAGTCTTATTGTTCACCATCGTCCCTTGGGTATGGGAGGGTGATGGAATCCTTCCTAATCTTCACGATTCTCTTGCTTTGAGATTATAGGATTGGTAAATCCTATTGTTTGTCATTGTCTCTTAGGCATAGTTTGGTGATGGAATCCCTGCCAATTATCATAGTTCTCCTTTATTGAGAATTAGGTCAATGAAAGTTCAAATTTGGTTTTATTGATATATTTTTCAATTGGATATGATATGACTCCAATTCTAATTGTGTTACTTGAATCAAGCAAGAGGGCTCCCTGATCACTACAAGTAGATCCTTAGCACCCTAATTCCCACCTTTAAATTCTTAGTTTTAATTACTCTAATCGTAAGTACTCTCTCAATTACTTAAAAATTAGTTTCACATCTTTTTCTAGTTCTACTTCTAGTTAATTTCCAAAACGTATAAGTTTCAGTCCCTATGGATTCGACCTTGGTCTTACCGAGATTATTACTACATCGCGACCCTATACTTGGGGTTATGAACAAGTTTTTGGCACCATTACTAGGGATTGATGATTGCATTTTCTAGAATTAATTAGCTTTAGAATTAGGTTAAGATTAGGATTTTTCTACTTTTTATTTTTAGGTTAGGATTTTTTTAAGAATTATTTTAGAAAGTAACTTAGCTTTCTATTTCTAGGTCTAGAAACTTTCCTTTTTTGTTTTTAAAAACTAATTTACTTTCTAATTCTAGGATAGAAACTTTCCTATTTGTTTTTAAAAACTAATTTTTTATTTTTTAGAAACTTTCCTAATCTGTTTTTAGAAACTTATTTCCTTTCCTTCGTCTATTTTTAGAAACTAACTTACTTTCTATTTTTAGAAATTTTCCTTTTTCCTTTTTTAAAAACTAGGTTACTTTCTTAATTCTTTTTTAGAAAGTAATTCACTTTCTTTTTTCTTCTGTAGGATCCCAAAATAGAAACTTCTAATTTGGTAACTTCTTTCTATTTCCATATTTAGAAACTTTCTTAATTTGTTTTAGAAACTAACTTCCTATTTCTAAATTTATAAAATTTCTTAATTTATTTTTAGAAACTAATTTGTTTTTAGGACTAATTTTTTGTTTTGTTTTTAGGTTAAGATTTTTCTAGATTTTTTTTTTAAGGGAATAACATTGTTTTCTGTTTTGTAGGATCCTAACACAGAACTCTCCAAACTGGTGAACTCTTTCCAACTTCTCGTCTACTTACTTTCTATATTGTTGTAGGATTTTTTTTCTTTTATTTTATATTAAGATTAGGTTCAGGATTAGGGTTTCACCATGTATGTGTAAGAGTGGGAATGTCAATATGCTGAGCTAATTTTGGAGAATGCGAGAAATTGTGAAGGGCTATCAAATGATTATGTTAGAAAACAACCTACGTCTCAAAATTTTTCTAAAAACATCATCGAGAACTAAACGGAATACAATGCTCCATCAATTAAAAAATCCTTACGCGATCATATGCGGGAGAATAATTACAGCCCATAGATTAAGAAAACAGTACATAAGTATTGGGGTTATCATAACTATGAGAGTGAGAATTATTATCACCCATCAGATAAGAAGAAAACAATGAGAGATTATATTGTGGGTGATAATATGTATCAACAACCATCAGATTCTCTCACCTATTTCCCATATGACTATAATTAGTGGAAACATCAATATTGGAAAGATGAACCAGCAATACATTATAGTGACAATTCTCTTGGGTCTTCTACTTTTGAAATTCAACCAGAAACGATCCAAGAGGATTTACTTAAAGGTTACACAGATGATTTTGTTGGCATTAGAAAAATGATAGAAGCACTTGCATCATGTGCGTGATTATATTATGGGTGATAATATGTATCAACAACCATCAGATTCTCCCACCTATGACCCGTATAACTATGATCAGTGGAAACATCAAGATTGAGAAGTTGAATCAATAATGCATCATAGTGATAATTCTCTTGAGTCCTATACCTCTGAGATCTAACAAAAAACGATCCAAGAGAATTCACTTCAAAATTCCACACAAACTCTAGAGCTCATCCAGCAAAACACACTCCAAAAATTACAAGAACTTATAAAAGATATACAATAGTTAGGTTCATATGATGCGATTATGGAGAATACTGAAATTAAGAATGAGGAGTTGGATTCTATTAATGATCATATAGTTCAATTTTTCGGAGAGTCGATCTCGATGACTGTCCAAAGTAAAGATCAAAAGACATAGGTATCTTTCAAAATAATGATACTGACACGCTTCACTCACATAATACACTTGGCTTCAATGAGGAGGAAGAGGCTAGTTTATTCGAGCCTCAACCCAACCTATAAACAGAATGTGAGGAAAGCAATCCCATCCCACTTGTGAACTAAACTGAATTAGAAGATGGTGAGTATTGGGATTACAGTCATGAGTAAAGCTGAGCATCGGACCGAGTCGAATCGGATTGGGCCCAACTCGACTCAGTCCAAAATCTACATGGCCTAACCTGAACTCGAATCGATCCGGGACCGAGTCCAAGACATCTGACTCGAACCGATTCGATGCACAGCTGGCCTGATCCAATCTAAGTCCGACTTAGTCAAGAAAACCGAGTCGGATCGGGTTAGGCACGATTCGGATCGGTCCATAAGACCTTCTTCTCCAAGCTCTTCTGCCATTAGAGGAATGAAATCCTCGAAAGCTACCGCATTTTTTGCCATTTTTTTCCACCCCTCCTATACTCATCCTCACCTCTATCATCATCCTGTTCCTCTCCTTCATCATCCTCATCATCATCCTTGTTTTCAGGAGTAGCAACCATAGGTTTGGTTCTGCTGATGACAGCTAGAACATCCTTCTCGTTTAAGTCAGCTGCTCTTAGCAAAACAACCATTTGCTTTGACAGCAAGCCCATCGCCAAGAGTAGCAAAACCAGAGATTTCCCAACAATAGCCAAAACAGCTTCTACTACAACAAATTCCATTGTAGAGCAGAGCATCCTCTCCAAAGTAACCAAATCCTTCTTGTCATCTAACTTGCGTGATGTGCATGTATCTATTCGGATCGGGTCGAATCGGATTGAATCAGATCCATTCAGATCGGGTTCGGATCGGATCGGTTCGGATTGACTATGATCCGAACTCGATCCGAAAAACTATTGGATCTGGATGACCCAACTCTATCTGCACCGAACCAAGCCGTCGGTTCGGTTCGGATCAGGTCGGATCAGATTTAGTCGGATCCACCGGATTGGATCAGACATGCCCAGCTCTAGTCATGAGTTTACAGCCCAAATTCTCTTGAAATCGATCTCAAGTATGGTTCAGGAAAGTGATTACGAGGTACAAGAAGTTATCGACCATAATGATCTACTCCACTCATCTAACACACCTGATTTAAATGTGGAGGATGAGCCTCTTTCAATTGACTCTTCCAGCTCTTTTGAAGTGTATGTAAACCACTCCCCTAATTTATATTATAATATGATTAGGGAGATGGACGAGTCGCTCAATATGACTTTGGAATTTGAAACCACCCAATTAAGGCCATCATCTGAGCTGTCAACCCTTGACGATATAGTGCCTCTACTGAGTAGTAGCAATAAACAGAATCTTCACATCAATGCGCCTACTGATCGACAATCTATTTATGCAAGGCAAGGCGAGATGTATCTAGTGACAATTGACTCTCACCAAAGTGAAGAGCAAGAGATCATATTTCCCTCTATTCTAATAGAAGATGAAGGAATCATTGGGCATATCATCACAAACCTCAATGTGAAAAATGAGCCTTTCTCAACTGACTATCTTAAATCTCTGAAAGATCACTTGGCATATTTTACATATTTAAATGATCCCATGATAAAAGAAATAATGGATGTCTTGCAAAACAATACCTCGATGGTTATTACTGACCGGGAGAACCCTTATTCCGAAGCCCCTCCTTCCATATATCTTGAATGTTTACCATTAAGGGAGGAGGAGTTGAAAGTTGAACCAAAGTCTGAAACTTCGAAATATATTAAGACTACATCACCTATTGAGAATTTCTCTGAATTTTATCTACTTGTAATATCTGATTCACCATGTTGCACTAACTCTGAAACTTTCTCTATCTCAGGTGAATCATATGTACTTTGGACACCTCAGGAGATTAAAAGGAAACTTTATGCTTAGGTCCATAAATTTCTTTAGAAATTCATGCTCCAGGACATCCAAGCCTATTGCAAAAAGGACTTTTAAATGATCTTATTGAGAAACCTACTGAGAAATTTATCAAGATATTGGCCAAAGAAGGAACCTTGCGGCATGACTGAGTAGCTCCCCTATTTTCCTAGTTAGGTTTACTGCTTTTGAAGAATTTAGGATTAGGATAGTTTACTTTCTACTGTTTTAGGATAGTTTGTTTTCTGTTGTTTATGATAGTTTGCTTATTGTCTGTTGAGTCTTTTATGCTAACGCATCTTCACACTGAGATCATTGGAAAAGCCTCAAAAATTCTTTCTTCAGGTATTACCTTTCCATCACTTCCCTTTTCTTTTCATTGCATCTTTTGCATTACATGCTTATTTATTTTACATTGAGGACAATATAGATTTTAGGTTGAGGGTATGGATTAGACAAACTAATTAGTGTTTTCTTAGTCTTTGAGCAAAAGTTGTGGAAAATTGGAAAATTTTTGAAAAATTAGAATTACAGGATGGTTAATGTTGATGCCTTATGTTTCTCAAAGTTTAGTCACTTGAAAGATCTCAAAATTAAGTTAAGTCATTAATTCTCGATTAGAAGTTTTAAACATTGATCGAGTCATGATCTCACATGTCACATCTAGCTTACATAGTAAAGTGTCAGTTTGATATTGAATTGTTAACTTGATGATTATTATGCATGGAAGGAACCAACCTGGGGAATTTGTCCATCATGTTCAATAAGAAGAATTGAAAAGAAATAAAAAGAAAAGATCTTTAAAAAGGTTGACATAGCATGCCATCGACGGAAAAATCAAAAGCTGGAGGAATAAAAGAGAGAATTAAAAGATGAATTGTAAGGCAAGTTTTGGTTGTCCTGAATGCTCTTTTAACTATCAATGTTATCATAAAACTGAACAACTGAACCTTGGATTGTGATAAGTCTAGACTTTACTATACACTCATGGAACTTAATGTTTGGAATTGTTCTAATTAGAGGATTAATACTTTGAACTTGATTATGAAACTTACCGAGTGCTAAAGTTTAGGAGAAGGTGAAGCACAACATTGATGTATTTTAGAATTCTATTATCTGGATTTTTTTAAAAAACCACTTAAGCTTATAGAAATTATCTTATAGTTCTCAAAATATTTTTCGCATACTTTGCTCGGGACTAGCAAAATGCTGATTGGGGATTGTGTTAAGGGTCAAATATTGCATATTATCCCCCATTTATATCTTAGTTTTATGAACATGATAATGCTTAATGTTTTATTTTATTTATGCTTATGTTGCAAGGTGAATTTAAGAGCTTCTATTGATAACGGGTGCTAAAAGTATAGATTTGATACTCAAGAATCACTAAGGCAAGAGATGGATCTTAGGAGACCAAGATTGAAGAATTCACATGCCAAAGATCCAAGAAAATTAAGTGATGAATGAAGAGAATCAAAGATTTGAAGTGAAAAAAAGGAATATTAAAATCGTCCTGAAAAAGCATATTTTGAAACTCCGGGTTATTTTGTGAAATTTCGGAGAGTGGAGTGTATTTTGGGAAACTGCACAGTGTAAAGCCTATTTTAGTAAACTGTGTAAATTTGAGGCAGTTTCTAGAGTTTTCCAAATAGGTGTGAAAGTTGGAGTGTTGCAACTATAAATAGGACTCCCTAAGATGTTCCTAGGTATCTTCTAGGGTTTAACGAGTGGAGCAAAAGGGTAGAGAAGCCGTTGCCAATAGTTTTTCTTCTTCTTCCTTAGTTGTTTTCATGCTTTCTTCTAGGGTTTTAGATCCAATCATGTCTATGGTTGGCTAAACCTCTTAGCTAGGGCTAAGAGGTGAAGCTTATAACATGATAGGATGTTTCTATTGCTTTGATTGATGTTTATGTTAAACTCCATGGATTCTAATTTAATATTTAAGGAATACTTTCAGTTTTTAATGGTTTATTGTAACTCAAATTATAGTACATCTGCAATAGCTTTGAGTATCTTCTTCTCCTGATTTGAGATTGTGAAATTAGTAAGTCTTGTTATTCACCATCGTCCCTTGGGCATGGTAGGGTGATGGAATCCTTCCTAATCTTCACGATTCTCCTGCTTTGAGATTATGGGATTGGTAAATCCTGTTGTTTGTCATTGTCTCCTAGGTATAGTTTGGTGATAGAATCCTTACCAATTATCATAGTTCTCCTTCATTGAGAATTAGGTCAATGAAAGTTTAAATTTAGTTTTTCAATTAGATATGATATGACTCCAATTCTAATTGTGTTACTTGAATCAAGCAAGAGGGCTCCCTGATCACTACAAGTAGATCCTTGGCACCCTAGTTCCCACCTTTAAATTTTTAGTTTTAATTACTCTATTTACAATTACTCTCTCAAATACTTCAGAATTAGTTTTACATCTTTTTTTAATTCTACTTCTAATTAATTTCAGAAACGTACAAGTTTCAGTCCCTGTGGATTCGACCTTTGCCTTACCGAGATTATTACTACATCGCGACCCTACACTTGGGGTTGTGAACAGGAGCCTCCTTTAATTGATTTAGACCAATCATGGGCTTATTTATTCATTCATCTTTGGGCCACATTATGGGGCCAATTTTAATAAGTTCTAGGCTTAATTAACGCTTTGTGGTTGATTAAGTTAAACGCCTCTAAATTTTGAGCCCGTACCTTTATTTTTTAGCTCGTTTTATTTAAAAAAGGCATGTTAGATGCCATTTAATGTATGTATATAGGTCCTCGCTTTCAAGCATGTTTATGAACTTACATTTTGGATCTGAACCATTTATTTAGTTTTTTTTTTTTAAATGTAAAAAAAAATGAGTGCATGATCTGGTTCATTCACTAGATGGACAATAAAGCACATGAACCTTTCATCATGTGGACCCTAAGTATTGGATCTGAACCATCCATTTTACAGACACTAATGTAAGGATCTAACCATCTATCTGAATCGTTCTATCTCGACCGTCTATCTTGTAAATGTTAAGGACCAGATGTGCATTGTTCATTGATGATGATCAGATTATATGGAGTGTAGATTCAGCCCATTACCCATCTTTTCAAAGCTGACATGGACCTTTGATTTAAAAAGAAATGTGAGAGAGAAACCAATAGTTTGTTTCCTTTTAAAACACTTATATTTCAACGATTAATGCCAGTTGCTTTCTAAGCCAAACTAGACTATTTGCTTGATAATTCGTTGAGAGCATGATTAAATTGCAATCCTAAGTCCGTACTTGTGAGATTGAATTCAGTTCTGTTAGCCACCATAATGACCTCAATAAGAGAAAATTTTACAGGTCTAGACTTGTGAAATTGGAATTCAGCTTATGTGAGACCTGTATCCTAGCTCGTACTGTTCCATAAGCTTCCACGGTCCTCCGATCGAATTTCGGTGGCCCGCGATCTGTAATCAGCATTTACGCGTAACCTTAAGTCGTATCCCGTATTTCAGAGTCAGCTCGACCAGAGACTTGTACCATAGCGACCGCACCGTCACTGCGATTTCGATGTCGTGTCTCGCGCGCCAAGGCGATACCCAGGCCAGGAAATGTGGGATCACGTTCAGTTCGAAGAAAATGCCATGCAATTACAAGCCCAAGAGAATTTCTAATCAAATCAATCTTATCAATCACATCACTATTCAAAGTATAACACCCATCCCAAAGTACAACCACCCTCCCCAAAGTCAACTCTCTCTCTCTTACAACTAAGTACACCCATACTCACCCATCACTCACTCATCTCTCTCTAACAACCTCTCTCTCTCATCTCTATCTCTCTCTCATTCTCCAAGCAACCCACGTCCAAGCTTCCATGAGAGAAGTTAGTGTGGCGCACCTTCCTACCTCCCATCTCCACCATCCAAGCTTCATCTTGACCGTTGAATCTCATCCATTAGAGCTCTACAATGCGTTGATAAAAGGAGAAGTCCATGATCAAAGGTGGGTGTTCGTAGTTGTAGATTATAATTTTTTGATGTAGGTCCCACCTATGGTGGGACCCATCTTGATGTATGCATTGTATAGAGGGGCCCATAATGACGGGGTCCCTCCGCTACCCGATCTCCCTCTCTCTCCTTCTCTGTTCTCTCTCTCTTTTGATATGTGTGGCCCACCCTGATGTACCCCACCAGGATGTATGTTTCATCCTACCATCCACACCTGGACGGTAGCAGTATGCAGTACCAGTTGTCTAGCTGGTGGGCCACGTGTAGTGGGACCCAACCCAGATGTATTTGTTGCATCCTCACCATCGATTAGGGACGGTGGGATCCACCATGATTTATGAGTTTTATCCCACACCGTCCATCTGTGTGTGATCCACCATCCAGTAGTGGATCATCCAACAGTTGAGGCTGCTGGACTATGTGAAAGGAAAACACAAATATCAGCTTGATTCCTAAACGTGTGGGCCACACTAACATGGCACCACCCTGATGTATGTATTTCATCATACCGTCCATCTGTTAGGCTGCTGGGCAGTAGCCCAGCAACATATAATTGCTGCAGGGACGCAACCAATTTTTTGAAACCCACACGTGATGTATGTTTTGGATCCACACCGTCCACATGTGGGACCACCATGATGTGGGTTTTAATCCACACTGTCCACCGTGTGGACCCACCTCTGTGTACATGTACATCCAAACCGTCTGTAGTTTGGACGCTGGACTCCCGCATATTATTATAATAATAATAATAGTATATATATTATATTATATTATATGGTGGGCCCCACGTGGGACCCACCTACATTAGAAGTAGATTGGTTGGTGTATTTCACAGCAGTTATATGTTGGCTGTATTAATGTCAGCAGGGCCTGTGGGCCCTGTCATGAGGTATGTGCTTTTCTATGTCGTCCAGATCATGGGCCCCACCTATTGGGCACGTGTGGTGCATCCACACCATCCCAACTAAGGCAGATGCAAATCTTTGGTGGGACCCACCTTGATGTA
Organism: Magnolia sinica; assembly: GCF_029962835.1. Classification (NCBI taxonomy): domain Eukaryota; kingdom Viridiplantae; phylum Streptophyta; class Magnoliopsida; order Magnoliales; family Magnoliaceae; genus Magnolia; species Magnolia sinica. Next base: position 21,657,515 of record NC_080583.1, on the reverse strand, counting down.
TATATCTGTATCCACACCTTCCACCCATGGACGGTGCTGTGTGGGACCTGCCTTGATGTATGGGCCCTATCAGCACCGTGCCACCTTGGGACATGTATTTTATCTCAGCCGTCCATCACGTGGGCCCTCCCCTGATGAATGTATTACATCCAAACCGTCCATCCCATTTGGTGAGCTCGTCCTAAGGCTTGAGACAAAAATGAGGTAGATTTATCAGGTGGACCACATTGCAGAAAATAGTGGAGAGAGGAACGCTTACCATTGAAACCATTTGGGGTCATAGAAGTTTTAGATCAATATGAAATTTACTTTTTAATCCAGGTCTTTATGACCTTATGAACAAACTGGATGGAAAATAGTGTTATGGTGGGCCCTACCTTGATGGCACGTGTGGCCCACCTTATATGTATGTATTGTATATCTAGGTCGTCCATCCCTAGACATGGACCCTACTGATGTATATGTTTCATAGGCTCACCTGCTATATATATTTGCGGCCTACTTGATCTGTATATAGGCCCACGTAGTACGGCCCGTGGATGTGGCCCACTTGATGTAATGAGGCCCATTTGCTACGTATGCGGGGCCCACCTGTGATGTATATTAGGCCCATGTGATGGGGCCCACCTGTTGCCTATTTGAAGCCCATGGGTCGTGGCCCATTGTGATGTATTTCTAACCCATATGTCGTGGCCCATTGTGACGTATTTCCAGCCCACATGGTGAGGCCTGATGTGATGTATTTGAAGCCCATGAGATTGGCCTATTGTGATTATTTTCAGCCCATTTGGTAAGGCCCATTGAGATGTATTTTCGACCCATATGCCGTGGGCCATCGTGATATATTTCCGGCCCATATGATGAGGCCCATTGTGATGTATTTTTGACCCATTTGGTAAGGCCCAAGGAGATGTACTTTCAGCCCATATGTTGTAGCCCATTGTGATATATTTTTGACCCATATGCCGTGGCCCATTGTGATATATTTTCGGCCCATACAATTAGGCCCATTGCGATGTATGTTAGGCCTTTATGTGAGGCCATGGGCCCACTATATGTTTGGCTCTATGTGGACCACTCCTTGGGAGCAATGTTGGTTAAATGTCCACATTGTGACATTCCCTTAGGCCTTGTTAGGCCCATTCTCATCACTCTCTACATAGGTTAACCCAAATCATTGGGCCTCATCAATGTTGCATAGTCTGTCATCACCATAAACGGATGGATCCGTGCTATCGAATTTGGAATATCCATGGCCGAGGGCCGATTTTTATATTATGGTTTAAATCGACGGTTTATCTATGGACCCCGCCTTGTATATAGGCTAATTATTGATACCGATTACGAGTATGTTACAACATAACATCATGATACATGCCCATACACATCATCTACATGCTTATTGTGAGATGTGGTTGACCATTGCATATGCCATTGGGCAGGTTGTCTATGGGCTCAATGATAGGCGGAATCATTCCACATGAGTGCACGATATGCACTGGATTGATGCATGATTGGATTATTGACCTTCACAGACATATCGTGGATGGCCGGATGGGATACCGAAAATGTTTGGTTCTAAGCATACGACTACTATATATGTCTTTGGGTGAAAATCTCTAAACCCTCTTGGTACCATAGGTTGCTCCAACGCTTAGACCAAGTAGATACAAGAGCGCATGAGGGCTGTATACCGTTAGGTCGCGTCTCTCACTGTGTCGTAGTCGGTTAGAATGAGGTGTAACCTTATCCGCCTGAGTGAGTGGGCAATATCTAGGTTGAGTTTGACCAACTTGAGGAATGAGTCTGCTATCAACGAGTCGGGCCCGATATTGACAGGCGGATAGTGAGGTCTCTTCCACTTACCCAGTTGTGTGCTCGGATAGGGGCGACAAACTAGCGTAGAGTGTAATAGATCTCGGTGATGATCCCAGCTATGTACAGTACTGATACGTGGACTTATTGATCAGGAGTTGTATACTCATTCATTCATTCATTCACTATCTACTCGAGCTGGTGGTGCGCAACTAATTGTTGTGTACCTTTGCAATGGAAAGAATTTTGGTTGGGGCGCATGACTAACCTGAGATCAGGAGTTTACCACATTGAGTCTGGCTATCCAAATTTAGGTATGAGATTGGTTTGGATAGAAGTCCCTTGTGATGGACCCCATAGCCTGTAATACTACGTACTATCATCCTGACTTCACACTTCAACTTGGTCGTTCCATTCACACCACATATTGTATTACATCCGCAACATTTAACACTTTGGATTGCCATGTTTCTGCATTAATATGGCCGTTAACATTCATGCCTTGCATCGCATAGCCTTGGTAGATGATATTGGCTTATTATGTTTTTGCACCGCATAATCTAGATAAGGCTAATGGTATTTATGGACTTACCAGCATGTTTCCGCATTACTCTGATATTGTGAGATTTATAAACTTGTCAGTATTTTCGCTTACACTGATATCTATATGCTTGGCATGTACATCGCACACACTTACATCACCCTCTAAGCTTTCTATAAGCTTATGCATGATTGATGAGTGCAGGTGGCGTTAGATTGCAGCAGCATTAAGTTTAGAGCGTAAAGCAGTCTTCTGGAGTTTTGATTTTTGATATATGTATTTTTCCTTTAAGCATTGTATTCAAATGTTTATATTAGTGGATATGTGATGATGATATTGTCTTTGTGATTTGGGTAAACTTGTGGTTATGCTTGTTATGAAACAAATGTGTGTTAAAAATTCTCTTTGTAAGATCCCAGGATTGGAATATGGCGTATGGACGTTGGAAGCCGAGAATGGGGCACTACGGAGGCTGTTAGCACCAGATTCGACAATCGAAATTTTTATGAGCCCAGTTTTCGAGTTTGGGGCATGACAACTTATGGATTGCATGCAGTTGCGTTTATTTTCAATGCAAATGGTAATGAAAACACAAACGATCACCGTTTGGCAAGGGCATGAACGTGATGAAGTAAATAATACCAGTAATGTAAGGCTGAAAGACTCATCTTACCAGTAGGTGTTAAGCGTCTCAGATTTACATAATTAGCATCACTTAACTTCATGTTCAGAAGATTCACTTGCATATTATGACTGCCTCCCACAGGAGGAGTGATGATGATGTAACTGATTCTTGCTAAGATCGGATGGTTGGGCCCATCTTCATCATGGGTAGTTCAATTGAAGGCCCCATTCAATTAAACTTGCAATAAAATTTGCTTGATATTCAGTTTTATTTATAAATTATTTCATGTAAATAATCTACTAATATGAGTATATTTGTAACTAGTTACAATTCCAACTCAAACGCATCAAGTTCCTATCATAATCGAGTCTGATTATGTTCAATGGAAAGCATGTTTTATTTTCATAGATAATGAAGAGATCTTATTTGATAAAATTTTAGTGGTTTTGTTATAAAGTTTATTTCTGCTTCTCTCTAAGTATATGCAATCTATTTTGAGTAAGTAAAACTACAATCGTGTCTCGTTTGAGACATTTGAAAGCTCTAGGACCTCTTAAGGATATGCACATATTATCACACTACGTGTGTAATCATTATACCACACTTTATGGTTCTTGATCTATGTTATTAAGATTGATAGTATTTGTGACCGTGCTTAGTTTTACTTCACTTAGATTAAATGTTGTAATGGCCACCGCGATCCAATATTAACAGTCTTAATGGACTACATTGTAATAACATTTGCTCGTATTATCCAACAATTACATTGATTAACCATTTGGATGTTTTTTTAAATTAAAACATGATTTCAAAATGTTTTCAAAAGATTAATCATTGACATTAATCAATGTAGCTCAAGTTGGAAAATGTAAGAATTCTATAAAGTGGGCCTTATTGATCAATGGTCAAGATTGTCCTAAGTGTTGGATAGTGTGATCGGGTGTACAGTGGACCCCACTAAGTTGTGATGTATCTAAAATCATGTAAGGGGTGGTTTGATACAACTGTGGTACACATACAATGTTTTAGTAGGTTTGAGATTACCAAATTCGTGTGGAGCCTTAGATAGAAGAGCTTTAATGAGTTTCAAACTCCTCTGCCCTTTATAAATATAAAACAGAGCTGGGTTCCTAATCCAATACAATAACAAAAGCAAGAATTCTCATCTTAGTACTTCTATAAGGGTGTAGGGAGAGGAAGACCGTGGCATCAAGCCTATATCAATGGCGTCTCAACAAGGTACATATCTAGTTTTTCTGATGTCCATATTCGATGCATAACACGGTCCTTTTGCAATTCCGCATAAAGCTTAGAGTATCACGAATGCCAAATAGATAAAATATTGTATCTGTTCGGATAAATTAATCAATAGATTAAATCTCATGTTAGCAAATGTAAGTATAAAAATAGGAAATAAATGACCATAATGGCCAAATGGGAGATGTTGGCATATGTGTGTACAAAAGTATGGTCACATGACCAATTTTGTCATCCACTGAATGATAGTTAAATAAATCTCTCTGCACAACCAGTCATGTGGGAGAACTAATGGAATTAGGCCGATTTCTCTGTAACAACAGACATGAAACCTCAATGGTAATGTATCTTATTTATATATAAATACTTTAGTGTTATGTTATAAGAAATAACCAACAACATTAACAAGAGTGTTTAAGATGAGCTCTTCTTTGAGGTGAAAAAACATATGACGCAGTGATCCAGTGACAAACGTTATACCAAGTCTCTTTCTATTGTTGATCTTCACAGCAGCTACCTTTAATCGCTAATCTACACCGTCCATAGTATATGTGTACTCATTCAAGTTAATCACTCCCAACTATGTTGAGTTTATTCGCTTCCAACGATCTTGAGTTTAGTCAAACCAACTGAGTCAACGAGTTGAGTTGATAAACCTCGCTAACTTAAAATTGAGTAAACCTTACAATTGAGTTTCATGGTAACTTAGTTTGAAATCTTACTAAGTTGAGTCAGCATTAATCCCTGGCCCAAAATTGTATAAGTCGAAAATTGAATGGCCTATTTAATAAATTGGTGGGAGATCAGATGGTAAAAGACGTGGACTTCCTCGCCCGAAGAATATCTATAGAGCATCATTGACGCGGTTTCCTGCGAAAGCCTTTAGCAGTAAGTTCCTGCGCTTGAAACTTAGGTGGGGTCCACCGTGATGTTTTTTAGAAATCCACTCCATCTATCCATTATGTGAGATCATTTTAAGAGATAAAATCAAAATTGAGCAGGATATAAGACTCAAGTGTGCCGTACTAAAGGAAAAGATAGTTAGGGAAATTTCTACCATTGAAGTCTCCCTAGGTTCGACAGTGATGTTTAAACACTAATAACGTCATTTGTACTGGGATAAACTGAAAACACAAATAATATCATGATTGAAGACTCTTTTAGCCCCACGAATATTTCAATTATAAACGTTCAATTATCACTTTTTCGGCCCACTTGTGCATTGGATACGGTTCATTTTTTGCCTCACGTCCTAAAATGAACTCAAAAAATAAATTGACCGAGAGGATTTCTCACAAATATCACAGTGAGTCACACCTGGATTCCCTGCGCAGGAACTTCCTGCAAAAGGCTTTCGCATGAAATGAGCGTCCAATCATCATGGGGACACTTTTAATATGTGGCCCCACCGTTCAATTATTCAAACTTCTCAATTTGATGGGCCTTAAATGATTTCTATTAAAAAAAAAAAAACGACGTATTTGCTGGATGAGAATCTTGAATCCTTTCATTTTCTTTGTAAACGTGAATTGTTTCAATATTTCTTTTTCTTTTTTAAACCGTCCATCCAGGAGCAATCAAATGAAGAGGTTGGATTGTGACATTAGAGAGATTTTGGAACATGATCTTCATGAGGCCCATTAGAATAACGGTTTGGATGACCAAACCACGTGCCTGGGTTGAAAGGACTTGGGCCAAGGGTCATCTGAGCGGAGGGGGCCACCTGATGTATGGGTTGGATGTTCCAGACACGAGCAAGAATGGCACGTGTGAGTGCATATAGAAGTTTGGGTGGGCCCAACAAATCTCTCTTATCAGGTGTGTTTTGTTGTTAAAATATACTAAATGGTAATAGCCGCACACTGGATCCGACGCGCTGGACTAAGAAACATTTCAGACCGTAGAACCCCTCAACACATGCGGCCCACCACCGCCAATCCCAACCGTTTATCAAGAAAGCCCTAGAATGTGTGGTCCACAATCCTTGAGATGTGATCCTGGCTTTCTGATTTCTACAGAAATGCGGCTTCTATATTGACCATCCATTTTAGTCCGTCAGTGTGTGGTTGGATATCACGGGAGCGAACGGCTCCCGTGATATACATAGCCCCAGTGAAATACTCTGACACTCTGTCAGAGTGGGGAGCGGATTAGGTGCGGCCATGGCCTCACCCAACACGGTGCATCTCTGACCGTGGAGCCAACCTTGATCTATATATTTTATATCCACGCCGTCCATCCGTTTTTCCATCTCATTTTATAGAAAAATTATATGAATTAAGCAGATAAAAATCCCAGGTGGACCACACCACTGAAAATATTGGTGATCGACCATTAGAAACTTCTTGTGCGCCAAAAAGGTTTTGGACCAAGCTTATATTTGTTTTTTTTAACCTTCATCCAGGTCTGTATGACCTTATCAATAGGTTGGATGGAAATAAAATTTACGGTAGGTATTAAGATGGGCCATAGGAAGTTTTTAATGGTGGAAGTTTAATCAACACTGATTCCCATGGTGGTCTACCTGAAATTTGGATCTACTTCATATTTGGCATTATGCCCCAAAATGGGGTGGAAAAACGGATGATCGGCATGGATATACAACACATACATCAAAGTAGGCCCCACACTAAGGGCCGCACCGTCTTGGTTGGGGACGGGGCCGCACGTAATCCACTCCCTTGTAGATGCACTCAGCAATCGTACACGTGGAATGTATCATACCTTAAATTAAGGCCGTCCAGAGCGTCAGCCCCACTATCCAGGGATCATATACCTACCGAATGACGGCTATCCAGAGCGATTATACAATGCTAGCTTTTGTAAGCTCTTAGTTTGTATAAGCCATGATGATATGATGGGCCTCAGCATGAATGGCCTACAACAAAACTCTCCCATATTGGAGAAATCCAACCCTTCCCTGTTTCCAAGGAAACAGACGGTTAATATTGAATATAGACAGCAACGGTTCACGTTAGGCTTGAATCCGGGGTTTTTGTATGTGGGCCATCTGTAATGAGTTCCATCACATCAACGGTTGCGATCACTGCACCGTGGGCCCTACTTGTAAAACTGAAAGCCAGAATTACAAAAACAAGTGTCTATTAATCAAGGGTAATTTATCTTCCAATCAATCTAATTTTGCGAGCAGGATACATCTGACCCCCCAAAACCCCACGATTTGAATGGTCCTATCTTGGGTTCTTCACGTGCCACGTGTACGGTTACTCAGTGCATGCGGATGAACCATCGTACTCTGCCAGAGTATCAAATAGAATATATTTTCCTCACGTTTCTCTTTTTTCAATTGTGGGGGCCGGTTCCTCTACCCCGGATGGAGAATAAGATTATTCTACAATTACATGCGTATGGGGCCCAAAGTAATCTATGTATAAAATCCACTCCGTCCATTGGATTCAGCCCTTCGTTTTAAAATTAATTCCAAAAATTGGATCTACCAAAGACACAAGTGGGTCACACAATATGGAATAGTTGATATTTGGACATCCACCATTAAAAGTTTTCAAACTGTATTTGGATCACAGAAATTTCTTATAATAGATCCAATCCATTGATAAAACTCAACCCAACGAAATGAACAGTTGAAATAAAAATCAGTCTAGCTAAAATTTCATGTGGCCCACTCAGGTGATCTTAGAGGTTTTAGGAAGGATATGGACTACCTGAGTTTTGGATTAGTTTGATTAAATGGATTTGAGGACAATATGAGAGGTTTCACATGATGAACTGAGTGGATGTTATATAAAAGTAATGATGGCCCCACTCAGGCAGTTGTAAAATAAGCTTATTTTACAACAGCTGTAGAGGAACCGGCCTGTTCAATCGTGAGGCGAGGAAAGGAAGCTTTGAGAAGGCGTTGATATGTTGTGATAAAAGCCGTTGAAAGTCCAAAAGAAAACAAAAGAAAAAATAAAAATTAAAAAAAAAAGGAAAAAAGAAAAAAGAAAAAAAAAACCCTAACCAGCTCGAAATCAAGAACCCTAATATCATCTTTTCGTCTCGTTTTTCATTCTTTTTTGAATTTTTTTAATTTTCCAATCGATGGGGCTTTGGGAAGCTTTCCTCAATTGGCTGCGAAGGTAAGCGATTTTTTTTTTTTTAAATAAAATTTATTTCTGTTCTTGAATTTCTTTACTTTCGCTGATTTTTTTTTTTTTTTTTTTGGTTCGATCGATGCCAGCATTGTTTTTTCTTTCTTTCAATGATTTTCTGTTGTTATGATTTGGGGATTTTGCGAAATCGGGGTTTGGTTTTGATTTGGAAGAGTTGTGTTGAATTCTTTTGAGAAATCGGTCTAGTCAGAATGCGGTTTCTGGATTTGGACTTTGTGGAATTTGTGTGTGAGAATACAACGTTCGAGAAATCGGTATCGTCCAAATGGGGTTTTCTAAATTTGGATTTTTATGTCTTGGAAAGATTGTGTCTTTCGATTGGGAGAATCTCTATGCACTTTCGGTGTGGGAGTGGTGTGGGTCCCACATTGAATGTGTCTAGAGATTCCTGCCAAGTGCCAACCATGAACGGATGGGTTGGATTCATTAGTGCAGCAGTCACTATGTAACTGTTGGAACATGCTCTTTTCGTGATGATGTATCATAATTGAAAGAATAAGAGATAATGGAGATAGAAATTGAGACGAGGTATTGGGAGTTCCTATACATAGTTATTGTGCAGATTGTTGCTTCGGGAACTAAAATTTCTTTTTGAATGAAAGAGAATTTCTTGGCCAACCACAATTGCAATCTATTGCAATTGAGGAATGCTAGAAGCGCATTTGCAGCTGCCTGATTGAGATGGCTCTGCATTTGCTAATATGGGGTGTGAGATCCTTTGTTCATTGTTGCACATATGGTAGAAGCTCTTATAGGCAAATGCATCAAGAATTTTTGTTTAGATCTTTTTACGGTGCCTACCATTTGCCGTTTCTTTCTCATCAATGTGTTATTATAGTAAATAGGCTTCCATTGGTACCCTTGATTCTACTAAGAGCCCGGTTTAGTAGTCTCTGAAATGGTCGTCCTGTTAGTAGTGGGACTACAGCCTGCCATCTGCTGCTGAATTAGGGGAACTGGATCCTACCACTTTTCAAGGACGGGCGTTGGATCCTGTCAAATGGGCTGGTGTAATCCTTCCGCTCTAATACCATGTCAAATAACCACTTTCTCTAAAAGCTCAAGCCGTTAGAAGATGGTGTATCAATGAATATTGAGGGACTTTAACATTCTAGAATTGCAATAGCATAAATTTACAATTTACATTACTGTGGGTTTTGAGTGCATAAATTTACATTACTGCAGGTTTTGAGTTCTACCCTGCTCCAACGTAACATATCCTTATTAGTGAAATATTAACAATTTTACATTAATTAAAATATACTTTGAAACCCATGTATTGCATTTTTGAGGTTTGTGGTGGTTGACATTCCATATCTGTGTTGGATTCCAACACTTGTACCCATTAAAGTGCAGCATAGACTTATTCACTCCAGTTTTGTGTTTCTAATTGCAGCCTCTTTTTCAAGCAAGAAATGGAGCTATCATTGATAGGACTTCAGAATGCAGGGAAAACATCACTGGTTAACGTCATTGCAGTATGTGAACATATGCCTGCTCTTTCTATTAGTGGTTTGGCTATTGTCCTGCTGCTAATTTGCTAATGCACTCCTGTCTTGATTTCTTTGTAGACCGGTGGATATAGTGAAGATATGATTCCTACGGTGAGCAATCCCTACACATGAGGGAGTTTGAACCCTTTTTTTATTTCTCTCTAGCTAATATGGCACACCGTGTTTGTTAGCGGAATAGGTTTTGGTAGCAATTTATTGTTTCTAAATATAAGACAAAATAGTAATGCACATTTTTCTGACTACAGGTGGGATTCAACATGCGGAAGGTAACTAAAGGAAATGTTACAATAAAGTTGTGGGATCTTGGAGGCCAGCCGAGGTTTCGCAGTATGTGGGAGCGATATTGCCGAGCAGTCTCTGCAATTGTGTATGCATATTCTTCTGCCAAACCTGGTTTGTTACTTTTATCTGCCAAACCTGTCAAAGATGAGAGAAGATTCTCAATCTCTCTCCAAGTGTGGACACCTCCAAACTTGAATCCCCATTTTCACCAGGGTTGATGATGTGGCATGACTTGAAAAAAATTGAACTAGGATAGAGTACTTGCCAATTAACGATCAAAACCTCCATGTTTATGCAGTAAAATTGATTATCTCATCACTTGTAGTAGGAAATAGAATAAACAAAAGGAAAAAAAAAAACAAAACAGATAAATACGTGAATTCACACAAACCTTATGGAATCACTCCCAAGGGGTCGTAGAGGCATCTCAGCTCTATTTCTTGAAGAATCTCTTTCCTAGGCTTCCTGGGCTTGAATCCTATTGCAGAAAGGAAAGACAGGTCTTCTATTTACTCGAATTGTTCATTAGCATCATCCATAATGGTTCCATATGTAGGCTATGTATGTATAAATGCATAGCCAAGGGTTGAAGCCTATTTACCTAAATAATAACTTCCCTTAATTGTCTCAACTTGCAATAAAAAGTAAACCAATTCATGGAAGCTTAATAGAAGTACAATGAAACAACACCCCACTAAATAGGAGATTAAACACAACCATATGACTTTGTAGGGTTTTATATGACTTGTACAAGACCTTGTACACTCTAGGTTTGTGTATCAGACCCGTGGATTGCAGGGTTGGACCTGCGGGCTCCACCAACTGGTTATCAGTCAGGGCCATCCGATTGGATTGTGCCAATTTAGACCATTGGTTTGGTGTAAAATACCTAAAAGGACCTTTGATCTGTTCTAAACAGTCGACTGGATCAAACTGGTCCCCTGATGTTGTCTGGATCATAAATATGGATGGTTAGATAGGGCCAATCTTTCACTAAAACGGTTGGATGATTCTCACTAGATATCGGTTTGCAATTTGAATACTTAGCTGGACCCATTCATGGAGTTGGCCTTATGTGGGCTTTGATATCTGATCGGGTGGTCTGGATTTGTTACCTGAATAGCAGCTGCACATAAATCCTGCCTTATTCTAATTAGACCAATATTGGAGGACTGCAGTTTTCCAAAAGATAAGTGAGCTGTCAAAATTCAGCTTCCAAGCCCCATGAGGAGGAGGAAACGAAACTAATTAAGCTTCCGAGCTTCACAAGGAGGGGATGATCAAGCTATTTTCCTACTAACATATGTGGGTTTGCTATCCATAATCTATCCCCAATCTTTTACCAAATCCACCATTCAGACTCCAAAATTCTTTTGAACTAAGACCCACCTGATATTGCTAAAACTCGACACAATCACTATGCACGTCTACTAGGGATTGAACATCATTGAAGACCTTATTTTTTATTCCTTTCTTTCCACAACCACAATCCCCCTCACCCGCAGCAGAAAATGGGTTTAAATGAAACTCTAAAAAGGGGGGCTCACTTAGAATTGAAGAGCCATAAGAAGTGCCCCAAACCTGGGACAGCACATCTCACTGAATAAAGATGTGATCCTTCGTTTCTTCCTTCCACCCTGCTACATTTAATGCACATATTAGCTAGTCTCTAATTACATCTTCAGATTGTCAAGCGTGTGAATTTTGTTGGCCACCATCGTCCTATAGAAAAGCCTCGATTCTAGTAGCTCTTTTGGGCTTTTGGCTCATACTGACATAAGGGGAAAAGCCAACCCTAGCATCAAGAGAGAGGAAAGAAAGAGTTGGATGAGGATTTGTTGAGGTTCCTTTTCTATATCCTACAATTCCCCTTAGATATTCTCAATATGAATACCTCCCCAAGAATTTGACAAATTATTTCCAAAACATTCAGATAATGATGAAAATTTAATGTCACACACTGACTTTCCCTTCAGAAACACATAACATTCATTAGCAAGCTATCCTTTTTACCGCAACCATTCAAGTGTTCAGAATTTTCAATGCTAAGCTATCCAATTCACCCAGATATCCTCCCATTCAGAAAGACATGATCATTTGTTTGTTTGCTATGTTCTATGCCTATTTATTAAACAAGGTTTGTCTCAGATCTGTATTTACATTTTTCATGTGTTGTTTTTATGTGTCTTCTAGAATTTTTGTGAGAGCTGAGTTAACAAAACTTGTTTGTGATTACTCTAAGGGGCTGTTCGGTGTGTGTCATTACATTGGATTAGGTGTTATGGAATTGCATTTGGTCCTGTGCAAATTCCATCCGGTGCTTGGAAACAACAAGAAGGATTGGATTAATCCCGGTATCATATATTCCAAAGCCAATGGTGGATACTACAAGATTTCTGGTGGATTTCAAAATCCACTACAACTGTGGCCCCACATTTTTTGTATTTGTTTTATCCACGCCGTCCATCCATATGTGCCCTTTACACATGACATTCAAGTTGCAGATGTGTACAGGCGACTGACATCAGTTGTGAAATGTGGTCCGTTGATTATAATTCCATGGTCCACCAAACGCGGGCTTCACTTAATACAGTGTATTTACTAAAGGAAGTATTTGATCCCAAATGTCAGATTGGCCGGTGAAAATACCACGGTATTTCCAGGCATGTATCATTGTGTAACAATGGTGTTAATTCCATCTAATGCAATTCCATATCATTTAATACCTCTGTCCAAACGGGCCCTAAGCAATCCACCATGTTGGGATTTCTAGTCTTTTCTAGTTTTTCTCGGTGAACAATGAGTTGAATCACAGAAATTTTCTTAAGATACTTTTTCCCCCTTTTACCTCCTACATATCCATGGTGGCTCTCAACTTGAGTTAGTCGGATAAGGGTCATCTGAGCATATCTTGTCTTGAAACCCACTATTCATGGTGTAAGAAACCTCAGATGGGGAAAATCATTTTCTCCTCCTATCATCATAGTCTTGTCCCAAGTATTTGGGGTGAGTTTTACAAATACTGTAATGGCAAATGTTCCTACCTTAGGCCCTGTTGTTAGTAAGTGAAAAAGCCTTTATATCTCTTCGCATGACCTCTATCCACAAGATCTAAAGCAGAATTCACTCGCCTTGTAGCTGGGGAGAAGTTTGACAACCACATACTCTTACACCTGAGCTGGGGACTGGCAATCACAAATGCTACCAAGCGGAGTTAGGGAAAATCATATAATTGTATCATTATCAAAGAAAAAGAATTGTTCCCATACTTGATATTGCTGTAACTAGGAAGAATTGACCAATATGATTTAGGTTGGTGGTTGAACTAGTACAGATGGGTTTCGAATCAGTTTCATCTTCAATTTGGTCCTAGTTGAATTGGTCAACCATGCAAATATGTTTTTTGAATAGTCTCAAATTTTTGTAGCTTGCAGCAGCATCGAAGTGGCCATCGGGATTTACTTCATGTAGCGTTCCCTTTCTTTCTGTTGGCATAGTCAAGTAGGAATTTGCTGAGTTGACTAAGCCAACGTGAGAATTCATGGTTTTGGAGCGTGAAGGCTGTCTGCTCGATGACTAGAATATTGCAGTTTGACAGGGTTGCTATGAATAGAAATAATTTCTTTATTCTACTCAAAAGTTGTAAAATAGGTATTGACCATTGGAAGGTTGTTCATAAAGGTCTTGCCTCCCTTGGTTAAGAGTTGAATTGCATCATCAAAGTTGAGTAAAAATTTCTCTCTCGATTTTACATCACTAAAACTTTGTCAAAGATATCATCTTGGTGATATTCTCTTATAGAGTATTGCTCTAGGCATGCAGTTTTGCATAGTTGATTAATTTATGTGGAGTTGATGAAGTTATTGAAACATCCCTGGGAATAGAGGTGGTTATCTAGCACCAAACAATATGTTTCATGCCTAAGTTGATGCAAGACAATTAGTCACTTGCTCTAAAAGCTCAAATTGATAGAGCATGGCAGATCAATCCCTTTTTCTCATAGCCAAGGCTCCACATCTCATTGTTTAGGACCTCGGCCGAACCCCTCTCGTGGGCCCCACATCACATGGGTACTGCTTTACATGAGCGACTCGCCTCACACGGGCCACCCACCCCGAGTGCGCCCCTGCATCCCACAGGCCACCCTACTCGAGCCTGGTGTGAAAATGCCCTTGCATTAATTACCCTCGGTGAGGAGTCTCTAACATGAGACCTCCCGCCCTGATACCACTTTGATGCAGGACAATTAGCCACTAGCTCTAAAAGCTTGAAATGATAGAGCATGATGAATCAATCCATTTACCTCATAGCTCAGGCCCCACATCCCATGGGTTAGGACCTCGGCCGAACCCCCCTCATGGGCCCCACATCACACGGGTACCCCCTCACACGAGCCACTCGCTTCACACGGGCCGGCCACCTCGAGTGGTTTGCCCCTGCATCCCACAGGCCAGCCCACTTGAGCCTGGTGTGAAAATTCCCCTGCATTATAAGTGCTTCTATTAGTACTGGAGTTGATGACCTCTTCTCTTGGATAGGATTTGGAAATAATTCTTATCTCATGCTTCCTTCTGTTAGTACTGTTAGATCCTTACTATTTAGGTGTAATCAACATTTGGATAGCATTTTCAGAATGTTGAGGTAAGGATAGGAGAAAGCATGTTTGGAAATAGCTGCTTGGATGGATGCACCCATAAGTTTATTTCATTTGGGAACATGCCTAATTGTTGGGTCTTAGTCACTAACTTAGTTGCACAATTCTTCATCTAAGGTGCAACTCCTGCTTCAATCTTACGGTTCCGTGCCGATTTCTGGGCATCTGTACTTGTTAACATTTTGAATAGACACCTCTCCACTCCTGCGCCTAAATCCCCTTGCGCTTCACATCACATCTTGGGCAACTATGGTCCTTTGTTTCTAATTGTTCAAATTCTAAGCTCTCTTTATGAGAGGCTTATGCATATTTTTCTTTGTCAATCTTCAAAGTCGAGCTTTATGGAACAATTAAGCTCGCTTGGTTCTAGGTCTTTCCTCTCATGAGCCACCAGAAATTGTCATTATGACTGGTTTTGTTCTTCTGAATTAATTGCGTTTTTCCATGTTGTTCTTGTTTGCTTATTTATTTTCTCATCATTGCAATGAGTTGCCCTTGTGCTGCTCATGTTGCTTCAAATATTATTGTATTTGTGGTAAATGTTTTAGTGTTATTTGCATTAAAAATTTTAAAGTTCAAGATCTATAGTTCAGTAGATATATTCTTTGACCTAAACATAATAACCAGTTTAGTCAATTGACTAACATAAAGATATGAATTTATAATTGTAAGATGCATGGCTTGTGAATTTTCAATTTATTGTAAGCCCATGTTGATGGGGACATCATGCACACGCCCCCTCTACGCACATATTCGAGGAGGAGGCGGGCCCCAGTTTTGATTTGGATCGACGGTGACATCTTTGGAGGACCCCATAATTAGGGGGCTGCGTTATGGAGCATTGGAGTGTACCCGATCATCACATAGATCCTACCATCGGATCTCATGATCGTGGCCTACTACTTTAGATGATTTAAGATTTTGAGTTTTGATTATTTTTATTATTAGAAACATCATGAACGGCTTTGATTGCTTAGATTAATTATTTTATTTATTTTAGTTTTGGTATTAGTGCACGCACATGGCGCAAGGGTAGTTTTGTCTTTTTGGATTTAGGGTTTTCTTATAAATAAAGTAATCCCATGTATGGACTCTCATGATATTATGAATAAATAAATAAAAATCCTGTGTTTCTTCCTCTTTCTTACATTGAGTTAAAGGATCAAATTGGGTGCAAAGCCCTCCTTTTCTCGAAGGGTTAACTACCGTGGTGCGAAGCCACACCCGCTCCAAATCATCACCATCTTCCTCCGCATCTCATCCATCATCCTCTACACTCCATCCACTATCAAATTCACCAATTTTCGCATCAAAATCCTCTCTTACAACGGTGCACAAGAAGGTTTTCAGATTCTGGCGCATTTACGGGGCTGAAACTTCGGCGGAGTACTACACACAAACTATGTGCCGGATCGAAGTGATTTTTGGTATGGAAACAACCCACCCCTGGCCAATCCTAACCTAGGAGTCCTTTCCTGATTTTGTGGGCCCCACACACGTACGGATGCCCAGTCACACACGTGCATCCAAGCCAACCTGCTGTCCAACGTGCGTGGGCCATACCAGGTCCTCTTTTCCCCTCTGTTTCTTTCATTTTTTTGGGCGTAAAACCTCCTCATAGGATCCCCCATTAATCCTCTACCTAAACCCCCTTAGATCTACCCTAATCTTCACTCCTAAACATGATCAACATGTGATACAACGGAATTATTAAATCTGAAAATTGCTAAATCAGTCCCTGTTCCCTCGAATACCTTGACCGATCCCTGACCGTCATCTAGAAAACCTCATAATCCGAAATCTATAACCTCAAAGGTCCCAAATCTCAAATTTCTCCAATTTTCAAACCCTAGATTTTTCCCTAAATTGAAGTTTATTTGGAGGGTTTGATGTACTTCATTCTACCAGTCCCTTCATCAATAAACTCTTTAGATTTTACTGGTGTTGTTTCGATTAGATCATTAATTAGGAATTCTTATCAGAGTAAACATCTAGAAGTCCCACCAAGCCCTTTGTCCAGTACCCTCACTGGATACAGACTTTCTATAAGAGGCTTTACTGCTGACGTTTTGATTGAAGGGGTAGCTGGGACACTTTATCCTACAAAATGGGAGACGGCAGGGGAAAGCCTGAAAGGAGAAATTAGATGGAGATCTAAACTACTTGGATCAGGGTGGTGAAAAGGGATTTGAGGGCTTGTTCACTTACAAGGATAGAATCTTTGGAATAAGTAGTGAAACATGATTTGGAAACTGGACCCCAAATAGTTCGGATGAGGTTATGATGATGCTGATGATTTGTTAAGGTTGATTATTTGATTGAATATGGGTCTAATATTATAGATGGATGAGGCTTGGTATATGTTCATGTATAAAATGGGATTAACTGAATCCTTTCAATGACCAGGGAGGATTGGCCAGTAGTATTGAAGAACATCTGGCTCAAGTGGAAGCTGAAGCGTACTGGGAAAGTTTTTAAATACCCACGAAGTGTAAATCTTTTGTTTTTTTGAATGGTGATAGAGATTGCTTGGTTTATTCCCAGAAAAGGGGGAAAGTTTCTTCAAATGTGCTTTTAGTGTCATCAAAAGATTGGAAATGTTATAAAGGGATCTTCTTTGGAGGCAAATGGAGTAAAGACTCAAATTCTACTTTGTGGAATGGTAAGTGGTTTTAAAACCAGATATAAAGCCGTCAAGCTGCCGACAAGTCACGGCTCATAAAGCAAACCGAATCTTATAAAGTCCTTCAGGGTATAAGATATCCAATCCCCAATAAAAGAGATCTAATCAATCGTTAACACAATGCAAATATATTCAGTAATTTTTATTTTTATTTTTTTGAAAAATGAAATTTTATTAAAAGAAGAAGAGAGAGAACAACAGACCAAGAACGCCAAAGAGAAATGAAAAAAAAAAACCAAAAAGAACAGGAAAAAACCTAGAAGAAGCTAGAGAAACCTAGAAGACTAGAAAAACAAACCTAGAAGAAACTAGAGAGAAAAAGAGACAACCTAGAAGAAGCTAGAAAAAACCTAGAGCTAGAATACAACAACAACCAGCTCAAGAGCTGGAAACAACCCTGAATAAACATTACGGGGCCCAGTCCCGCATGAATTGAAGAACCCTCGAAAAGACTCCTGCCTCCCTTCTTTTGTTATAGAAACAATGATCGTTCCTTTCGGCCCAAACAACCCAAAAAACTGCAAGCAAACCTATCCGCCATCTTCTTTTCCCCATTTTCCCCCTGTCCGAGGCATGCCACACTGGAAGGAAGCTGTCGATGGAGCACGGCATAGCCTACTTGACTGAAGCCAGAACCAGAATCTCATTTCACATACAGAGAGAGAAAGAGCAGTGAAGTAAAAGATGATCCACTGACTCAGCTTGCTTGTAACACAACAGGCAAACATTCGGGAGAATTAGACCCCGTTTTTGCAAGTTATCAACTGTAAGGATCATTTTTCTTTCTGCTAACCAAGCGAATGCAGCCACTTTGGGAGGAGTTCCATACTTCCACACTTCCGCTGTTGCACGCTGATTTTCCGAGTTCCCTTCCGGAATGAGTTCCGAGTAAAAAGATTTGACTGAAAAGATTCTGCATGCTCCCAGCTTCCAAACGATCGAGTCTTGGATCACTGTAGAAATCTTGAAGTCCTGCAGAAGAGAAAGGAGGGAAGTAAGAGATTCAATTTCAGAATCCCCCAAATTTCTCCTCATAGGAGGAGACCAAATCCTTTCTTCTTCATTCCAAGAAAAACAGGCTGCTACTAGAATATCCTTATCCAGAGAAGGAGCTGCAAGCTCCGGCTATAAAGAACTCAACGGCTGATTGGAGATCCAAGGATCCGACCAGAATCTGATTCTATTTCCTTGGCCAACTGAAAATTTGGTTCCTTCAACAACAAGGGGAGCTATGCTGTTTATATTCCTGCAGATAGTTGACATCCTATAAGCTGAGGATTGCCTAATCCACCAACCCGTAGGAGGCGTCCCGTATTTAGCTTCCAAAATGGATTTCCATAGTCCCCCGCCAGACCCATTTACCCAAAAGGGAGATATTAACCAAATCTAATCTCTTGATACCTGCTCCTCCATGAGATTGAGGTGTACAAACCTCTTTTCAATTTAAGAGATGAAATTTTCTAGGTTCCGATCCACCCTCCCAAAGAAAGTCTCTGTGCATTTTATCTATCTTCTGCATGACTGAGTGTGGACATTTAAACAGAGACATAAAGTAAACAGGAAGGTTAGATAGGCACTTGTTTATTCGATCTTAAATATTCTATATTCTGCGCATTGTATCCATATTCAGTAAATGTGATCTTAAATCTGGCTTCTGGCAGATTCAAATCAGGCCTGAAGATAGATATAAGACCACATTCACCATTCCATTTGGTCACTACGAGCGGAACGTAGTGGCCTTCGGTTTGAAGAATGCCCCTTCTGAGTTTCAGAGGATTGAACGAAATTTTTCATCCTTTCAAAACCTCTTTATTTTTATTATTTTTTTTCAAATTGGAGGTCTACTAGGGTAAGTCTCTTATAGTTGTTAGTTGTTAGTTTTTTTTGTTTTTTTTACTGTGCGAACATCAACTTATTTATTTCTGGTATTGGGTTTGTACCAGATTCTGAACCAGTTTCAGAACCAGATGTCTCTTCAAGTGGTTCATCCTGGTTCTCAGAAATCGTATTGATTTGGTTTTTGTCTTTATTCAAGTTAGATGATTGTAATCTTGATGCTAATTCTTCTAGGAATTCTGCAAAAAAATTGCTAGAATTGGTTGGTTTGGAAAAGGAAGGTCTATTGGGAATGTGAAGCCATTCTTGTCCAGACCCAAAGTGCAATCACCATAGGTATAACGATTCTAATTTAATGTTCCATCATTTTGATAACTAGGAAAGAAATACATCTTTATACCATCGTCACTTAAGGTTTTGATTTTTAGGTTCATTAATTGTTCTTTATTTTTCTTGAAAATATCTTTTATTTTTCCTACAAAATGTTGGACAATGTTTAAGATTAAAGTTGGGACTTGATTGCCTATAGGATTTCCTCTATTGTCTAGGATGGGTTCACCAAATTGATCTAGTTTAACTGCTGTCATGATACTTTCTCTTTGATTTGGGGAGAGAAAATCATGCCACCACCCATGTAATTGGCCAGTAAATTCAGCAGTTATAGCACCAGCTATAGTTTCTTCACTATGTTATTGCATGGCACAGGCAAATTGGTAAACTAGGAGATGATTACACATTTGGATGATTTGATATTCGGATAAGCCATCAACGTTCCATTCATAATCTTGATTTCCTTCATAATGGAGACGAGGCAAATCTTTATTTTCTTCAAATTGGAGGTCTACTGGGGTAGGTCTCTTATAGTAGTTTTTTGACTGGGCAAACGTCCACTTATTTCTGGTATTAGGTTTATACCAGATTCTGAACCAGTTTCAGAACCAGACGTCTCTTCAAGTGGTTCATCATGGTTCTCAGAAATCGCATTGATTTGGTTTTTGTCTTTATTCAGGTTAGATGATTGTAATCTTGATGTTAGTTCTTCTAGGAATTCTTTAGAAATTTTGCTAGAATTGGTTGGTTGAAATGGGACTTTAGGAATGTACTTCAGAATAAACATAGGTGGTTTAGGAGTTGGTTTGTAAAAGGAAGGTTGAAAGGAAGAAGAAGCTTGATTGTTTTCTTCTTTCTTTTCTATTTGCTTCCCAATAGAATGTAAGCAAATATTGGTAAAATTATTTTGCTCTATTATATGGGCTAAATCTTTATGAGTGATTGGCTGGTCATTTTTGAATTGAGATACTTCCTCGATAGGCGCTGTAGTGGTGTCCATGTATTTGATTGATCGAAGAGGAGGTATAGGCGGAGTGATTAATTCTCCTCTAGTGTTTTCCCACTGTTGAACCTTTTGATGAAACATCATGATTTTATTTGATCCTGTATGAGGGTGAGATTTACAAAACCAATTAAAGAATGGAATATTCTTTTCTTGATTTTCCATATCTTGAAACCAATGAGATTTCAATTGATCTCATTCACCTTTATTAAAGTTATTAAAGAACCAATCTTTTAACTGGTGATTTTTTAATTCGTCTCCTAAATATTTTTTTTATATCTATTTGGAATGAATTGGATCGCTCATGGATAATCATATTATCTTGATATCCTGATCTAAAATCTCTTTCAGTCAGATTGTAGGAGTCAGGAGAATCAAAATTAGACAAACCCTATCTTTAACAAAAAGATAGAGCAATATCAAGCTAGTCTTTCGAAATATTTTTCAGACCTTCCGTCTGCCTTCTGGCATAGAAAGGTTCATCAAATATCTCTATCTTACATTAAGGATTTTAATGAAATAGATATTCCAACAAAAGCTAAATGATCTCAGATGGACTCTAGGCTTCTCTAACTATGTGATCAAGAAATCAAGGATCTCTTCAAGAACAAAATTAATTCAAAAATGAATTCACCTTGGAGTTGTGCAACATTTTATGTTGAGAATGCAGCCGAGCTCGAACGAGGAGCTCCCGGACTTGTAATTAATTACAAGCCTCTCAATAAAGTCCTTTAGGATATAAGATATCCAATCCCCAGAGTCAGCAGGGCAACCTGATTTCACTCCATTACAAAACTACTTGATAAACCATAAAGTTTAAAATTAATGATAAATACGATATATACCGAAAAGGCTTCTTCGGTGGCTCTGATACCAATAGGCAGGATTGCCGATACTCTCCGGTTATAACACTCAGAAAACACTCAGAATTAAAATCTAAACCCAAGAACAAGCTCACTCTAGGACGAAACATGTCTTGCTATCAAAGACTTAATTACAAATGGGACCAAGGTGTTCTGTAATGGTAACGATGGCCACAATGGCCACCATCGTTACCTTTACGATATGGGTCGTAACGGCTGTTACGGCCCCCGTAACGACTGTTACGACCTCTTTTCTTATTGAAAAGAAAAAATCTGAGAAACTTGTATTTGCCCCGTAATGTTGATTAAAAAGTATGGAAAACCTGAATATGCCCCATGACAAACAATTACGGGGTTGTTATGGTCTTTATAGGGGACGTAACGTGCCGTTAACGGCAATAACGAGCCATTTTTTTCCATAACGGCTATTACGGCCGTTACGACCCAGTAATGTGTAACGGTTGCCACCGTTACCTTTACGTAATGGCCTTTATGGCACACCATGAATGGGACTTGACTCTTAATTTATGGAGCATTTGAAGTCAGATTCGAAGGGCTTTGGATTCCACGAAATTGAAGCTCATTGAAATCCAGAGTTGAAGCTAGTTAAAATCTGGAAGCTTATCTTGATGAATTGTTTTTGTTTTTTATGCAACGTGGTGGCACTGTAGCTCCGGTTGTGGCTTGTCAATGCCTGCTTTATAAGATTTGGCTTGCTTTATGAGTCGTGGCTTGTCGATAGCTTGGCGGCTTTATATCTGGCTTTATGGATTAATGGTTTGGTGGCTTAATAGATGGCTCAATGGCTTGATGGCTTTATTTCTGCAATTCTCAGAATATTTCTGATTCGGAGATGACTTCATTTTCTTCTTCTTCAACGCGGTCACTGAGAGAGGTGCTCTTCAGAGACCCAATCAGGCTTTGCTCTTCAAGGCGAGAAACTGCGACTTGGGGTGAATTCATAATGATTCACATGTTTGTATGATGGGCCTCACAGTATATGATTGATAATCAAAACAATCTTCAAGATTGGAAGGGCCTATATATGGTACACAAAAGAATGTTTAAACGCAACAGCCCATATTCAAAGTAAAAGAGTTAAATGATTGATGGGTTGAAATTTTCCAATCTGTGTTATCATCATTATTATTATTATTATTTTATTTTACCTTAGGTATTCCCCATGAACAAGGACACCCATTATAAAAGCAGTTTGGTTCATTGAAACAGGACCTCTGATTCAACTAGTACTAACCTAAAAGTAGCAATACCTTGAGATGTATTTGTAGAAAACCCCACATTAAAGAGACCCTTTCATAACCCCTTCTCCATTTTTTCCCACATCTAGCAAACCACTTCTTTTGTCTCTTCCTTGTGCATTGCACACATGGTGTGCCGTAAAGGCCGTTACGTAAAGGTAACGGTGACAACCGTTACATGTTACGGGGTTGTAATGGCTATTACAGCCGTCATGGAAAAAAATGACTCGTAATTGCCGGTAACGACACGTTACATCTCCTATAAAGGACATAACGGCTCCTTAATTGTCTGTTATGGCGCAGATACAAGTTTTTCATACTTTTTAATCAACATTATGGGGCAAATACATGTTTTTCAGGATTTTTTTTTTCAATAAAAAAAGAGACCGTAGGCCGAAACAGCCTTTACGACCCGTATCGTAAAGGTAACGGTGGCGGCCGTTACGGCCACCGTTATCGTTACAGAACACCTATTTGCACATGCCTATCCACTAGTATATGTCTATGTGTGTTTTCCACACCTAGAGTTGTAACATTGTTCCATAATGTATCATTATGTTGGGTTAACTTTTCTCCACTCAATACGTTTTCACTAAACCTACACATGCACCTGCACGGCTGTCCACCCATGCCAACCTCGGACCTTGATGGGAGATGTGAGCCATGCGTCAGGCAGTCCCACTGAGCAGATGATCAGGCCCAAAAATCAGGCCAGCCATCCTTTAGGTGGATTGCGTGCTCCAAAACGATTGATTAAAAAGATTTGATCACGTGATATGAGTAGTAGGCTGATTTTTTAATTTTTGTTATTTTTTAAAATTCTTTTGGGCCTGGTCATCTACACTTTGGGACCCACCTGACATGGCTCGGATATCCCTTACATTGTGATAGGTTGGCATGTGTTGGTGCATATGCTAGTGCGGATTAGCTTAACAACACTACAATAGCATAATGATCATACGTTGACCATGGTAGGTGATGTCACCAGTACATGATACACTAGATGTTGAACAGTTACCCTGATTTCCTTGTGCTTGCAGGTATGTCGTTGATGCAGCAGATCGTGATAACTTGCCCATCTCAAAAAGTGAGCTACATGACCTGTTGAGCAAGCCCTCTTTGCATGGGATCCCTTTGCTGGTACTTGGAAACAAAACCGACAAGCCTGAAGCTCTTTCCAAACAAGGTTTAACTGATCAAATGTACGTAAGTCCAGTTCACTTTTTGGGGTCTGATTTTTGTCCCATAAAGTTGTGTAGTGTACCCTAAATGAAATTGAGGAATTATAGCATTCCAAGATTCTGAAGACACAAAGTTTGCTCTCGCTTCCAAGTTCTGTACATGCGGTGCCTATGGTTCAGTTTTCCTGACCATTGATCTGATGGACCAGTGTGGATGGGGGATGGCCCAAAAATCTCCTTGATATTTTGAACCTAGCCTTCTATTAGTTGTCCTATTCCATCTACTGTGGACTATTTTTGAATTGTTTCACAAGTCTTAACCATCTATTTGTAGGTCATCAATAGAAAGGGTACTCTGATCCGGGTGATATTGGGAACCCCCTTCATGGTCATGTATTTGAGTTCCTGAAAAATGGATGGTAAACGGCACTCAGTAGATTTTATTTTATTTTTTCTTTCTTTCATGATCATCCATTTTCTTCCTCACAAAGACCTCCAATGGAATGGGCAGGATTGTCCGATTATTTTGACTTTTACGGTATGCTCCACATCCAAGGTGGAACTTCCTTGATTATCGGTTCGGATATTGTATATGTTTGCCACATTTTTTGAAAATCGAGTCCCCTGATGCCCCGTTCGGATGCATTGATGAGGGTATACCATTTTCTTGTTTTTGGGAGTCTGAAGAAATGTACCATTTCCACGGAAAATGAATTTCATGTTCATTCCATTTCATCAGTTTCTCAATATTTACATTTCAATTTTTAGATTGTTTCCATTTCTGGACCAGCCTTTATCTACCATTGTTTCTTATCGTGAGCTGAGCCTAGTGTTTCTTAAGAAGAAATCATTAAAGTACATTTCTGTTTCAGCTTTTCCATGAAAAAATCTGACAAATGTTGGAAATGGAAATGCTGTCATGATAAGTCATTGTTACATCTGATTTCTAATGGAAATGGAAATGCTTCCAAATTAGCTTGTTTTTGTGCTTCATTTTATGGATTACTGAGAGTCAATGGTGCATCGAGTTGCAGGGGACTGAAGTCAATCACCGACAGAGAAGTGTGTTGCTTCATGATCTCGTGCAAGAACTCAACCAACATCGACCATGTGATTGATTGGCTGGTGAAGCATTCCAAGTCGAAGAACTAAAAAGATAAAAAAGACAATCCCTTCTCTAGTACTGCGAATCTCGTGTGCATTCTGTGGATTTTGGGAGTGGCTGCATTGCATTAGTGTTGGTGGTGGTGGTGGTGGTGTTGTGAGATGTGATCTTGGCTAACCCAGCTTCTGATCGATCTGATCTGACCGTTGTCTCTTCCCTCTTCTTGTTTGCTTCTTGTACTATGTAATCTTATTATTTTTCCCTTTTGATTGGGAGTATCTTTGGAGGAATCAGTGTTATTTTTAGCTCTCTGATTGGGGGATCGGAGAGAGGATGGGGGTTGTTTGATGGTACTGATGTGTGTGTATAGCATTATCATGTCTATTTGCATTTGGAGTGTTTGGCATTACTTCATGATGTTGATGTTTCTGCATGATGTTTTAAAAATCGCAGCTCAGACAAACATCTTGACTAGGTCGAGTTGGTGGGATGATTTGATTGAGTTGGCTGACTCGGCCAACTTGGGAGTGATTTGGCCGAGTTGGTCGAGTCATCCCCTATTTTCAATCATGACCCCTGGCTGGTGTTGCTGAAAGAAAATGTACTTGACTGAGTCGCATCTGAGTCGTCGTGTGAGTTAAAAGTCAAAATCTCTGATTCTGCAACCAATATGTGATGCAGAGGTGGATGATTTACAGGGTCTCCCGATTCCCACATCAAGTGGGACCCACTGCTACGGATGGCCTGGGCCAAAACTCTTTTGACTGCTCCACACACCAGCCATGTTGCATTTGTACGTTGGATGTGGAGTGGGCCATTGATGGATTTTTTTTATTTTTTATTTGGAAACATTGATGGTTGTCATACATCTTCTGTTTGTCTGATGAGTTGACCAGCTTGTACTTTTTTGGTGGGACTAATCTACATAGTGGGGCCCACACGATGCTTAGCTTGGATGGTCCACGCTTTCCAGGTTGATTGTGTGGCCCCATAGAAAGATGCTTGTGCCTTCCAGGATCGCACCGGCCCTAGCCAACCTGACTATCAAGCTGAAGGCCGGCGTAGCAAAGCCCAGTTCGCCATGAGAAATGATGTGTATGGCTCATGTACCTTATGTTTTGGAGTCTTAGTCCCTGTACTGGGTGGGCTACCAAGTCGATATCTCCCAGTCCATTACAAAATATTATTGTGGAAATTCACATTTCCAGTTTGTAGGTTAAGACGGTTACGATGGGCTGATTAATGGAGATCTTTTATGTCATGACACATCCATAGTGCAACCTTGTAGGGGGGCACATGGGTTGGTTCAGTCCGGTTCCGGGGTGAAACTGGAATCGAACCGTTCCTAACGGTTCTAAGATAATCGGAACCCGACTAAGATAATCTGAACCGGACTGTTAAAATCGGTTCAGTTGGAATCAAACCGTTCCTAATAGTTCTAGGATAATAGGAACCGGACTGTTAAAATCGGTTCGGTTGGAATCAAACCGTTCCTAACAGTTCTAGGATAATCGGAACTAGACTGTTAAAATCGGTTCAGTTCATTCTGGGCTTTTTATAATCCAACTAGAGAGAGAGAGAGAGAGAGAGAGAGAGAGACTGACTGGAGGGGGATTAGGGGCAGCTGGGGTAGAGTCGCTGTAAATAGGTGAAGGGTATTAGGGTTTTTTTAATTTAAAAAATACACGTTCAGTTCCTAGTTTGGTTTCTCGGTTCCATTCTACAGGGTTCGGTTCTACGTACTCCCAAATTGAGAACCTTTCTCGGTTTGATGATTCTACGGGGTTCGGTTCTACGTACTCCTAAATTGAGAATTGGAAGGGTTCGGTTCTACGTACTCCCAAACTGAGAACCTTTCTCGGTTCGATGATTCTACGGGGTTCGTTTCTACATACTCCTAAACTGAGAATTGGAACTAGAACCGGTGCACTCTACAACCGGACCAAAAAGTACGGTTTGGTCAATTCTGATCCAGCTACCGGTTTGATGTGCACCCCTACAACCTGCCCCACTCCCCCTTTTTCTCGTTTTCCAATGATCAAATTGATCATCTGATAGACCTTTTATAGAAGGGAATTTGTCCTGAAAAGACAAAAAAAAAAAAAAAATTCTTCCCATGTGCAAGATCATGTCTAATTGCTGGCCAGCAGATGGAGTGGACGGCTAAAACAGAAAGAGAATATCCTATTTTCCCCACCGGCAATTATTCAATTGCGGTTTGCAAGGCACAGTGCTTTACTGTTTTGATGCAACAAATATCACGTTGGTGTGCAAGGGTTGATGACACATATGGCCGCTCCAGATCAGGCAAGGGTTTTGCTAACATTTACCACATTTTGGCATGAGTCCAGCCTCCTTCCCTTTCAACTTGGCTCGAACTCAGTCTGGCGAGCGGGCCGATATGGTTGAACCGCTCAGCAGGCTGGTATGACGACATTGCTGGTAGTTCACCACCATTTCCTGAACGGTGGTCACTCATTCTCTTCCGTCGTGGCCCATCCAGACCATCCAAATTGTGGGATGTGGAGGTAGAATGGCTCGAAGATCATGCTTTTGACTTTTGAGACATTTCTAGCCATCCATTCAGTACCTAAACTATTGATGGTTAAATAAGGTTGGTCCAATTTCCACGAGCAAAATCAGATGGTTACTTACGATCTCTGATTGATATAATTTCTGGGCCATCCCAATCAACTCACATCCAACCTTTGAAACCTAATTTCATTTGACTGTTAGATAACTTTCGAACATGTCATGTGCTTGGAAAATCCAGCCCGTTGACAAATTAGCCCCCATGACGATCACCTACAACAGATGTCGGCCCCTGGCCACTCCAAAGATAATAATTATAGCAGCTGATAAATAGAAAAATACAATTGTGGGCCACCTAATAATTTGATGGGGCTGATTTTTAGATGGTAGAGGCAATCTGTCTCGATTTTTGCAATGTCGAAATTTATCTGCTAGGTGAACGGTAACTCATCGTCAACGGGTTGGATGGGAGCATCTCTCTAAAATGGTGGTGAACTATCTCTAGTCAGTACGATGTCTAAGTAAATTTCGATGTTAGGGTTTTTGAGGGTCTTTCTTATAAGCAGCTGAAATTCCCTCTCTCTCTCTCTCTACCAGAAAGCAACGCAGGTACTCTCTCTCGCTGTCTGCAAGATCTAGGGCTCCAAATCAGACATTTCTCATTTCTTAAAGCTTTCTAGATTCAGGTTTTCGATTTCCTTCTCTCTAATATTATTATTATTATTATTAAGAATTTCTATATTATATTGTAATCGTATATTTTCGTGATATCTACACCATCTCTTTTTGATGCATTACCCCCTCTCTTCTTTCTCTTGGCATTGGATAGTGCCGGAAGTGGAGTGTTCTACTGCAAGAAGTTGATAAAAAGGGCGTTTTCATCAGAAATATAGTGGTGTGGATATCTTCTCCGGACTCTCTTTGGTGTTGTCCTATGATTGAAGATTTCGTTGTCGTAATATATCCATGGGAAGTTCATAACAACTTCCATCATGCTGTTGAAAGACGGGTGGGCGAGAATCCTGTCAATATTTCCAAAATGATAATTTGATCACAAGTGCGGACTTGCCGATTGTGGTCCAGTGACTGGCGGTAGTGAATCCCAATGCCCATTTCAAATTGGGATTTTGATGGAAAGTGGGCACCCGCAGGAATCTCGCCATGCATTTTGAGAAGGTATTTGGGTATGTAGCAAAGGCTGTCTCTAGCCATTCAAAGACGAGTGGTTAGGAATCCCAACACGTATTTCAAAATTGGAAATTTCCCATTTTGAAAAGAGTGATGGGAGTCCTGTCCATCTGTTGTTGGGTGGTTGGATATATAGGTGGCATAGTGAAGTTAGGCTCCCCATGTGTACGCACACGTGATTCAAAAATGATGGAGATATATCAGAGGAAAGCATATGTGAGAGATTCTTCTCATCTTGAAAGACCATTGGGACATAATAGTTTTCTCGACTGTGTAAAGGTTTGGTAATTTGCAAGCCTACCAAAAATTGTATCCTGCAGGATTTCCATCATTCGTCAAGTGGATAACACAATGTGTATTTCCATCATTCGTCAAGTGGATAACACAATGTGTGGTCTGCGATCAGACACGAGTTCGATTCCTCTCCCCAGGATTGCCCGACGCACGTGGTTTGTGGGTAATTGCGTGCATCTGCAGGGACTAGTCTCGCCTTATGGGGCGGGGACACCGTTGTGTCATAAAAGAATTAAAATAAAATAAAAATGTGTGGTCCGTGATACAAAAAATGTCTGTTCAGTCCTGACCATCCAAATACTGAACTTTTCAATGGCTGAATGTGTCTGGTGGCATTTTTGGGTTTAACTTTTTGTCTGTGGGCCATAATAGGACAGGCTAAGTTGCCTAGTCTGGACTCTGTAGGAATTTTTGATTTGTAAGTCTTCTAAGGTATTGCCCACTCGATGAACAGTTCAGATTATGAAAAGGGTGGGGCCTGTATGTAGTGGATGTCTCTCTTTGGGTGAACTACAATATGGGGGTTTTTCCTGTGAGTTACCTGACTTCATTTGTTTATTCAATTGAAAGTCAGTGGTCAGTTGTGATTGCTTGAAAAGCTTTAGGTAATCATTTATTCTTATTTTAAGCTTAGTAATATATGCATGGAGTGTGTGTACTGACATGGGTGTGTACTAACAAGCTAACATTTAATATATATATATATATATATATATATATATATATATATATATATATATATATATATATGTCACATGAATAAACAATTTCACATGTCAAATCGCTCATAAAGCATGCTGCAGATTTTTGGAATGTTATATTTGCTCTCTAAAATGTTATTGGACTCATATGGTTGTAATATTAGATATTAGAATGTTTTCCTATGTGTGCTTTTAACAGCCACTCAGTCTCCTGTAATGGCCAAATTATCTCAAACTAACTTTTTTTTTTTGGGTGGGGGGTGGTTATTGGTTCTTCTTATTAATTGTTTTTCTTTTTCCAGAGTCAAAAGGCAATTGTTGGAACAATCTTCAACAGGAAAGAAATGTCAGGCGGGTATGTGAATATATATGATTTCTGTTTTTTCACTTTATTTTTTCTTGGCTGAAGAAGATTAATATACTTATTTTATTTTGTTGGTTGATATGATTAGGTTTTGTTATTTAATCTATTGCTTGAGATCATGTGCTTTAATTTTGATTTAACTCTTCTTTTTCCGTTGTTCCCGATCGTTTGTTGCTCTCATTTTGATTCATTTAGTTTCATTTTGTCGTTATGTGTTATATACCATATTATACCGTGTGATGCAATTGTTTCATTTAATTGGTTGACACAGATATATGGTTTTCACTATCAGTTTCTTTCTTTCTATTTTTTTTTTTTCCAAGGTCATCGTGGATCTTGTTTTATTCTTGAATTTTTGTTCATTGCAATGTAGCTGGGACATAATTTTGGTTACCATTTAATTAATCAATACTCTATTTCCTCTCTCTCTCTCAATCATACGGAGAGAGAGAGAGAGAGAGAGAGAGAGAGAGAGAGGTGGTCCACTGTGAGCAGTGCTGCGCCTTGCGCCTTGATGTGTATGTGACATCCTCATCATAGTTGGCAAGATTAAGCCCCATTACAAAATATGTTCGTGGCTAGCTGCTTTTCCCTTCTTGGTAGCATTGGTGTTTGGTGCCCTCCTTGCCGAAGGGATTTATACTATTAGGTGGCTGAGTTTGCCAAATTATTGGAGTGTCTCTAGAATATCCATCCTTCCTTGGCCTCTAAGGATTCTTTAGTTTGGAACCTTTCTCCATCGGGAAAGTTTACAATTCAATCCTTTTACTAGTTGCTCCGAAAATCATCCATCTCTAGACGTTAGGAATTTTTTTTTTTCATAGTTCTTTGTTTTATGGAGCTCCAACTAAGGTGGTGTCCTTTTTATGGTTGGTTGGGAGAGAGAATCTTAACTGTAAACAACCTCTAGAAAAGGTTTATGGTCCTTCCTAATATTTGCTTTGTGTATGAACGATGCATAATCGATAGATCATCTCTTCCTCCATTGCCCTTTTTGTGGGGCACGTTTAGATTGCTTTCTTGGCAATATTTGCAGTTGATTGGGTAATGCCTTCTTTGATAGACTGTAACGCCTCGAATTTCAAGGGTCGAGCACGTACTCGATTCGATATTCCGGGTGCTACTTTTGCCTTGTGGAAGCGTGATTCAGTTAAGCAATTACTAAGTATATCATAAGCATGCGTAAGAGGTAAACTAAATAGTGTATATCATCATTATCGCAAGTGTACAAAAAGACAAGTTCCAAACATACATATGTACATCCAAATAAGTCATAGAGTCACTTAATATTCAATTCCAAACATACAATGTAAGGTGCGTCCCTATCCCCAAAAGAAACAAAAAAAATCGGGAGTTCGAAGGCTCCAAGCTATAATTGGTCGGCTGCACATTGGAAATACGAGAACTCGGCGGGGTACACGTACTCCTTAACAGGTGTATCCTCCTCTAAGGCACCTGCATCGAAGAAATTGTTTGGTTGGTGTTTTAAAACACCGTCCCAGGTGGGAGTGAATGATCAACTCAATGCTACTATTAATCGAGGTTTCACATGTTATCAAATAGATATGGGCATTGGCGATGATGACATATCAAAACACAAAAATCATATATCTAGTTCTTTAAATGCATCTGGTTCTTTAAATGCATGAATGACATGAAATGTGTACGGATGGCCTAAGATCAACAATACCAATATAGAACCACATCAATGCTATCGCTGGTGAGAACATCAACATATCCGCAATGGTTGGCCCACAACATAACCCAACAAATGTTATGGAAAACATGATTAGTTGAGTATTTATTAATGTTCATGTCAAACAGCCGGTTGGTGAAGCAGGGATACCGCCGTCTACTAACGGGTCTTTATCCGAATCACGTGGTTTGTTGCGGCACTAGGCGGCTCCTCACCAGTATCCCTTGTTCCACTTTGGTTTTCATTACCCCTAAGTCCCTATACTTAATTGGATTTGTAGTAGGGCTAATCGCCCAGGGACGACTGCTACTAGGGCAAAGGTCATCACTTGACCCCATTGTGGAGAAGGACACCACCCATATCATCATCATCATGATAGGGTTGCGACCTTCCTATGTGCTCGACGGTCACTACGGGAAGGTTCGCCATCTAATGTTTTACCAACATAGCGGGCTCGTCACCCAATGTTTTGCTAATGTGGCAGGCCTGTCGCCCCAATGTAAGCCGATAGCCCGGACACGGTGTCTCATACCACCATGTCCGGCCCTCGAGTCTTGTTAGATCGTATTGCGCTAATGGTTATGAATGAATCTCATTCGTTGGTGACAGGGTATCCCGGATTCCATATTGTGTCACAAACATTGGTCATATATGCGATCGAGCCGCACAAAGGATTGATCTGATTGTCCAAGGTGAACCCTAAACAAATCGACATTGGGTTCAAGCATCCCATGTAGTTCCAACTACTGCCGATCGCCCGAGTTCCACCCCAGTTAGTCACATGAGTCGGGATAGCCAAATTCAGCGACCATCCCTTGTTTCAAGGTTAGGCAAGGCTCGACCTCTATCTATCATAGCCTAATTTATAGAATATGACTAATTAGTGATATGATATTTATTTGACATTAACAGAGATCTCAAACTTAGCTCTAACCAAGTAATGTATCTCAAGGCAAACATTAATTGAAATTTATAAGTATCCATATTCAAGTCACAACAAAATATGCAAGGAACATACCCAAAGCTATAAACACATTAAACACTATTGAAATCTACCATTATCATTACAAACCCTAATCAATACCAACAAGGTAAGCATAAAAAGAACATGCATTTCGTCTTACGTGTTAGTTACCAATACTAACAAAATCAAGGATTTTTAGGGCAAAGCATTTAGTGCATAATTGATTTAAGGGTCCCTACTAAATCAAAAGAGATCATAGTCTATCACCCTTAAGGGTTGATAAACGGAAATCTAGGAGAATAGTCCGCACCTTGTGATAGTGCCCCACTTAGATTGCTTTTAGGGTTAGGGTTTAGGGAAGGATCGCTGAAACCTAAACAATTCAAACAGGTCTTTTGTAAGGTTTGGGAGAACTCAACCCTAAATATCTAGATTTGGGGATTTCGGCCTGAAGTTTACCTTCAATTGCTGGGGAAGGAGATCCAACAAAGGATCCGGTCTTGGCTAGATCTCCGATTGAAGGGGAGGAAAGCAAACCCTCACAATTGATCTTCCTCTCTCATACAACTTCCTCTTCTCTTCTTTCTCAATCTTTTCCAAGGCTAGGGCACAAAATTCGTATGGGGAGGGTGTGAATTGAAATGGTATTTATAGTGCCAAAATGTGTGCAAATGGCCCCAAAGACTAAGTTTTCATTATACTAACCCTATGGGAGGTTGTTTCCAACCACCAGGGCCCACAGGGAGGTGCACTGTGCAATCAAAGCCAGGGAATAGGTGCCCCACTAGGATCTAAGTTTGGATATAAGTTATAACCATCCGATGATTGGATGTGCTGATTAACGGATACGGTCTTAATCTAGTTCGACAGTCACCATTGGTTGATTAGGTCCGCATCTATACGGATGTGTAGAGAAATGTCTCAAGTTGGCATCTTAAGTTTGATCATGATCCAACGGTTTGAAAGTCACAACTTCAGCAAAGAGCGCATGGTGATCATTTCACTTAAGTTCAGGTTATCAAAAAAGGCACTTGCACATCCCATGCGCTTGGCTTATGGGCTAAAGTTGAGCGATCCGAGGCGCCACATTAGCTCAATATTTGCGATGGACATCAAGCCTAACAAGACGGACATTAATCTATAGTTTCGAGTTTAGCAGACTTAGAACGTGCGGTCTAGACCTAATTTGGTTAACTGGGGCATTCATGGGATAAGTTAACTGTCGAGACTTCTTGTGGGTGTCAACTAGCATTGGACTTGTCTAAGTTCACGACCCTACCCATTCGTGATAAGCGGGAACGGGTATTCGACTCTAATTTCCGTAAATCCATCATTTCTAGTATAATTAGGGCACTTAGTTGGACTAGTATGGCCCACTAACATTCCGCTCGCGTACATACTGGCGTTCTTGTGCTGAATTTTATAGAACGTTACATAGACGCTCTTCTTTGGGCTTGGCATGGTGGGAATCAAGTAATGGAAGAATCAATAGTTTGGCGCATAATCTTACTAGCAGTTTTATGGAACATTTGGGGGGAATGAAATAGGTGTTTCCTCAACAGACAAGGATCATAGGATGAGGTTGTTTGGAATTCCAAACAAGATGTGCTAGAATGGGCATCCGCGGTAAGGAATGTGAAAAATTGTAAAGTTGTCTTTGCTCAGGTTGTAATGTGGGGGTTGTATGATCGTTAAAACTAAAAAGAAAAAAAAAAAAAAATCATTTATAGTGTTGCAGCACCTCATAATATATAAACATGGTTTTATGTAAAATATTGCCATCCAAAACAGATAGAGAACGGTGAAATCAACATGATCATCAGCATCACTCCTGGTGAACTAAAAGTCTTCACCAGAAAGCTGACCATGCTCTAGTTCTTTGTTTCCCTCTTTATTTTTGAACTTCTCGTCTTGCCTTGTAATGTATAGCAAGATGACTTGCTGAGAGGATAGAATCCTGTGGTAAAGAAAACAAAATGAATCCAAACAAATTGAGGGCTTTGCTAACCCAATCGAAACTCGTAACATGTTCCTCTGCATGTGGAATTGCCTAGTTGTATGTGACATCCTACTTGTGAATAGGGTATGCCCTACCATGTGCACTGATGACCTTGCCAGATGCATTGCTCAATATCCAATGGGCACTATTGGTTGGCGTTTGTGTCCACTCGTGGAGGTGCATGTGGACTTAGCAGAACTCAACAAAGAGAAGTTAGTTGATAGAATTGGGTATTAGTGTTTGTCAGTGTCTTGATTATTATTTGAAATGTGGGTTATTTTCAGTAACTTCTTGCTTCTTGTCATTATTCTCTTCTGCAGTGAAGAAGCTTCCAACATTGTAGCTGAGACATCTGCTCCAGCTCTAGGTGAGCCAATGGACATAATGACAGCTTTGCAGCTGGTATTGAAGAAATCCTTGGCCCATGATGGGCTCGCTCGTGGGCTTCATGAAGGTGCCAAGGTGATCGAAAAGCATGCTGGACAGCTATGCGTTCTTGCTGAGGATTGTAACCAGCCAGAT
Organism: Magnolia sinica; assembly: GCF_029962835.1. NCBI lineage: Eukaryota > Viridiplantae > Streptophyta > Magnoliopsida > Magnoliales > Magnoliaceae > Magnolia > Magnolia sinica. The sequence continues at coordinate 21,622,174 of NC_080583.1, read as the reverse complement.
TATGTCAAACTGGTTCGAGCCCTTTGTGCTGATCATAATGTAAGCTTGATATCAGTGCCAAGCGCTAAAACTCTAGGCGAGTGGGCAGGGGTAAGTATTAACTCATGGAATAGTATGCCATTTGAAGTGTTTTTTTTATACATCTTTTGATGCACTCACTTATATCAAATTGGTATTCACTATTCAGTAGTTTTATTTATGCTTCTATATTTTGGCTCTCTTGGTATTTCTGATCTATAAGCTCTTCTTGCCGTAGAAACTTTTTGTATTGTAGACAAAATTGTCAAGAGTCTCATGAAATCCGATTTTTTGGCAGTTTTGCTGATTTAAGCTGCTATCCAGCCACAAATGGAATAATCGCAACATAACTTTGGTTTAACGGTTTAATTCTCCTGAAAAAGGTTGCCACCTAATTTTTGTTTAAATTTAATCTACAATGCCTTTCGCATTCGTTGCACGAGGTCTACCCCTCCTTGTCAGAGAGATCATATTCATGATAATGGTAATCATCTGCTTGGGGTGCCACATATTTTTCATTTAGATTTTAATCTGCAACACCTTTTGCGTTCGTTGCTCATGGTACTGCTATGTTTGTAACATGTGCAAGATCTGGACTATCTACCTGCAGTTGCCATTACAAGAAATTCCCTACCCTAATAATTTCATGTCTATTTAGTTTCCTGGTGGCTACAATCTTGCCTTTAGTCCCAAGAATAGGTACACATTCCAACAGGCGCGTTGATACCATGTAATGCAGGGGCATTTTCACACTGGGCTTGAGTGGGGTAGTCTGTGGGATGCGAGGACACACTCGGGGTGGGTGGCCCGTGTGAGACAGTACCCATGTGATTTGGGGCCCACGAGGAGGGTTCAGCCGAGGTCCTAACCCATGCGATGTGGGGTGTGGGCTATCAGATAACGGGATTAATTCGCCATGCTTTGTCAGTTCGAGCTTTTAGAGCAATTGGCTAATTGTCCTGCATCAAATTGGTATCAGAGTGGGAGGTCTCGTGTTCGAGACTCCTCACTGGGGGTGATTAATGTAGAGGGCATTTTCCCACCAGCCTCGAGTGGGGTAGCGTATGGGATGCGGGGACACACTCGAGGTGGGCAGCCTGTGTGAGGCGGGTGGCTCGTGTGAGGTGGTACCCATGTGATTTGGGGCGGGGGTTCAGCCGAGGTCCTAACCCATGCGATGTGGGGCATGGGCTATGTGATAAAGGGATTAATTCGTCATGCTCTGTCAGTTTGAGCTTTTAGAGCAATTGGCTAATTGTCCTACATCACCATGTGTCACCGATTGTTGGAGGAAAATGCACTAGATGTGTTTTTTAGTGCGCTCAAACATGCCACGCCCTAAGTGTTACATTATAAGAGGTTTTCATCATCATGGCCTTGTTCCCGCTCTACCAATCTTGTTTCGTAGTAATCCCTAAGACATAGGTAAGTCATAAAGTCTTCATCTCTTTTTTTGCCACCTCAATCAAAGTCTTTTCGGGCCTTTCATCATCCTTCAAGTCCCTTCAACCCTAACCAAAGTTCCCTACCTTATTGGGCATGTCTCCAATTCACGTGGCACATTGCATTACTGGATTGCCTTCATCATTCACACTATGAAATGCTATAATGGGATATATAATATCTTTTTTTTGCTACTGTGTTGGTGATGGCACTGAAGTGTTACACTGATGTTGGGTGGAGGGTTTAATCTTGTGGTAAGAAGAAAAGAGTTGATAAGGATTAAATAAGAGTTGTGTGGGCCCCACCGTGATGCGTGTCGAACACCAACACTGTGCATTTGATGGGTCCCCTTTAAGTTATGGAATATCCCAAAAATCAGCTGTATACGGAACTCAGGTGGGCCATGCCATCTAAAATCATGTGAATACATGGCTAAAACATATCGAAGCACTTGGTGGGGCCCGCCTGAAATTTGTATGCGTTTGAAATTTGGTCTGACCCCTCATCCAAGTGGGACACACATAATAGATGGTCTGGATTTGTGAACCAGTTCTCAGTGGTCCGAACAAATGATTATGAATGTTTTAATGGAGGGTAAACCCCTCTCAACTTTTGTATGTGGTGTGGCCCACACAAGTCACAGATTGACTTGATTTTTAAGCCCTATGCCCATCATGGAATGGTGCATCTGACTGATGGGTAGATGTTCGACACGCATCACGGTGGGGCCCACACAGCTCGACCTCATGGGAAGTTCCCATGAGCTCGACTGCATAAAACCTTTTCCTATATATATATATGGATTTCTCCCTTTTTGAGAGGGCACCTTCTCCTGAACTATTAGTTATTATCATTCGACAATCAGCCAATCTTGCATCTGCATAAAAAGGAAAAAAAAAAACTTGCCTAGCTTATAAAAGGGGTGGGCCATGTTCCTTTCTGTATTTAAAGGGGTCTTGCTCCTTGAATTCTCTATTGCAGGATGAGTTTTAGTTTGTATTTTCGAGTGCAGAGTTTTTTTTTGGAGACATCAGCTCCTTTTTCTTTCTCAGTTCTTTATAGCCTTTTCTTTTGTAATAAAATAGAATTTCCATTTTTTTAAAAAAAAGGCCTGGACTTCATCCCAACAATGAAACTCTACTTAATCCCACCCACTGGTTATTCCTAATATAAGTTGTACTCTAATAGTACTACTGCATGTTGCTGTATCGTGTACTGCCAGTTGTTACTGATGGGAGTAACGTGTGCATACTGTAGAAACCCTATTTGTAGAAAAAAGTCCTAATTTCATTGAAAGCTCTGGAAACTGTAAAAGCTCAAAATTAGCCATAACTTCTAAATGCTAATCGGATCGACAATGGCTATTTTCCCGCCTTGTTTAGAAGAAAACGCCTTATTCTGAATATACAATCTTGACTCATTCCCTCTCATTTGCTTAATTTGTCAATGGCTCATGTTAGATGTATGTTACAAAAGCATGAAAAATCTGAGCTGGTATCAGGTAGGTCATTTCACATGTCTCACTGAGTTGACTAATCCTTTTACTGGAAAGTTTTGTGGAGAAAAGAAATGAGTTGGACGGTTTGGATTGGCATGCATCTCTGTCACATGTATTGTGAATGACACACTGTAACTTAAAAAAGGCTGGTGCATGACCTCGACTCTCCAGTCCTAATGGAAAATTCACAATTTCCATTGAAAAGTTACAAAAGTACATTACGGCTGTCTTGAGCCTTTAGCTGTTCTTTATTGTCTTTATTATTATTATTATTAAACACCTGCTATGACATCCGTTTTACGCAAACTGTATTGCTCCTTAGCCAATATAATTGCATAATCTCATTTTACAACCTCGATTTAATCCTTTTGCTTTCAGACAAATTATGTTTGGCAAGATTTTCAGATAATTCTCTTGATTAATCTGACATGTAATTCCATGCCACTCGGTACAGCTTTGCAAGATTGACTCTGAGGGGAAGGCCCGGAAGGTGGTGGGTTGCTCCTGTGTTGTTGTCAAGGTAAAGTCTTGGAACTAAAGTTCCCATTCTTTTTTTCTTTTCTGATTGTTCCTTATGATTTGGAGGGTCGAATTCAGTTTGCAGACACTCCCAGTACTCTACGTGGGGCCAATGTTTCACTGATCCAAATTTTTGGTCTGATAGGATCCCTCTAGGAAGAGATTTCCTAGATTGGAAGATCCAGGTCCTTCAATAGGTGGCCATAAAATAGACAGTAAAAAATGCCACCACCGATGTGCATTGAACTGTAGAGGACCAAAGATCAGAGTCCAATCTGTCCCCCAATCAACAGTAGGGCTTATCAGATCAACATTCCAGATTGGCCCCACATGCAAGATTGATTGATCTACATCAAATCGCCCCATAATTACTCCATACAAACATGAGACCTAAACCATTCTTTTGTGAGAATTTGCAGGATTATGGTGAGGAATCGGAGGGTCTTCATATTGTGCAGGAGTATGTGAAGTCTCACTGAGTTGTAGTGAAATTTTGATTGAGGCTCTTTCCGGATTTTGTAGACTCTCTTACCCCAAACCCACCCAAATTAAAGAATCTGATGCTTATGGGTTTTGGAAAAAATCTTGCTACTTCATAATTCTATTGCTTAGGATATATGAATGAGATTTCCATTTGCTCTTCCGATGGAAGAATTGTTTCTGGCCCTTGCTTTTAGACACATTTTTCCATGTTTTAGGCATTTGCTCATGTTAACGGGAATCAAGAGTTTATTTTTCTGTTTTTTATTTATTTTTAATGTTTGATGTGTGGGATGCACCATCTGCAACTGGCAGGCAGACAGTCATATGGACCATCCGTGTGGTGACCCTACCGCTGATGGCCCATGTCCTGAGGAGGTAAATTTCTGATGGATCCTTATATTTGCAGTATAATTAAACTATTATGCTTATGTAAATCAATACACCTGGTACACTTCAGGGTTGGTTGAAGGGAAATTTATCAATTGGTTATTGACGGCTATGAAGTATTAATAATAATCATCATCATCATCTAAGCCTTGCCCCAAGTACTTGGGGTCCACTACACGATTCCTGTTCTGCCATTCCACTCTATCAAGGACGGTATCCTAGTTAAATCACAGCTCATCAGGTCTTTTCTCCCCCCTGGTGGCCTTCAATTTGAATGGCCCAGCCCTTTTGACCAGTGTAGATCTGTCTCTGTTGCTCGAGGCCAAACCATCTAAATCTACATTTACTCATCTTACCACCGTACTGGTGTTACACAATAGTTGAGTTGAAGGCATTTATTTCTAATCCTATTCTTCCTTGTCTTGCTACTCAGCTACACACATACTGTCAGCGTGTTTATTTCTCCACAGTTCAACATTGTCCCATAAGGCACTATTGGTATTATAGCTATTTCTTAAAATTTCCTCTTCAGTTTGATTGGTGTGGGTTGATCACATTCTTTTCAATCTCTGTATCTACCCTCTTGAATTGTTGAACTTAGGATTGTGTGGCGAACCTGACGCCACTGACCTTCATGGTGATATGATGTGGTGGAATTTGATTGGGCCATGTACTCCTGTTAGAGGTGCATGTGGATTGCATACCGACACTGCCAGTAGCGATGCACTACTGGTTCGGTGTTCCATGGGCCCCACCATGATGTATGTGTCTTATTGATGGTGTCCATCCATTTTAGGGCATGAATCCAAAAAAGAGGCAGATCCAAATATCAGGTTGACCACCCCACAGGAAATAGTGACGATTGCATGCCCATCATGAAGTTGTCTGGGGCTACACAAGTTTTGGATCAAGCTGATATGTGTATTCAAAAGGCCGTTTGTGGCCCACTTTAGGGACTCATTTGTGATGTAAACCACGTCAATGGAAAACAAACCCACCTTGATGTTGTGCTTTATTCCAGTCAGTGGGCCCCCACTAAAATGTGGGAAATGTGTGATATGAGTGGTCTGTGACCCTGAGATAATGTGGTGTGTGGACAGCTAAAATCCACGAATTATATTGCATGCATGACCCGTAATGTCTTAACATATATGCTGTATAGTCGGCCCCAGAGATAACGTGGTGTGTGGACAGCCAAATTCTATGAATTATGTTGATGTATGACCTGAAATGTCTTGACATATATCTTGTATAGTCCGCCCAAGAGATAATGTGGTGTGTGGACAGCTAAATTCCACGAATTATGTTGCATGTATGACCCCAAAATGTCTTGACATACATGCTCTATAGTCGGCCCCTATCGTTTGCGATGGGTGCCATGTGTACAGTCCACGATTACACGGAGTTCATGCGCCGTTGAAACTAGTGAAATGTGATGTAATGTAGACTCATAATTTGAGGAGATGATTGTCCTAGAATCTTCAGTCATGTAACACTAAATCTGGCTCATTAATTTTGAAAATGTGTAAGACAATTACGCCTTAAACGTTGTGTATGCGTGACCCATTACTTGGGCGAGTTAAGAGACTTAAGCGAGGCCCCCAATCGAACCACATTGCGAGGTATGTATGCACTTCAGAATGCACGATGAAGTGATGTCTGTGGTCATTGAACTGCATGAGTTGTTACCTATGTACCCCACTTAATCCTTTAGACTCGTATGTTTTTATGGCCACTGGATCCTTTAGACTCGTATGTTTTTATGGCCAGTGGATCTAGTGCCTAGTGGCTCGACACATGACTATGGGTAGAATGCGTGGATGTATGGTTGCCTAATCTTACTACTAAAATGATGTGGTGTGTTTTCTTTACTTGATGAAAATGTGTTGAAGCGTGGCTACTTGACCATGTGCTAATATAATAAAATGTGGCCGCTTTACTATATGATTTTGTGACTGGAAAATGGGGAAAAGTATGATGAATTGTGGCTCCCGAACGTTTGTGATAAATGTGATAAATTATGGGCACCTAAATTATGGGAGGAATGTCCAAATTGTAGCCATTTAACCATATGATGATGTATGAAAGAGTGCCCACTTAATGATAATGTGTTGAGAATATTGGCATTTAAATATGCGGTCTAATGCTATGTCATGACATGTGATATTATATGCTTCACCTTGAGTAATTATGTTCAAATATGGCCTAGTTATGATTTGACTACGTTTGAATTATAAGATATTGGGATGTGTAATTATTAGCTTGGTCGTGAGAATGGACTTATATGTTATATGTGTTTTGTATATTTAGTGGACTCTCATATACACTAAAAGGTGTGAACACTCGCTTGACCCTCGTGATCATGCATGTAAAGTTCACATTGGCCCATTGAATTTATTTGGATATGCTGTGTCTCATTCCGGCAAATAGTAGAGTTACTTGAGCGCACATATGTTTTAAAGTGATTTTTTGATACATTAAACATGCATACATACACATCATGATTGACTTGATACAAGGCATGTCAGAATGAAGCATATGAAAGATTATATGCGTGGTTTTATAATTATGGATCACATAATAGTTATATGAATGGATTGGAGGGCCATAGTTATTGTGATGTGGATCATACATAGACTAAGGGGCCTTAGACGATGATATATACATGGATTAATCCTGTGCGCACACACATGTGCTTATCAAGGGTATGCATGCACATGTGCGGAGTCGAAACACACGTGCATAAGAGCATGAACATGCATGCGCACACTCGAGTCTCTGAGGACAATAAGGCATGTGTGCAAACATTAGAAAGGTCTACGTGACAGATTGGGATATTAAAACCTATCCCTCTTACAACAAATTCATCTTCAAAAATTTTAAAAGAGATTGTATATTTAATTGAGTCATCAAACATAAATGCAATCAAGATAAAATTAGGACCCCATACTGATAAGCGATGGAGAGTTAAATTAAAATGAAATAAAAATAACAAAGATACACCTTCATGAGTGACAAAGATAAATAACATAGCACTAAGTGTTTTTGTGTTGGCGAGAGGCTCAGAACTCTACATTTCTTTTCTTATTTATAGACTTCATAAGCAGTTGTTTGTTGTGGGTGTTTATTGGAAATATAGTTATGTAACCACTTTCACCACGTGTTTTTGTTGTAGATGGTTGTTAGAGAGTAAGTTATGTAATCACTTAACCACATGTCTTTATTGTTGGTCACATGTCTGAAGTGCACATAATCGCAACCCATTTCTTTGTCATGTGTAAGTGACAGTTACTGTGAAACGATTGTTTTTGTCGTCGTTTTGTCTTATTTAGCTATTGTTTCAATCATTTCATCATTATTTCGGTCATTGATCATTATCAAAAAATCACCTATTGGCCAATCTTGACCATGAAAATTTGCCCATTGGCCGTGAATTCGACCATTAGCTAAAATTTTATCGTTGATCACAAATTTATCCATTACTTAAAATTGGGCCGTTGGTTACAAATTTAATCATTTTTTTTTTCTACATATCTTTATACCAAAATTTATTATTTTCATTGTTAAAAAGATTTTCAATGAGATGATGTTGCCACGGGCTGTTTTCTGAGCCGTTTGATTTGACTGTGTTAAATTAGATGTGAACAAGAATCATTCCCACTAAATGAAGGGAAAATTTCAGTTATCAACACAATAATAGCAGAGAAATTTACGACTGTGGACCCCACCTTTTATCCATTGGATATTCTTGAAACAATACAAACTTAGAATACGCAGTTGGACCTCCTCGTACGGACGATAAATTTCAGGACGAAAATACCCCTCCTTTTCACGGAAACCTCCTTTTCACGGAAACGGATTGGGTACGCCTCCTGCCACCCGCCCATGACGGATAGTCAGTGGTTCGTGGGCCTCACCATGATGTTTGCTTTTCATCCATGCTGTCCATATATTTTTTGAGATCATTTTATGGTATGAGACCAAAAATGAGGTATATCCAAGTCTCAAGTGTACCACATTACAGGAAACAGTGTTGAATGAGCATCAACCATTGGAAACTCAGGTGGAGCCCACTGTGATGTTTGCGAGAAATGCTCCCCATCTAAGTTCATTCATAGGGTCACAAAGACCTGGATGAAGAGGAAAAACAAATTTCAGAATGATCAAAAACTTTTGTAACCCCTGAAAGGGTTTCAATGGTAGACGTTCAATTCCCCACTGCCTTTTACAGTGTGGTCCACTTGATAGCTAGATCTATCTTATTTTTCTTCTCAAGCCTTAATATGAGCTCGCCAAATAGATGAACGGTTTGGATATAACACAAACCTGATGATTGGACCCACACATGCAACACAGTAAAAAAAAAAAACCACGGACAGTGTGGCAGATGTTTTTTTTTTTTTTACTGTGAGAACTTTTTCTCCCTTACATTTTTCTCTAATACATAATTATATAAATATGTATATATAAGTATATAAAAATATTTTTTTATCTTTTAATTCATTTCTTTGTCCATGTATTCAACAAGCATATCTCCTAAATTAAAATGATTTGTTTTTTTTTTTTTTTTTTACACACTCACACTAGTGGAATTTTACCACCTATGGATACTCAAACGCTTGACCGGGTGTTGAAACTCCTAAGAGTCTACCACCCGAGGGAGAGTAAGGATCCAAACTAGAATGATATACTCAACGTACTATATATGATTTTGGGGTAGGAGAAGTTAATTTAGCGGGGCAAGCATGAAATTCAGTGGGGCAAACATGAAATTCAACGGGGCAAACATGAAAATGAGAGGGCAAGCATGAAAATTAGCGAGGCAAACATGAAAATGAGAGGGCCAAACATGAAAATGAGCAAGGCAAGCATGAAAAAGAGCAAGGCAAACATGAAAAAGAGCGGGGTAAACTAGAAAATCAGCAGGGGAAACATGAAAAGCAGCGGGGCAAACTAAAATATGAGCCGGGCAAACTAGAAAATCAGCGGGGGAAACATGAAAATCAGCGGGGGAAACATGAAATGTAGCGGGGCAAACATGAAATGCAGTAGGGCAAATTAGAAAATCAGCGGGGGAAACATGAAAAGAAGCGGGGCAAACTAGAAAATCAGTAGGGGAAACATGAAAATCAGCGGGGCAAACTGAAACATGAGCGGGGCAAACTAGAAAAACAGCGGGGCAAACTAGAAAATCAGCGGGGGAAACATAAAAAGTAGCGGGGCAAACTAGAAAATCAGCGGGGAAAACATGAAAAGCAGCGGGGCAAACTAGAAAAATAGCGGGGCAAACTGAAATATGAGTGGGGCAAACTAGAAAATCAACGGGGTAAACATGAAACGCAGCGGGGCAAACTGAAATATGAGCGGGGCAAACTAGAAAATCAGCGGAGGAAACATGAAAAGCAGCGGGGCTAATAGATTGAGTATGGATTGTTTGTGTAGAACGTACACTAGTGACGTTGGGTCTCATTTGTCCATGTCATTTCCAAGGACTCAAGCTAACAAGATATGTCGGATTTCTCTTCCCAAATAGATTACATTCTATGCTACATGACTTTTTAAAGGGGTAGTCTTATATTTTAGCTTGATTTTTTAAAGAAAAAAAATGAAGTTCTTTATGATGAATAATCACATATATAATTAATAAAATCATAGATATAAAAAATAAATCCTATATTGAAATATAATAAACTAATATAATAATGAAAATATTAGCATGCATACACTCGACCAACCCAATCAACCCATCGAGCCCTCTTGTGTTGGGCTTGGTTTGAGAATTCCCAACCCAAGATTGGGTTGGGTTAGGTCAAGGTTTAGGTATAGGAACCTTGGGTTGGGTTAGGGTTGAGCACCAACCCGAACCAACCGGCCCGACTTTCAGCCCTAATTTCATGTTTGCCTTACTCAATTTCATGTTTTACCCGCTAAATTTCTAATTTTTCCCACTCAATTTCATGTTTGCCTCACTTAATTTCATGTTTGCCCGTTGAATTTTCAGTTTGACCACGAAGTGATTGAAATTGACCACAAACTGAATGAAATGGATTTTTGACCATCGACCCGATGGAATCTTGGAAAATAACTAGGTTGGTTGGCTAAATTAGCTTCTCCTACTCCAAAATCATATGTGGTATGTTAAGTAAATCATTCTAGTTTAGGAGATATGCTTGTTAAATAAATAGACAAAGAAATGACTTGAAAGATAGAAAAATATTTTTATATACTTATATATACATATTTACTTAATTATATAGCCCACTATGCAGTATGTGTGAAACCACCTCCATCTATTAGGTCAAAACACTTACTTTCACCATTAGCTATAGGGTCCCACTGAACCTAATTCACTAGCTTCTTTTTCTTTTTCTTTGTTCGTTATAATTCCTACGGCATTTTGTGGGTCCCATTATAAGGTACGTGTTATATCCAAACCGTCCATCTATTTGACGAGCTCGTATTAAGGCTTGAGACGAAAAATAAGACAGATCTAGCTATCACCTAGATTGTCACGCCCCAAACTCGGAAACCGGGCTCACAAAATTCCCGATCGCCGAATCCGGCACCGACAGCCTCCGTAGAACCCCATTCTCGGACCCCGGCACCCATTCACCAGGTTCCGATCCTGGGATACTACAAGGAGGGTTTTCAAATCATTAGTCTGATTCATAATGAGCATAACAAAAGCATAACCCACAAACAATAGGCACAAGAACACCACCACAAAATCCACTATGATCAAAAACTTTTTAGTACATGCGGCTGAAAGGGAAAAATACAATGTAATAAAAGAAACAAAACTCCAGAAGCTCGGCTGCACGCTCCAACTACAACGAGACTATGGCTGCGACTGCGTCCTGACGTCACCTGCACGCATCAATCGTGCATAAGCTTATGGAAAGCTTAGAGGGTGGTGTAAGTGTGTGCGCAATATAGACGTGCTCAAAATGCAAGGTCAGAGTGATGCGAAATCATGATGATGAGCACATGAATGCAATCAGCCGTACCAAGGCTATGCGGTGCAAGATATGAATGCTATCGGCCATAACACGGCCATGCGATGCAAGATATGACTCAAGCATGCCAATCCTCAACATGTATCAGTACAGTTCTTTGGATAATCATCAGGGTTCAATACACTTCAAATGGCACGTCGCTCTCCTAGCCGCATAGCCCAAGTGAGCGTAAGAAACCTCACTATCCGCCCGACCAATAGTCTGCCAAACCTACCCGAGACGTCGATAGCGGACCCATTCGCGAGCTGGTCAAACTCAACCTAGTATTGCCCCCTACCCTCGGGCGAGTAAGGCCACACTCATTTCCAACCGACCACGACACAGTGGGAGACGCGGCCTTCTGGTATTCGGCCCTCACGCGCTCGTACATCCACTCGGTCTCGACGTTGGAGTCATCCTCTGGTACCATCGGGTTTAGGGATTTTCACCCAGGGACATCTATGGCGCCCGTATGCTAGAACCAAACATTTCCTGTTTCATCCAACCACCCACGATGTGTCCGTGGAGGCTATGGCCCCGGTGTCACTAGGGCATACAAGAACTACAATCACAGAATGCAAGTGCATGAGTCACAGTATCAGTATAGTCCTGCATAACCCATGCGCTCATACTGGGCAACTCCGCCTATCAGGGACGATCTGCCTCAAGGCATATGCTATGATCAATCACTCCTCATACCAGTCATACATATGATGCGTATGATGATAAATCATGGATCTATACTAAACATGCATATAGGGATGGGCTCTGCGTATCACAGAAATGGGCCTAGACGGCCTGCAGAGTATAAGTATGAACCTATCAGTGGCCTTAAGGAGTGTGACAATGCGGACATTTAACCAACATTGTCCTTACAATGTGGACGTCAAACCAACATTGTTCCCAAGGCTTAGCCCGCCATAAAGCACCATTACACAAACCATAGGAAATCACACATTGCAATGGACTAATATACATCTCATTGGGCCTCGACCCATAGTGCTCAGATACATCAAATGGGCCATCTCATATGGGCCTTATATAAGTCAAGTGGGCCGCATTAGTGGGCCTTATGTACATTGCAATGGGCCATAACCCATGGGCCTTTAAATACGTTAAATGGGTCGAATCACATGGGCCTTATGTATATACCAAGGTGGGCCTCAATAATGGCCACAAATACACATCCAGGTGGGCCTCAACAACGGCCATATGGTTGAACAACTTGGATGCAACACATGCATCATGGTGGGGCCCATATAGGCCCACCATCATATATATATATATATATATATATATATATATATATTATATAATATTAATATATGTAAATATATACAATATTATATATAATAATAATATAATATAATATTATATATATATACACATATATATATGTATATATATATATAGATATGTATGTATGTATATCCACACACACACTCACACACGTGCACACACACCCACATGCATACACACATGCACACACACCCACATGCATACACACGTGCACACACGTGCACATTCACGTGCAGCAGGGAAGGGTCCCACCGTCCAGGACTGTGCGGACGAACACATACATCAAGTAGGCCCCACCGTCCGTCTGGACGGTGGGCATGCAACACATGCACCACTGTGGGTCCCATGCGGAGCCCACCATAGTGTTTATCTTCCATCCGATCCGTTCATAAGGTCACACGGGCCAGGGAGGAGGGGAACAACAATTTTCAGCTTGATCTGGAACTTCTGTGGGTTTCAATGGTAGAGTTCAATTCACACTGTTTCTTGTGATGTGGGCCGCCCGAGCGCTGGATTGGCCTGATTTTTGAAGGGGGTCCATGTCAAATAGTGGCCCACCAAATGGGCGGTGTGGATACAAAATATACATCATGGTGGGGCCCACGGATGGAGCCGTGGGTCCCTGCCTCTTGGCCGCCCGTCACTGCATCAGCCCCTTGTATTTTTTTTTTTATTTTTTTTTGTTTTGGGGCCCACCGAGATGTGATTCACAATCCAGCCCACCCATTATGTGTATCCCACTGTTCTACCCGTCCAGAACTAGTTTCACCTGCATCCAAACTTCAGGTGAGTCCCACCGAGTACTTTTTACGATCTGGCATGTCTTCACATAGTTTTAGATGGTATGGCCCACCTGATGATCCGATCGCCTTAAAATTTTGGCTCAACGCCTAAAGAAGACTGGAGAATAGATTGGACGGTGTGGATCACATACATACATCAAGGTGGGGCCTGCATGGGCAGTCCACTAAAAAGTAACTTTTTCTTCCCTTTTTTTTTTTTTTTAGCCATGCCTTGGGCACACACCACTGTCAGTATACACACTCCATCGGCCACGCCCGTCCAGCATCCACTGACGCTGGACGGTGTGGATAAACTCATGCATTATGGTGGGTCCCACATGGACGTGGCCCACCAGATATATATATATATATATATATATATATATATATATATATATATATATATATATATATATATATACACATATATTATATTATATATATAATACATATTATATTATATATATTATATATATTGTATAAAATATAATAATTGATAATATATAAGTTTTATATTTATACAATATGATATATATATATATAATTTATGACATATATAGCATTTGGCCCATCTAAACAGTGGATGGTGCGGATCATCACCTATAATAGAATGGGCCACACCATCTGATGTAGATGGACGGGAGAGATGTAACACATATTGGTGGGATCCACACCCTTGCAAAGAAAGAAAGAGAGAGAGATAGAGAGAGATACACGATGAGATAGAGGAACCCCGCCACTATGGGCCCTCTTGATTAAATCACATACATCCAAATGGGTCCCACTAACAAGTGGGCCCTAAAATTTAAAATAATGGATAATCACCCACCTTATCTTTCTTCTCCTTGCTCCCTAGGACTCCTTAGCTCCTTACCTTCACTTTTAATGGAGATTGATGAAGGATGAATGGTTGAGATTGGAGATGAGAGGGTGGGCCACACTTGAAGTTGAGAGAGTGTGTTGGATGTGTGAAACTTCTCATGGGATTTGGAAAAGTTGTTAGAGAATGAGAGGGAGAGATAGAAATAATGGGTGGAGGGATGGGTGGAGTGATGAGAGGTATGGTATGTAAAAGTGATACGATTGGTGTTTGGCACAGGACAAGATGGGCGTTTGGTTCCATATTATTTCTAATTCTCCCGTTTTGGAAGAGGGAATGGGTGAAATTTCTAGCAATAGAAGGTAAGAACTCATGTGGTGCAACATTTAGGGCCTGTGTTCAATATCTATCAAAGGATGGTTGCGTAAGTAGGCTTGGAAGCGCGACGCGGCGCTATGATACAACTTTCGGATCAAGCCGGCGTGCGCGGGACTGGCTTAGGATCGTGCGCAAATACCGAATACGGTGCAAAGATAAACCATATCATCCCGCTAAGGAACAACAAGACGAGGACACGGGTCTTACATGATCCATGATCAATAACTGAGTGGAGATACCTCGTTCAACACTTGAGGTCTTGGTATCGATCTAACAGTGGGGTAAGCATGAAAAAGAGCGGCAAACATAAAAATGAACAAGGTAAGCATGAAATATGAAAGGGCAAACTAGAAAAACAAGTGAGCAAACCGAAGTATGAGCGGCAAACTAAAAACATGGGCAAACTAGAAAACAGGAGAGAAACATGAAAAACAAGGCAAACTAGAAAAATAGGGAAAAACATGAAAAACAACAGGAAACTAGAAAAATAGCGGAGCATGAACAGGGCAAACTAGAAAAAAATGGGAAACATGAAGCTGTTGGGAAACATGAAAAACATGGGAAAACATGAAAACAGTAAAGAAAAAGGAAACATGAAAACAATGGAAAACATGAAAAACAATGGGCATGTTTTTCATATTTTTCTCATTGTTTTTCTAGTTTTCCCCGCTTTTGTTTTTCCCGCTATTTTTCTAGTTTCCCTCGTTGTTTTATGTTTCTCCATATTTCAGTTTGCACCATTGTTTTTCTAGTTTGCCCATTGCTTTTCATGTTTCCCCATTTTTCTAGTTTGTCCCATTGTTTTCTAGTTTCCCTTGCTTTTCATGTTTCCGCTACTTTTCTAGTTGCCCACTGCTTTTCCTAGTTTACCCCGCTCATACTTGCCTCTTGTTTTCTATCTGCCCCACTCATATTTGCATTCGCCATTTTTCTAGTTTACTCTGCTATTTTTCACGGAAATACCCCTCCTTTTCACAAAAACGAATTGGGTACTCCTCCTGCCACCCGCCAATGGCGGATCGTCGCTGGTTTGTGGGCCCCATCATGATGTATGATTTTCATCCATGCCGTCCATATATTTTTCCAAATCATTTTATGGTATGATACCAAAAATGAGGTATATCCAAATCTCAACTATACCACATTACAGGAAACAGTGTTGAATGAGCGTCAACCATTAGAAACTCAGGTGGGGCCAACTGTGATGTTTGTGAGAAACTCGATAAAACTTAGGTTGGGCTTGGGTTGAGGTATCAGGTTATCCGACCTAACCCGAACTCGATCAATATATTAGTTACTTATAAATTATAATTGAGTGTGGATTGTTTGTGTAAAAGGTACACTAGTGATGTCGGGTCTCATTTGTCCACGTCATTTCCAAGGGATCACACCACGGGAAACAATGGGCATAATGATTTCCACCGTTGAAACCATAATGGGCCCAATAGTGATGTTTGTTTGTTATCAAACCTATTCATAAGATCATATAGACATGGATTAATAGAAAAAACAATTATAAGCTTGATCCAAAACTTCTATAGCCCCCAAGAAATGATCAACAATAGAAGTTCAATTAAAAATTTCATTTCGTGTGGTCCATTTGAACATTGAATAAGTTTAGATTTATCGGCTTAAGCAATGAAAAAATCTGTTAAGTTCGCCATGCTGATTGTCTAGTTTGCCCCATTGAATTTCATGCTTGCCCTGCTCAATTTCATGTTTGGATTTTCTCTTTCCAACTATCCTTATAAAGTTCGTGTGTGGGATAAGTTCTGACGACCTTTGACCCAAACCCTAGGTTGAAACTTTTAATCGGGTTTTCTCTTTCCAAATATCCGTAAAAATGTTATACATATGTTATATTTGAGGATTATATAAATATGCAAACCCACTGATGTGTATTGTGTTCGACGAAATGCCTGTGTGGGCCTGATAATAACATTACTTGCTAAGTATGGTTGACAAAATGAGTTCAAACTTGGTTTTGCTAAGTGAGGTTGACAAAAAAGAAAAATGCCATCAGGATTATTGTGAAGGAAAAAAACTAAAAACACATTATAAACTCACTGTTGTGACTTGACCTCGGCCAGACGATCGACCCATGTAATGGCCATTGACGTCGGCCGTCTACCCGGTCGACCCAAGCCATAGGTTGCCTTACTTAAAAATAAAACCAGCGAGTTGGGGTCGACCGGGTCAGAGCTTGGCCTATTGCTACGGATTATAACCGTAGCCATAACTATAGTGCTATGCACTTTTTTCTATTTTCTCTTTTTATTTTTATTTTTTTATTTTTTACATGGAGAACATTTTCCCCCTTACATTTTTCTATAGTACATAAATATGTAAATATGTATATATAAGTACATAAAAATATTTTTCTATCTTTTAATTCATTTCTTTCTCTATTTATTTAACAAGCATATCTCCTAAACTAGAGTGATTTACTTAACTTACCGCATATGATTTTGGGGTAGGAGAAGCTAATTTAGCCAACCAACCTAGTTATTTTCCAAGATTTCATTGGGTCGATGGTCGAAAATCTATTTCATTCATTTCGTGGTCAATTTCAATCACTTCGCGGTCGGGTTGGATCGAGTTGAAAGTCGAGTGGGTTGGTTCGGGTTAGTGCTCAACCCTAACCCAACCCAACCCAACCCAATCTTGGGTTGGAAATTCTCAACCCAAGCCCAACCCAAGAGGGCTCGACAAGTTGATTGGGTTGGTCGGGTGTATATGTGCTAATATTTTTGTTATTACATTAGTTTATTATATTTCAATATAGGACTTATTTTTTGTATCTATGATTTTATTAATTATATACGTGATTATTCATCATAAAGAACTTCATTTTTTTCTTTTAAAAACCAAGCTAAAATATAGGACTACTCCTTTAAAAAGTCATGTAGCATAGCACTCAATCTGTTTGGGAGAGAGAAATCCGACATATATTGTTAGTGTGAGTCCTTGGAAATGACTTGGACAAATGAGACCCGACATCACTAGCGTACCTTCTACACAAACAATCCACACTCAATTATAATTTATAAGTAACTAATATATTGATTGGGTTCGGGTTGGGTCGGGCAACCTGAGACCTCAACCCAAGCCCAACGTAAGTTTTATCGGGTTGGTGTTTGTATAGCCCTTCACGTAGGTAGCCCTTCGCACATGTAGGTAGCCCTTCACGTGTCATTAAGGGCCCTTTTTACTATGTAGAGCATCCAAATTGCGGGCAAAAACAGCGGGGCAAACCGAAATATGAGCGGGGCAAACTAACATGAAATTAAGGAGGGCAAACTAGAAAAATAGGGGGGCAATTGAATGAGGCAAACTAGAAAAACAATGGGCCAAACTGAAATATGGGGCAAACTAGAAAAATAGCAAGGCAAACTAGAGAAACAGCAAACTGAAATATGAGCGGCAAACTAGAAAAACAACGGGGCAATCGCATTATGAGCGACAAACTAGAAAAACAACGGCAAACGAATTATGAGCGGGCAAACTAAAAAAAATAGCGGCAAACTGAAAAATAAGCGGGACAAACTAGAGAAACAATGGGGCACTGAATTATAAGTGGGGAAAACTAGAAAACAGTGCAAACCAAATATGAGCGGGCAAATTAGAAAAACAATGGGCAAACTAGAAAAATAGGGGGGCAAACTGAAATATGAGGCAAACTAGAAAAATAGAAGGGCAAACTACATTATGAGCGGCAACTAGAGAACAATAAATCGAATTATGAACGAGGTAAACCGCATTATGAGCGGGCAAACTAGAAAAACAAAACACAAAATTGAGCGGGGTAAACTGAATTATCACAAAATAGCATTTTTTGAATGGTGCTCCAAAATACTGTAGAAAAACAAAAGCTCTAAATACTCACACATAAAATCTAACAAAATCGAATATCACAGATTAACATTAGGCATGTTTTAATACAAGGAATGAAATTCTCTTGCTTCTAACAACAAGCATGAATTCCCGAAAAAGAATCTTTAAGTGTTCTAGATAGTTTATCTCATGTGCCTCTTCATGGATTGGTGATGGATCAAAAATCTCCCCCATAAAAGAATCCCAGCCATCCAACCATCAGACTTCTTTTCCAATAGAAAACAAAATCAACAATATTTAAGTAAAAAATGACCATCTTGACCCTTTCAAGTAATAGTTTCTGACCCAAAACAAAAGACACCCCACACTCAACATAGGCGTCTTTATGCCAATGTTAGTGGTTTTGGAATTTTGAGCATTCATGATGTTGTGGTAACTCTTTAAGTAGATATAGATTAACTCATGATATGGCCTGTTCAACTGATATTTTTCCTGTTTTATGGTTGCTACACCAATAAGCTCGTAGCAATTCGATTAGTTAAGATAGAGAAAAGATTTAAAGTCTCCCAACTTATACTTTTCAATATCTTTGGAAGTTTATAAAAGAAAAGGAATAAAAAATCAGTTAAAAAACCATAGCCAAACATACATGCAATTAGAGATTTAAATGCGTTAGAGAGATCTAGAAATGTGTTGGATTGAACCAAAAGGACTTCATCAGGATACTTTGGAAAACTTGGTTCGATTTCATGCAATTGTTCATGAGTGACCGTAACTTAAGATCGGACCCGATATATCCTGCCCGAGCCCAACCCAATGTCGGGTCGGTCACGGGTCAGTCGGGTTGAACCCGCCCAACTTTCAGCCGTACATGAACTTGAGCGGAGGAAATTAGAAAATCAGTAGGGCAACTAGAAAATCAGCGGGGCAAATTAGGAAATCAGCGGGGCAAACTAGAAAATCCAAAAACTAGAAAATCAAATGAAAGAAAACTAGAAAATCAAAGGGGCAAATTAGGAAATCGAGAGAAACTAGAAAAAGGGCAAACATGAATTTGGGGGCAAACTAGAATAAGGGGCAAACTAAGAAATCATAAACAGAAAATCACCAAAAATGGCAAACATGAAATTCAAAGGGGCAAACATGAAATTATAACTTGAGCCAATAAATCTAAACGTATCCAATGTTCAAATGGACCCCTACACATGCCCCGCTCTTTTCATGTTTGCCCCACTTTTTTTTGGCCCGCTCTTTTTCATGCTTGCCCGCTCATTTTCATTTGCCCCGTTGTTTTCTAGTTTGTCCCGCTCATACTTAAGTTTCCCCGCTGTTTTTCATTTTATATAATTTTCCCATTTTTTTCTAGTTTGTCCTTATTAAGTTTGCCCTTTTTTAATTTGCCCGCTCATAATCGATTTCCAATTTGTTTTTCTAGTTTCCCCTCTCATAATTGTTTTCCCTTTTTCTTTTCCCGCCATTTTTTCTGTTGTTTTTATTTGCCCCCGCTATTTTTCTAGCTTCCCCCGCTGAATTTCATTCCCGCTGATTTTCTAATTTGCCCCATTGCTTTTCTAGTTTACCCGCTCATTTATTTGCCCTTGTTTTTAAGTCCTCGCTTTTTTCTTTACCCCTTTTTTCTATTTGCCAGTTTTCTAGTTTGCCCGCTCATATTTCGCGCTGGTGGTAGACTCTTAGGAGTTTTAACACCCGGTCAAGCGTTCGAGTATCCGTAGGTGGTGAAATTCCACTAGTGTGAGTGTGTGGGGGTATGTGTTCATGTTTCCCCTACTAAATTTCATGTTTCCCTCGATCAAATTTCTAATTTGCTCCACTCAATGTTTTCTCAAAGTGATCGTTTTTAATATATCGCAATAGAGAATTCCATTGTTTATAGTTGAAAAGAAGAGTCAAAAGAGATTTTCCAATCCGATGGAATATTGGAAAATAACTAGGTTGGTTGGCTAAATTAGCTTCTCCTACACCAAAATCATATGTGGTAAGCAAATCATTCTAATTTATGAGATATGCTTGTTAAATAAATAGACAAAGAAATGAATTAAAAGTTAGAAAAATATTTTTATATACTTATATATACATATTTACATAATTATGTATTAGAGAAAAATGAAAGGGGGAAGAAGTTTTCCATGTAAAAAATAAAAATATAAAAAATAAATATAAAAAATGATATAAGACAAAAAATGAGACAAATCTAAAAAAATGAATTAACTACTCTCATTATGAGATAAGACAAAAAATTAGACAAATCTAAAAAAACAAGTGGCCAAGACAACAGACCCGGTCGACCTGATCCAATTTATCAGGTCCCTGGACCAAGGTACCTATGGCTACGGATTCGTGGTACCTATGGCTACGGTGATAAACCGTAGCCATAGAGGCCACTAAATCCGTAGCCATAGGCCAGCTTACTCAAAAACAAAACGGCTACGAATTATAACCGTAGCCATAATTGTAGTGCTATATAATTTTTTCTCTTTTTTATTTTTATTTTTATTTATTTTTATTTTTTACATGGAGAACATTTTCCTCCTTACATTTTTCTATAATACATAATTATATAAATATGTATATATAAGTATATAAAAATATTTTTCTATCTTTTAATTCATTTCTTTATCTATTTATTTAACAAGCATATCTCAAAACTAGTACTAAACTTACCACATAAGATTTTGGGGGTAGGAGAAATTTAGCCAACCAACCTAGTTATTTTCCAAGATTCCATCGTCGATGTTTAAATCCATTTCATTTTTGGTCAATTTCAATCACTTCCTGGTGGAAATTTGGTAGGGAAAACATGAACTTGAGGGGCAAACAAAATGAAGGGGCAAACTGACATTCGACGGGCAAAAAAACGGGGGCAAACATGAAAAGGGGAAAGTTGGGTGGGTTAGTTCGGGTTGTCAACCCTTAACCCAACCCAAGGTTCCTAACCCCTCGACCCAACCCAACCCAAGGTTCCTATACCTAAATCCAAACTAGAATATCAAAGGGGGATACTAGAAAATCAGGGCAAACTAGAAAATTAGCAGGCAAGCATGAAAATTAGGGGCAAACTAGAAAATCAGCGGGGGAAACTAGAAAATCAGCGGAGAAAACTGGAAAATCAGCGGGGCAAACTAGAAAATCAGCGGGGTAAACTAGAATATCAGCGGGGGATACTAGAAAATCAGCGGGCAAACTACAAAATCAGCGGGGCAAACTACAAAATCATCGGGGCAAACAGTGATTTTGATGGGGACATGTAACTAGGTATGAATCATACATATCTAGAGAATGTCATTGGAAATTCTTAATATGTTATTTTCTTTCCAACTAAAGGGCCGCAATCATTGGCAGATGAGATGACGAACAATGATTTTGATGGGGACATGTGCTGGGTGTCAAGAAATTGAGGGGTTCATTTGTGAGATGGCTACCACTATACTCGGTTTGAATTGTAAAAGTATAAATATAAAACAGCGGGGCAAACTAAAAAATCAGCAGGCCAATCTCAAGCATTGAGTTCCATGTACATTGAATTTGATCGACGAACATAGCGAGGCAAACGGAAAATATAGTGGGACAAAGTATAGAGTTCATTTCATCATCCACAAAAATTACAAAGTATGTTATACATCATAACTTACAATTCTGACGAATATGCAAACAATTTTCAAAGTATGCTATCCACCAAAATTACAAAGTATGCTATACATCAAACTAGAAAAACAACGGGGCAAACTAGAGAAATAACGGGGCAAACTGAATTATGAGCGGGGCAAACTGAAATATGAGCGGGGTTTGTTGGGAATACTGTTGTAATAGCTTGTGCAAGTGCAAAGGTGGTGGATTTGAATAAGGAGTCTTTGGGATTTTGTGTTGAGAAGGTGAAAGAAGCAATAGAGATGGTGACAGATGAGTATGTGAAATCAGTAGTGGATTGGTTAGAGGTTTATAGAGGGGTCCCTTTCATTTTAGATGAGAATTTTTATGTGTCAGCTTGGTGGAAGCTGCCCTTCCATGAGTTGGATTTTGGGTATGGGAGGCCCACCTATGGTGGCCCAGTTGTGAGTGGAATGGATGAGTTTGTGCTGTTGCTCTCTGATGGTATTGGGGTCAGGAGAGGTGGAGGTGACAATGTATAGATGGCCTTAGAACAAGAGAAGATGGAGAAATTCATGATGCATGTGTTCGAGATGTAGTCCTTTCCTTATATATTAAATGTTGGTATACATGTGAAATAGGTAGTGTCCTTATCATGTGTATGAGTTGTACTGTAGTGAAAAGAGTACAAACTATATAGTGTTTGACTATCCACTTTGTTGGTGTCCTTGTACAATAGTTTGATTACAGTGGTCCACATCTTTGTACAGAATGCATAATTTTTAATTTTCACAAGTGGGAGACATTTTTGGGTGATGCAGAACAATTCATTGGTCGGTTGACTTCCACTGAGGATGTATCAAGGCACAAAGCGACATATATTCACTATAAAAGAATAAAATTACAGGAGATAGAGATTACCCGATTCGAACAAGTTTTGAATCACCTACGCTATAAGCTTGAAACCCTACGAACGAATTAGAAAGCTCTTGATACCCCATATTCTTGATTTTATATACACACACACACACACACACACACACACACACACACACACACACACACATGGCATCTAGGTGAATCACAATCGAAATAGGAAATAAATCCCACACGATTGTTCGATGAAACATTCGATGACACTTCGATGGCATCGAACATTTTCGATGTTATCAAACTAACCAAAATGTTCTAGCGACTAAACATGTATTTTTTAAATTTTCTCGATGGGACTTTGATGTCATCGACGGTTCGTTGATGGCATTGAACCTTTTTTAATAGCTTTGAGCAGGACACCAAAAGTGTCTAATAACAAATCGTGAGATTTTCGTATTTTAGTCAGTATTGCACTAAAAAAGAAGAAAAAATTGGCTTTATTGTTACACACTGTCAGCATGGTGATTCATATGTAGTGTAACAATTATATATGACACAGGCAAATAGCAAAATTGTGTTTGCAAAAATGATGATTCATATGCATGACCCGCTCATTTTCATGCTTGACCCACTCATTTTCATGCTTGTCCCGCTGATTTTGTTTGTCCCCCCGATTTTCTAGTTTGCCCCGCTCATATTTCAGCCCCCGATTTTCTAGTTTGCCCGCTCATTTTCATGCTTGCCCGCTCATTTTCATGTTTTCCCCACCGATTTTCTAGTTTCCCCGCTCATTTTCTTGTTTTCCCCGATTTTTCATTTTTCCCCAATTTTCCTTCTCTGCCTTTTTTTCTAGTTTGTCCCGCTCATATTTCGTTTGCCCCGTTGTTTTTCTAGTTTGCCCGCTATTTTTCTAGTCCTGTTTTTCTAGTTTGTCCCATTGTTTTTCTAGTTTGCCCCTCATACTTAAGGCTCTGCTAATTTTCATGGGTGATTTCGTCATGTATAAACCACATAGTTTCCTTGTTTGGATGAAACTTTTATTTTGGAGTTTTTGGGGTCTGAATCTTTCTTTCTGCTCCCAATTGAAATAGGGTTTGAGAACACAAAAAATGACGCGTTCACAGCTTTTACTCGTAATCTTCATACGGTTAACTCTACTTGATAATCTCATAATCACTTTCATGACAAACTACATAAATAATTGTGTTCTTTAATTTTCTTCATTGCTTTCACATTTTAATTAACCGTATAATTGTGAGTTCATAATGGTTTCCTACCTATTCAAATAAACATGAAAATCAAAGCCAATAGTAAAACTTGGAGAGGAATGATATGATCGTTGACAAGATAATATGAATAGTCCTCTTGGGTCTTGAGTTTATTCAACTGTGATGCATGGTTTGGTGATCCAGGCCAGTCGTCTAATGGATCGCACCATGAACTAAATTTTTCCCAAAATTTTCCCTGTAAGTAAATCATTCTAGTTTAGGATTCTTACTCTTGCTCGGGTGGTAGACTCTTATGAGTTTCAACACCCGGTCAAGCATTCGAGTATCCATACGTGGTGAAATTCCACTAGTGTGAGTGCATGGGGTGTGTGTGCATGTGTAAAAAAAAAAAGGAAAAAAAAACATTCTAGTTTAGGAAATATGCTTGTTAAATAAATGGACAAAGAAATGAATTAAAAGATAGAAAAATATTTTTATATACTTATATATACATATTTACATAATTATGTATTAGAGAAAAATGTAAGGGAGAAAAAGTTCTTCATGTAAAAAATAAAAATAAATAAAATAAAAATAAAAAAGAGAAAAAGGTGCATGGCATTACAGTTACGGCTACGGTTATAATCCGTAGCCATAGCCCAGCTCTGACCGGTCGACTGGGTCCCAACCCAGTGGACCCCAACTCACTGGTTCTTTTTTTTTTTCTTTCTTCCCCATTTTAATCCCCACCGATTTTTGTGGGTCCCATTATGAGGTATGTGTTATATCCAAACGGCTCATCTATTTGGAGAACTCGTATTAATGCTTGAGATGAAAAATAAGACAAATCTAGCTATCAAGTGGACCACACTGTAAATGGCAGTGGGTAATTGAACGTCTACCATTGAAACCCATTTAGGGGTTACAAAAGTTTTGAATCATTATGAAATTTGTTTTTCCTCTTCATCCAGGTCTTTGTGACCCTATGAATGAACTTCGACGGAGAGGATTTCTCGCAAACATCACAGTGGGCCCCACCTGAGTTCCCATCGCCCGGACTGTCCGTCAGCGCTCGTCTCTGCATGCCAGCCAGAGGAAGACGGGTATTTCCGTCCTCAAATTCGGTGGCCGTACGAGGAGTTCCAGGTGCGTATTCAAAGTTTGTATTGCTTCCAAAAAACCACTAGGTAAAAGGTGGGGTCTACAGTCGTAAATTTCTCATAATAGGATAATAAAAAGCTTATGTGCATACCGATCAAGTTTTAACGGTGGGCATTCAATTACATTATTTATTGAGATGTGACCTACTTGAGTTATAAATATTTTGACTTTTGACATCATGTTCTAATATGAATTGGTGTTAAAGTCGTATTATATACATTGATGCACCATCCTCTGATGGTAATACTCGTCAACTCCTTTCGTTATGTTTACCCTTGTTACTTTCGTGGACGAAAGCCATGTGGTCTTTTGTCTCTCTTAGTTACTTTCATCAATCGAAAGCCACGTCGGTGGAATTTTCTGAGATCCTGCCCGTCCACAAGCCAACTGTTTAATCTTCTCTTCGTAAGGCTTGAGACAAAAAAATAAGACAGATCCAAAAATCAGTGTAGAGGATTGGACGCCTGCCATTAAAACTCTTTTAAGGTTATAGAAATTATGGATCAATATGATATTTGTTTTTCCTCTTCGTACAGGTCGGCGTGACTTTATAAACAGATTGGATGGAAAGCAAACCTTAAGGTGGGCCCTATGAATGTCTTAACGGTTTAAGAAACATTGTCCCACTGCTATTTGTGGTGTAGTACACTTGAGCCTCAGAAATTACTAATTCTTGGGATCAAAATCTAAAATAATCTTGCCAAATGAATGAACGGTGTAGATATGTTAAATACAGCATCGTGGGTCCGTGTAACTTTGATCTCCTTTGAACCGTTCGTACAACTCGGAGCGAGCGTCAGCGCTCGTCTTCGCACGACACGTACCGACACCAGCTAGGTTGCTGGTGTATGGTACACCAGCCAATCCGCTTCCGTTTTACGGAGCACTTGGGATCAACGTCAAACGGTATGGACGGCATGGATTTAATGTACGTTAAGTCGTTTTTTAAAACTCACGGTAGAGAACCTACCCGCGGCGGGAACGGGAACGGCTTGGCTACTCCCCCGGCCACCAGCCCCGGCTGATGGTCGATGCTCTGTGGGCCCCACCATGATGTGTGTGTTTCATCCATTCCGTTAATCCATTTTTAAAGATCATTTTAAGGATTGAACCCAAATGTTAGAGGAATATATATCTCAGGTGGACCACACCACAGGAAAACAATATTGATTGGATATCCACCATTAAAATACTCCTAATTCCCAATGTACTGTTTATTTGACATCCAATCTGTTGATTAGGTCATACAGACCCAGATGAAGGGAAAAAACGAAGATCAGCTTGATCCAAAACTTTTATGGCCCCCCAAAATTTTTTAATGGTCAAAGTTCATTCAACACTGTTTCTTGTAATGTGGTCCACCTGAGATTGGCATGTAACTAATTTTTATCCTCATACCATAAAATTATCTAAAAAAATAAATGGACGGCATGGATGAAACAAATACATCATGGTGGGGCCCACGGAGCACCGACCACCAGCCATTGGCCGGTGGCAGGGGGAGTAGCCAATCCGTTTCCGGCGGGCACCTAGGCCGAGATCAGCAAGCAAGCCTTTTGCTTTTATGTTGGTCGGGTCCGGGAGCCGAGCAGGGCAGAGCAGAACCCGAGTGGAATATGGGCATCCGACGGCTGCAATTTCTCCCCCCAACAGAAGCCCTAGATCTTGACAATGGCCTCTCCCTGGCCCCACGCCTCAAGCTCCTCCTCACCATCTACCGCTCAGATCCTTCCGTAAGGCCCATCGACGAATGGCATCTCAAGCGCTCTCTCCTCGACTTCCTCAAATCCTCACTTTCTATCACCGTCCCCGAAGACGATCTCCATATCGAACGGTCCAAAGACCTCAAGAAGCGTAAGCGCGAGGATCCCGTCGCTTCTGGTACTCTCTACATCCGTGACCTGAGCTTCCTCAAGAAGAGGGAGGGTGATGACGTGGAAGATGATCATAAACGGTTCGTCGAGTGGAGGAGGTCCGTCGTCGATCGCATGGAGGGGATTGAGCTGAATCTCGAAGGGGTGAAGTTCAGATTGAATGCCGGGATTCCCGCCTCGGATGATTTCGAGCTGTTGAAGAAGTCATGGGAGGAGTTTTACGCGTTGGGTAGCCGAGGTTAGTTAAACCCTACAAACCCACCTTAGGGCTGCATTGATATAATCCTTGTTCCAGGAGCAGCGTCAAGTGCTTATCCTCTTTGAGGGGATCTACCTCCTAGTGCACAAGACACTAATTGTTTATGGGAATCAATCTTTGCTTTTTATTTGATAACAATTAAGGGGGCATTTGGATGCCTGTAACTTCTCTAAGTTGCGACTTACGAGTGAAATTCACTTACAGGTAGTCCCGGTGGGATGTAAGCTGTAAGTCCCTTACAAGTAAGTTTTTGTGTTTGGGTAACATGTTAGTTAGTTACAAGTAAGAAGCTGTATATTCACACTAAATGGAGCTTGGAGCAGGGCATCGTTGAATAACTTTAGTTTGATTGTTTCTCCAGCTAAATTTAGCACCCCCAAAGGAAGATCTACCAAATCATGAGAAGCCACCCGGTCCGAGGAACTCTGAGTCATGCGGCTATTAACATGCCCCTGTTAGACTTTTCATACGAAAACTGCACTACATTGAAGTCACCTCCGATACACCACTAGAGGTCCACCTTTGTTTAACAGAAGAAAGCTTAGTTCACAATTAATCCCTTAGGGTAGGAGAACATGGACCATAGACAGCAGAGAAAACCCCTTTAAAACCAGAGGCATATTCTTGAAGAACAGCTGACACTGAGCAGGATCCTGCGAAATTATCTTCTTTTCTTGGGACCTTTGCATTCCAAGCCACAAGAATTCCTCCCGCAGAACCAGAAGCGTCTAAAGAAACCTAATCTTTGTTTTGAATTCCTCAAATAGAGTTCAACATACCTCTATCCACCGCCTGAAGTTTTTTTATTTTTTCCCCTGCAACACTATAACATCTGCCTTTGATTTCTTGCACATTTTCCTCACTTGGGCCCTTTTCAAATTGCAGCCCAATCCTTTGACGTCCTAAGAGAGAATTAACATTGATCACTTGCTCTGCCCCCTCTTGCCCTCTTGCTACCACTTGACTTGCTTGAAGAGTTGTAATTGATTGAGGACTCTAAAGTTCAAAGGCTCTCTGCAGCCCGGCCCCTGGGAGACTTTTTGACCTTCAACAGCTGATCTTTGTGAAGCCTTTGATCTTCTTTGCCTTTAACAAATTGGAGAAAATCATAAACATATTCCTCTTGGGCTTCGAAAGACAGGCTTGCCATGCCTTTTACGCTTTCCAATACATCCTTGGACCATCAAATCTGAGCTTCAGATAACTTTTGATTAGCAGTAAGATTGGGTTGATTGGCAGAGCCCTTTGCTATCTTCACTTGAAAAATAACCTTGGCGTCATTTCTAACTTTCGTTGCGCACAGTGGGGTGACAATCAAGGCGTCCTCTAAAATGCAGCCATCCGGTTTGGGTTGGAAGAGAAGATATCTCCACCAACCATTACAAAGTATTCATGGCTTTTTCAATCACTTCCAATATGACATAAACTGTTGACCCTTTGCCGGATTCCTTTGTCCAAATCCATTTCATTTCCTTTACCTCTTCTTCTCCCATTTCTCTTGTAACGGTTTTTGATGATTTTCTCTCCCTCAGAATCTGCGATTGATTATACCTCTCATCCTACGAACCCTGACTGTGCTGCTTCTCCGCTACTGCATCTCTAAAGGAGATAGAGCTTCCTCCCTCTACAATGATAGTTTCACTTTGATTTCTTTGATATGGTTTGTATTTGTTTCCTGGCACGTTCTCTCTGCCACCTGCTCCCCTGCTCTCCTTTTGCTCTCCCCTTCTCTATTCTTTACAGCAGGGTCAAATCGAGCCTGTTGAACCCTAAGCTTCTTGCTCCTGAAACTCTCTTCGTGAAGTAGTTTGATGGCCGACTCCACCTCTTTTGAGCTCATTTGGACGAATGCAAAACCACGATAATAGGAGGTATTTTGATTTTGCGGGATGTTGACTTCCATGACCATTTCAGCCCTGCTGAAGACTCTTGAGAAGTTAATTGGAAGCCATCCCTTAAGGAGTTAAACCACAAACAACTTTGGAAGCTCTCGCATCCTGCCTCATCTCCTCTCTCTCTCTCTCTCTCTCTCTCTCTCTCTCTCTCTCTCTCTCCCTTTTGGTCCCTGCACCTGCTTTCTGCCCCCTTCCCTCTTCAAACTGATGCTCCTCAAGCATCGTTTCCCCTCTTCCCCTGATTTTGGCTTTCTCTTGATCCCTTTTTTCTCGCCACTATCGCACCATCTTCTCTTCGGAACAATTGCTTCGACTTGCATTAGGCTTGGGGCGAGCTCTTTATTGCAATTGTAGCAGTCTCTCGACGTGCCTGCATCTCCACCTATGACAGTTTTTATTTTTATTTATTTTTATTTATGGGAGCGGCTCCTATATTGGGCATCATTGATGTAGCCTTGGGTGTCGGTTGGGTTGCCTCGATGGGATGAAGCCATTAGAGTTTTTCTTCTTGCGCGCGTCCTAGCTCAATTGTGGCCACCAAAGTAGTAGGTTGGAACATTCAAATTTTGGCCCCTATTTCTTCCTTTGACCCTCCAATGAAACAACATGCAATAGCCCTTTCTATCCATCTGTCAACTGGATTTCTATGCCTCTCAAAATTAGTATCATAATTGTGAATGGTTCCCGTTTGATGTAATTTCGAGAGTGTGGCATCAAAATCTTCACATTTGGTTGGTCCAAAACAGACACACAGGGCCTTTACGAAATCGGATACTATTGCACTTGATCTCATCCAAATGAAAGGAGTTTAATAGAACCTTCTATACCTTTGGTGAGTTTTCAAACATGAAAAAATTGTTCAACGTTAGTCGGATCTTCGCCACCGAAGTTTGGAAATTCGAAGGTATGTACCTTGCTTGGATGGGTGCTACACTATCTCTATTGGACCTATCGTTAGATCCACTTGATTTGCTTCTCACGTCTCAAATCTATTGGGCCTATCATTAGATCCACTTGATTTGCTCCTCATGTCTCGATCGTTGGTTCAATCTCCTACATCCTTGATCATTGGCAACGCAGTTTGCTTATATTGGAGGCTTATGTTGGATAGGGTCTCTTAGATCTCTTGCAACAATCCAGAATGTTGTTGCACTTGTTCTTCCAACTTTTCAAACTTGGCCGCCATCTCTTCATTTGTTGAGCTCGCTTGGTGAGTTTTGGCATCCCTAGAATTGATGCTCTGATACTAGATGATGTGATGCTTGCCCTAGAAGTAGGGTTGAGTGCTTAATTGTTTATGGGAATCAATTTTTTCTTTATAATTTGATAACAATTAAATATATAGGAAAAACCTAGGATTTATTCAAGATTTGGATATCTTGAAGATATGACCCATCCAAGATCTGGATATCCTAAAGATTGCAATAAATACAAAGCATCACCTAAACAAATTTAATCCCTATCCCACTAGTCCTTATTGATTGTATTTTATTTTCAGATCATACCATTCTACTCCCCTTCGAAGAACCTTGTCCTCTGGGGACGTTTTCTTCCATCGCTCTTCCTCAATCTCCTCCTTGGCATCACCATCTAGTAGGAACAATTTTTATGATTTGTAGCGATGGCTTGGGCTGACTTTTCATCACTATTATAAAGCAAATCCTTCTCCTGCCATGCTTTCATCCTTGCCTATGAGTTTTTTTGTTTTTGAATTTTTGTGGGATTAGCTCCTACTTTGGGTGTCATTGATGTGGTGTTGTGTGTTGGTTGGGTCTCCTTGATGCGATCAAGCCATTGGAGTTTTTCTTCTTATATGTGTGCCAACCCAATTGTAGCCACCAAAGTAGCAGTTTGGATCATTTGAATTTTGACCCCAATCTCTTCCATTAACCCTCCAATGAAACAACCATTAAGCGCCTTTTCTATCCATCATTCAACTCGATTTGTGGCTTGCTTGAAATTAGTTTGATAGTCGTGAATGGTTCCCTTTTCATGTAATTTCGAGAGTGCGACATCAAAACCTTCATATTTGGTTGGCCTGAAACGGACCCACAAGGCCTTTACAAAATTGGCCCATGGTAGGGTCGCTTGTGTTTTCTCGTACCTTAATATTATTGCAACGCATCTCCTTCTAAATGAAAGGATGCTAATAGAACCTTCTTTTCGTCTAGTGTGTTTTGAAACTTGAAAAATTGTTTGACCCAACTAGTCGAATCTTCGCCACCAAACTTTGGAAAGTCAAGAGCTATGTACCTTGCTTGGATGGGTGCCACACTATCTCTATTGGGCATGCTGTTACATCCACATGATTCGCTTCGATCATTGGTCTAATCTCCTACATCCTCGATCATTGACAATGCATACCACTTATTTTGGAGGCTTATGATGACAGGGTCGCCTTTCTTTCTAGCAACAATTTGGAATGTTGTTGCACTTGTTCTTCCAACTTTTCGACCTTGGCCTCCATCGACTTCATCCGCTGAGCTCGTAGGGCAAATTTGGGCATCCTTACACTTAATGCTCTGATACCGAGATGATATGCTCCTTACTCTAGGAGTAGAGCCAAATGCTTAATTGTTTATGAGAAGCAATCTTTGCTTTATTATTTGATAACAACTAAATATATAGGAAAAACTTAGGATCTATCCAAGATTTAGATATCCCAAAGATATGATCCATCCAAGATTTGGATATCCCAAAGATATCAATAAATACAAAATGTGATCTAATCAAATGTAATCGCTATACCACTGATCCCTATTCAGTTAGGATTTTATTTTATTTTGTGTTATTTTCAGATCTTACCATTCTACCACCTTTTGAAGAACCTTGTCCTCAAGTTTCGTTCTCTCTTCGGTCCCTCTTCTTCCTCAATCTCCTCTTTGGCATCACCATCTGGTAGGAACAATTGTTGTGACTTGCAGTGATGGCTTGGGTCAAACTTTTCATCACAATTGTAACACAGGCCCTTCTCCAGGTGTTCGTGCATTTTTGCCTGTGACAATTTCTTTTAATGAGAGTGGCTCCTACTTTGGGTATCATTGAACTAGTGTTGGGTGTCGGTTGGGTCTTCTTAATGCGATGAAGCTGTTGGAGTTTTCCTTCCTGCATATGTGCTAGCCCAATTGTGGCCACCAAAGTAGTAGGTTGGAACATTGGAATTTCTGCCCCAATCTCTTCCTTTAACCCTCCAATGAGACAACCTACAAGAAGAGTCTTTTCTATCCATCTTTCAACTTGATTTGCGAGCCGCTCGAAATTAGTTTGGTAGTCACGAGTAGTTCCTGCTTTATGTAATTTTAAAAGTGCGGTATCAAAAGTCTTCATATTCAGTTGGTCTGAAATGGATACACAAGGCCTTTACGTTATTGGCCCATGGCAAGGTCGTTTGCATTTTCTCCTACCATGCTATCTCTTTGATCTCCCGCAACAATCCAGAATGTATTTGCACTTGTTGTTCCAACTTTTTGACCTTGGTCTCCATCAACTTCATCTATTGAGCTTTTGTGGCAAGTTTGGGCATCCCTAGAATTGATTTTCTGATTCCAGATGATTTGATCCTTGCTCCAGGTGTAGGGTCAAGTGCTTAATTTTTTATATATATGGGAATCAATATCTACTTTATCATTGGATAACAACTAAATAATAGGAAAAACTTTGTATCCATCCAAGATTTGGATATTTCAAAGATACCATCTATCTAAGATTTGGATATCTCAAAGATAGCAATAAATAAAAAATGTCAGCGAATCAAATCTAATCCCCTATCTCATTGATTCCTATTCTGTCAAGATTTTATTTTATAATTTTATCTTTTTTTCATTTTTATTTTCAAATCCTACCACGCATTTGGACGTTCAATTGAATTCAGTGAAATCACTCAGTTCAATCAACTGATTGTTCCAGGTAGGACTTCCAAGCCATGCAAATGGTGGGTCCCACCATGAATATGACCTGGCACAAAATCAGAAAGGTCCACTTATCCAGGGGCCACACGATTGTGGTAGATTAAATTGACAGCTGCTTGTCTGACTCAATATACAGGCGTGGCACCCCAAAGGAGTGGATTGGCCTGATTTTCCAGATGGATGGGTGCAGCTTTTTTTGCACAGGTTAGAGATGTGTCAACCCATGTGATACATTGGTTGGAAAACAGGCCTGCATGTGAAGTTAACATACAGCCGGCTGTAGGTGATCAATTTTCATTTCACAAGTCGGAAGTAGCTCTCAGTTTTCATTTATATTCCTTTCAGTTTCGACTGGGAAGTTAACCAATTGCAGTTTGGGGGTCACTCCTGCAATACAAAGACTTGGGGAACATAATTGTAATTTGGTTTTGTGGACTCTAGAAAACTGATAATTGCAATTCAATACAGTTTAGGCTGCATTTGGACACACACGTGATTGAATTGTGAACATTCAGTTTATTTGGGGGGAATCATAAATAACACTGTTTTAGGTTGAAAATGATGAAATTGCAATTTAGAGCCTACATTTCCAATATGAATGCTAACGTGAATATGATTTGCTCATTTTAACTTTTTTAGACTAATCATTGTGATCCGACTCAGTAGTGCATCTAATCACCCGAAATTCCAAGAACTTGTTTTTTTTTTTTTTTGGGAAAGATAAGAATTTGGGGCTTTTCTCGGACCCTTTGGTTAACTTGCAGATGAGATGAAAACAGGTCTGACCTAAGATCTTTTTCTTTGGGAATTAGGCTGGAAACCTCAGTGAATTTACCATATGAATCTTGATTTCATGGTTGCCAAACACATCCTTGGTCCCAATTTGGGGATGAGGTCGTCTAAGAATTGCATGATTCATGAATTTACAGGTGTCTATGGCCTGTTTCAAGTGGTTTGCAGTATGTGGATGGGCCAGTTTTTGTGCACGAGCATTTAGCGGTTCACTCTGTGTGCATTTTGTGGCATGTGCCAAATGCACAAGAATAAGATCCCACAAAATGCAAGTGGTGGGATGTTTCTTTCATGATGTTAAATCCAAATAGGCCCTTGTTTCTAGGCAGGTTTACTCAGCTTAATAATTTTGTTTGGCTTTCGTAGGGACACTGCTCATAACTGCCCCTTATAGGGATTCATGCAACCCCAACCACTGTGGGGCCCACTGTGATGTTTGTGTTTTATCCATTCCATCCAACTATTTTTTCAGCTCATTTTAGGACATAGCCACAAACAGGAGGGAGATCCAAAAAATTAAGTGGGCTACACCATAAGAAACAGTTGGGGTTGAATGCTCACCATCGAAACCTTCTTGGGGCCACAGTAGTTTTGAATCAGGCCAACATTTGTGTTTTCCCTTAATCGAGGTGGGAATTGTCCTGTTTGGTTTGTGGGATTAAATTGTATGGAGTTGTGTTAGATGGAATTAACACCATCATTGCATAATGACTGCATGTCTGGAAATACCATGGTATTTTGATCGTCCAATCCCACGTTCGGGGTCAAATTCTTCCTTTGGAAAAAACACTATCAAGCAAAACCCGCATTTGGTGGACCATGGAATTGTAATCAACGGACTAGATTCATAATTGATGTTGGTCACTTGTTCGTGTATACAACTTGAATGTCACATGTAAAGGGTGCATCTATATGGACAGCGTGGATAAAACACATGCATCAATGTGGGGCCCACAGATGTAGTGGATTTCGAAATCCACCACAAATCCCGTGGTATCTACTTTTGAGACTAGATGATATGATACCGGAATTAATCCAATCCTTATGGTCTTTTTCAAACGCTGGATGTCCATTTGCATGGGACCAAATGCAATTCCATACCACATAATCCCACCTAATGCCATGCACCAAACAGACCCTTAAGTATGCATTGAATGGCATATGAACATCATGGTGGGCCCTAGAAAGGTTTCAATCGTGGGCATTTCCATCCCTGCTGTTTCCTATGGCGTGGCCCACTTGAGTTTTGGATCTTCCTCATGTTTGGTGTCATGTTCTAAAATGAGCTGGAGAAATGGATGGACGGAGTGGATATAACACAAACATCATGTTGGTCCCCACAGAGCTCGGGGTTGCAGGTAATTTGTGTCCCTTTCATGGCGCGGCCCAGCCAGGATGGACCTTGTTAATTGAATGATGTGGATCATGGAAAGGTGGGGCACATCTGTTCGGCTGTATATAATACAATAATACAATACTTTTTATTTATTTTTATTGCTGTGGGCCTGCAACTGATAGTAGTTTATGATATTATTGTTCAACAGCTTCTCATTCAAGGGGTGTGAGGCAACGAGCGGACACGCTTGTTTTGGAAGGTGTACCATCCCGATGGTTTGCGGAACCGCGGGTATCGTCCAAACCTTCAATGCTGGTCACACATACCATATTTTCAGTATTTGGAAAGATAAGGTTAGTTCAAGGTTTCCTTTTATATTAGTTTTCATAATTGATCCCATCTTCATTTTGGTTTAGCTTGTATTTTTCTGGAGTTATGTTACATGTAGAGTCTCTTTTATATTCTACTGAAACTGCATTTACATAGGAGTATTTGATTTCTTCATGTTGTGCTAGATGTCGTATGGTTTCTTCTTTGATTCACGTATGCTGTTGTTGCTTTTTTTTTTTTTTGCCGTACTTGGGGTGAGGGATTGTCAGTCTCATATATACTTGGTTATTGATATTCTTTGAGTCAATTCTCATACTCGAATAGTGCATGGACTTTGCATCTTATTTCTTGGAATAGTGCGTTTTGCTGCCATGTCATGAAATGCATTCATCTTTATTGTACGCTGTCTGCATAGGTCAAGTCCCCTAGTTTTGTTGGAGTCTCACTGCCAGTTTTAGCACTCGCCAGTTGGTTGGTTATTTGATGAGGGTGTAGGCATATCTGTGTAGGATTTAAGTGGCATTATACCATGCTAGGCCTGAGAGTCGCTATATACTTTGGATTTTCAGTTTCGATAAGGCTTACAGTTTTGGTGGCCTGCAAATACATGGTTAAAGGAAAATACAGAAATGGTCCATGTTCAACCAAAAAAGGCCAATGTTTCGATGGCTATGCTCTTCCAATATAAGAGACTTTTGGATCATGGATCATCTTGAGTAGGGCCAATTATATCAATGTTTTCAAACCATGGGCCCCACTTTTGCAAACTGAAAACCCAAGTGTATTGTAGGACCACCTCATCAAACTTGCTTGTGTACACTTTTCTTCTTTTCTTTTGAAGATAAAGAAGAAAAATACCTGCATGCAATAGCACATGGAACAAAACCCGACAGACATGGAGAACTGTTTCTTGATTTATGACTGGTTCACAAGGCCAAAACTTCCTCCATCATGTCAGTTACTCTCCACGAGCACACTCTGGACTTAGCCCATGAGATAGCATTGGAGGAGTTGCCTTCGAGAGTAACCAGAAAGAGGCCACCATCATTTGCCATCTTTACACTTGCGGCAAGGTGATTGCTTCGGCCCAGCTAGAGTCTATAACCCTAATTGGACCCAGAACTCTGCGATAACAGCTCTGTTGCTGTCCCAGGTCAAACCTCTCACCCCCACGTGTCTGGGGTTGCTAAAATGAGCACCTGTCAATATTGACTTTAAAAGTGCTGGAGGGCTCCAACTTTGCTGAAGAGCATCTTACCAGCTTGCTGCCAACAGTGATCTAGTGAATTCACCAGGCCAAAGACTTGCTCCTCTGTATAGGTCAACCTCATTGAACTTATTCTAATGCCTTCTAGATCCACCTCATCAATTGGCTGGCACGGATTATGAAGCAGTTGGACTGTGGGCACACCAGTCCAACCGGACAAAAGGGTTTTGTACAACTGTACAACTCTAAGAGGTCCTATTTCTGTGTGCACGTAGTCTTAGAGTGATATTTGGACTCTTGTATTTAGGGTTTTTAGTCTTCTTTCTCCTTTTATTTACAACTTCGACATGTATAGTTTGAATAGTTTGAATTAAATAGCGAAGGAAATACGGGGATGAATAGGGATTAAGGGGTTTATTCAAGCAGGTTCTTGAATAGTATCTGAGGCCTAGCTATGCCCTGTAAGGACTATACCACTATAAGGCCATACGTGTGGAACTATATCCCTATAAGGCGATACACATGGAAATATGCTATATTGCTATGCCCCTACATGGCCATTCGTAATCGATGCTAGAGCAGTGATTCTTGCTCCTCCAGTGATTTTGTGAATTCACTAGGCCAAAGACTTGCTATGCTGTATAGGTCAACCTCATTGAACTTATTCGCCTTTTAGATCCACCTCATCAATTGGCTGGCACAGATTATGAAGCAGTTGGACTGTGGGCACACCAGTTCAACCGTACAAAAGAGTTTTGTATAACTGTACAGCCCTACAAGGTCCTATTGCTGTATGCACTTAGTCTTCGAGTGATATTTGGACTTCGTATTTAGGGTTTTTAGTCTTCTTTCTCTTTTTATTTACAACTTGGACATGTATAGTTTGAATTAAATTGAGAAGGAAATACGGGGATGAATAGGGGTTATGGGCTTTATTCTAGCAGGTTCTTGAATAGTATCTGAGGCCTAGCTATGCCCTGTAAGGACTATACCACTATAAGGCCATACGTGTGGAACTATACCCCTATAAGGCGATACACATGGAGCTATGCTATATTGCTATACCCCTATATGGCCATTTGTAATTGATTCTAGAGGAGTGATTCTTTGTTGTTATTGATGGTAGATGATTGATTCCTATCTGGAGGACTCTTCTTTTGGGGCATTTTCAACGTAAATTGATCTTATATTTTTGCTGTGTACACCCATATTGTTCAATTGACTTCAATTCCACCTGTTCCCATTGGCTGTGTCTAGCCTCACCTATTGAAAAAAGGTGGGGGAGCATCTAGCCTCAAGATTTCTGGGATTATTTGGGATATTATCTAGAACCATTGTTCTCTAACCAATAATTGGGAAAATTGGGCAAGCAGCAAATTCTTTTATGGGAGGACCTGTGGTGTGAAAATGTGGCATTGGGCTCTCATGAAAAAGAGATGATGGTTTCTTATTCATACTTCTATACTAGAACTCAGTTAGTGTGGTTGCTGGCCCGTAGAAATATCCTAATGGTGAGAAGTGAGGATTATGTCAATTTCATGGAACATCTTTACAAATGCGCCTCAGGATTTCTTAGTTTATTTGGGATGTTATCTAGAATCATTGTTATCTAATTGATAGTTGGAAAAATTGGGCAAGCGATGAATCTTTTTATTGGGGGACCTGTGTTGTGAAAATGTGGAATTTGGCTCATGAAAAGGAGATAATGGTTTCTTGTTCTTTCTTCTATACTAGAACTCAATTAGTGTGGTTGTGGCCCGTAGAAGAGATCTTAATGGTGAGGAAGTTGAGAATTATGTCAATCTCATGGAATGTCTATATAGATGCACCAATAGGTTTGGGAAAAGGGATTCTTGGGGGGAGAACTTGGAGAGGAAAGGGCTTCTTTTTGAGGTCCATAGCATATGTGATAATGTTACATGGTGTCCGTGTTTTTGCCTTGGTATCATGTTCATACTGTCATATTGAATGATCCATATAATGCATATAACTGTGGTTTCTGGTTGGGCCGGTCTGATGGCTCTATATGAATTAGCAGTTTTTGAATATTCTGTGTGCCTTCATTGAATTGCTGGAAGATATTCCAAAGCCATTATAAATTTGTGCAAATTTTGGTACATAGCTCTTTCTTTTATCCAACGAAAGAACTTGCTTCGATATCAAAATTGATGCAGTATAAAGCTAAACTCAAAATTGGATGTACCATTTTTTAGGATAAAGCTCCTTTTTATTGGCGTTTAGGATGAAACTCCGACTCCTATAACATATTCTACAGAACAGTTATATAAGGATTGTTAAAAAGCCTGAACAGCCTTCCAGTGGAAACAAATGAGAAGAATCACTCTTCTCAAACTAGAAGGAAACCAAAGGAATGCCCTGAAACTAATCCATAATATCATGCTTCAATTAAAAAAAATCAAAAGTATCATGTTAAAATTCGTAACTCCTCTTGGGGCTATGTTGGTAATCACCTAAACAACCCTAAAACTCAGTTTTCCAACTCTAGAACTCTCCTAACTCAGCGTCTATTATATGAAGACTTTCTAAAACCTATTACACTCCAAAAATAGAGTTAGATTGGTATCAACCTTGCTTGCAAGTTCATTTTCATCATCTAAGCCTTACCCCAATTAAATCTGGCTTGCCAGTTACAACTAAAATATTTCTAAAACTGATCAATTCCATATCGTAAATAAACTAAAAACAATCTCTGACCAAGAAAACTAGCTAATTAAGGACTCTTAACCACAGTCCAAAAACCCAAAAACTCGACTTGACTTGACTCAATGTTAAGCCAGGTTGGGTTGACTCAAAGACTCGACCTGACCCGAGTCGATATTTAATTAATCTAAATTGGAAAAATAAAATTTAAATAGATATTTAAAATACTTATTGAGAATAAGTAATATAGAATGTAACTCAAATGAGCAACT
Organism: Magnolia sinica; assembly: GCF_029962835.1. NCBI lineage: Eukaryota > Viridiplantae > Streptophyta > Magnoliopsida > Magnoliales > Magnoliaceae > Magnolia > Magnolia sinica. The sequence goes on along the minus strand of NC_080583.1, from coordinate 21,582,336 downwards.
AAACATATACCTCACTGGTTAAGAGCATTTCTTCTTTTGGTTAATGATGGGGCCTTGTGGGTTTGAATCTCACTCCTCACCTTCTTTATTTTTAATAAGATGTCCACCCAGGAGGGGACTCAGTTCGAGCCACTTGAGTTATGTTGAGTTGACTTGACGAGCTTCTCTAAGTCATGGTATTCCATAATAACAATGATGGTCGTAACAGCCACCACTGTTATCATTATGATACAGCTGTAATGGCCATTTCGACCTTTTTTTTTGGTTGAATAAAACTTTGTATTGGCTTCGTTATGGGGCAACTTTTCTGTAATGGCCGTTACGACCCCGGTAACGCGTAACGGTTGCCACTGTTACCGTTACATTACGGCCATCACGACAAACCATGCTCCTAGTCAGTCCTAGTACCGAGTTTACTAGAGACTCGGCTCAAAATCTCACGGACTCGAGTTGACTTTTCTGAATTCTGAGTTGAGTCAGTGAGTTTTGGATTTAGGGATTGACTCGTTTGAGTTTCGAGTCGAGTCAACGAGTTTGCTCATTTGAGTTTTGGGTTGAGTTTCATTGTGGCCCAGGCTTGAGGTTCTTCATTACAAAACAATGGCCAACAAATAGGGTGTCCCAAATCGGTTACGTATCGGCCGTTATGGCCAATACATAACGGTAACGGCGGTTACCGTTATACGATATGGGGTTGAAACGGAGAGGTCCAGAAAACGGAACTGAAACGGCTGTTACAAGGCATAACAGCTGTTACGAGCCCGTAACAGTTATTATGGGCAGTAATCCTGAAAGAAAAAACGAAAAAAAAAGAAAAAGAACTAACTTGATTCTTGCTTCTTCTTCTTCTTCTCTACGACATTGCTGCAACTCATTGCGGCGCTGTTGCAGTTCCTCGCGGCGCGCTGTAGCTCCTCTTCCTACTTCTTCTTCTTTCCCCTCTGGTGCGGCTCCCTCTCCACCCTCTCTTGTTCCCTCTCGTTTTCTCCCTCTCCTTTTCCCTTTATTTCCCTCTCATTTTTTTCTTTTTCCCTCTCATTTCTTTCTCCTTCTCTCATAGTCTCGAAAAAAATGAATGGGGGCGTGGTTGTAAAACAACCACGCACCTTATTTTATCCAGTAGTCTGCGGCGGATGCCGCTTAGTGCATTTGCACTGTTTTAGTGCATGCGGCCCACCTCGATTATGTGTTGTATTATATATCCATGCCACCCATCAGTTTTTCCTGATCATTTCAAGGCATGGTCCCTAAAATGAAGCAGATCCAGATCTCAAGTGGACCGCACAGTAGGATTGAATGCCCACCGTTAAAAACTTATTATGGCCCATTGTAATGTTTATTTACCATCGAAACTGTTGATAAGGTTGCATGGACCTGGATCAAGGAAAACACAAGTCGCAACTTAAAAAATAATATTAACAAATAATAATAATAATAATAATAATAATAATAATAATAATAATAATATAAGTTTTAATTGTGGGAATTCAATCTCTACTGTGTGGTCTACCAAAGATTTAGATTTGCCTCATTTTTTGGACCATGCCCTAAAATGAGTTGGCAAAAAGGATGGACAACATGGATATACAACAAATGGATCAAGGTGGGTCCTATGTTCAAGGCGTCATTCACTAGTGGTCCACCTAAGATTTAAATCTACTTGATTTTTTGGATCATGCTTTAAAATGAGTTGGCAAACTAGATTGACAGCACAGATATACAAATACATCAAGGTGAACCCCAATTTCAAGGCCTCACCCACTAGTGGTCCACCTTAGATCTGGATCTACCTCATTTTTGGACCATACCTTAAAATGATTTGATAAAACGGATGGATGTCATTGATATACAATACATACATCATGGTGGGCCCTATGTACATGGCCGTAAAAATTGTCCATGAGGCATACATTAACTCAAAATTAATAAATTAAATTATGGCATTATTCTTGCCAAGTCACAATTCCAAAATTAAATTGTTTAAATGATTTTCACCGTTAATTTGCAAACACTTGTTTTTCTGAAATAGGATCATTGGATATTTTTCATTCTTCACTGTTCCATAAATATCTACCAATCCATTAGTGAGATAAGTGCTAATAGATTGCATGAATTTAACATTGATTTGGGGCATCGAATGGTCCACCAAATCAGCTCTAAATCGACAATACTATTTACTTGAATATAATTTCAAATTTTTTCTTAAGATTTATTGTGAAAAATTATATTAATTTGTTAGATATATGAATTACATAATTGGACCCCTAGATTGTATGTTGAAATAAATTGTACACAAGTCATAAGGTATGTAATATACCAATACCTACAAATATGAGATATTTTGGTATTAGTAATTAATTCATAATGATATTATATAGTTAGATAATTAAATATGAAAGATCTATAGCCAATACTAGGTTGTCAGGTTCATAAATTCATCAGGCATACCAATATAACTTCTCACCAAAGAGTGGACCGTTACACCACCATAAACATGTTCCAAATTATAAATGAATGTATATTTGGAATATTCCGGATTTAATCCATATTTTTTAAGAATTTTTTGGCAAAATAAAAAAAAAGTAAAAAAATTGCACCGTTACGGACCCGTATCGGCCGTTACGCCCCTATATCGGCCGATACGGGCCATATTCGTATCGGTAACGGTGGGCACCATTACGCCCATTGATACCGATACCGAACGCCTTGCCAACAAAGTCCTCCCCTTATCGTGCCATAGAGCATCCAAATTCCTAAGCATTTGCTTCATTTATGAAAGAGGTAAGGAACAAGTTACCACCAAGGTATCCCAATGCGGTTACGTTTCGGCCGTAAAGGCCGATACGTAATGGTAACGACATCAATCGTTACGCGATTCGGCTCCGAAACGGGGCACCTCTATTTTTTTAGGTTCGTAACGACCGTTATGGTACTGCAACAAATGTTACGGTCCATAACCCTAAAGAAAAATGAAAAAAATGGTTTAAAAAAAAACAGAAAAAAAAACATACCTTTTTTTTTTCCTTTTCTTCTTCTTCTTCTTCTTCTTATCATGGGGCTGCAACATTGCTGCGGCTGCTGTGGCCTTGCTGCGGTTGCGGCTTCAGCCTCTCTCTCTCTCTCTCTCTCTCTCTCTCTTGGTTCAGTCCCCTCTCTCTTCTTTCCCTCTTTTCTTTTCATTTCCCTCTCTCTCTTCTTTTCTTTTTTTTTTTTTTTTTTTTTTTTTTTTTTTTTTTTTTTTTTTTTTTTTTTTTTTAAATCTGCAGTGCACGCTGCATAGTGCACACTCACTATTTTATTACGTGGGATGGGGCTCACCTTGATTTATGTATGGTAAATCCATGCCATTCATAATTTTTCAAGTTCATTTTAAAGCATGATCCTTGAAATGAAGGAATCAAAATCTCAATTGGACCACACAGTTGGGATTGAATGCCCACCGTTAAAATCTTCTTAAGGCCCATTTTGTGATCCACCTAAGATTTGGATCAGCCTCATTTTTTGGTCCATGCCCTGAAATAAGTGGGCAAAAAGGATGGACCACATGGATATACAACAAATGCATTGAGGTGGGCCTCACTTTTAAAGGCATGCTCACTAGTGGTTCCTTGAAGATTTAAATCTACCTGAATTTTTGGACCATGCCTTAAAATGAGTTGGCAAAATGGATTGACAGCATGGATATACAAATATATCGAGGTGGCCCGCCTGGCCCACTAGTGGTCCACTTAAGATCTGGATTTACCTTCTTTTTTTTTTTCCAATACCTTAAATGAGTTGACAAAACGGATGGATGACATGTATATATAATACATAATCGAGTGAACCCCATGTACATGGCCCTAAAAATTTATACATGAGGTATATATCAACTCAAAATTAACCAAATAAATTTTGGGACCATTGTTGCTAAGTCACAATCCCAAAATTAAATTGTTTGAACAATTTTCACTATCAGTTTGTAGACACTTGTTTTTTGAAATAGGAACATTTGGTATTTTTCATTTTTCATTGTCCAATAAATGTCCACCAATCCATTAGTGGGATAAGTGCCAATAGATTACATTAATTTGAGGCTAGTTGAGGGCATCAAACAGTCCCCTAATCAGCTCCGAATTGACAATACTATTTACGCTAATTTAATTTTTAAAATTTTTTTTTTATAAAGATCTATTGAGGAAAATGATATCAAATTGTTAGGTATATGAATTACATAATATGATACAAAAGTCCCTAAATCTATATATTGAATTGAAATGTATATATGAGTCATGAAGTATGCAATGCACTAGCACAATAAATAAAAGGAAAACTTAAAAATATAAGATGTTTTGGTATTACATTCATTATAGTAAATATATATATATATATATATATATATATATATATATATATATATATATATATATATATATATATATATATATATATATATATATATATATATTAGTTAGAAAACTAAATATAAAAGGTTTGCAGTTAATTTCAGGTTTTCAGGTTCATAAATCCATCAGACAGCCCGATATAGCATTCTCACCAAAGAGTGGACCGTTACACCACCATAAACATGTTCCAAATTATAAATGAATGCATATTTGGAATACTTAGAATATTCCGGATTTAATCCATATTTTTTCATATTTTTTTGGTAAAAAAAATAAAAATTGCACCATTACGGGCCGTTACGCCCCCGTATCCATATCCATATCGGTGGGCACCGTTATGCCAACCGATACCGATATGGAATACCTTGGTGACCACTTGTTTCTACGTTATGCAACAACAAGATTTGGGGTTGCTTTAAAACTTTTTGAGATTTTACTTTATTTCCTGAGCAGTCGTTACAAAAAGATTGGAGGGAACAAGTAAGCACTTGCTTCTAAATTGTGCAACAACAAGATTCAGGGCCACTTAAAATCTCTTTTGAGATTTTCTTGATCAGAAAAAAGTTTTGTGAGATACCTTGTACATTTTCAAAGTAATTTAGCGAAGGTTTTTGGAAAGTTGGCAAGGGGCTAATTCACAATGGGGGAAGGATTCTTTGGGTGTGATTTGAATGAAAGAAACAGCTGAATTTTTGATAACCTGGTAGCACCTTTGGAGAAATTAAAAGAAACGGTCAAGAGCTTCATCTTTCAGCTTGTTCTTATGAGAAAAGAAATTCATGATGCTAGTTCATCCAATTTAGTGAGAGAATGGAAGGTGGTCATTGGGAGTGAAATAAGTAAAAGAGAGCCAAGTGGAAGGAGTGATTCCCTGGCTTTTGCAATTTAGCTTTGACAGCTCATCCTGTGGAACTGAGGAACTTCCATGGTGGTGCTTTTTCTTCTAGAAGATAATGGCAAATATAGAAAAACAGAATTTCCAGAGCAACTAGATGGACTGCTTCTATTGAAGCAGAGCTGCAAGAGAAAACGCTCTTAGGGCCTGTTTGGATTCATGAAAAGCATGAGAAAGTAAATAGAATTTCTTGAGAAATTTTATTTCTGGGAAATTGTGGGAAAAAAATATTGTTTTCCTCGTTTGTTTTTCAAATTTTTGTAGAAATTTATGATCTATTTTCAAGTTTATTGTTTGGCAAAAACAAATTGGAATTTTTTTTAGGTAATAACAAGCATGTGCCAAATTAGCACATGTGACACATGTGGGATGCTTAGAGATGAACAATGGCACATATTGCATACATGGCATGTGTGGGGCACTTGAAGTTGAATTGCAGCAGCCATGTTACATGTGAGGTGCTTGAAGTTGAATTGCAGCAGCCATGTTACATGTGAGGTGCTTGAAGTTGTACGGTGGCATGTGGCACAAGACATGCATTGGCACATTTGAGATGTGGGCACTAAAATTAGATGACAGCTCTTGTGCACATTGGCACCATTGGCATGTTGCATATTTGGAAGATCGAAGATGGATAATGGCACATGTGGTACATTGGTGCATGTGGGGTGCTTTGCACATGTGGGGCACAAGTAAGATGAACTGTGGGCATTTGATGAGTCAGTACTCAGTTGAGTCATGCTGAGTCATATCGATTTGACCTAGTTTTGAGCTGACTCGATGAGTCACGTTGAGTCCTTTTTGAGTCACTCCGTCCAGTAAGTTGCTAGGCTCGAATTCTCGTTGAGTCTGGTTGACTCGTCTGAGTTTCAAATTGACCACATTGTTCAAGTACTATGGTTGGAACAACTAATGAGACTTGAACCTATTATATATGGACTTTTTTTTCCCTTGTTAATCTACTTTTCTTTTGTTCCTAATACATTGATGTGTGCTTGTACTGTGTTCTTTCTTACCATCCATTCGTTGTTAATCTACTGATATGTTTTTCAATCACTTTTTTTATTTTTTGTTTTTTTTATTCCTTTCTTTTTATTGTCAAGGCTTGAGAGGGAATAGTTGTAGAGCCCATAAATATTTCCCAATGGAACTATGAGACTTTTACCCTTCATTCTACATGCTAAAAATCATAAATTTTCTTTCTGATCGCTGAACATCTAGTAAGCAATGTTTTTTGCTTTACTGCATTATCTCATTGAAACTAGAACTTATGTTGTTGACCTAATTTGCAATCATGTAATCTTATATACCAACTTGTTGCATATCACACACCATCTCTTGATGTCCCTTAACTTTTGTAGGAATCTTAATGTTGCTGGGGACGATGACCTAGGTAAGACAGATGAAGAGGGCAAAGGAGTGGGAATTGTGTCTGGTCTTCAGTGCAAGATCTGGGTTCAGTTCGAGAATCATGATGATTTCTGTAATGCGGTGAAGGTGTTATGTGGGCGTTCGATGCAAAAGGTGAGGAGTTGGTTTTCCTTCCACAGTCCACTGTTGAGTCTCCTTCCTTTTCTTTCCATTCTATTGCTTTTGTTTGGTTTACCCATGATCTTATTCATGTTCACCTGATAAGGGCCACTTCGAAGCACTGCCAAATCAGGATTGGTTCTGCTACTCAATTAGGATGCATCCACCTTGCATTTGGGGCAACTCTGAAAATTGAACCACACCCAAGTGGGGTTCTCTTTTTCTGCCTTTTCTGCTCCATGTTACATGTGGTAAAGAACTGGAAGGTCCATTTTTCATCTCATGTGAGATTTTATGGAGCACATCCCATTTGCTCCTAAAAGCAACTTCCAATGCACAATAAGCCATTCAGGGTCTTCATTGATGGACACTGTTCAGTTTGAATTGCACCTAGAGCCCATATATTTATTACCAAATGATTTATGGAGCCTTTTCTGCAGCAAGGATCCCGCCTTAGAGTAGATTATGAGGTAAGCTGGGATAAAGATGGCTTTTTCCGGAACATACAACAAAAGGCTGCTAGGAATCATGTACAAGAAAGGGTTAGCCAAAGTCAGGAACCAGCGAGGTACTCTAGAAATGAAGCTCCAAGACTTCAATCTCAGGTCACTCGCTATAGTTCCGATGGTGCACATCCAAAGAGGTTCAGGGTAAGCTTTCTTTCACCTATTTCAACTAATTAATAAGCTATTTTTATCTACAAATGATTTACTTTCACTATTTTTCTTCTCACTCACAAGCATCTCTGCACTCCCGTAATAACCAGGATTTAAATGTTATTGAGGATAACTGATCACCGACAGCTGATTGCATGCAGCCCCATCCTACGCACAAAACTTGTGACATGCATAGGACATCTGACGCATGAAGAAGCTGGCGTCAACATGAAGATGACCTGTCTTGAAAGTCAGGTCAAGTGGGCAGTTCATTTAATGGTGTGTCCTGCCTGATAATGGACTCGTCTAATTTTTCACCTGGTGATCTTCATGGTGGGGCCATAGATTGCATGACTCCAATGTCCTACACAAATGGCATGTTGGTGGGAAAGATGGGGCTGCATTCAAGTTAGCTTGTAGCCAGCTGTAGGTTGTTATTAGTTCTTCTCGTGTATTACAATGGCAGTTGGTCAATATGTAAACTGATAAGTTCAAATTCGGGGATTTATTTGAGTTCAGGTGACCATTTTGCTTATCAGATGTGCAATTCTCAAATTCAAGGTATTCCATGATGGTAATGGTGGCTGTAATGGCCACCGCTGTTACCGTTATGATATTGGGCCCTAATGGCCACTACGTAAGCATTTTGGAATACCTTGCTCAAATTGGACATGTGGGACTGTAGTCCATGATCTTGATTCATTGAATGGGTCCAGTCGTGGAAAGGCCCGTGCCTGAAGATCAATTGGACAATCCTATCTCTCTTGTTGCTAGACCCTTTGTTTAATTTTATCTTTTCCAATATTCTTTTCTACCATCCATTCGTAGGTCACTAGTTGGATGCTTAAGATAATTTCTGTCTGATTTTTCTACTGGGAGCAATCCACACTGGGATTCACTAAAGGAATAGCTTGAAACAAGTCTACTTTGTGAAGATACCTGACTTTAGGAAATATTATTGTATGAGTAGCGGATAGCCTGATGAAGCTCAATTCTATTAATAATTGGCCAATATATATTGTTTATTTTTGGTTTATCTAATTAGTTGTTCCAGTGTGATACATTGATAATTACAAAATATGAAATACAATCTTTCTTGGTGAACATATGCAGGATTAATGTGGGGACGGAAATCCCAAAAAAATTCATTTTCAAGAGCTCTAGAACTTAAGGAGCCCTCAGATGCAGGTAATGAAGAAACTGAGCTACATTTTACAGTGTCTTTCATTTTGGATCTTCATCCCTGCCGATACCTTAAACATGAGTGTAACCTGGTACAAAATGGGTCCGTATTAGGATTGTAACCATTTTATATTTAAAGCTCTCTTCTTGACACTCAACTGCGTGCTGGTTGGAGTAAAACATTTATGAAATTCATATACATAATATAAAGAAAATTTTAACCCATGGCACCCAATATGTAGATAGGTTTGGTATATATGTTGCCCGATTTGTATCGTCTCTCTGGTTTTGCCTCACTGTCGTTGCCTATTTTTGTTCTTATTTTGTTTCCTTTTGATTTTGGCATTGCTAGCTACACTTGCACTTTTAGGGTTTTTGCTGTGCTAACACTTGCGATGCTTACACATTCTTTGACACAACAATAACTGCTGCTGAAGTTCAAATGTCACCATCTAAATGTCAAAGCAAGATGATGTCCAAATGGAACAGGTATTCTCATTTGCATACTACTAGGTGCTCACTGGTATCAATATGAAATGTTGTAAATCGTAACAAAGTGCTTAATTAATAGCATGGACTATGTTTCAAAGATGACAAATATAAATTGAGTCAGTGTGTTCAGTTGCACAAAATTTGATGATTTTTTTCACCAAATTGGACTGATTAATCATGAAATATCATAATATTTCATAATATTTGGTGCAACCAAACACACCTTTAGATAAATAGTGTGGTTGTGTTTGCAATTGCATGCAAGTTCCATGATCAAAGATGAAGAAAACATTCTGCGCAAATTGATGGTGGGCTAGAACTGAAAATTTAGCTCCTAACTTATTTTCTTCCTTCATCACCATAATGGAAACTGCAAATCGATGGTGGGCTAAATCAGAAAATCTATGATTATTCCCATTGAGAAACATATCTTTATCAAGATAAATATAAATAGTGTTTCTACCAACCCTAGCAGAACTTGGCCATGGTTCTTATCATTGCTGGAGTTATTTTTACCATGCTCCAATCATCTCTGAAGTTGCAGAAATTGTCTTCCAAATATTATTGCCAGAGCTTGTCCTTAAAACCCTTTTTCAATAGGACTATTGACTTTACGAGTGGAGTGGAGTGGAGTGGAGTGGAGACTGTAAACTGAGTAGTCTTATAGTAGAAAGACTCGAACTCTAAAATTATTCAAGATTTTTTTTTATAACCCTAATGAAAAGTTTAAAACACCTTATGTTACTTTACCTCCCATGCAGTATTTGTAGTATTGGAATCCTTACATGTATTGCTGTGTGGTAATACGTAGACATGTAACCTTGCCACTGATAATATTGCTATACCCAGAAATATATCATTGATCGAGGGAAAATTGAAGAAACATGGAGAAAAAGGTGGTATTTTTCTGTGAAACTTGAGGAGATGCTAAAAGACGCACTTAGGGTGGAACTCATTTAATAGGGGCCTAAATAACGTGCTGTCGTAAAAAAAAAAAAAAAAAAAAAAAACTAGTGCAATAGTAATTAAAATGAGTTCATTTCGTATAAATGCAGGTAATAAACAATAAGTAAGACATCTGAAAACTAAGGGAAGTGAAAAGCATTTACCAACATCCCTTCAACCCACATGGAGTTACGAGGCAACTTGCAACTTAAGTCATCATCTCTGATACCATAGACAAACCACTCAATCCCATCAAGTAGTTGTCGATGCCATTGATAGCTCACTCGAGAAAATTTGAAAAATTCCTACTTGCTTGCTGGACAGTTTTGGAGATGCTACTCGATGGCATTCGATGTCATCGACAAGTTTTTGATGGCTGTCGATGCCATCGAAGGTGCGCGTGGAACTGTGTATGTGTGTGATTTTTTTCCTATTTGGAACTGTGTAATGGGGATTAAGGCAATGTCATGGTTTTCTAAGATGTTCCTAAGGGCATGTTTGGGCGGTGGGATTAGAAGGGATTAAGTGAGATGGGATTCAAAAGACATAATTATTACCCATGGCAGAGATTGTCCCCTGTTGCCATGTGATAAGATTATTGCCATGCTTTGTTGGTTATACGGTGGTACATTGAATGGATATACCCACTATCATTTGAAATTACTGAGAATAATACACGTGTTATATTTAAACCGTTCATTTGTTTTGTAACCTCATTTTATGGCATGGGCCTAAAAATAAGGTAGATCCAAAACTTATGTGGCCCCAAAGAAGTTTTCAACAGTAAGTATTCAATCCCCGTTGCTTTCTATGGTGGGGTCCACTTGAGCTTTAGCTTTACCTGATTTTTTGGCCCATGCTCTAAAATAATCTTGAAAAATGGGTGGACGGTGTGGATATAGCCCACCCATCATGGTGGGACCTACACAACTTGCTAAAATTGAGTGAAATTGGCACAGGACCCAATGCAATTCCATATAATCTAATTCCAAGCTTTTCCATTCTTCCCAAGCATGGAGTGGAATTGGCATAGGACCATATGAATCCCATCCCACCTAATCCCTTCTAATCCCACTGCCCAAACACGCCCTAGGGGTTCAAGAGCAAAGTTAGGGTTTACAACAAGGTTTTAGGGGTTGTTCGGATTGGTAAGTCCATCAATCTCTTATAATATTGCTTTCATAGTGGATTGTTTGTTGCTTTATGCTGCCCTTGTTTTTTTCTTTTTTTTTTTGGTTAGGGTTTTTTCACATAAAACTCACGAGTTCTCTGTTTGGATTGAATTCGAGTTTGCAACCCCCAACAGCTAGAAGCATTCAATAACCTTTCTTGGTTATATGAGCAAACAAGTGCATGGTTCAGATGGATCACATAGTACCTAGAACTCTAAATTCACTTGGTGTGGACCACATGATTTTATGGAAGAAATAAATTCTGTTTAGATTTTATATTAATGTAATCCACATTACAAGTAAATTTCATGTTTAAATCCTCTTCTAATCTATAAAAAATACCATCTCTGTAAAATAAAATAAAATAAACAATTAAAAAAAGAAAGAAAGAAAGAAAGGAAAAAAGAAGAAAAAAGACCCCTTCTAATGCTCTCTCGTTGCTGCGGTAAATTTTAAAAAAATCCATTTATTTTTAATTTTGCCAAAGCCTGTATTTATACATTGGAAAACACCGGCACGTACCACCGCACCAAATGGCATGTACATGCCCAGGCGTACTTCAAACCGTCTTCTAGTCTTAAATCCCACGAGCTGGATCTTAACAAATCGTACGCGCCAACTCTATGTGGGCCCCACCGTGTTTTCAGCAAGCGATCTGCTCCGTTCACTAAGTTAGACACAGTAGATGAACCACAATAAAATCATCGGCTCCGTCCCAAGCTCAAGGAGGCCATACTGTAAGGATTATAAAAGTCTTGTGGCTACTATCATCTCTGATTTTCCATTTGGTATGGCCCACCCGAGCTACCCATGGGAAACAAGTTACAGTTTGGATCAGGCTGATGTTTCTGTTTTCTCTTCATCTAGGTGGGGATCACCTAATGAACAGGTTGGATTGCATAAAACTATCACGGCAGGCCAAGGAAGGTTTCAGTGGTAGGTGATTCCATCTCCATTGTTTCTTGTGATTTGTGTAGGTGGCCCGGTTTGTTTTTTTCATTACGCAGGCATGTCAAAATCGATACCGATTCAAACCAGTAAACTTTGAACCCAATCGCAGAAATAAGCAGATACATCCAGCATAAACGCATGCGATCAAGATATGAGAAGGTGGATCGTTTACTCAACCACATGTAGAAGTTTATAATGATAAGGTGATAATCAGAAGGTGATGTTTTTACTCCGAAGGTGGGTCACTTCATGCCTTTCACAAGAAAAGACTTTCAGAATACCAATGTGAATAGGACCACAGTAAAAAACTCACAATCGATTTTTGAGAGCGACTGCAAGAATGTCTCTTGAAAGAACTCTTTGATATTGGATAGAAATCAAATCCAGCATATGAGCAAGACCTACAACTAAAGATCATGTCCAAGGATTACTGCTACTTGATTATTCTTAGGAAAGACTGAAATGAAAGAAAAATTGATAGATAAGTTTGTTGGGTTGTTTTGATTTTTGAGATTAATTGATTTTGGATTCATCGCATCCTTCTACTATTTATAGAGCTCAAACTTGTTCTTCAAGATCTTTCTTTCTACTATTTATAGAGCTCAAACTTGTTCTTCAAGATCTTTCTTTCATTACTGAAATGGTTACAGTAGCCTGAAAGTCTTTTTAGATCCTTCTCTTTTATTACGTTTCTTCTATTGAGCGTCTCTCTAGATCCTTTTTCTTTGTTATGTTTCTTCTTTCTGGCTGTTCCTCATCCGGATGCCTCTCAGTAGCTTGCTATGCCTTTCTCATCCAAGGTTTTGTTTTAGTTATCATCAATCACCTTTTTGTCTTAAACAGCTCCACCGCACTTTCTATATGTCAACCATAACATCCTGGTGACCACCTACTGACGTGTAGAATTAGACTTACGCCAGCTGTAAACCCGCAAAAAGCTCTTAAGATATTTAAAGAACATTTCATCTACATCCTGTTTCTCATACAATACCACATGTCTCTTTTCTAGAATTACCAAGAATATGGCACAACATTACCCCCTATATTACTTCGCCTTTCGTAAAAAAGGGATAGCGATAAATCCTGATCCCTTCGCTTGACTCGGCCTCTTCTATTAAATTTTCGCCTCCTTATGCGTTGGGTTTTTTTTCAGTTGGTTGAATGACTGGATAGAGTTTATCCTCACGGACGCGGATTAGTTAGTGATTCATATTATCAACTCAGCTATTACTCCACACTCTTTAGGCCCCACAATGGCGTATGTGTTTTATCCATGCCGGGCATCTATTTTTCCATCTCATTTTATGGCATCAGCCAGAAAATAATTTAGATTGAAATCTCAGGTAGACTATGCCACATGATTATAATGGTTATTGAATGGTCGCCATTAAAAACTTGTTAGTGCTTACTGTAATCTTTATTTTCCATTCAATCTGTTGATTAGATGAAACAGATCTGGATGAAAGGAAAATACAAATATAAGCTTGATCCAAAACTTTCGTGGACCAAAGAGTTTTTAATGGTGGGCATTTAATCACCGATGTTTCCTATAGCATAGTTCACCTCATATTTGGATTTGCCTTAGAATTAGGCCCAATAATGGATGGACGACATGGATAAAATATATACATCATGGTGGGGCTCAAAAAGTGGGGACGAGCAGCAACATGGCTACTTAGAATGTCGGTAATAATAAACTCAGTATGCTACAGGGATATTCCCATGTCATTCATCTATCTTGTAAGCTCATTTTAAAGTATGACCTTAAAATGATGCAGATTTTAAGCTTTAAGTAAGCCACATAAAATGGTGGGGATTGAATGCCCACCACTGTTGAAAACTTCCTAAGGCCCATCGTGATGTTTTATTTGTCATCCAACCTGTTCATAAGGTCACACAGACCTAGATGAAGGGAAAACACAAATATAGGCTATAAGAAGTTTTCAACGGTAGATGATCAATTGTCACTGTTTTATGTGGTATGGTCCACTTGAGCTTTTGATTTGCATTATTATTTTACTTATTCCTAAAAGAAGCTGGAAAAATGAATGGATGACATGGATAAAGCACATACATTACGGTGGACCCCCACATATCTCAGGCCACCTATAGCAGGTGTTGCGGGAAATCCACTCTCTTATCCCGTCCATACCTTTTTAGGTGAATTACGTTATCCCCATCCCGGTTTCAGTGAATTACGTTAGTACCGGTATTTTTAAATTTCATGGCCGATAGTAAACAATTTTCATTGAGTCCTATTTAAGCCCGCCTTGCAAATCAACTTGGCCTTAATTTGGCCCATGCCACGATGGGTCCAAACAAATAGACCCGATTGCAGCTTATATGCAAGCTTCAATTTCAAGTCTGTGTGCTTGTATTTATTTTTAGGTGTGGGCCACCCGATGATTAGATCAACCTGCTTTTTGGTATGCCACATATTCATGATAGAGTGTGCCTGTTTTACGGGTTGAATGTCATAATTATATCATCCTAGTTTTCTGTGAAGCACTATCCTTAGATTTTGCAATTAGTGTAAGCGTATCGTGTGCATTTTTAGTTTTTTAGCGGTATAAGTGGATCTGATGGTTAACTCATATAAACAAGTAATATGAAGCCTGTGTAGCGGATAATCCGCCATTCACGCATTCTTGAAGACCGGAAAATCATAGTTATCAAATATATATTTTAATGAATAATAAAAATATTATTAATTAAGTAAATAAAATATAATGTGAAATCCCACTAAGGGGTGAGTGTGTGGTGGTGTGTGTGCATGTGTAAATATATATATATATATTAAA
Source organism: Magnolia sinica (assembly GCF_029962835.1). Taxonomy (NCBI): domain Eukaryota; kingdom Viridiplantae; phylum Streptophyta; class Magnoliopsida; order Magnoliales; family Magnoliaceae; genus Magnolia; species Magnolia sinica. The sequence goes on along the minus strand of NC_080583.1, from coordinate 21,567,327 downwards.
TATATCATTTGTAGTGAATGCAAAATACAACATAATATCAATAAAATTTTTATAATAAAATTATATTATAAAAAATGATAAACATAATAGTAACTATATATATATAATGTGTAATTATTAGTTAATAATGAATGTTTTATGTATTGATAATAATATATATAAAATATGTACACATTTGTAAGATAACTATGTAATTATAAAAAGTATAATAAAGTTAAAAAGTATTACTCATATTATTAAAATAATATTATGATTTATATTATTTTTTGTAATGTTATTATGTATATAATGTATATAGTGTATAATAATATTAAGTAATGTAATTGTGTAAATTGATTTTAAAATTGTAAAAATATAATAATAATAATAAATGCATTATATTCCAACCAACCAAATTATAACTTCAGTATAATAAAAATAGTTAAAATGAATCAAGTGGTGTTATATATATATATATATATATATATATATATATATATATATATATAAAATCAATTTATAATAATTAATAATACATATATAAATGTGTATAATATGAGTGTGATAAAATTAAAATAACATAAAAATTAGAATAAGTAATATGAAATAGTAGAATTATAATATAATTATATTAATGTAAAAAGTATAATATAAATGTAAATGTAAGATAATAATTATATTTTAATAATATATAAATGTTAAATTATTATTATGAATTATAATATTCAATAATAAAATAAAATAATAAAAAGATTATTAATTATATGTAAAATGAATAGTATAAAATGAATGTGAATAAACACATAATAATAGTGTTGCAACATTTATTAAATAGATCAATAAATGTAAGAGTACATAGTCTGTAGTGATTTAAATGTGTGTGAATTATATGTTAGTACATATTCGATTATATATGATAGTATAAATAAAATGTGTTGTACTCTTAATAAAAATAGTAATAGATATTAAAATTATTATGTATCATGTATACATATAAATAAGTATTATACATATAATTTATAAGTAAAAAAGTGTTGACAATAATTACAAGGTGTAAAAAATGATACGTGAGTATTAATGATTATTATATTATATATTAAAGATAATAATTTAATATAATTATATAATTTTAAAAAAATAATAATATATAAATAGATTAATAATAAAAGTAATAAAATAATATATATAATAATAAATTATATATAATATGAATAAAATAAATAATGTAAACAATATTTAATTAAAAACATAAATAATAATTAGAATGCATATGTAGTAATGTATATAATATGTATAGTAATTTAAAACATAGAAATGTATACACACACACACACACACACACACACACACACACAATGTAATAGTAAATAAATAGTACATGTAGTTAAAAATATAAGTAATTATAATTGTATATTAATTACTAATGTAATATAATAATGTTAAAGGTTGAGAAAGAAAACATGTAAAATAATTCATTATCCTTTGATTGGTCCACATAAGGCTCATATATTAAGATGTATGGTTCCCATTGCTGGTTGGGAAAGAAAATGTGGGCCTACAGGGTAGATCCATGTATGTCAATTTGTAGGCCATTTATTTGCATGGTTGTGATTATCTTATGTGTACGTATTTTAACTATGTAAATAAATTCACCTGCTAAGAATGTATAAATAGAATTCATACGATACCATTTTTTTTACTACTGTAGTGTGGTACACCTGTGATTTGGATCTACCTCAATTTTTTGGATCATACCCGAAAATAAGTTGAAATATAGCTGGACGGTGTGGATAAATCCATCATGATGAAGCCCAAAGAGCACTAACCAGTCCCCACTCACTTATGAATGGATCACTGCCCGATCAAAATTGCGTGAGCCTGCTAAGTAAAATCTGTGGAGTCCATCATGATGTATATCTTATCTATACTGTCCATATATTTTATCAACTAAATTTAGAGCATTAGCCCAAGATAGAAGCCTATTCACCGCTCAAATTGACCACACCTAAGAAAACATTGGGGATAATGACATACATTATCGAAACCTTCTAAGGGCCCACGGTAATGCTTATTTGTCATCCAGCCTGTTCATAAGGTCAAACAGACTGTCTATAAAAGGGAAAACACAATTTTCAGCTTAACCCAAAACTTATATAGGCTCAAGAAGTTTTTAATGTCAGCTTTCTGTTTCCAATGTTTCCTGTGGTGGCGGCCACTTGAACTTTGGACATGCTTTAATTTTTTATTTTTTTCCCCCTAAAATAAGTTGGAAAATTAGATGAACAGCGTAGATAAGACACATAGAGCACACTAGGCCTCATAGAGTTTATTTAGCACATTATAGTATAAAACGTTGCTCAATACCAATTCCCATCTATAACACTGAATCTTCATCCCTTCGCTTGACTCGGTTTTTTCTCTCAAATTTTTGTCACGTTATGCGTTAGGTTTTTTTCGGTTGGTTGAGTGACTTGATAGAGTTTATTCCCATGGACGTGAATTAGTTAGTGATTCGTATTATTAACTCAGGTACTACTTCACACTCTGTAAGCCCCACAATGGTGTATATGTTTTATCCATGCCGGACATCTATTTTCCCATATCATTTTATCGCATCAGGCAGAAAATAATTTAAATTGAAATCTCAAATAGACTATGCCACATGATTACAGTAGTTATTGAATAGTGACTATTAAAAACTTGTTAGGGCTCACTGTAATCTTTATTTTCCATTCAACCTGTTGAATAGATGACATGGATTTGAATAAAAGGAAATTACAAGCATAAGCTTGATCAAAAACTTTTGTAGACCGAAGAGTTTTTAATAGTGGGCATTCGATCACCGATGTTTCTTGTAGCATGCTTCACCTCATATTTGGATTTACCTTAGAATCAAGCCGTAAAATGAGCTGGAATAATGGATGGACGGTACGGATAAAATATATACATCATAGTGGGGCCCAAAGAGTGGGGACTAGCAACAACAAAGCTGGAATAATTATATTAATGTGAAAAGTATGATATAAATGTAAGTATAAAATAATAATTATATTTTAATAATATATAATGTTTAATTATTATTATAAATTATAATATCTAGTAATAAAATAAAACAATAAAAAATTATTGATTATATGTAAAATGAATGGTACAAAATGAATATGATCAATAAACACATAATAATAGTGTTGCAGCATTTATTAAATAGATTAATAAATATAAAAGTAAAGTTTATAGTGATTTAAATGTGTGTGGATTATATGTTAGTATATATTCGATTATACATGATAGTATAAATAAAATGTATTATAGTTTTAATAAAAAATAATAATAGATATTGTAATTATTATGTATCATGTTATACATATAATTTATAAGTACAAAAGTGTTGACAATAATTAGAAGATGTAAAAAATTATACGTGTTTATAAATAATTATTATATTATATATTAAAGATAATAATTTACTATAATTATAATATATATATATATATATATATATATATTAATAATTAAGGTAATAAAATAGTATATAATATAATGAATAATATATAATATAAATGAAATAAATAATATAAATAATATTTAATTAAAAATATAAACAATAATTAGAATGCGTATGTAGCAATATATACAGTATATATATATATTTTACATTATACCCTTATATAATTAAGAAATATAGAAGTATATTGAAAAAAAATATGTACAATGTAATAGTAAATAAATAATACATATATTTAAAGACAAAAGTATAGAAAAAATATCAGTAGTTATAATTGTATATTAATTACTAATGTAATATAATAGTTTCAAAGGTTGGGAAAGAAAATGTGTAAAAAAATTCATTATCTTTTGATTGGTTCACATAAGACTCATATATTCAGATGTATGGTTCCCATTGCTGGTTAGGAAAGAAAATGTGGGTATATAAGGTGGATTCATGCATTTCAATTTGTAGGCCCTTTATTTGCATGGTTGTGATTATCTTATGTGGACATATTTTAACTATGCAAATAAATTCACCTGCTAAGAATGTATGGATAGAACTCATACGACACCATGACTGATAAACTTCAATAGAAAGAAATCAAGATCACTTAAAATATGATAGGAAAAAAACAAGAGCGCCGCTGTTCCAAATTTTAATTATTTACAAACGACTTCAAATTTTCTTGCAACAAGAAATTTATGAATGAATGAAAACGAACTAACAAGAGTCCAACACATGTTTTATTACATATCTATCCATCCATGCGAATAAGGCACCGAAGACCCTCTCCTTTGAGCATGTAATCAAAAGCTTTATTGATCTCAGAGAATGGTACTTCATGTGTTATAAACTTATCCAAGTCTAACTCCTGCGATACACAATGAGATGCACGTAAATATTATATTTTATTAAAATAAATATAAAAATATACAATTCATTAGCTAGAGTAAGATATGTTGGTAATGGTAGTTCAATGTAACAAAAATCTAACAATGTATACCTTATTCATATACTTTTCGACGACTTCAGGAATATCGGTACGTGGTTTGTAGTTGCCAAAAAATGTTCCTTTTAGAGTCCTCTCACTTAACACATTTAAGGGATTGGTCTTGAACACAGCATCTTTGTGAGGTATGCCAACCAGTACAGCAACACCCCAACCCTGAAAATATTAGAATTACAATGTTAAAAATTACAGATTGCAATTAGCCTAACGGGCATAAGTTAAGAGTAGAAAAGTACATCATGGACGCATTCGAAGGCAGATATTAGAGAATTAATGTTGCCAGAGCATTCAAGGCTACGGTCTACTCCTCCACCAGTCATCTTGGCGATAACCTGTTAAACTTGAAACCTTTGTCATATTAGTGAAGATATGAGCCAAAGCCAAATGTTATTAAACTTAGAAAATATATATAAAATGCATTTGATTGGTGATCATCAATTAAATATAAACAAATGATTTGCTTCAAATCAAGATTCATAACAAACCTCTTGAACTGGTTTATCGTGTTCTTTCGGATTTACAAATTCTGTAACCCCAAATTTCTTAGCTGGTAGCAAAATAGAATTAGATAATTAGTAATGTATATAAAATCAAATGATAAATGTAGAAAAATAAAATAACTTTTACCTTCATCAAATTTTTTCGAATTTAAATCTATCCCAATGATCCTTGAGGCCCCAGAGATTCTTGCCCCTTCGGCAGCCTAGTGTGATACAAAATTAAGAGAAAGTTAAAATAACACAAATGCATATATATATATATATATATATATATATATATATATATATATATATATATATATATATATATATATATATATATATATATATAATGAAGGGATAAATAATTTTTTTTTTAAATATACGACTAAGGGAAAGAAACGTCCACATTAAAAAAGAGTACAATCAGATGGTTGGAAAGAGATAGTTAAAATCTCATCCACCATTCACCCATCTTATGAAAGAATTTGGATCACATATATTTTATTAGCATAGAAATTTACAAAGGAAAGAAAAAGAAACTCGCCGCAAGGCCGACAGCTCCCAATCCGAAAACAGCAACGGTAGAACCCTTTGGAGGTTTTGCAACATTCAAAGCGGCACCAAGACCTAAAAGGAATAAACCAAATTCAGTAACAAAAAAATAAAAATAAATAAATAAATAAATAAATCCATGTTAGAAATTTATGAAACAAAGCAAATAAAAAGTTTTTTCAGCATTGTAATCTTCACCTGTTGAGATTCCGCAACTAACAACGCAAACTTTATCAAGAGGAGCAGCAGGGTTGATCTTGGCAACACAACCAACATGAACAACAGTGTATTCACTGAAAGTAGAGGTTCCTAAAAAATGGTAAATGGGTTTTCCATTGATGGAGAACCTCGATTGCTCATCGTTGATCATCACTCCCCTATCAGTGTTTATTCTAAGGAGTTCACACAAGTTGCTTTCCTTTGATTTGCAGTGGGAACAGTCCTTGCATTCGCCAGTGAATATAGGGAGCACATGATCGCCTGGTTTGAGTTCCGTCACATCTTTTCCAACACTTTCCACAATCCTATAGGATATGTAGTTGATTTCAAATAGGCAATGCAAAAAAGGTATTGTAATTATAAAATAATGAACGGAATATAAAATTAAAGTAAAATGAAAATTCAAAGAAAAAAATAATTTAAATAAAAAATAAAAATGTTTACCCCCCAGCCTCATGGCCAAAGATGCGAGGGAACAAGGGTGTCTGCCCCTGTAACATTTAAATATTCCAATCTCATTTAGTCACCCTTTTACAATATTATAATAAAAAAATACTTAAATTTTTCATATAAATGAATATATTTTTTTCTTTTTTTAAAAACATTGTTGATATGATTATAATAATAGGCGATACCTTGGCTTCCCAGAAGTAGACATCAGTATGACAGAGGGAAGTAAAAAGAATTTTCAAACGAACTTCCATTGCCTGTGGTGGTGCCACTTCTACCTCTTCTATCACCAACGGCTTCCCAGCTTCCCATGCTATCGCAGCTGCATACATACATATATAAATATAATTATTATAGAAATTACAAAATTACAAATGAAGAAAGTAAAGAGTTTTTAAGAAATACCTTTGCATCGGATAACCTGACCAACTGTAGTTGACGGCATCTTTTTCTTTCTTTGTTATGTTGAAATGATAATAGAAAATAGCTGCTTTGTAATGGTATTTATAAGTACAAGGAAATGAGAAGTTGTTATAAATATTTTAATCTTATTCATTTAATCTTATCCATTCTAGTAATTAGCCTTTGACTCGGTTTCAGTTATGATCCCTAGTCTTGTGCACGACTAAGTAAGGTAAGAGTAACATCTTAGAGATGAGGCCCTAATTGCAATGTCCAGCTTCATATATTTATTGTACATCTACACCGTCCATCTATTTTTCAACATCATTTCAGGGCATGGTACCAAAAATGAGGAAGGTCCAAATCTTAGGTGGACCACACTACAGGAAACAATGATGATTGAACACCCATCATTAAAAACTTCCTATGGCCCACTATAATAATTATTTTCTATCCAACCTGTTAATAAGGCCACACAATCCTGGATTAAGGGAAAACTCGAATAGTTGCTTAATAAAAAACTTTTGTGGTCCCTAAGAAGTTTTTAATGGTGGGAATTAAATCCCTATTGTGTGGTCCAAGTGAGTTTTGGATCTACCTCATTTTTGGGAGCATGCACTAAAATGATTTGGAGAAATCGATGTACAGTATGGATACACAACACATACATCGAATCTGGCCCTATGGTCAGCTCCTCATCCACTAAGTTGTTTCCCCGCCTCACCTAATCAATGCCCCTGGTTGGTGTTTTGTGGGCCCCACCATAATGTATGTGCTTTATTCACACCGACTATATCATTTTTCCTGCTCATTTTATGGTATGGCTTTCCCATAATTGCATAAATAGGATGCAACAATTTGGACCACATGAGTTTTGGATCTCTTGGGCTCATTTTCTAAAATGAACTGGGGGTATATATAACAAAAACATCAGGTTTGGTCACTCAAAGCTTGGGGTTGCAGATATATCAAACCTATGGTTGGCGTCCCATCCCAATGTTCCACCTGATGTGGCCCACCTGAGATGTGTATCTGGTTAAATATTCCTCTTCATAGTTTGGAATCAAGGATAAAACAGTACGATGGACTGGATTTCGCGTATTCAAGATGGTGGGCCCCACAGACATTGGGTGTTTTACACGCCACGTCCCACATGATTCCGGTCCAAAATTCAAAACCAGAGCAGCTGCCGAGAATTCTTCGGACGTGGATAGCCGAGCTCTGTGGGGCCACCATTAACGTATGCGTTACGCCCTCCATCCCTTTATCCAGCCCATTTTAATACACGAGCCTAAACACGAGTGAGATACGATACTCAAGTGGGCCATACCACAAGGAAAAAAAAAAAAGAAGAAGGAAAATGAATGCCCAGTACCGTTGAAACCTTAAGAGGGGGTACAGAAGTTTTAGATCAAGGTGATATTTTGTTTTCCCTTCAACCAGGTGAATCACCTCATGAACGGGTTAGATAGCAAATATAAATCTCAGTGGGTTCTGTGAAAGTTTCAACGGTGGCCATTTCCATCCCGGTGACGTGGCCCACTTGAGTTTTGGATATCCTTCGTGTTTTGTCTCAAATTCTGAAATGATCTCGAGAAACGTATGGCTGGAGTGGATATAGCACAAACATCCCGATGAGCTGCAGAGAGCTTGGCGTTGCACGAATCTCTAACAAACTCCGGTTGCAGGCAATCCGCGGCAAAATCCTTAGGGCGAGATCTCCGGCAACCACAGTCCATGTGAAGCGGATTAGATACTCCAAATCGCTATGAAGTGACGTCACCAAGCTATGTGGACCCACCATTATGCGTTGTGTTGTATCCATACGGTCCATCCATTTGGAGAGATCGTTTTATGGGATTGGAAAAAGAATGAGATAGATCTAAAGTTCAAGTGGACCCCACCATAGAAAACAGTGGGGACAGTGACATCCACCGTTCAAAACTTCTTAGGGGCCACAGAAGTTTCCGATCAAGCTTATATTTTTATTTTTCACGTCATCTATCTCTATGTTAATTTATGAATAGGTTGGATCTAAATAATACATCATGGTGGGCCCTATAAATGTTTCAACGGTGGGTGTGACTGATCCCACGGTTTTCTGTGGTGGGTCCACTTGAAATTTAGATCTATCTCATTCTTTTTCTAATGCCATAAAACGATCTATACAAATGGTTGGACGGTATGGATACAACACATGCATCATGGTGGGGTCCGTGCGATTTGGCTACTGACCTTGTCAGTATCTAATCCGCGCCTGAAGCCCGTGCGACCCAAACCGCTACGGAGTGTTTGTACGGGAACCAGATTAATGGCGCAGATTTAGCCGCGTGGCATATTGGATATCTACAGTACATAAGTATATGGGGACCCGGATTGCGTCCTACCCTCGCCCGGACGATAATCCGTCCGGGCAGGGCTCTGTGGGGCCCACCGTGATGTAAGTGTTTTATCCACTCCGTTCATCGCTTTTCTATGATCATTTTAGGTATGATGTAAATAAATGAAGCATATATACATCTCCAGTGGACCACCTCAAATGAAGCTGCAGTGACAATGACACCCATGGTTGAAACCTTTCTAAGGGCCACCGTGATGTTTTTTTTCTTTCCATCCAACCTATTAATAAGGTCATGTAGACGTGGATGAAGTGAAAAAACAAATATCAGCTTGATTCGAAACTTCTCCAGCTCCTAATAAGTTTTTGATGGTGGACTTTATATCCACACTTTATGGTCCACTTAATCCTGGAACTGCCTTATCTTTTGTCTCGTACTTTAAAATGATATGTGAAAAACTATTAACGGCATGGATAAAACACTTACATCACGGTAGGCCCCACAGAGCCCTGCCGGGACGGATTACAGTCCGGGCGGGGGTAGGACGCAATCCGCGTGCAGTATGCGGAGTACAGATCATATCTTGGAAGAGCATTGGATGTTTAAGCTATCTCCGAATAAAGACCAGAAATTGCCACGTCCACATAAGTACCGGAGCAGGTTCTGGGCATTTGGAAGGAGGCGAGATCACGGTCACCGCTCTTTTCCGTTTGATTACATGTAAAAGCACCATGTAGATAAACAATTATTCTCACATCTCTCGGGGAAGATTATAAACAGCAGAGGCATATACGAAGACGCAAACACACAATCAAACCCAAAAATCAATCAATCAACTAGCGCACTGCTATTTATTTTAGTTTAACTTACCATCTCCACCACTCCTCAGCCATGGGATGTTTAGTCTCTATTAGTAGTCTAGTTCAAGTTGGTCCATGCGATTATGTTGGACCAACTTCTAGTTGTAATCAATAGTTGTGATTTCCTTCCATCTATGCCTACGTGCCAGATTTAAAGGTTGACCTCGGCTTTAGAAATCACCCATCTATGATCATACGTTGGGCCGACCATAGTAGTAAAATTTGACATTGATTATGCCTCTCTCACCAGCATGCCACTATGTGAAGCACCCTACTGGTCTCAGCCATATTGGTGATCTCATTTTAATCGCATCCATCACTTTTCTTTTCCGTTTGACCGTACAATTATTGCACCTTCGAAAGTTGTTGATTCCTAAGGTAAAAAAGAACTTATAGGAGAAAGTGCCCCAACCTCCGCTGCTAGTCGCCTGATATTGCACGCACTCAACAGTTGGTTAAATAGATGATCGGCCAAGCCACGATTGAACACCTCTCTATCTCGATGCTAGGGGTCAGTGATCACAGTTTGAATCAAACCCAATTGGTTCTGGCATGCTCGCAAACCTTACACATATACCGTGTGGCCGAATTTGAGACCAACATTGTTTTTGCATGCCTGGTAGGACAGGTGTGTAGTTGTTGATTGAACTTTATAATAATACGAGTAGGCGGTCTGCTCAAAATATCGACGGGCAAGAACTTATTCAGGCCCTTAAAGCAATCCAAATGCAGGTCGATTCGGAAGTTTCGAATCCTCCCATCCCGGTCATTTCGGAGGTAGGATCATCATCACAAAACAATTCTATTGAATAGTTTAATGGAATTTTAGGTAGCGTTAATGTCAGGCTGCAACAATTAATAGAATAAGGGAGAGTGCAGACCGAGCAAGTGAGAGCTTAGGTCGAAGCCTTTAATAGGCTTTTGATATTTCTCAATAACAGGTTCCCTAATTACCATCATTATAATAATGAAGCACCTTCATTTGGTAACATTCCTATGGAACTACCAAGTATACTTCTACGTAACGTTTGACCAGAACAAGATCTGATGGCCTGAAACATGCCACCTTAGGTAGGCATTAGAAGAAATGGATGAAACAACTGACCAAATGGTCAAAATGAGAATGATCTGAACCATGACATACCTGTTGCGGCTCAATTCATATCGAACAATGAAACACTTGGGAAATAGGTTCCAGTGGTGTAACCTCCCTAAGGCATATAACCTTCTCAAATAGTTAACCTAGGACCCTAGGACCCAAGAGTGGCATATTTTCCCCCCACAACTAGACAATGATGAATTGGTTAACTTGATAAACGAGGTAACCAACCAATGTCATGGTCACCGTACCAATCGGCCTGCTTACTGTAAGCCGCACCCATACTGGGTTGACTGGCTTGCAGAGGTGCCGAGAGGATGTAAAATCCAGGAGTTTACACTTTTTTTTTTTCTTGGAGATATAGGCCAATCTACTTTGAAACATATTAGCCATTTTACTGTGCAATGCGATGAATTCTCAACTAATGAATATGTGAAGCTAAAATGGTTCACAAATTCATTGATCGACACTGCATTTTCATGATATATTAATTTATTGCTGAATTCAGTCAAGAGCTAGCAAAATATGGAAGAAATGTTTCATGCTCAATTTTTTTGAACCGAGCTTGATTTTTTTTATAGCTAATCTATCAAGCTTGAGACAGTTACCCGATGAATCGGCAGACAAATACATATCCCAATTAAAAAAAGCAAAGAATAAATGCCAGGTATTCATCATAGAAGAGCACTTTATTAAACTAGATATGGAAGGTTTAAACATCGAACTTTGGAAGAAATTCAAAAGAATGGACTTTGAAGATTTGATCAATCTGTTTGATGGAGTGATTAGATACGAATGACTTTTGCATGAAGAAACCAATGGAAGAAGTTGTCACTTGAGACTTTTTATCAGGATCCAAACTATCAATTAGCATTGGCCGAAATAAGTTTCGGTAAGCCTTTTGTTTGTATGACCTTGATAAAGGTCAACAATGTAAGACCCGTATCCTAGTCCATACTGTTCCGTCGAATCCCGCGATCCTTCCCGTAGAATTTCAGCAACTTGCAACATATAATCGATGTTTGCGCGCGACTCTAAGTCATATCCTATAGATTTTAGTCAGCTCAATCTGAAACTTGTACCATTGCGACCGCATCGTCGCCGCGGTTCTAACGCCGCATCTTGCATACCGATCCGATACCCTGGCAGGGAAATGTGGGCCAGCGTTCAGTTCGAAGAAAACGCCGCGGGTTTGCAATCCCAAGAGAATCTCTACAACATGTCCCATCAATCAATCACCTCATGTCAAGTACACCCACCCATGCTTTCTTTCTCCACAAGTCAAGCAAACCCCAAAAGTCAACTAATCTCTCATCTCACCCATCACTCACCTCACATCCATCACTCTCTCTCCTTACAACTACCCCATTTCCCTCTCTTTCTCTTCACACTTCCAAGCAACTAAGGAGTGGTACACGTCCAAACTCTTCCATGAGAGAAAAGAGTGTGATGAGTGTGGCCCATTCCCATCCCAAAATCCTTCATCCTAACCGTTCATCTCTCATCATCCTCCATCAAAGTGAAGCACAAGGAGCTCGGTGTTCCAACAGACCAAGAAGATTGAACGGTGGGTGCTCATTAGGTTAGATTTTTCATGTTTTGATGATAGGCCAAGTGAGGCCTACCGATTGATGGTATGGATCTCACTTGGGACCCTAAATGTGGCCGATGACCCATCTTGATTTTATTATCATTCCATGATGGGGCTATTCTCCATGGACCTCATCATGATGTTTACTTTTTAGTCTAAAAAGGGGTCATCTAGACCTTACATCTTGGTGGAGAAGAGATCTCCACCGTTGATCTTTGATTTGGTGGGCCCACATGTAATGGGACCCACTTGATGTATGATTGGATGCTTGAAATGGAGGGCCCATAGTGCCGGGGTCTCTCCATCATGCGTGTCTTTCTATCTTTCTCTCTCTCCCTCTCTTTTTATTTATTTATTTTTTTTGTGTGTGATAAGGTGGCCATGCGGCCCACTTGAATGGACCCCACCATGAAGTATGTATTGAATCCAAGTCATTTGTAGGTGAGGCCCGCTTTATATGTATTGTATACACACTATCCATCCTTTGGTGGCCCACCTGAGCAGGGCCTACCTTATATTTATGTGTTGTGCCAAGCCGTCGAGCGTCCAGAGACACTGGACATGAACTGTAAAAAAAAAAAAAAAGGGATTCTTTTTAGATTTTGGGGTGGGCCACTCATTCAGGCCCTACCTTGATGTATATTTTTAATCCAAGCCGTCCATCCCCTCTCCTACCTCATTTTAGACGTTGAACCGAACAACGGAGCCAATTCGAGGTTTTGACGGGCCATACCTTTGAAAATAGCTAATTTCACCGTTTAAATTCACTTTAATTTTTTTTACGTGCCAAAACATGTCGAATATGGGACTCGTTTGATTTGTCTTGAGCCGTAGAGTGCAATGGCTGGAGCAGATTCTTCCGATGTGGGCCCCATGTGCGAAAAACCTCGGAAAAATGAGATTTCCAAAAAAAAAAAAAATATAAAACCAAATTTAGGTGCAATGCCTGCTGCTGCTGTGAAGCAGGACGCTGCTGGCGTCAGCGTGAAACGGGCTGAGACCCACGGCTCTATCTATGGGCCCCACTATATTTGTCATCCAACCCGTTCATATGGTGGGCCACTTCCAGCAGTGGGGCCCCTCCAAAGTACAGATACATCCAAGACTCAGGTGGCCCACATCATATGAAACAGTGGTGATCGTACATCTACCCTTGAAACTCATTTTTGGGTCCACAGAAGTTTTGGATCAGGATGAAATTTGTTCTTCCTATTTATCTGGGTCCATGTGACCTTATCAACGGATTGGATGGAAAGTAAACGTTATGATGGGCCCCACGTGGGACCCACAATTATGTATGTATTTTTCTCACCGTCCAATGGAACCCACTATTTATGTGTTTTGTCAATGCTGTCCAGGCAGTTGCTGGATGGCCAGTAGGCCCCATCCTTGATGTCTGTGATATAGCCGTCCATTTAATTGGTGGCCATGTGTATGAACCCCACCATGATGCATGTGCTGCATCCAAACGGTCCACCCATTTTAAAAGCTCATGTTATGATATGATATGAGCTAAAGAATGAGTAAGGTCTATAGTTCATGTGGACCCCCCCACCATGATGCACGGGTTGCATCCAAACCATCCACCACTCAAGTGGACCCCACCTTAGTATATGTATGGGGCCCATCTTGATTTATTTGGCTGTCCATTGAGGCCCACCTTGGTATATGTATGGGGCCCATTTGGATTTATTTATGGCCGTCCATTGACGCCCACCTTGGTATGTGTATGAGGCCCATCTTAATTTATTTGTGACCGTCCATTGAGGCCTATATGATATGCATATGGCCCATGTGATTAGGCCCATTTTGATGTATTCTAAGGCCCATCTTGATGTAGTTATGGCCCATCCATTGAGGCCCACTTTTGATATGCTTATGGCCCATCTACGAGGCCCACCTTTAATATGTTTATGGCCCGTTGTTAAGGCCCACTGGATGTATATGAGGCCCATATGATGTGGCCCATTTGATGTATATGGAGCCCATTTGATGAGGCCCGATATAGTGTATTTGGGGCCCATGGGTTGAGGCCCATTGTGATGTTTTAGAGCTCGTGGATTGAGGCCCACCTTGATATATACATGAGGCACATGTGATTAGGCCCACCTTAATGTGTATGAGGCCCGTTGTTAAGGCCCACCTTGCATATATAAGGACCATATGATGAGGCTCATTTGATGTATTTGAGGCCCATGGGTCGAGGTCCATTGGGATGTATACAAGGTCTATTGCATTGTGTGATTCCACCATGGGTTATGTAATGACATTTATGGCGGGCCATACCTTGGGAGCAATGTTGGTTTGATGTTCATATTGTAAGAATAATGTTGGTTAAATGTCCTCATTATAACTCTCCCTAGGGCCCATTGATAGGCCTATACTTGTTGAGTATAGGCCGTCTAGGCCCATCTGCATTGTAAGGATAGTTCATTACTTTATAACACGCTTAGTATATTTCTATGATTCATGCTATATGCATCATATGTATGCTTGATATGAGTAGTGATTGATCATTACATACGCCATTGGGCAGACTATTTACGGGACTCCTTATAAGACGGAGTGCCCACATTATCTCGCCGTACACGCAGGATTGCCGCATGACTGGATAGTGTGACTCAAGCATCTCGCATATATGTGACTTAATCATTATATGCCCTAGCGACATCAAGGCTGTGGACTCCACAGGCACATCGTGGATGGCTAAATGGGACACCGAAAATACTTGGTTCTATCACTGTGGGCACTTAGGATGTCCTTGGGTGAAAATTTCAGAACCTCCAAGGCCAGGAGTAGCCCCAATGTTTAGACCGAGTGGAACATGAGCGCCCGAGTGTCGAATACTAGTAGGCCGCGTTCCCATTGTGTCGTGGTCAGTTAGGAGGGGGTGTGGCCTTATCTGCCCGAATGAGGGGGCTATAAGCTAGGCTGAGTATGACTAGCTCGTAAATGGGTCCGCTATTGACGAGCCGAGTAGGTATTGGCAGACTACTGGTTAGGCGGATAGTGAGGTCTATTTCGCTCGCTGGGCTGTGCAGCTAGGGAGGAGGCAGTCGGTGTCAAGTGTAATAGACCCTGGTGATTTTCCTAGAGAGCAACCGTACTGCTATGTGGACTTATTGAGTAGGAGTTGCATCTTCATTCATTCATTCATCCACTATTCACTCAAGCTGGTGGTGCGTAACTATTTGTTACGTGTACCATCGCATGGCCGAAATTTCGGTTGGGCGCGCGACTAACCTGAGATCAGGAGTTTACTACATTGTGTCTGGCTATCCAAATTTAGGTATGGGACTGGTTTGGATAGAAGTCTCTTGTGATGGACTCCATAGCTTGTGATACTTCGTACTATCATCCCGACTTCACATTCCAGCATGGTAATTTCATTCGCATCGCATATTACATTGCATCTGCAGTACTTAGCTTTTTAAGTTACTATATTTTTTGCACTTATATGACCTAGATGAGGTTGACGGTATTCGTGGCTCGTCAGGATTTGCATATTACATTGCATCCTCAGTATTTGTTATTGTCTTATTATGTTTTGTATTGCATATCCTTGGTACGGCTGATAACACTCATGGATTTACCTGTATATTTTCGCTTACTCTGATATCGTATGATTCATGATCTTGTTAGTATTTCTGCTTATTCCGATGATGTATGATTTAGGGGCTTTATGGTATACTTGACACTTATCTTGTGCACACACTTTCACCACCCTCTAAGTTTTTGTAAGCTTATGCACGATAGATGCGTGCAGGTGGCGTTAGGTTGCAGCAGCGTTGAGTCTAAAGTGTGCAGTTGTCCCCTGGAGCTTTGATTTCGATATATGTATTTCCCTTTCAGCATTGTATTCAAATATTTATATTAGTGGATATGTGATGATGATGTTGCCCTTTGTTATTTGGATAAACTTGTGGTTATGCTCCATACAAACAAAAATCATACTGAAAATTCTCCTTGTAGGATCCCAGGATCGGAATCTGGCATATGAGTGTCGAAATTCGAGAATGGGGTACTATGGAGGCTGTCGGCACCGGATTCGGTGATCGAAAATTTTGTGAGTCCGGTTTCTGAGTTTGGGGCGTGATAAACAACGAATTACCTTCTCAAGGTTCTAATACTGCCAAAGGAATTTTAGAACAAAACATGCGATATTCGTTTGATATTACGAAGGCTAATGATTTTTTTTTATTAGCTGAAAAATTCATTAAATCATCGTCGAAATAGAGGATCCTTTGGCTAAAGAGTTCAAAAAGATAGAATATTGTAAATGGTATGGATCATGATCTCACTCCACAAGAAACGACATTGCTTTCAAGAACATGATTCGAGATAATATAGATTTTGGAATGTTCAAATTTTCAGAAAGAGAGAATATAGGCATGTTGGTGGATACCGATCCATTCCCTCTGGTGATGGAAATCAACATGGTTTCGCTAATCTGATAAACATGGATGCCCCTATGAAAAAGATGGATCTTACATCGGCAACAGACCAACACGGTTATCGACTAAACCATGTCAATAAGAAATCGAAGCTTAGAAGAAACATTAGGGGGTAGTGATATTCAGGTGATGATTCGCCAATCAAAGGAAGCTGATTATGTGATCGATATGATGGAGTTGTTGAACGACAACATTAGACAAAGGTGTATCATACACCAAAGAAACATGTGAATGTACATAGTTACAACACTATTCAAAAATACCAAACCGCAAATCCAAAGAGAAACCCATCAGGCTTGGGATAAAGAAACACTTCTGATAATTATAGGGTTGTCAATGGGCTGGGCCTGGGGTAGGTCTCAGCCCGAATTTTGAACTGTTTTGGGCCAGGTCATTGGGCTAGCCCTATTTAAAATTTTGATTTTTCAGGCCCAAGCCCGCCCCATTAACACCCCTAGATAATTATGATAAAAAATGATCAAGAATGGTAAAGCCTTTTGAGACCACAATTAGCCGATGGGTTAGCCCTGTCCATCTAAAATTTATGTAGTACCTGCCAGAGATTATAAGAACTCAAATGCATTACTAGCAGTGACAGAGAGCAGCGAAGAAAGTCATGAAAATGCAAAATAAGAGGTTTGACAGACCAAAAAGACCAACAATGCATGATTGGAAATTTGGTAGTTGAAATTAGACTTGGGTGATTAATTTCGGTTAAAAGAAAGTAGCCAAAGAGAATGCTTTGTCCAGCGATATTATACAGACTGACCAAAGTAAACCAGACCGATCGGTAAAGTTAAGAAAGATAACTTTTTAGAGGAAGCTTTGAGCGACCTAAATTCCCTGAAAGAAGGCTTGTTGATCAAAGAGATGTTAGCAAATGCAAATATTCTAAAGAATGATGTTGACTTTCAATAGGCAATGGATCTAAAGAATTCATGAAGCCTTGATGAACGAGGAAAGACGACAATCACGTTCGAAATGTTGTCACCATTACGGGTAGATTGTAATATGGTATTCACACGCCCACTAAATTTCTTAACTAAGTTGGATCAGCCAAGTTTTATTGAAGGAGATGTCGAAGAGAGAAACCTTACTCATAGAAAGAGAAACAACCCAGGAGCATGTAAAATGCAAAGGTACATCTACCATCACCATCAAACTAGGGATACATGCAACAAATGTAGTTTTTGACTAACCTTCATATGTAATGTCACAACATTTCAAGCCGTTGTTCATATCGGTGCACATGAACGGATGTCCTATCCCCCGCATTATGATGGATAATGGAGTAGCGGTTAACATTTTCTCGAGAAATATGTTAAAGAAACTAGGAAAAACTTGTGACGATATGATCACCACTGAAGTAAAGTCACTGATTTTACCGATGGCATAACAAATGTGGAAGGAATTTTTCTGATCAAATTAATGGTTGGAAGTAAGAAAGCATTGACGACATTTTTCATGGTATTATCAACTTCAAGCTTTAATGCTCTACTTGGACGGGGTTGGATTTATGAAAATTATTGTATCCCATCCTCCGTGCATTAATTCTTTATCTTTTGGAATAAAGGGAAGGTTAAATTGGTCTAAACTAACAACAAACCATTTTGCGTCGAGTCTAATGCAGCCGAAGCTTACTTTTATGAGAACAAAGTCGGGCCATTAGTTTTCATAAGTTAAGATCGATTTGTCTAACCAATAGAAATTTCATCATCAAAGAACCTGTAAGACCCGTATCCTAGCCCGTACCGTTCCATAGGCTTCCGCAGTCCTCTCGGTCGAATTCTGCCAACCCGCGACCTATAATCGGCATTTGCGCATGACTCTGAGTTGCATCTTGTTGATTTGAGTCGACTCGGCCTAAGACTTGTATCATTGCGACCGACCCGTCGCCGCGGTTCTGATGCCCCATCTCATGCACCAAGACAATACCCAAGCCAGGAGATGTAGGCCCGGGTTTAGTTTGAGAAAACGCCGCGCATTGCAATTCCAAAGAGAATCCATCACGTCAATCACTTCACTTGTCAAAGTACACCCATCAAGTTAAGTACCCTATCCCATCTCCCAAGTACATTACATCATCCCCAAAGTTAACCTTTCCATCCCATCTCTTACACACCCCATCACTCCTCTCCCATCATCTCTCTTTCTTTCATTCTTTCTCTCATTTTTTCCTTCCAAGTAACCCACGTCCAAGCTCCCCATGAGAGAGCTAGTGTGGCCCACCTTCCTACCTCCCATCTCCACCATTTAAAGTCCATCTCAACCGTTAGAATCGTTTCCTTGGAGCTCTAGAGACTATAGGTGGATGAAGGAAGAGAAGATCAAAGGTGGGTGCTTCAATAGGCTAGTTTTCATGTTTTTATGATGGGCCAAGTGAGGCTTACCGATCGATGGTATGGATCTCACTTTGGACCCTAAGATGTGGCCGATGGCCCACCTTAATTATCATGATCATTCCATGATGGGGCCATTCCCCATGGACCCCATCATGATGTTTACTTTCTAAGTTTGAAAGAGGTCATCAAGACCTTCTATTTTGGTGGAGAAGGGATCTCCATCGTTGATCTTTGATTTGATGGGCCCACATGTATTGGGACCCACTTGATGTATGATTGAATGCAAGGGAGGGCTCATAGTGGCGGAGCCCTCCATCACATGTGTCCCTCTCTCTTTCAACTCTCTTTCCTTCTCTTTTTCATATTTTTTGTGTTATGATGTGGCCGTGTGGCCCACTTGGATGGACCCCACCATGAGGCATGTATTTTATCCAAGTTATCTATTAGTGGGGCCCACTTTATATGTGTTGTATCCACACCACCCAGCCATGTGGTGGCCCACCTAAGCAGGGCCCACCTTAAATATATTTGCATGCCTAAAACAGTCCAGCGTCTGGACGTTAACTAGAAAAAAAAATAGCTTTGGTTCAAAGCTATTGGGAAAGGCTGTCCATCTAGGCCCCACCTTGATGTATGCAACCAATCCACGCCGTCCATTTCATTCCCCAGCCCATTTTAGGCGTCGAGTTGAAATGTGAAGCCAATCTGATTCCCAGGTGGGCCATACTATAAATGCTAAGGGGTTGGGCTACCCACGTCATTTCTTACTTTTTCCATGGGAGGTTAGGAGTGAGTTTTCACTCATGGGACCCATATTGATGTATTTCTTAGATCCACACCATACGTCCATTTCCTGGCACATTTTAGCCGTGGAGATTAGAAATCTACTCGATCCAACCATCAGGTGGACCACACCACAACCGATGGTGGTAGTGGGAGCACCTCTCACGTCAACCATGCAGACGTGGGGTGGGGGCGTCCCAACCATGGACCCACCTTGATGTATTTATTTAATCCATGCCGTCCACCACCTTCCCCATGTAGTTTTAGACTATGAGTTGAAAAATGAGACAAATCTTAGTTCTTAGTGGACCGCACCGAGGGAAACAAAGTCCCACTGTTGGAACCTTATAATACCTACTGTTGTGTGTATAAGTGGTGGACTTATCCATCATTAAACTCGTTTGGTCCATAGAGAGCTGGTTGATATAATAGACGGAATGGATTACCCACTAGTGGGCCCCATATAGTAGAACAAAATAAAAATAAAGGAAGAAAGAGGAGAAGAAAAAAAAGAGTAAGTCCCTGGACATTTTTGCCCAGTGACGGTGAAGGTGGAAGCATTATTGGGCTGCCACCACACGTGGACCCCGCCAAGATGAAATTGTTTAATCCATACCATCCACCATCTTCTCCTTATCATTTTAGGCCATGTGCCAAATTTTAAAGCAAATATGAGTCTCGAATGGGCCGTACTAAGGGTATTAATGCCCATCTGTTGAAACACTCTAGGACCCTCTTTGGAGTCCCTTGTCACCCAAACCAGTCCTAGTCAGAGTCTATTTGACCTCATTTGAGGTGGCCAAGACGATGAACGGATTAGATTATTCACTTGGGGCATCCCACCATGGATTGTATTAAGAGGCCCAAGATGGTGTATGTGTTGTATATTCACGCTGCCTAGCCTCTTCGGACACCATGATATATGTATTTTATCCCTACTGCCCACCCTTCTGGCAGACGTGTGGGGGCCCACCCCACACGTGCTGCACAAGTGGGATGGACCCACCTTTGATGTGTTTATGGCCCATCCATGAGGCCCACCTTTGATGTGTTTATGGCCCATCCATGAGGCCCACCTTTGATGTGTTTATGGCCCATCTATGAGGCCCACCTTTGATGTGTTTATGGCCCATCCATGCCCATCCATGAGGCCCACCTTTGATGTGTTTATGGCCCATCCATGAGGCCCACCTTTGATGTGTTTATGGCCCATCCATGAGGCCCACCTTTGATGTGTTTATGGCCCATCCATGAGGCCCACCTTTGATGTGTTTATGGCCCATCCATGAGGCCCACCTTGATGTGTTTTGTGGCCCATTTGTCGGGCCCACTTTGATGTACTTTGTGGCCCATCTGTCAAGCTCACTTTGATGTATTTTATGGTTCATTCGAGGTGCCCACCTTGATATACTTGTGACCCATCTATGAGGCCTACCTTGATATATTTATGGGGCTCATTAATACGGCCCAATGACGCAGCCCACTTGGTGTACATGAGGCCCATTGGTGCGGCCTATTAACACGGCCCAACTTGATATGATGAGGCCCGTGTGTAGAGCCCACCTGCTTGAATCTGAGGTCTATGGGCAAGACCTATTGTGATATGTATTAGGCTCATTAGTGTGGCCCATGGACGCGGTCCACTTGATGTATATGAGGCCCACTGGTGCAGCCCATGTGATATGGCCGACTCGATATATATGAGGTCCATTGGTGCGGCCTGTGGATGCGATCCACTTGATGTATTTGATGACCCATGGGTTGAGGCCCAATGTGATGTATATAAGGGCCACGAGTGAGACCCAATGAGATGTATGCGGGGCCTTTGTATAGGGTTGAATGTGATATATATGAGGTCCATTGTGATGTGTGATTACTCCATAATGTATGTAATGATGATTATGACGGGTCATGCCTTGGGAGCAATGATGGTTTAATGTCCACATTGATGGGCAATGATGGTTGAATGTCCACATTATGACATTCCATTAGGCCTTGTTAGGCCCATTCTTACTGATTATGATTGTCATGGCTGATTGACCTATTATCAATCGAGGCCGATTATTGTGGTCGATTGCCGATTATGATTATCGTGGCCGATTGCCCGATTATCGATCGAGGCCAATCATCGTGACCGATTGTGGATTCCGATTGTGATGTATATTCTGCCCGTGTTTAAGGCCCAATGTGATGTATATGAGGCCTATGTGATGAGGCCCATTGTGATGCATTTGAGGGCCAAGCGATGGAGCCCATTGTGATGTATGTTAGGCCCATGTGAGAGGCCCATCGTGACGTATATTAAACTCTTGAGTGAGGCCTATGGTGTTGTATATTTGGCCCTTGTGTGACGTCATGGGTCCACTATATGTTAGGATTCATGAGGGTTATTCCTTGGGGGCAATGTTTGTTAAATGTCCACATTGTCGAGGTCGATTGTCGATGCCGGTTGTGGACACCAATTATGAGTATGTGATAGCATAACATCATGATACATGCTCATACGCATCATCTGCATGTTTGTTATGAGATGTGGTTGATCATTGCATATGTCATTGAGCATATTGTCATGAGACTCCCGGATAGGCAGAGGTTATCTCACATGAGCACACTGTATGCGCAAGATTGATGCATGACTGGATTGTATGACTCATGCATCTCACATTATGATTACTGTACGCCCTAGCGACATTAGGACCGTAGCCTCCACAGGCATATTGTGGGTGGCTAGATGGGACACCGAAAATTTGTTCTAGCATCGGGCTGTCATAGATGGCCCTAGGTGAAAATTTCTAAACCCTCTTGGTACCAGAGGACGCCCCAATGTCAAGACCGAGTGGATACATGAGCGCCCAAGTGCCGAATACCAGGAGGCCACGTCTTCCACTGTGTCGTGGTCGGTTGGGAGGGGGTGTGGCCTTACCCGCCAGAGAGCAGGCAGCATTGCTAGGTTGAGTTTGACTAGCTCGTGAATGGGTCTGCTATCGACGTGCCGGATAGGTATTGACAGACTATTGGCCAGGTGGATAGTGAGGTTTCTTACGCTCACTTGGACTGTGCGGTTGGAAGAGCGACAGTACCATTTGGAGTATACTAAACCCCGGTGATGATCCCAGTGATGAACTGTACTGATACGTGGACTTATTGAGCAGGAGTTGCATACTCATTCATTCATTCATTCACTATCTACTCAGGCTGGTGGTGCGGGACTATTTGTTATGTGTACATTCACGATGGCCAGGATTTCAGTTAGGCTGCGCGACTAACCTGAGATCAGAAGTTTACCACATTGAGACTAACTATCCAAATTAGGTATGAGACTAGTTTGGATAGAAGTCCTTTGTGATGGACCCCATAGCCTGCGATACTATGTACTATCATCCCGACTTCACACTCTAGCATGGTCACTCCATTCGCACTGCATATTGCATTATATCTATAGCATATGGCAATTTGGGTTATTGTGTTTCTGTATTTATATGGTCTAGGTACAACTGACGCTATTTGTGTTACTCATTAGGAATGTATATTGCATTGCATCCTCTGCATCTGATATTTGGCACTCTATGACTCCTCATTTACATAGTTAATTCGGATTGCATATTCTAATATTGTATGCCTTATGGATTTTTCAGTATTTCCGCTTACTCTATTATTTTATGATTTGTGATCTTGTCAGTATTTCTATTTATTCCGACATTGTACGATTTATGGATTACCAGTATTTTCGGTATTGTATGACTATGACATTGTATCAAATACTTGGCACTTACCTTGTGCACACACTTACACCACCCTCTAAGCTTTTTATAAGCTTATGTACGATAGATGCGTGCAGGTGATGTTAGGTTGCAGTAGTGTTGAGCTTGGAGCGTGCAGCGGTCTTCTGGAGCTTGGTTTTCGATTTATGTATTTGCCTTTCAGTATTGTACTCAAATGATTTTATTAGTGGATATATGATGATGATGTTGCCCTTGTGGATTTGGTAATCTTGTGGTTATGCTTACTACGAGTTAAATGTAAAAAAAAAAAATCCTCCTTGTAGGATCCCAGGATTGAAATCTAACATATGGATGTTAAGCGCCGAGAATGGGGTACTATGGAGGCTGTCGGTACCGGATTCGGCGATCGGGATCCCTGTGAATCCGATTTCCAGGTTTGGGAGCCCGACAGAAGTTGGTATCAAAGCATAACTTGGGAATACCTGAAGATAACATCACATGTCTACTAATAGCTACCCTTCACTCTATGATTGTTGAGAACTTAGAATGGCTAGATCCCTGAATTTGAATAACTTAGAGATTTTCTAATATAGCTTCTTACCGTTGAGATTGTGAGGCTGCATAGTATTCTAGTTTTGATCATGTCTGATCCGTTCGAAGATTAGTTGGGTCACCATAGTGTTGATGATATGTCTTAGGAGGGCGAGGTTGCAAGTAGAGAGCGCTATCTTCATCTTTTTGTAGATTGATTAAGCCTTGACATATATATTTAATTATGTTTTCTCTTCCCTTGTCTTTTCTGTAAATTTCGAGGATGAAATTTTTATTTGGTGGGGAGAGCTGTAAGACCTGTATCTTAGCCCGTATCGTTCCATAGGCTTCTGCAGTCCTCTCGGTCAAATTCTGCCAACCCGCGACCTATAATCGGCATTTACGCGCGACCCTGAGTTGCATCTTGTTGATCTGAGTCAGCTCGGCCTAAGACTTGTATCGTTGCGACCGTGCCATCGCTGCGGTTCTGATGCCGTGTCTCATGCACCAAGACGATACCCAAGCCAGGAGATGTAGGCCCGCGTTCATTTTGAGAAAATGCCGCGCGTTGCAATTTCGTAGAGAATCCATCACGTCAATCACTTCACTTGTCAAAGTACACCCATCAAGTCAAGTACTCTATCCCATCTCCCAAGTATACTACACCATCCCCAAAGTCAACCTTTCCATCCCATCTCTTACACACCCCATCACTCCTCTCCCATCATCTCTCTCTTTCATTCTTTCTCTCATTTTTTCCTTCCAAGCAACCCATGTCCAAGCTCCCTATGAGAGAGCTAGTGTGGCCCACCTTCCTATCTCCTATCTCCACCATTTAAAGTCCATCTTAACCGTCAAAATCGTTTCCTTGGAGCTCTAGAGACTATAGGCGGATGAAGGAAGAGAAGATCAAAGGTGGGTGCTTCAATAGGCTAGTTTTCATGTTTTTATGATGGGCCAAGTGAGGCCTACCGATCGATGGTATGGATCTCACTTTGGACCCTAAGATGTGGCCAATGGCCCACCTTAATTATCATGATCATTTCATGATGGGGCCATTCCCCATGGACCCCATCATGATGTTTACTTTCGAAGTTTGAAAGAGGTCATCAAGACCTTCCATTTTGGTGGAGAATGGATCTCCATTGTTGATCTTTGATTTGATGGGCCTACATGTATTGGGACCCACTTGATGTATGATTGAATGCAAGGGAGGGCTCATAGTGGCGGAGCCCTCCATCACACATGTCTCTCTCTCTTTCTATCTCTCTTTCCCTCTCTTTTTCATATTTTTTGTGTTATGATGTGGCTGTGTGGCCCACTTGGATGGACCCCAAAATGAGACATGTATTTTATCTAAGTTATCTATTGGTGGGGCCCACTTTATATGTGTTGTATCCACACCACCCAGCCATGTGGTGGCCCACCTAAGCAGGGCCCACCTTAAACATATTTGCATATCCAAAACAGTCCAGCGTTTGGACGTTAACTGGAAAAAAATTAGCTTTGGTTCAAAGCTATTGGGAACGGCTGTCCATCTAGGCCCCACCTTGATGTATGCACCCAATCCACGCCGTCCATTTCATTCCCCAACCCATTTTAGGCGTTGAGCTGAAATGTGAAGCCAATCCGATTCCCAGGTGGGCCAACCACAAATGCTAAGGGGTTGGGCTACCCACGTCATTTCTTACTTTTTCCATGGGAGGTTAGGAGTGAGTTTTCACTCATGGGACCCATATTGATGTATTTCTTAGATCCACACCATATGTCCATTTTCTGGCACATTTTAGCCGTGGAGCCCAGAAATCTACTCGATCCAACCATCAGGTGGACCACACCACAACCAATGGTGGTAGTGGGAGCACCTCTCACGTCAACCATGTAGACGTGGGGTAAGGGCATCCCAACCATGGACCCACCTTGATGTATTTATTTAATCCATGCCGTCCACCACCTTTCCCATGTAGTTTTAGGCTATGAGTTGAAAAATGAGACAAATCTTAGTTCTTAGTGGACCGCACCGAGGGAAACAAAGTCCCACTGTTGGAACCTTATAATACCTACTGTTGTGTGTATAAGTGGTGGACCTATCCATCATTAGACTCCTTTGGTCCATAGAGAACTGGTCGATATAATAGACGGAAAGGATTACTCACAAGTGGGCCCCATATAGTAGAACAAAATAAAAATAAAGGAAGAAAGAGAAGAAGAAACAAAAAGAGTAAGTCCTTGGACATTTTTGTCCAGTGACGGTGAAGGTGGAAGCATTATTGGGCTGCCACCACACATGGACCCCACCATGATGAAATTGTTTAATCCACACCATCCACCATCTTCTACTTATCATTTTAGGCCATGTGCCAAATTTTGAAGCGAATATGAGTCTCGAATGGGCCGTACTAAGGGTATTAATGCCCATCTATTGAAACACTCTAGAGCCCTCTTTGGAGTCCCTTGTCATCCAAACCAGTCTTAGTTAGAGTCTATTTGACCTCATTCGAGGTGGCCAAGACGATGAACGGATTAGATTATTCACTTGGGGCATCTCACCATGGATTGTATTGAGAGGCCCAAGATGGTGTATATGTTGTATATTCACGCTGCCTAGCCTCTTCGAACACCATGATATATGTATTTTATCCCTACTGCCCACCCTTCTGGCAGACGTGTGGGGGCCCACCCCACACATTGTTGAGGTCCATTTGATATGGCCCACTTTGATGTATTTGGGGCCCATTAGTGTGGCCCATTGATGTGGCCCACTTGGCGTATATGAGGCCTACCTTTGATGTGTTTATGGCCCATCCATGAGGCCCACCTTTGATGTGTTTATGGCCCATCCATGAGGCCCACCTTTGATGTGTTTATGGCCCATCTATGAGGCCCACCTTTGATGTGTTTATGGCCCATCTATGAGGCCCACCTTTGATGTGTTTATGGCCCATCCATGAGGGCTACCTTTGATGTGTTTATGACCCATTGATGAGGCCCACCTTTGATGTATTTATGGCCCATCCATGAGGCCCACCTTTGATGTGTTTATGGCCCATCCATGAGGCCCACCTTAATGTATTTTGTGGCCCATTTGTTGGGCCCACTTTGATGTACTTTGTGGCCTATCCGTCCAGCTCACTTTGATGTATTTTGTGGTTCATTCGAGGTGCCCACCTTGATATACTTGTGACCCATCTGTGAGGCCTACCTTGATATATTTATGGGGCTCATTAGTACGGCCCAATGATGCAGCCCGCTTGTTGTACATGAGGCCCATTGGTGTGGCCTTTTAACACGGCCCAACTTGATATGATGAGGCCCATGTGTAGAGCCTACCTGCTTGAATATGAGGCCTATGGGCAAGGCCCATTGTGATATGTATTAGGCCCATTAGTGTGGCCCATGGACACGGTCCACTTGATGTATATGAGGCCCACTGGTGCGGCCCATATGATATGGGCGACTTGATATATATGAGGCCCATTGGTGCGGCCCGTGGATGCGATCCACTTGATGTATTTGATGGCCTATGGGTTGAGGCCCAATGTGATGTATATAAGGGCCACGAGTGAGGCCCAATGAGACATCTGCGGGGCCTTTGTATAGGGCTGAATGTGATATATATGAGGTCCATTGCGATGTGTGATTACTCCATAGTGTATGTAATGATGATTATGGCGGGTCATGCCTTGGGAGCAATGATGGTTTAATGTCCACATTGATGGACAATGATGGTTGGATGTCCACATTGTGACCTTTCATTAGGCCTTGTTAGGCCCATTCTTATCGATTATGATTGTCATGGCCGATTGACCGATTATCAATCGAGGCCGATTATCGTGGCGGATTGCCGATTATGATTGTCATGGCCATTGCCCGATTATCGATCGAGGCCAATCATCGTGACTGATTGTGGATTCCGATTGTGATGTATATTCTGCCCGTGTTTAAGGCCCAATGTGATGTATATGAGGCCTATGTGATGAGGCCCATTGTGATGCATTTGAGGGCCAAGCGATGGAGCCCATTGTGATGTATGTTAGGCCCATGTGAGAGGCCCATCGTGACGTATATTAAACTCTTGAGTGAGGCCCATGATGTTGTATATTTGGCCCTTGTGTGAGGTAATGGGTCCACTATATGTTAGAATTCATGAGGGTCATTCCTTGGGGGTAGTGTTGGTTAAATGTCCACATTGTTGAGGTTGATTGTTGATGCCGGTTGTCGACACTGATTATGAGTATGTGACAACATAACATCATGATACATGCTCATACGCATCATCTGCATGTTTGTTATGAGATGTGGTTGATTATTGCATATGTCATTGAGCATGTTGTTATGAGACTCCCTGATAGGCGGAGGGTATCTCACATGAGCGCACGGTATGCGTAAGATTGATGCATGACTGGATTGTATGACTCATGCATCTCGCATTATGATTACTGTACGCCCTAGCGACATCAGAGCCGTAGCCTCCACAAGCATATCGTGGATGGCCAGACGGGACACCGAAAATTTGTTCTAGCATTGAGCTGCCATAGATGACCCTGGGTGAAAATCTCTAAACCCTCTTGGTACCCGAGGATGTCCCAATATCGAGACCAATTGGATACATGAGCGCCCAAGTGCTGAATACCAGGAGGCCGCGTCTTCCACTGTGTCGTGGTGGTTGGGAGGGGGCGTGGCCTTACCCTCCCGAGAGCAAGGGGCATTGCTAGGCTGAGTTTGACCAGCTCGTGAATGGGTCCGCTATCGACGTGCTGGATAGGTATAGGCAGACTATTGGCCAGGCGAATAGTGAGGTTTCTTACGCTCACTTGGACTGTGCGGCTGGGAGAGCGGCAGTGCCATTTGGAGTGTACTAAACCCCGGTGATGATCCTAGAGATGAACTATACTGATACGTGGACTTATGGAGCAGGAGTTGCATACTCATTCATTCATTCATTCACTATCCACTCGGGCTGGTGGTGCGAGACTATTTACTACGTGTACATTCGCAATGGCCAGGATTTCAATTGGTGCGCACGACTAACCTAAGATAAGGAGTTTACCACATTGAGATTGACTATCCAAATTAGGTATGAGACTAGTTTAGATAGAAGTACCTTGTGATGGACCCCATAGCTTGCGATACTACGTACTATCATCCTGACTTCACACTCTAGCATGGTCACTCCATTCGCACCGCATATTGCATTATATCTGTAGCATATGGCAATTTGGGTTATTGTGTTTCTGTATTTATATGGTCTAGGTACGGCTGACGATATTTGTGTTACTCATTAGGAATGTATATTGCATTGCATCCTCTGCATATGATATTTGGCGCTCTATGACTCCTCATTTGCATAGTTAATTCAGATTGCATATTCTAATATTGTATGCCTTATAGGCTTGTCAGTATTTCCGCTTACTCTGTTATCTTATGATTTGTGATCTTATCAGTATTTCTGCTTATTCTGATATTGTATGATTTATGGATTACCAGTATTTTCGGTATTGTATGACTATGGCATTGTATCGAATACTTGACACTTACCTTGTGCACCCACTTACACCACCCTCTAGGCTTTTTATAAGCTTATGCACGATAAATGCGTACAGGTGATGTTAGGTTGCGGCAGTGTTGAGCTTGGAGCATGCAGTGGTCTTCTGGAGCTTGATTTTCGATCTATGTATTTCCCTTTCAGTATTGTACTCAAATGATTATATTAGTGGATATGTGATGATGATGTTGCTTTTGTTAATTGGGTAATCTTGTGGTTATGCTTATTACGAGTTAAATGTACAAAAAAAAAAAATCCTCCTTGTAGGATCCCAGGATTGGAATCTAACATATGGATGTTAGGCACCGACAATGGGGTACTATGGAGGCTGTCGGTACCGGATTCGGTGATCGAGATTCCTATGAATCCGATTTCCGGGTATGGAGTGTGACAGAACCCATTAGTTAAAATGACGGACCTAAACCTTATGGAAAACATTTATCGTGTTCTGGCCAGGCAGTCTTATATTATTGAAGAGTTGCCATGATTAAGTCTTAAAGTAAAAGACAAGAAGAAGCTCGAATCTTGGTTTGGTTCACAAAGCTCAAGAAAGCTTGGGATGAACGTGAATTAGAGAACGAAGGTCTCATCAACATAGCCAAATTTTTATTAGAGCATGATGAGATTGCTTAAGACGGTATGTCGTTTGAGGAATTAAAAGCTACACCAATAAAGCTAGATGATTTGCAAGTTGATGTGCAGGATCCTTTGGTTGAAGTGAATCTAGGAACTGATACTTACCCTCAACCAACTAACGTTAATGGATGCTTATTGTTTGAAGAGTACGGGGTAATGGCTGAGTTACCACGAGAATATAAAGTTTATTTTACTTGAGATTATCATGATATGTTTGGTCTAGACCGAAAGTTGGTTGAGCATCGATTGCCAATAAAAGAAGGATTTCGACCAATCAAGCAAACCCTAAGACGAATGACTATGAAGGTCATCGCCAAAGTAAAAGAAGAAATCGAGAGGTTGTTGAAAATCGGTTTCATTCAACTAATCGGTTAAAAGCAGGAGAAATGTTAGTGTGGGAGGAATGTCACAAGCTGGCTTTTGATGAAATAAAAGAATGAAACAGCAAGACACCATTTGAAAATTTGATGAATGAGGAGTGTCACGCCCTAAACTCGGAAACCGGGTTCACAAAATTCCCGATTGTCGAATCCGGTGCCGACAGCCTCCGTAGTACCCCATTCTCAGCTCCTAGTGCACATGCGTCAGATTCCCATCCTTGGATCCTACAAGGAGGATTTTTCAATGTACATTTATTTCGTAAGAAGCATAACCACAAGTATACCCAAATTACAAGAACAACATCATCACCACATATCCACTAATATAATCATTCGAGTACAGTGCTGAAAGGGAAATACATATATCGAAATCAAAGCTCCAGAAGACCGCTACACACTCCATGCTCAATGCTACTGCAACCTAACGCCACTTGCACGCATCTATCGTACATAAGCTTATAGAAAGCTTAGAGGGTGGTGAAAGTGTGTGCACAAGGTAAGTGCCAAGCATATAGATATCAGAGTAAGTGAAAATACTGCAAGTCTATAAATCATTCAATATCAGAATAAGCAATGCGGATCGAATATGCAAATGCAGAATTATAGAGAACTAAATATCAGATGTCGATGATGCAATGCACTATGCAAATCCTGAAGAGCCACGAATACCATCAACCTCATTTAGGTCATACATCAAACATGCGCGTATCGCGCGATCATGTTGGGATAACTCCGTCTCACAAGGAGTCCTATAATCATCTTAGCCCAATGACATCTACTTTAATTAATCATCCTTCACAACATGCATACAAATGATGGGGGTCCATAAATGGACGGCGGATTTAGTCCAAATATCAAGATAAGCTCACTGATTTAAAATGCATCACGATAGTTAAGGAAATAATCCAACCTATGGCCATCGCAACATCGGACGATGCTTCCGATGTGGGACAAAGTTCTGCCTTCACTGTGTGCACAGTAGCCTGCCAATCACTGGTAGCTCACTCAGGTCCTCATGCCCCGCCTACTCAGTGTCCGCCTACGTGTGCCTGCTCACATGTGATCACAGTGATGGAGTTTCACAATATCCCCCACCGAGGGCAGATCCGAGTTTAAGTGCAATAAGTGGGCTTCCTTACCCTCTCTATCGAGCAATAAACTGGACTTCCTTATGGGGCCCAATATATACACAAGGTGGGCTCCAAGGTGTAGGTATCATGATGTTATGCTGTCACATACTCATAATCGGTATCGATAATCAGCCTCAGCAATCGGTCTCGACAATTGGAATCACTTTGATAATTGGAATCGGCCTCAATAATTAGAATCGGCCTCAACAATCAGAATTGGCCTCGATAATCGGTATCAATAACGGGCACTGATAATCGGCCTCGACAATCGGAACCGGCCGAACAAGGCCTAAGGGAAGGTCACAA
Source organism: Magnolia sinica (assembly GCF_029962835.1). Classification (NCBI taxonomy): domain Eukaryota; kingdom Viridiplantae; phylum Streptophyta; class Magnoliopsida; order Magnoliales; family Magnoliaceae; genus Magnolia; species Magnolia sinica. The sequence continues at coordinate 21,535,026 of NC_080583.1, read as the reverse complement.
TGTGGACATTAAACCATTATTGCCCAACAATGTGGCCATTTAACCAACATTGCTCCCAAGGAGTGGCTCATACAAGGGATTCATACACAACTTAACGGGCCATACATACATCACACTGGGCCTTAACCATGGGCCTTGAATACATCACAATGGGCCTTACCAAATGGGCTGAAAATATATCACAATGGGCCTCTACCCATGAGCTCCAAATACATCACAATGGGCCTCAACCCATGGGCCCTAAATACATTACATCGGGCCTCATTAAATGGGCCCCAAATACATCAAATGGGTCGTATCAACGGGCCAAATCAAATGGGCTGATTCAAATGGGCCAAATCAAATGGGCTTTATGTATATCAATCTGGCTCACCCTTATATATTTTTGAGATCCGACCTATTCATAAGTTAACATAGAGGTAGATGAAGTGAAAGCAAAAACATCAGCTTAATTGGAACTACCGTGGCCCTTAAGAAGTTTTGAACAGTGAATGTCACTATCCCCACTATTTTCAACGGTGGGGTCCACTTGAACTATAGATCTATCTCATTTTTCTTCTATCACAAGCCTTAAAATTATCTTTCAAAATGGCTGGACGGTTTGGATGCAATACATGCATCATGGTGGGTCCCATGGGGATGGACGACATAGATAAAGTACATACCTCATGGTGGGGTCCACACTGATGGAAGGTGTGGATTACAATGCATACTTCAATGGGTCCCACGTGGGGCCCACCATAACATTTATCTGCCATCCAATCTATTATAAGGTCACACGAACCTGGATGTAGAGGAAAAACAAATTTCATATTGATTCAAAACTTTTGTGACAACCCAAAAGCGTTTCAATGGCAGTCGTTCAATCCCATTGTTTCCTGCCGTGTGGGCCACTTGAGTTATGTATACGGTTGATATTTGGGGGCACCCCATATATAAAGGGGACCCATCAAATACACGGTGTTGATGTGCAGCACACATCATGGTGGGGCCCACAGTTGGGACCCATGGTCCTTACCCCATTCATGTCCCAGCGTAGGACGCTGCTGCGCGTCCCTGATGTTAGCAGTAGCACCTGCTTCTTATTTACCTATTTTCTATTTTTTTAAAAGATGATTTTTCTGTGGTTTTTCACAGGTGGGGCCCGCACCAAAAGAATCCACCCCACCCATTGGATTTTACAGTTCATAACAGATCCATCAAGCCCAATATTGAGCATGTTTCGGTGTATAGAAACATCAGAGTGCGTTTCAACAGTAAAAAAACACTATTTTCTAAGAAATGGCCCACCAGATAATCAGATTGGCTCTATTTTTCGGCTCAACGCCTAAAATGAGCTGAGGAATGGAATAAATGGCGTGGATAAGGTTCATACATCAAGGTGGGGCCTGTATGAGTGGCCCACCTAAAAGCCTTAAAATCAAATACTTTTTTTGGTTAATACACCCATTGTCTGTTCACACTTCACTGCACGTGTGATGGAGGGACCCGAGCACTATGGGCCCTCCCTTCCATACATTACAACATACATCAAGTGGGTCCCATTATATGTGGACCCATCGATCAAAATCAATGGTGGAGATTCTTTCTCCACTAAAATGCAAGGTCTAGATGACCCTATCCATGCAAGGAAAATAAACATCATGATGGGGTCCATGAAGAATGGCCCCATCATGGAATGATCTTGAAAATCAAAGTAGGTCATCGACCACATCTAGGGTCCCAAGTGAGATCCATACCATGAATCGATAGGCCCCACTTGGCCCATCATCAAAACATGGAATTTAAACCTATAGAACACCCACATTTGATCTCTTCTTCTGCTAATGCATGCTACAGCTCCATAGGAACATTTTCAATGGTTGAGATGAAACTTGGATGGTAATATGGGAGATAGAAAGTGGGCCAAACAAAGCTCTCTCATGGAGCTTGGAGTTTGGATGCTCTCATGCGGCTTGCTTGAAAAATGAAGAAATGAGAGAGAGAGGATGGGATGTAAAGAGAGAGAGAGAGAGGGATGAGTGAGTGAGTGATGGTTGATGGATGAGTGATGTGTACTTGACATGTAAGGGATGGGTAGCTTTGACTTTGGGGTTGCTTTTGGGGATGGGACATATACTTGACATGTGAGGTGATTAATTGGATTGATTTGACATATTATAGAGATTCTCTTAGGATTACAAACGCTCGGCATTTTCTCGAATTGAACGTGGGCCCAGACCTCCTGGCCTGGGTATCTCCTCGGTACGCAAGACGAGGCATCGGAACCGCGGCGATGGCGCGGTTGTTAGGATACAAGTCTCGGGTTAAGCCGACTCTGAAATACGGGACACGACTCAGAGTTGCGGGCAAATGCAATCTACGCGTCGCGGGTAGCCAAAATTCAACTGGGAGGATTGCGGAAGCCTACGGAACGGTACGGGCTAGGATACGGGTCTTACAAGGAGTGCGACACATGACCATTTAATTTATGTTCGATAAGGCGATACCACGTTTCTCTCCATCCTTTGTCGAATGAAAAGAAACATAAGGTGGTTGTGTTTGTACCAAAATCTCGCAGAACTATATCAATAACATAGATTAAGTAAAGTGGCATATTGGATATATTTAGAGCATGCGCCAAATATATGGAAGACATATCATATCTTCGAAGAGTCTTGGTATTTAAACTATCTTCAGATGAGGATGAGTAACGGTTAAGGTCAAGTCAGCACTAGAGCACGTTATGGCTATTCGAAAAAGGAAAAATCATGATTAAGAAGAGGCAACTGCTCTTTCCTAGCTAGTTACATTCGAATGCGCCATGTGGATAAGTGATTATTCTCACACCTCTCCTAGGGAAGGCTATAAATAGCAGAGGCAGCTACGAAGACACAAACACAATCAAATAAAAAACCAATTAATCAACCAATGCAACACTATTTATCTTAGTTTATCTTATCATCTCCATCTCTCCTCGGTCGTGGTATGCTTAGTCTCTAGGAGTAGTCTAGTTTAAGGTTATCCCTGCGATCACATCGGACCAACTTTTAGCTGTAATCAGTACTTGTAATTCCCTTCTATTATGTGGGTGCCTTAGATTCTATGTAGTATGAGAGGTGAAGCAGGATTCTGTCGCTCGAACTGACTGGTGTCAGTCTAACCTATAGAGTGTAGGTTTTCTCGAGAGTAGATCTAACCCTGTCGGTCTGACTAACGGACGCAGGCTCTGTTATGTGGTTTTGCATAAGTTGGGGTATTTAAGTCCTAATTCGATTTGGGCTTGATTAATAATGAGTATTTTCTCTCAAATGACAATGGTTTTGCAGGGTGAGAGGGTTTTCTACACTTCTAAGAGCTTAGGAAGAGATTTTCTCAAGGGGCTATGATTTTTTCTTAAATTTGTGCATTGCAAGGGGAGATTAGGTTGCTTTTGTAATTAGAGAATGTGAGTGGTGTAAATCTAAGGTTTTGATTATAATGGAGATTTATATTGCTTTGTGTCGTGGTTTTTCTTATAAGGGTTTTCCACGTAAAATCATGTGTTTGTGATTGCTCGATTGGTTGTTTTTATTTTTTATTGTTCTATCTTTGTTGAACGTGCTTCCATAAAGCATAGGATTTACAGTGGCATTAGATCCAAATTTCTAATATCTAAGGTTGATCTGGGTTTGTTGTTAGCTTAGAATTACAACAAAGTGGTATCAGAGAGTCAGGTTAAGGATGTTTGAGAATTCAATGAGATGTCATGGTTGAAATTTGATATCTAAAAATTCAATAGGAAGAATAATTTCAGTTTGTGAAAGCAAAATGTTAAGGATATTTTAATGTCACAAGGTTTAAGCAACACGTTATTAGAGGCTAAACCGAAGAAGATGTCGGAAGACAATTAGAGCAAACTCGGGGAGAAGGTTATGAGCGTCATCTATCTCTGTCTATCAAATGAAGTCATGTACAATGTTCTAGAAGAGGAATCAACCCTGGATATGTTGAGGAAACTAGAAGATATATATATGGTGAAGTCCCTCACCAATAAGTTGTTTGTGAAGAAATAACTTTACGGGCTATGGGTGAAGGAAGGATCCAATCTTCTGGAGCATATAAACTCATTTACGAAGATATGTAGTGAGTTGTTAAGGCTTAGAGAGACGATCAAGGATGAAAATTAAGCGTTACTACTTCTAGTATCACTTCCTACATCATACGGCCATCTCGTTATTACTTTGCTATATGGAAAGAGCACTCTGAAGATGGAGAAAGTCATTATGGATCTCATGTCTAACGAGATGAGGAAGAAATCAGGTGATGAGGATTCTCAAGCAAAGGATTTAGTTGCGATAGGGGATCAGGGACGTGGAAAATCCTTGGAACGATCTCGGTCTAGCAGGAAGAAGAAGTCTATATCAAAATCGAAGGCTAATGATGGATGCTTCTATTGTGGCATGAAGGGGCACTTCAAAAGAGACTACAATAAACAAAAGGATGACCTAGAAAGCAAGAATTAAAAAACACGTGCAAATCGGCTAGCGTAGGGCAAGAGTGCTCAGTAGGAGATCTCCTCTTAGTCTCCTAAAGTACGAGTCATCTTACAAATATGTGGATATTCGATTTGGGATGTTTGCATCATATGTGATCGAATAGGACTTGGTTTAATACTTCCAAGTCATATGATGGTGTGAGTGTTCTAATGGGGAACGATGTTACATGCAAGGCCATTAGAATAAGGACCATCATGGTAAGGATGTTCGATGTAGTCGTACAGATTCTAGGTGATGTCAGGCATGCCCCGGATCTGAAGAAGAACTTGATATCCTTGGGTGTTTTAGATATAAATGAGTGCACATTCACCACATTTGGTAGTGTATTCAAGGTCACTAGAGGTGCAATGGTGTTAATGAAGCAACATAAAACAATGAATTTATAAAAGTTGGTTGGGAGCACGGTTATAGGTGAGGCTGCCACCACTTTAACCACAAAATCCAACATAGATGACACGAATCTATGGCATATGCGGCTAGGGCATATGAGCAAGATGGGTATGATGGAATTCCATAAATGGAAACTGTTGAAGGAAGTTAAGGTGCATAAGGTGAATTTTTGCAAGCATTATATCTATGGAAAGTAGTTCAGGGTAAGGTTTGAGTTTTCTACAATACTAGCGGCGGGTGAGATTACACATAGAATAGTTTACAATAATGCATGCAGAAGCTTGGCGGAGCTATAGAATTATGGGTAAGTCCTAAAGAGGGGTGATTAGGATAAATTTAAAATCTACAATTAAATCTAATTGCCTACTTAAATAATTTACCAATTTAAACAAGGTAAATTAACACCAAGGCTTCCAAGCCAAAGTGGGTCCAATCACATAGACTACAAGAGATATGCCAATTAAGCAACCAGTTTATATAGATAGTGTACTTGTGTGTGCTTTACAAGATAAGTGCCTAACATTCAATTGAACTCAATATTCACTTGATTTAACTAATCAAACGCATAAGCATGAATAGAATTTTTCTAAAATGACAATCGACACAAGCATATATAGTGATTCAGTTTCCTTACTCCACTCTTGGAGGACATACTCTCCTTAAGTGTACCAGTATTCACTATCTGAGATTTTAAATTAGATTCACCTCTAACCTATACAAGCGTATACTCCATCCAGAGGTTTACATAAGGACTTGCAAATGTACACTCCTGTCAGAGGCCTACACAAGGATTTATTACAAGGATTTATTAAGAGAACACTCTTGGTGTAGGTTTAGATAAGGAATTGACAAACGTACACTCATATTGGAGGCCTATTCAAGGACTTACATGTACTTACCTATGTTGGTGGCGATGCAGTCTTACACAAGAATCTACATGAGTTTGGGTCACAAACTCTATACTCAATCCTACACAAGGAAAGAGCATGCTGACTCTTACAATTAACAACTTACCGGATTGAGCTCCTTTTATAGTACCATCTTGAGATGCTTCTTTAATGCTCTCTCGTGGTAGAATCTTCTTTTCAATTGCTCCCTCGATCGTTGATGCCGATGCTTTGGCTCTTACGAACATTCGCCTTGCATGTGATGTGCCAATGAGGTGACCAAGGTAAGGGAGGATAGTCAAATCTCATACAACTAATGTGATAGTTATTTTCTTATCAGAGATTCACTTAGATGGGTATTCTAGGGGATTTAGACAAGGATTTGGCTATATGTTCATGTCCAATCTCAAGAACAAAGGAAAGATCAAGTTCGTCTTCACAATCAAGAATGAAATCTTCATTAGTGTGGTAAAGCTCAAGAAGATGACTTAGATCTTATTGGTTTAAAGGCTTAGGAAGAGAGATATGACTGAGGAATCTCCTAAGCTTCAATTGTACTAAAAGCCGATGCAAAGCTCAAGAACCGAATGCACTTATATATAGGAAGTGAGTTTCAACTGTAAAAAAGGGGTAAAAAATGGCCATCTTAATCGATCGAGCGATGCCTTCAACTGATTGAACTCCCATTCGATGGGATCAAAGACCAATTCTATGTCATCGATAAAATCTAAGAAATAAGCATTTAGTTGTTGGACATTTTTGGGCACCTTTTATCAATCAAGCCCTTAGTTCGATCGATTGAACCTTGATATTCGATTAATTGAAGGTTCGCTCGAGAGGCATCGATGGTCTGTCGATGGGATTGAGATTCACTTAAAATCTGTTATTTTGGGATGATATTTTTACAACAACTTTGCACCTCTTTTAGCTAGCTTATTATGTTCCAATTTGGCTCCTAAGGCTATGTGATGATCAATTAAGGTTTACATATAAAGCTTAGGATCATTTAGAGGCTAAGGTTATTTAGGATCTAAGGTTAGGGTCACCAAGGCACCTTAATTTATCTATTTCGTTAGTCCTTGATACTTCATGTCTTCATGTGTCTTCGGTCTTTAACTTCCAATGGCTCAACCAACTCATTGACACACAAAAGCACATGATTGACAACCAGGTGCACAAATCAATGCACTCATAGCGGGCTGCTCGATTACATACATTCTGATGTCTGGGGGCCAGTGACAGTATGGTTTAAGGGAGGAGCACGTTACTTTATGATCTTCATAAATGATTACTCGAGGAAGGTTTGAGTCTACTTCTTAAAGCTCAAGTCTAAAATGTTCGACAACTTAAAGAAATGGAAGGTGGAAGTAGAGAAGCAAATCAGGAGATATGTTAAGTGACTCAGGTTAGATAGTGATACAAAGTACAGAAAGGCGGAATTCATGAAATTCTGCATGGAACATGGCATCACAAAGCACTTCTTAATTCCAAGGATCCCACAATAGAACGAGGTGGTAGAGAGGATGAACAAAATTCTATTAGTGAAGGAGAGAAGTATGCAGTTGCATGTGAGGCTGCGTAACAAATTTTAGGCAAAAGCGGTTAACATGACATGCTTTATTGTGAATTGGTCACCATCTACAACGTTGGACTTCAAGGTTGTAAAAGAAGTCTGAACATGGAAGGACGTTGATTACTCAAGATTAAAGATCTACTGGTGTCCAGTATATGTCAACTGTAGAGTGGAAAAATGATAAAATTGTATCCTAAATCTAAAAAGTACATCTTTATCGAGTATGAGAAAGGTATTAAGGATTACAAGCTTTAGATATAGTTTCTTAGAAGGTGGTCATTAGCAGCAATGTCATATTCAATGAGCTATGTATGTTGAAGGCCAACAAGGACACTATAGAGAAGTTAGAAACACATAGGTAGAGAGATTGTTGGTGCTGGTGGAGTTAGTTGAGTAGGGTACTTAAGGTGAAACTCAGTAAAAATAAGAAACTGACCAAAACAACAAGCATGATATCCAGGAGAATATAATTAGGAATAGGGTGAGACGAACCATTAGAGCCCTAGTTTGATATGGGTTCGAGGACATGGTTTTGCATTGTTCATAGGGAGTGGAGATTCCTCCACCTTTCAAGAGGCTAAGTTTAGAAAGGATGGCGACAAGTGGATGTTATCCATGGTATAGAAGATGAAATTTCTACACAAGAATCAAACATGGGAGTTGGCTGAGCTTCCAAAGGGTTAAAAGGCTATAGGGTGAAAGTGGGTGTTTAGAAAGAATGAAACATTAATAGAAAAAGAGAGCAAAAAAATCAAGGCACGACTTGTAGCAAAAGAGAACTTATAGAGAAAAAGAGTAGATTAAAATGAAGTTTTCTCTTTGGTTGTGAAACATGTTAATCAAGCTGCTACTGGCTAGGGTAACGGAATCTAATTTGAAATTGGATTAGATTGATGTGAAGATGACATTTCTTCATGGAAACTTGGACGAAGTTATTTACTTGAGGAAGCTAGAAGGATTTGAAGAGCTTAGTAAGGAAGATCACATGTGTAGATCGAAGAAGTCATTGTATTGGCTAAAGTAGTCTTCTAGGTAGTGGTACAAGCGGTTTGATTCCTACATGGTAGGGATTGACTATTTCATATGTAAGAACGATTGCTATGTATATTACAGGGTTCTTGAGGGTAGGTCCTACATTCTACTGATGCTATATGTTGATGACATGTTGGTTGCTGTGAAGGACAAGAAGGAGATACTCTTGCTTAAGCATCTATTAAGCAAAGAGCTTAACATAAAAGATTTAGGTGTTGGGAAGAAGATCCTAGGTATAGAGATTCATAGAGATAGAGAGTCTGGGAAGCTGTGATTGTCTCAGAAGGGATATGTATGGAAGGTGCTAAGCTAGTTAGCACATCTCTAGTAGGTCACTTTAAGTTGTCATCCAAGTCATGTCCAAACACAGAAGAGGCAATTTGAAACATGTCACGAGTGTCATACGTGAGTGCAGTAGGGAGTCTCATGTATGTGATGGTTTGCACAAGGCCAAATATCTCACGGCGGTTAGCAGAGTTTGTAGATATATGGCGAATCTGAAAAAAGAGCATTGTAATGAAGTTAAGTGGATTCTTAGGTATCTCAGGGGCACAATCGACACTGGAATCATGTTAGGGAGATATGGAGTTTCAGGTGGAGTTATAGGCTACACGGATTCGAATTATGCATGTGATTTAGACAACAGGAGGTCAACTATGGGATATATTTTCAAATTAGCACGTGGATCAATATGTTGAAAATCTACACTACGGTTTATGATAGCGTTGTCTACAACCGAGGTGGAATATATGGTTAGGACGGATGCATCAAAGGAGGCATTATGGCTAAAGGGTCTAATTAGAGAACTCGGGTTGAATTAGGACGCGATTTGGTTCCATTGCGATAGTTAGAGAACTATCCATTTAGTGATGAATCAAGTGTATCATGCGAGAACGAAGAACATTGACATGGGGTTTCACAAGATACGAGAACTAATTGCTCCAGGAGAGATTATGTTTCAAAAGATTCACACGGATGAGAATCCCATTGACATGTTGATGAAGCTGGTGATCACAGACAAGTTCAAGCACTCAATGAGATTTATCAATCTCATCAGCCATTGATGAGATTGGGCACCCTTGCATAGGGGTGCCAATGGAGCTGCTTTCTAGGTGGAGGATATAGGGAGTGGTCTATGTTCAAGGTGGATGCTAGCACAAGATATCTTCAAGGTGACTTGGCAGAATACAAGTTAAGGTGGAGATTGTTGTGCAGATGCTTTGGATTCTGCGCGGTCTAGGAGGTGAAGTAGGGTTTTGTTAGTCCGACTGACTGGGTGTCAGTCCTATCTACAGAGTGCAGGTTTTCTTAGGAGCAGAGCAAATCTCGTAAGTCCGACCGATGGACACAGACTTTGTTACACGGGTTTGCATAAGTTAGGGTATTTAAATCCTATTAGGGCTAAAAGTTGGGCGGGTTTAACCTGACCGACCCATGAACGACCGACATTGGGTTGGGCTTGGACAGGATATATTAGGTTTGGTCTTAGGCATACAAACACCAACCCGATAAAACTTGGGTTGGGATCGGGTTGAGGTCTTGAGTTGCCCGACCCAACCCGAACCCGATCGATATATAAGTTCCTTATAAATTAATTATAATTGAGTATGGATCATCTGTGTTGAAGGCACAAGAAATTCCAATGCTATTTGATTTCATTGGTCTATGTCATTTCCGATGATTCAAGCAAACAACATATGCCAGATTTATCTCTCCCAAATAGATTGCGTGATACACAATACGACTTTAAAGGAGTAGTTATCCTATATTTTAGTTTGTTTGTTTAGAAAAAATGAACTTCTTTATGATAAATAACTACATATATAATTAATAAAATCATAGGTACAAAAAATAATACGTGTATTAAAAATATAATAGACTAATGTAATAACAAAAATATTAGCATATATTTACCCAACCAACCCGGCCAACCTGACCGAGCCCGCTTGGGTTGGGCTTGGGTTGAGAATTCCCAACCCGAGGTTGGGTTGGGTTGGGTTAGGGTTGAGGTATAGGAACCTTGGGTTCGGCTAGGGTTGAGCACCAACCCGACTAAACACGCCCGACTTTTAGCCCTAAATCCTATTAATAAACAGACTAAATCTCCCTCATTACACCTTGGATTTAAGTGATCTTGGGCTTGATGTAAAGGTAATTCAATAAGCTTTTCAATGAGACATAATGTAACACCACAAAGTTTTCAATACTAGAGTATTGAAAGTTCTTGATGTTACTATGAAATTTAAACCCGACCCAACCTGCCCAACTTTCAGCCCTAAATCCTATTAATAAACAAACTAAATCTCCCTCATTACACCTTGGATCTAAGTGATCTTGGGCTTAATGTAAGGGTAATTTAATAAGCTTTTCAATGAGACATAATGTAACACCACAAAGTTTTCAATACTAGAATATTGAAAGTTCTCGATGTTACTATGAAATTTAATTTAGTATATGCACGTGTATGTCACCAATTTAGCCTATCCTAACCTATATCTATTCTCGAACATGAATCTAACTGTTAGGAATAATCTTCATCCATAGATCAAGTCATGCGATTGTTAATTTTTAAAATAAGATCATCATATATCTGAATATTCTCACTTGTACATCATAACTAACCATTCAGTTAACTATTCACCACTAGGTAAAGATATCTGACCGTCCACTTTGAGTTTGGACCACCCGATTATAATAAACTAATCACCTGATCTCTACATCCACTTGTACACGTATCGAATCAAGATACTGATCCATTCATCTTGTTCACCACCTATAAATATGCTTAATTCATAATTAAAACTACAATATTAGAATTTACATATGTGAATAAGTCATTTAAAACTAACGATATACATGTTATACCTCTTGATCACTCCAAAAACCCACTTTGTATTCATTCATTTACGAAACTAATTATACATACACTTACATACATGGTCAGAGTACTAACCATTAAGTTTTTCTATTTTTGACATGTCATCTAATCATCCATCATGTTATTTAACATATCTCTCCTTAATTAATGATAGTTTTAACTTATTTGGTGAATAACTTTTTATTTCAAATGATTTAGATATAAGTTATTTTGTAAGAATTTCTTAGAAAAGTGCTTATTACCATGTAGAATAATTAGATTTATCAAAACTCTCAAATTAGCAATAATTATAAAAATACCATTAACTTAGACCATTGAATTCTAGACCACATGGTTCTCATGATCCATTTTATATAAAATTTGATATAAAATTTTGTCCCACTCTTATCTATAATAAATTAACCATACATGTCGAATTTTAACCCTTAGACTATTGTAAAAGTGACCTGATTGACAAATCAACCCCTTAACCATTGATTTTGGTTTCATCAAGTGAGGAAAGCTTGTGAGTAGTCGTAGTAAAATATTTCCTTTCATATGAATGACTTAGATTTCTCATCATATGAACCGAGTGTGAAATATGAGAACCCCACCTTGGTAGGCTTCGTTTTATGCCTACCAACTCTTTCTAAATTTGGACCTTCCAAATTATCCACTTTCCACTACAAATCACAACTAAAATTTAGACCATACTTTGGCCTCATATGAATACGATATTATATAAAATTTAGACCCTGATCTATAATCCTACATTATTAAATATTGACATCCTTAAAGCCAATTCATTCATTTTAGCGTAACAAGTGAAATTTTAGATTTAAGCCTTTTCCACCATCGATCAACTACTAAAATTTGTCCAATTGATTGCCTATCTTGATTACACATTTTTCTCAAAATTAGACTTTGATCATTAAGCGTAGACCGTTAATTAAGATCAAGTTCGTTTTAGCACCCACTAGGAAAATTTTCAAGATAGGCTAATCTAAATTTCGACGATCCCGACATCGTGAATGAATTAGATTTGAAGAAAGATTGTCAAAAAAGATAAATATGAGAAATCCAATTCAAGTGGGATGTGAAACACTCCTCTCACACCCACTCCATTACAAAAGGAAGTGTGCACCCCTTCTCCACTCACAAACCCACGCAAACCACCTTCCCAAACATCCATAGAAGAGAGAGAGAGAGAGAGAGAGAGAGAGAGAGAGAGAGAGAGAGAGATGTACAAGCCTAGACGCTAATCCATTCTCTTCATTCTCCATACATGTGGTTTCTCCCTCTTTCTCGAGCGATGTCGTGGTTCATATAGAAACTTTCCTACATCGAGATCTACTTAAGATTTACATATAAAGCGAACGTGATGGATTCCTTTAATCTTACACCAATATAAGTTGAGTTTATACATAGTTATTTTATTTTTGCGTTAAATTGGGTATAGTTTGATTTTTATTATGATTTTCATGTTAATAAGTTGATGGATTATTATGAATTGATAATCCATGTTGGAATTATATTTAATATATGATTTTAATCTTATTGGACATATTTTGTAGGTTTGATTATAAAACTATGCTTTAAATCACGAAACTACACATGTTCAGGTCCTAAAAAGTGCATAGTTTGCATATCCAATTAATTGGATAATTACGTAATTCATCCAATTCATAAGTTGTGTCATCTTGAGGTGTTCACATAAATCCACGATAATATCGGACGCGCCGATGAATCTCAGTAGTTATAAGATGCAAAGTGAGTCAGATTTTTATAAATTATATTCAACAATGTGATGGTCACTATATATGATGAACTACACACGTTATTCTAGGCATGCATTCATGCACATTAGTTGTGCATATTGATACCATTCGTAGTGGTAAAGTATAAAAATTATTGGTGTTCACAACCCCAAGTGTAGGTTCGCGATGTAGTAATAATCTCAGTAAGACCGAGGTTGAATCCACAGGGACTAATTTTGTATGTTTTTTAAATTAACTAGAAGTATAACTTGGAGAAGATGTAAAACTAATTATGAAGTGATTGATAGAGTAATTGTGATTAAAGTGATTGAAACTAAGAATTCAAAGGTGGAAAATAGGGTTTTGAAGGATCCACTTATAATGATCAAGGAGCCCTCTTGCTTGATTCACGTCACACAATTGAAATTAGAGTCTATCTTATCCAATTGGAAGATATACAATTAAGATCAATTTGAACTTTCCTTGACCACCTAATTATCAATGGAGGAGAATTATGATAATTGGAAGGGATTCCGTCACCAAACCATGCCCATGGGACGATGGGCAACAACATGATTTACTAATCTCACAATCTCAAAATCAGGAAAAGAAGATACTCAAAGCTATTGCAGATATACTGTAATTTGAGTCACAATAAACCATTAAAAACTAAAAGTATTCCTTAAATATCAAATTAGAATCCATGAAGGCTCATTATAAACATGAATCAAAGTAATAGAAACAACTCATCACGCTACCAACTTCACCTCCTAACCATAGCTAAGAGGTTTAGCCAACCGTAGACATGATTGGATATAAAACCCTAGAAGAAAGCATGAAAAACTAAGGAAGAAAGGAAGAAAAATGTTTGATGACGTCTCTCCACCCTTGTGCTTCACTCCTTCAAACCCTATATTGAATCGAAGATTGGTCCAGAACTGTCTAGTGAGTTTGGCCTAAAATCCTGAAATTCTTGATTCTATCGAAGTGTCTTCGATGGAATCGAAGATCAGTCCAAAACTGTCCAGCGAGTTTGGCCTGAAATCCTGAAATTCTCGATTCTATTGAATAGTCTTCGATACTATCTAATAGTCTTCGATCGAATCAAAGTTTGTTCTGGCAGTTTTTCGGAACTATGTTTTTCTAGCCCCAGAATTTCAGATTATTATTTTTCAAGACAGTTTTCAAGATTCTTTCATTTCAAATCTTTAGTTCTCTTCCTTCATCACTTAGTTTCTTTGGATCTTTGGCATTTGAATTCTTCAATCTTGGTCTCTTAAGATCCATCCCTTGCCTTGGTGATTCTTAAGTATTAAATCCATACTTTTAACACCCTTTTCAATCAAAGCTCTTAAATTCACCTTGTAACACAAACATGAGTAAAATAAAACATTAATCATTATCATGTTCATAAAACTAAGATATAAATGGGGGATAATATATAATATTTGACCCTCAACACAATCCTTAACCAACATTTTACTAGTCCCGAGCAAAGAATGCGAAAAATATTTCAAAACCATTGTATAATCTTCATAAGCTCAAGAGGTTTCAAAATCAATCCAGATAATAGAGTTTCAGAGTACATCAGCGTTGAGTCTTATACTTTTCTAAACTCTAGCACTTGGTAACTTCATAATCAAGTTTAAAGCATTAATCCATCAATTAGAACAATTCCAAACATTGAGTTCCATAGGTGCATAATGAAGTTCTAGACTTATCACAATCAAAGGTTCAATTTTTCATTTTCATGATAACATTGATAATTCAAAGAGCATTCAAGACAATCAAAACCTAAGCCGAAACTTGCCTTATAGTTCTTCTTTTAATTCCCTCTTTTATTCCTTCAGCTTTTGATTTTTTCATTAATGATTTTCACACTATGTCAACATTTTTAAAGATCCTTAATAGGTGGCCTTTTCAAAGACAACTATTTTTTAGCTGGGTATTATTATTAGTATTGGTATTATTATTTTAACATGATGGATAAATTTTCCAAGTTGGTTCCTTCCATGCTAAATAATCACAAGTTAACAATTCAATGTTGACTAAAGCTTTAATGTGAAAGCTAGAAGTGACATATGACATCATGACTCGATCAATGTTTAAAACTCCTAATCATGGATTAATAATTTGAACTTACTTTGAAATCTCTAAGAAACTGAATCCAAGAGATATAAATCATTAATATTAAGCATCCTAAACTTCTTTTTTTTTTTTAAATTTTTTTCGCAATTTTTGCTAAAAGACTAAGAAAACAATTGATTAGTTTACCTAATCTCCCATCCCCAACCTAAAATCGACATTGTGTTGGGGGCCGTTGCACAAAACCTTAGGATCTAGCTTCCCAAAAAATACTAAAATTATGAGATAATAAAGCAATGAAATAAATTAAAGCATAAACTACACAACACCAGAGATTTTTACATAGAAAACCCTCAAAGAGGTAAAAACCACGGGACCTCGTCCAGATCAACAATCCACTATGAAGTAGAGCATTATAACCGATCACAAGCACACACCGCTTGAATCAAATCTTCTTAACTCATGCAAGAGTGGATAAACAATAAGAGAATAAAGAAAAATGGAGAGATCTCACCGATCACGAGGACGTATAAGCGCTGAGGTGTTGATTACATGGTAGATCACCTCCATGAGCATAACCTCCCTTTCACAAGCTTCCTCTCTTTCTCTCTCACACCTTTGATAGCCCTAAACCCTTTGGAAAACCCTTGCAAAGCTTTAAGAAACCCTCTTTAATTACCTAGAAAAGCCCTAGGAACCCCTATTTATAGTTTAGGCAACTCCCTTCCTCACCATGGCGAAAACTGCCTCAAATTTATGTAGTCCGCACAAAATTTAAACATGAATCTGCATAACCTCGACTGATCGAGCAGTGCGAAAGAATAAACTCAATTGGTCACTGGACTTTGAGTCGAGCACCACTCGACTGGTTAAGCACCACCCTCGACCGGTTGAGTAGGGCACTTGACCGGTCGAGCGACAAGGAGAAAATTCCCATCAAAACTCATCCTTTTCGACTCAGGAGGAATTCACCTTCTTCAAGCCAGCCGGGTTTCTACAAACCTCAAACTTGCCCTTGAGCAAAGCCTTGGTCATCATGTCTGACCCATTATTGTCCATGTGGACCTTCTCAAACTGTAATACCTTATGTTCCAAAGTATCCCTAATTAAGTGATACCGAATCTCTATGTGCTTCGACTTGGAGTGCTGACTTGGATTCTTACTCAAGTATATAGTACTTTGACTATCACAATAGACCACGTGTTGTTCTTGCTTCAGGTTAAGTTCCTTTAGGAACCTCTTCATCTAAAGTATCTCTTTACATGTCTCTGTGACTGCAATGTACTCATCCTCTGTCGTTAATAATGTTACGACCTTCTGTAGCTGACTCTAACAAGAAACCGCTCCCCTTGCAAACATGAACATGAACCCAGATGTAGACTTCTTGGAGTCTATGTCACTTGTCATATCTGCATCTGTGTATCCCTCTAACACAGGTTTTCCATCACCATAGCATAGGCTCAACTTGGATGAGCCTCTTAGATACCGCAGTATCCACTTCATCGCTACCTAATGCTCTTTGCCAGGATTGACAAGATACCGGTTGACAACACCAACCACATATGCTATGTCTGAGCTTAGACACACCATATCATATATCAAACTTCCTACTGCTGAGGTGTAGGGTATCTTCTGCATCTCATCCACCTTTGCCTTCGTCTTACGACACTGCTTGTCGCTCAATCTGAAGTGACCATCCAGTATAGTACTGACTGGCTTCGCTGCATTCATATTGAATTGCTCTTGTGACAACCAAAGCTTCCTGCTGCTTCTGTCATGGGTTATCTCCATTCGTAAGATTTGCTTAGCGGGGCCCATTTCTTTCATCGCGAATGACTTGCCCAACTTTTATTTTAGCTTGTCAATCTTCTTAATGTCTTTTCTCATGATGAGCATGTCATCAACATATAATAGCAGAACTAAGAAATCACCATCTGAGAACTTGCGCGTGAACACACAATGGTCTGACTTCGGTCTGTCATACCCATGTTTTAACATGAACGAGTCGAATTTCTTGTACCATTGCCTTGGAACTTATTTTAGCCCATACAAGCTCTTCCTCAGTTTACAAACCATATGCTCTTTGCCTTTGACTTCGAACCCCTCTGGTTGGTGCATGTAGATCTCTTCTTCTAGGTCACCATGGAGAAAGGCAGTTTTAACATCTAACTGCTCTATCTCCAGATCTATGCTAGCTGCTAACCCAAGCAACACCAGTATGGATGTAATCTTCACCACTAGTGAGATACCTCTTCAAAGTCTATACCTTTCCTCTGACCAAACCCTTTCACCACAAGTCTGGCCTTGAACCTCATCTGTGAATTTTTTTACTCAATCTTCTTTCTGCACACCCACTTGTTACTCAGAGCTTTCTTGCCCTTAGGCAGTTTCACCATATCATAGGTGTGGTTCTTATGAAAGGATTCCATCTCCTCTTGTATAGCTTTCAACCACTCCCCCTTATGTTTGTTGGCTAGGGCCTCATAATAATCTTCTTGCTCTCCCCCATTAGTGAGCATAATGTACTCATACGATGAGTACTTCTTTGACGGCTGTCTGTCCCTATATGACCTCCTCACCTGTGGCTCAACAAGTAGATCAAGTGGAGGCTGTCCCCCGGTCCATCTTCTGTAGGAGCTCCCCCGGTCCATCTTCTATAGGAGCTCCCTCATCCTTTGCACCTTGTTGTACTCCCCCGTTATCAGGCACCATGGGAGGAATAAATGGATCCATGTCCTTTAGCTCACCTGAACTAGGCTGGTTCTTCTCTGGCTTACCAATGTCTTAAATACACTGATTTTTAAAGAAAACAACATCTCTGCTCTTGACGAGCTTCTTCTCGGTCGGATCCTACAATCTGTAACTAAACTTTTCATCATCATACCCTAAGAACATACAATACCTGATCTTCATATCGATCTTGGACCTCTCGTTCATTGGTATGTGAATGGATGCCCTGCATCCAAATACCCTAAGATGACTATACGATGGATCCTGTTCAGTCCACACCTTCTCGGGTACTTCTTCATTCAATGGGGCTGATGGAGACCTATTTATCAAATACACTGCTGTGTGCATTGCTTCTCCCCATAACGTCTTGGGCAACTTCGCATGGGATAACATGCATCTGATTCTCTCAACAATGGTGCAATTTATTTGTTCAGCCATACCATTATGCTAGGAGGTCTTAGGAACCGTCTGTTCATGCCATATACCAAGGGACTTACAATACTCATGAAAGTCACCGATGTATTCACCACTATTGTCAGTGCGGATGCACTTCAATGATCTACCTATCTCTCTCTCTCGACTATAGCATGAAACAATTTAAACACACCAACGACCTTGTCATAAGATTTTAAAGTATAAACCCAAACCCTCCGAGATGTATCATCTATAAAAGTGACAAAATACAATGCCCCGCCTAAGGTTTTTATCCTCATAGGATCACAAACATGAGAAGCAGATTTAACAAATGAAACTCTATGCTGTTTTCCTGATAAACAATCAATACATGTTTTGAGAGGTATACCTATCACGTCTGAAAGAAACCACTTCCTCGCTAGTCCTTGAAGCCCTTTTTCACTCATGTGGCCTAAACACCTGTGCCACATGTCAATAGCTGAATCTTTCAACGCGTTCAACCCACCCTTGTACATACTGACACTTACCTTGTAAAGGGTACAACACTTCTTTCCTCTGGCTGCAATCAATGAACCCTTGATAAGCTTCTAGCGCCCACTAACAAATCGGCTTTCATAGCCATCATCATTCAACCTTCCCGTCGACATCAAGTTGAGGCGAAGGTCTGGGATATGCCTCACATCCCTGAGAACTAATGTACAGCCCACATCGGTCTTCACATAAATATCGCCAACCCTTATGATCTTTGATATGCCAGAATTTCCTATATTTATGGTCCCATAGTCACCTGACTTATAGCTTGTGAAGAAATCCCTGTGTGGAGTCGCATGAAATGAGACTCCTGAGTGTATCACCCAATCGGTGTCCTGACTTATAGTCATGAGACAAATATCATGATCTGCAGAAACAATAACTATAACATCGCCATTTGAAGTGACCGCAGTGGAATCTGATTCATCTTCCTTCTCCTTTCCTTTTCCTTTCTTATCTTTCTTATTCTTACGACATTTATACTTATAGTGACCATTCTTGCCATAATTCTAGCATTCAACATCCTTCCTGGTACTTGACTTGTCTCTTGATTTATCTCGGGCCTTCCCACCCTTTCTGTTCTTTCCTCTCTCCCGTTCTTGTGTCACAAGGGCCTCTTGTTGAGTAGACCCCTATGACTTCCTCCTTGTTTTCTAATTGAAGAGACAGCTAGTTACCTGTTCCATGGATACCTTTCTGTCTGGCGTGGAGTTACTTAGAGATACCACCAATGTCTCCTAACTATTAGTCAATGAGCTAAGCAATAGCAGAACTTATAATTTATCATCTGGGACCATCTTCATAGCGGAGAGTTGGTTTAATATATTGCTGACCTCATTCATGTGCTCAGTCACAGAACCACCATCTTTGAACTTGAGATTCACAAGTTGTTGTATTAGAAAAATCTAATTGCCGGTTGTCTTTCTCTCATATAGCCCTTGCAGTTTCAGCCATAGGCTAGCAGCTGAGGTCTCTGTAGACACATGGTGGAATACGGAATCGTCCAACCATTGTCTAATAAACCCCACCACCTTCCGGTCTAATTTCTTCAAATCATCATCTGTCATATCCTTTGACTTTGCTGATATGCCTTGAATTGAAGAATATAAGTCCTTGGAATAAAGTAAGTACTCCATCTTAGCCTTCCATATGGTCTAGTTAGAACCATTGAGATTAATCATCCTTGATGAGCCACCTTCCATAATTGAGAACTGATCTCACTCCATTCAACCAACCTTGATGCTCTGATACCACTTTGTTGGGGGCCATTGCACAAAACCTTAGGATCTAGCTTCCTAAAAAACACCAGAATTAGGGATAATAAAGCAATAAAATAAATTAAAGCATAAACCACACGACACCAGAGATTTTTACGTGGAAAACCCTCAAAGAGGTAAAAACCTTGGGACCTCATCTAAATCAACAATCCACTATAAAGTAGAACGTTACAGCCGATCACAAGAGCACACCGCTTGGATCAAATCTTTTTCACTCACGTAGGAGTGGATAAACAATAAGAGAATAAAAAAAAATGGAGAGATCTCATCGATCATGAGGACGTAGAAGCGCTGAGATGTTGATTGCACAGTAGATCACCTCCACCAGCATAACCTCCCTTCCACAACCTTCCTCTCTCTCTTTCTCTCTAACACCTTTGATAGCCCTAAATCCTTTGGCAAACTCTTGCAAAGCTTTAGGAAACCCTCTTTAATTACCTAGAAAAGCCATAGAAACCCGTATTTATAGTTTAGGCAACTCCCTTTCGCACCATGGCGAAACCGCCTCAAATTTATGCAGTCTGCATAAAATCCAGACATGAATCTCCATAACCTCAACTAGTCAAGCAGAGTCCTCGACTGGTTGAGCAGACTCCTCGATTGGTTGAGCAGCGTAGAAAAATAAACTCAATTGGTTGCTGGACTTTGAGTTGAGCACCACTCGATTGGTCGAGCACCACCCTCGACTGGTCAAGCAGGGCACTCGACCGGTCGAGCAACGAGGAGAAAATCCCTATCACATTGTCCTTAATGTAAAAGAAATAAGTATGTAATGTAAAAGAGGCAACGAAAAGAAAAAGGGAAGTAATAGGAAGATAGTACATGAAGAAGGAATTTTGAGGCATTTCCAATGATCTCAGTACGAAGATGGGTTAGCACAAAAGACTCAAATAGACAATAAAGACTCAAACAGATAATAAGAAAACTATCTTAAGCAGTGAAAAATAAACTATCCTAAATAGCGGAAAGCAAATTATCCTAAATAGCTGAAAGTAGTAAACCTAACTATACCTCCGTAGACTAGGAGGTCAATCCTGGTAAAAAGGATCAGTCAGAGACATGGACATGTCCTTTGAATCAAAATTTTCAACAAATGGCTTTAAACGATGTCCATTCACTTCGAAATCATTGCAATTGTTTGGGTTCTGAATCTCAATGGCCCCAAGAGGATAGATATTAGTAATAGTGAAAGGGTCGGTCCAACGAGATCGGAGTTTTCTCAGAAAGAGATGTAACTTAGAATTGTACAAAAGGACCTTCTGACCTAGTGTGAATGATTTTCTGAGAATGTGTTTGTCATGAAACACCTTCATTCTATCCTTATAAATTCTCGAATTCTCGTATGCATCATTTTGAATTTTTTCGAGTTCATTCAACTGGAGTTTGTGTAGCGAGCCAGCGTTGGCGAAATTGAAGTTCAGATTTTTAATTGCCCAATAGGCCCTATGTTCCAACTCCACAGGTAAGTGGTAAGCCTTCCCATAGACAAGTTTAAAGGGAGACATTCCAATATGGGTTTTAAATGCAGTACGGTAAGCCCATAATGTAAGACCCGTGTCCTAGTCCGTACCGTTTCGTTAGCTTCCGCGGTCCTTTCGGTCGGATTTTGGCAACCTTCGCACCGTATCTGACATTTACGCGTGATCCTAAACTGGGTCCCGCATACCGAAGTCGGCTCAAACCGAAACTTGTATCATATCGATTGCGCCATTGCCGCGGTTCCAACGTCGTGACTCCCGTACCGAACCGATACCCAGGCCAAGAGATGTGGGTCAGCGTTTGTTTCGAATAAATGCTGTGCGTTACGAATATCGAGGAAATCTTTGCGATATATCCTATCAATCAATCAATCAATGTCAAGTACAAGTCAAGTCACTCCATACCCCAAGTACAACACCCATCCCTCCTTTTCCATAAGTCAACTCTCTCTCTCCCCTCACTATTCCTCCTTTACCAAAATTTCAACCCAACCCATACCTCTCCTTACAACCGCCACTCCACCCATCCCTTCATCCATTAATTCTTCATTTCTCTTATTTCTTAAAAACTCTCTCCCAAGCAACAAAATTTCACATGCCCAAGCATTCCCAAGTTTTCCCAAAAATCACAAGTGTGGCCCACCCTCTCATCTCTCATCCACACCATCAAAAGTCCATCAACTTCCATCAAAAGGCAATGCAATGAGCATAAAAGGCTAAGGGAGCAAGGAGGAGGCCTAGAGGTGGGTGATCCACCATTAATTTCAAAATTTAGGGTCCACTTGTTGTGGGACCTACTTGATGTATGTGTTGTATCAATGGAGGGCCCATAGTGGCGGGGTCCCTCCTCTCCATCACCGTCTCTCTTGTCTCTTTCTCTCTCTTTCTCTCTCTTTCCATTGTGATGGTGTGGATCCCACCAAAATGTGTTATATCTACTCCATCCATCAACATCAGACGGTGTGGCCCACCCTATTGTAGGTGAAGATCCACACCATCCACTGTTGAAATGGATCCAATGCCCTTCTTTTTATATGTTATATTTTATATAATATATATAAGATATATATATTATATATGTATATAGGTGTAGGTGGGCCACATGCATGTGGAGCCCCACCATGACGCCTGTGTTTGCACCGTCCAGCGTCCCTGGATGCTAGACATGGGTTGGCTAACATGGAGCACTGACGTGGGTGTGTACTTCAGGCTAACAAAAAAAAATATACATATATAAAGGTGCTTTTGGGGTGGACCGTTCATGTAGGCCCCACCTTAATGTATATATATAATCCAAGCCGTCCATTCCATTCTCCAGCTCATTTTAGGCGTTAAGCCAAAATTTGGGACCAAACCGATCTCGAGAGGGCCATACCATAGGAAATAGCGGTATTACCATTGAAACCCACTTTGTTTCGGTATGCCAAAACCCATCCAATGTTGGGCTCGATTCGTTTGTATTGAGCTATAAAATCCAATGGCTAGGTTGGATTTGTCTGAGGTAGGCCCCACCTACTAAAAACCACTGGACCTACCATTTTTTTTAAAAAAGAAAAGGAAGCAAGGCAGCACCTGCTGCTGCCGCTGTCAGTGGGCGGGCAGACGGACGGGCTGGCCCTCACGGCCCCAGCTGTGGGCCCCACCGTGATGCGTTTCGAACATCAACACCGTGCATTTAAGGTGTCCCCTTTAAATTATGGGATATCCCAAAAATCAGCCGTATACGGAACTCAGGTGGGCCACACCATCTAAAATCATTTGAAGACATGCTTAAAACATATAAAATCACTTGGTGGGGCCTTCCTGAAATTTGGATGCGGCTGAAACTTGGTCTGAACCCTCAGCCAAGTGGGACGCACCTAATGAGTGGGCTGGATTTGTGAACCACATCACGGTGGGCTCCCTGTCCACGTGATAAAAAATAATAAAAAATAAAAAATAAAAAATATCACGGTGGGCTCCCTGACCATGTGACCTTGTCAATAAGTTGTATGGCAAATAAATGTTACGGTGGGCCCCAATCCCACCTAGGTCCACGTGACCTTATGTATAGGTTGGATGTAAATAAACGTTATGGTGGGCCCTGGTCCACGTGACCTTATGCACAGATTGGATGTAAATAAACATTACAGTGGGCCCAGGTTGGGTGGAAAATAAACATTACTGTGGGCCCCAGGTCTGAGTGACCTTATCAATGGGTTGGATGGAGAATAAACATCATGGTAGGCCCCACATGGGACCCACTTGTGTATGTATTGTAATCCACACCCTCCATTAGTATGGGCCCCACCATGATGCATATGTTTCATCCAAACCGTCCAACCATTTTGGGGTTATTTTGAGGCCATGTGATAAGGCCCATCTTGGTGTGTTTGTGGGCCATCCGTTAAGGCCCACCTTGATTCATACATACAAGGCCCACCTTGGTTTGTATAAGGCCCATATTATGAGGCCCATTGTGATGTATGTAAGGCCCATGTGACTAGGCCCATCTTGATGCATTTGTGGCTCGTCGTTGAGGCCCACCTTGATATATATATATATATATATACACGAGACCCATGTATGAGGCCCATTTGATGTATTGGAGGCCCATGGGTCGAGGCCCAATAGGATGTACATGAGGCCCATTATAACGTGATTCCACCATGATTTATGTGTTGACTCTTATAGCGGTAGTGCCTTGGGAGCAATGTTGGTTAGATGCTCACATTGTACGGATGATGTCGGTTAAATGTCCGCATTGTCACTCTTCGTAGGGCTCATTAATAGGCCCATACTTGCAGTGTGTAGGCCGTCTAGGCCCATCTTCGTTTTGATCAGAGCCCATCACCACATAACATGTATAACATAGATCCATGATTCATGATCGTACGCATCATATGTATGCCTGATATGAGAAGTGATTGATCATAGCATATGCCTTCGGGCAGATCATTTATGGGGTCCCTGATAGGCGGAGTCGCCTCACATGAGCGCTCAGTACACGCAGGATTGTTGCATGTTTGGTAGGGTGATTCATGCACTTGCATTTGTGTGATCATGATTATTGTATGCCCTAGCAACATCAGGGTCATAGCCTCCACAGACTCATCGTGGGTGGCTGGGTTGGATACCGGAAATGTTTGGTTCTAGCATACGGGCGCCATAGATGTCCCTGGGTGAAAATTCCTAAACCCGATGGTACCAGAAGATGACTCCAACATCGAGACCAGGAGGATATATGAGCGCACGAGGGCCGAATACCAGGAGGCCGCGTCTCCCACTATGTTGTGGGCTGTTGGAAAGGGGTGTGGCCTTACTCGTCCAAGGGTAGGGGGCAATACTAGGTTGAGTTTGACCAGCTTGTGAATGGGTCCGCTATTGACATGCCGAATAGGTATTGGCAAACATTGGCCAGGCGGATAGTGAGGTTTCTTACGCTCACTTGGACTGTGCGGCTAGGAGAGCGGCAGTGCCACTTGGAGTATACTAAAACCCAGTGATTATTTCAGAGAGGAACCGTACTGATATGTGGACTTATTGAGCATGAGTTGCATACTCATTCATTCATTCATGATTATCATACCTTAGCCTTAGTATGGCTAGTGGCATTGATAGTGTTCATGGTTCATGTCAAGCTTCTGCATTCTCTGATATTTCTTCCAGGTACTGGTATTACACACACTTACACCACCCTTTGAGCTTTCTATAAGCTTATGCACGATTGATGCATGCAGGTGATGCCAGGACACAGCTGTAGCATAGTAGCAGCAGGAGTGTACAGACGAGCTTTTGGAGTTTTTATCTTTTGCATTATCTTGTATTTCCCTTTCATACGTATTGTGCTCAAAAGTTTTTGATCATAGTAGATTTTGTGATGGTGTTCTTGTGGTTATTGTTCGTGGGTTATGCTTTTGGTTATGCTCATTATAAATCAGACTGATGATTATAAATCCTCCTTCTAGCATCTCAAGATCGGAACCTGATGTATGGGTGCCGGGAGCCGAGAATGGGGCACTATGGAGGCTGTCGATGCCGGATTCGGAGATCGAAAATTTTGTGAGCTCGATTTTCGAGTTCGGGGCGTGACACATAAAGCATCAGTCAATTGGATTGCCCAATCCTTGCGGTCAGGGTTAACCATCTTTTTCAAAATGTGTTTAATTCCTTTATTGGAAATCTCAACTTGTCCACTTATTTGTGAGTAGTATGGAGTGCTCACCTTATGAGAGATGCCATATTTCTTCGTTAAGTTCACAAATGGCTTATTACAAAAATGTGAGCCCCCATCACTAATGATGGCTCGAGGCATTCCGAACTGGGAAAGGATGTTTTCTTTTAAGAATTTAATGACCGTTTGATGGTCATTGTTCCAGCATGGAATCGCTTTGACTCATTTAGTGACATAGTCTACTGCTAATTCCGAAAGGATTGGGGGAATGGTCCTATGAAATTGATGTCCCAGTAATCAAATGCTTCTATAATAAGAATGAGGTTTAACGACATCATATTTCGATGAGACAATGCTCCCCATTTTTGACAGCGCTCACCAGCTTTGCAAAACTCATGAGAGTCTCTGAACATAGTGGGCTAGTAAAAGCCACACTGCAGAATCTTAACAGTGTTCCTTTTAGCAAAAAAGTGACTATCATAGGCATGAGAGTGACAGAAGGAGATGACACTCTGGTGTTCATTATCTGGCACACATCTCCTTAAGATTTGGTCTGGGCAATATTTAAACAAATATGGATTATCTCAGAAAAACTTACGTTGACTCCCGCGATCCTTCCCGTTGAATTTCGGCAACCTTCGAACGATAATCGACGTTTACACACGACCGTAATTCGAATCCCATAGATTTGAGTCAGCTTAATCCGAGACTTGTATCATTGTGACCGCACCATCGCCGCGGTTCCAACGCCGTGACTCACACACTGATGCGATACCCTGGCCAAAAGATGTGAGCCAGCATTTATTTTGAAGAAAATGCCGCTCATTTGCAATCCCAAGAGAATCTCTACAACATGTCCTATCAATTAATCAAATTAATCAATCAATCAATCACCTCACCCATGCTTTCTTTCTCCACAAGTTAAGCAACCGCCAAGTCAACTCTCTCTTACCCTCTCACCATCACCTCACCCATCACTCACATCCATCACTCTCTCTCCTTACAACCCTCTCTCTCTCTCATTTCTCATCACATTTCCCAAGCAAGTAAGAGCCTCCCACGTCCAACCATTTTCAAGAGAGAAAAAGTGATTTTTGGTGGCCCACTTTCCCATCCCAAAACCTTCATCCTAGCCATCCATCCCTCATCACCCTCCATCAAAGTGAAGCACAAGGTGACCGGCGTTCCAACGGACCGAGAAGATCGAACGGTGGGTGCTTCTATAGGCTAGATTTTTCATATTCTTATGATGGGCCAAGTGAGGCCTACCGATCAATGGTATGGATCTCACTTTGGACCCTAAGTGTGGCCGATGGCCCACCTTGATGCTCAAGATCATTCCATGATGGGGCCATTCTCCATGGACCCCATCATGATGTTTATTTATTTGCAAGGATAGAGGTCATCTAAACCGTCCATCTTGGTGGAGAAGGGATCTCCACCGTTGATCTTTGATTTGGTGGGCTCACATGCAATGGGACCCTCTTGATATATGATTGGATGTATGGAAGGGAGGGCTCGTAGTGGCAGAGCCCTCCATGCACGTGTGTCTCTCAATCTCTCTCTCTCCTTCTCTCTTTTTTCCCTCTCTTGCTTTTATTCTTGTTGAGTGATGATGCATGTGTGTGGCCCACTTGGATGAACCCCACCTTAATGTATGTTTTATCCAAACCATGTATCCATTTGGTGGCCCATCGGAGCAAGGCCACCTTATGCATGTGTTATACCAAGACCATCCAGCGTCCTTGGACGCTGGACGTGGAAAGAAAACACAAATAGTAGCTTGGATTTCCAAGCTTTTGGGTGGACCACTTAGGTAGGCCCCACCTTGATGTAAGTATTCAATCCACGCCGTCCATTCCATTCTCGAGTTTATTTTAGGCATTGAGCCGAAAAATGAAGTTGAACCAAGTATCTGGTGGGCCATAGCATGAGAAACTGTGGTGGTTACTGTTGAAAAACCAACTGCTGTTTTTATTCATCAAAATATATTCAATATTGTGCTTGTTTGGCTTGTATTAAGCCATGGGACCCAATGGCGAAGTCAGATTCCATTAATGCAAGCCCCATACACGAAAAACCGCGACATTTCATGTTTTCAAAAAAATATACATGCAGCAGACGCTGCTGCTGTCAGAGACGCAGGCAGCGCCTGCTGCTTGCAGGTGGGCGGACGCAGCAGACCCACGGCTCTAGCCGTGGGCCCCACCATGATGTATGTTTTATATCCAAACCGTCCATTGGGTGGGCCCCTCCTTGCAGTATGCCCCCACCGAAGATCGGGCGATCTGACGCTCAGGTGGCCCACATCATAGGAAACAGTGGGGATGAACATTTGTCGTTGAAACTTTTTTATGGCCACAGGAGTTTTGGATCAGTTTGAAATTTTTTTTTCTTTTTCATCCAGGTACGTGTGACCTTATGAACGGATTGGATGGCATATAAACATTATGGTGGGCCCCATGTGGAACCCACAGTGATGCATGTGTTTTATGCCCACCGTCCAGGCGAACGGTGGAGCCCACAGTAATGTATGTGTGTTATTCACGGTGGAATCCACCTTTAATGCATGTGTTTTATCATGCCGTCCAGCCATTTTCCTGACTGCTGGACGGATAGTGGACCCCACCATCATGTATATGTTGCATCCAAACCATCTATCCATTTTGAAAGACCATTTTATGGCATGGGTTAGAGAATGAGGCAGATTTAAGTTCAAGTGGAACTCACGATTTTAAGTAGTGGTCAATGATGCCCACCGTTCAAAAACCTCTAAGGGCCATAGTAGCTTCCCATTAAGTTGATATTTGTTTCCCACTTCATCTATCACTATGTTAATTTATGATTAGGTTGGATGGGAAACATATTTTATGGTGGGCCTTAGGAATTTTAAATGGTGGAATTCATTATCACCACTTATCTTGTGTATGGCCCATTTGATATGCATAGGGCCCAGTTGGGGCGGCCCATTTAATATAAATGGCCATGTTATTAGGCCCATCTTGATGTAATTGTGGCCCGTTGTTGAGGCCCACCTTGATATGGATATAAGGCCCATGTTATAAGGCCCATTGTGATGTATTCTAAGGCCCATGGGTTATGGCCCATTTCAATGTACATAAGGCCCATTGGTGCGGCCCATTGATGTGGCCCACTTGATTATATAAGGCCCATATGATACGGCCCATTTGATGTATTTGAGGCCTATGGGTCGAGGCCCAATGAGATGTATATAGGTCCATTGCAATGTGTGATTCCCTATGGTTTGTGTAATGATATTTTATGGCGGGCCATGCCTTGGGAACAATGTTGGTTTGACGTCCACATTGTAAGTGCAATGTTGGTTAAATGTCCGCATTGTAACTCTCCTTAGGGCCCATTGATAGGCCCATACTTGTTGATAATTTATCGCTTTATAACATGCTTAGTATGGCTCCATAATTCATGCCCATCCGCATCATATGTATGCCTGATATGAAAAATGTTTGATCATAGCATAAGCCGTTGGGCTGAAACATTTACGGGACTCCTTATGAGACGGAGTGCCTCACATGATCGCGTGATACGCGCAGGATTGCTGTTGCATGATTGTGTGGTGTGACTCATGCATCTCGCATATGTGTGACTTGATCACTACACACCCTAGCGACATCGGGGCCATGGCCTCAAGTACATCGTGGATGGCCATATCGGATACCGAAAATGCTTGGTCTAGCTGTGGGAACTTAGGATGTCCTTAGATGAAAGTCCAAGACCTTTTTGGTACCAAGAGATGCTCCAATGTCTAGCCGAGTAGATACACGAGTGCCGAGTGCCGAATATCAGGAGCCACTCTCACTGTGTCGTAGTCGGCTGGAAGGGGGTGTAGCCTTATCCGCCCAAGTGAGGGGGCTATAAGCAGGCAGAGTAGCTGCAAATGAGTCCGCTATCGATGAGCCGGGTAGGTATTGACTAACTAAGGCGGATAGTGTGGTCTTTTCCACTAGCTTGACTGGGAGGCAGTCGTGTGAGGTGTATTAGACCCCGGTGATATCTAGAGAGGAACTATACTTGATATGTGTACTTGATGAGTTCGCACGCTTGCTTTACATCTCGCATATGACATTTGGCTACATAGGCCTCGCATCGCATGGCCTTGGTATGGTGATAGCATTCATGCCTTCATCACATAACTTTGATATAGTTGATAGCATTCATGAGACTTTTACGCATATTATACACTTGCTTATTGCACGATGCATTATCACAACATAGTGGCACTACTTACACTTGATTTCACATTCCCATTACATGATTCTTATACGATTATTAAAGTTTTTGCATATAGATGTGTGTGGTGCATTTGTTTTGTCGACTGGCGTTATGCTTGAGTATGTCTCAAACCAGATTATAAATTCCATCCTTGTATTGTCCTTTCAACGCATTAGCTGATTCAGAATGGTTTTGATTAGTGGATGATTGAGATGAAGTGTTTTGTGAGCCATGTTGATGTTGTGGCAATAGTTCCATTACAATTGGATACCGTAAAAACTTCATTCGAAAATTTTTTCTCCTTGTAGGATCCAATGGTGTCGGAATTGTAGTATATAGTGATCAGGTGAGAGCGAGAATTTAGAATGTTGAATGCTTTATGCGATGTGCTCATAGGGCATCGAGGATTCAGGCGATGGAAAGATGTTTTACACACATCTCCTTAAGATTTGGTCTGGGCAATATTTAAACAAATATGGATTATCTCAGAAAAACTTACGTACCTCGACGAAGAATTTTTTTCTTATTTTGGGCTGTCCAATGTGTTGGTGCGAAACCTGTGGTAAGATAATTAGCAATATCAGTAAATCAAGGTGAGAGGGAGATGTTAAACAATTGTTCATCAGGGAACATGTCATTGATCTGTGTTGTCTCAAGGGAATCAGAGAGATCAAGGCAGGAAAGATAGTTAACTACTACATTTTTTACTACCTTTTTATCTTTTATTTTCAAATCAAATTCCTGGAGTAGAAGGATCCATCTTATCAAGCGGGGCTTAACATTATTCTTAGAAAGAAGATACTCGAGCGTCATAGGATCAATGTAGATGATGATCATGGATCTGATCAAATAATACCTAAATTTGTCCAAAGCGAATACTATGACTAAGAGTTCCTTCTCCACAGTAGAGTAATTCACTTGCGCAGGATTTAAGGTTTTACTTGCATGGTGCATAATATATGGTTTTTTATCTTTTCTCTAGCTGAGCACTGCCCCAAGAGCATGGTTGGATGCATCACACATAAGTTCAAAAGGAATGCTCCAATCGGATGGCTGCATGGTAAGTGCGGTGGTTAACATGCCCTTGAGCTTAGAAAAATTCTCCTGCCATTGCTCACTCCACTCAAATGGTAAATCCTTTTGAAATAGGTTGTACAAAGGATGAGAGATGTGACTAAAGTCCTTTATGAACCTTCTGTAAAATCCAACGTCCTAAAGAAGAATCGCACATCTCTAATGCTTTTGGGTGGAGATAAGGTAGAGATAAGATCAATTTTAGCTTTATCTACCTTAATTCCCTTGGACCAGATGATATGTTTAAGAACAATTCCCTTACGAACCATGAAATGACACTTGTCCCAATTTAGTACTAAATTCTTTTCCTCACATCGCTTCGGCATACATTTGAGATTCTCCAAACAATCGCTGAAGGATGGACTAAAAACAGAGAAATCGTTTATGAAGACTTCTAGATATTGCTCCACCATATTAGAAAAAATACTCATCATGCATCGCTGAAAAGTGGCAGGGGCATTACACAATCCGAATGGCATCCTTCAATAAGCAAATGTGCTAAAGGGACATGTGAATGTGGTCTTTTCTTGATCTTTAAGGGCTATCTCTATCTAGTTATAGCCCGAATACCCGTCAAGGAAGCAATAGTACGAGCGACTAGATAGCCTTTCTAAAATTTGATCAATGAAAGGTAAAGGAAAGTAGTCCTTCCTCGTGACGGTATTCAATTTCCTGTTGTCAATCCACATTCTCCAACCAGTAGTAACTTTAGTTGGCACGAGTTCATTGTTGGCATTGGCTACTATGGTGATTCCGGACTTCTTAGGAACCACCTGAGTTGGACTCACCCATTGGCTATCTGATACAGGGTATATGATACCCACATCTAATAGCTTAAGAACCTCGGCCTTAATCACTTCCTTCGTGTTTGGATTTAATCTATGTTGTGGTTGCTGTGAGGTCTTAGCATTATCCTTTAGATAAATAAGGTGAGTACAAATCGAAGAGTCAATCCCTTGAGGTCCGTAATCGACCATCCAAGGGCTCCCTTATGCTCAGAGTAGAGATGCATACTCTCCTGTTCCTGCTCAAGGTGAGAAGAAATCACCACCGGGTATATCTCATCTTGACCTAAATAGACATATTTCAAATTAGAGGGCAAAGGTTTTAGGTTAAGTTTCGGTGCCTTGAGGTTAGACAGTAGAGGCACTACATCAGTTTAGGGTAATTCTTCAAATTGTGGCCTTCTCCGGTTAACTTCAAATATCGACATCATATCCAGTATAATTCTCATCTCCCTAATTATATCATCATCTAAATCATGGGAGTGGGCCAGACATGTCTCTAGAGGGTCAGAGGATAAGGTCAGAAAAGTTTTATCCTCCACAAAAGAGTTAATCAGGTTAATATCGTGGGAATCGTCATCTTCCTTTGATTGTTTGCTGATATTGAAAAAGATATTTAACTTCAATGTCATATTTTTAAAAGACAAACTTATGACTCCATTCCTGTAATTAATGATTGCATTTTATGTGGCAAGGAATGGGTGACCAAGAATGATGGAAATTTGAATGCTCATGTTCACAATGGGTTGAGTGTCCGAGATGATAAAATCTAGCGGGTAGTAGAATTTGTCAACCTAGACTAAGACATCCTCAATTATCCCTCTCGATATACGAACTGAACGATCAACAAGTTGTAATGTGGTCCATGTGAGTTTTAATTCACCTAGACCTAGTTATTCGTAGACCAAGTAAGGGATCAAATTTACACTCACTCCTAAGTCAAGAAGTGCGTGCTTAATTTGGTAATTCTCAATTACACAAGCAATGGTTAGGCTACCGGGATCTTTATATTTCTGTGGTATATCTTGCTTAAGGATGACACTCACCTTTTCTGTTAAAGAGATTTTCTTTTCAATATTTTGCTGTCTTTTAGTCGTACACAAGTCTTTCAAAATTTTGGCATATGAAGGTATTTGTTTAACGGCATCCAATATAGGTATATTGACTTTCACTTATTTCAACACCTCTAAAATGTCCTTAGAGTTAGAGAGAGGTTTTGGTGTAGTCAACCATTGGAGAAATGGAGCAATCATCTTGCCTTGAAGTTCTGGTTCTAATTCTTATGGAGCAGTGCTAGATCTATCATTGTCATCCTCTTTCGAGTCCTTACGCTTTTCAGCCCTGACTGAAATGGTTTTGTCAATGGTCTTCCCACTCTTAAGAGTGGTGATAGATTTAACTTGCTTCATCTGATTTGAAGAGCTTGGGTCGCTGACTTCATATTGCAGTTTTGGATTGGGAAGAGGTTGAGCTGGAAGGCTTCCCTTATTCCCAATCACATTCTCTGTCTCAAGCCCTTGTATGACCTTTGTAAGGTCTTGAAAGGCTTGTAGCATCCCCTGATTAAAAGCTCTTGATTTTGAAGATGCTTTAGAACCGAATCCTTTTGAGGTTTCCCTTAATTTG
Organism: Magnolia sinica; assembly: GCF_029962835.1. Classification (NCBI taxonomy): domain Eukaryota; kingdom Viridiplantae; phylum Streptophyta; class Magnoliopsida; order Magnoliales; family Magnoliaceae; genus Magnolia; species Magnolia sinica. The sequence continues at coordinate 21,501,609 of NC_080583.1, read as the reverse complement.
AAATTCGATTAAAGAATCCTTGAGTAGCAGTTTGTCCATTCCTCCAACTGAAGTTTGGATGATTTATCCAACTAAGACTGTATCTATTGAAGGTGGATCTATTGAAAGGTCTTTGATAATTATTCATGGCATTAGATTGCCCATTCAGTACCTCTTAAAAAGCAGGTATTGTTGGGCAATTTTCAGTTGTTTGAATGTTGCAAGCACAAATACTGCGAACAGTTTCCTTAGCCTTATCATTCTTTAGTTCCATGGCTTTGTATTTCCTTATGAGATTAGCCAATGTAGCATTGATATCATCTTCTTTCAGAAAGTATATTTTGCCCCTCTCCTTTGATTGAGTGGGCCTAGAAGTGGTGCTCGATTTTGGGGATGTGTCCCATGATTGTGTGTTTTCAGCAAGTCTGTCCAAATAATCCCATACATCATCAACATTTTTTTCTATGAATTCCCCATTGCACATTGTCTTGACCAATTAGCATATAGAAGATGTTAGTCCATCATAAAAAAAAGTGTGTAATGCGCCTTGTTTCAAAATCGTGTTGTGGGCACGAACTGACAAGATCCTTGAACCTCTCCCAACATTGGAAGAATATTTCATCTTTTTTTGGATGAAGTTCATGATTGATTTTCTGAGGGTGTTTGTTTTATGGTGTGGGAAAAATTTCTTTATTAACTCCCTTATCATGTCATTCTATATGGCAATAGATCGTGGACGTAGTGAATGTAACTGTGTCTTAACTTTCTCTTTCAAAGAAAAGGAAAAGAATTTCAACCTGACTGTGTCATTAGACACATTAGGAAAATATAAAGTAGCTATGATCTCATCAAACTCTTTCAAGTATATATATATATATATATATATATATATATATATGAATTTTCATATTCAAGCCCATGAAATTTTGGAAGGAGTTGGATCACCCCTAGCTTGATATCCATATGTCCCGTATTTTATGAAAAAACCATATATGAAGGTATGATCCCCCCTGTCGGTTGTAAATAATCTCATAAAGTATGAAGTGGGGGTGCTTGATGCACCTCATTCTCATCCTAAATTTCCTCAACCAGAGGTTGAGGTTGTCTAGCTGGTTGATTGACCAGTTGATTGGCAGCCATCGTTTTAATTGACTCTGAGGATCTCCAGTAGTGTCTAATCTTGTGATGAATAGATAACCCCTTGACTAATCCTCCTTCACTCAAGAGACGTAGAGTGTTGTCACGGACCCACTTGGGCATGAAACACTCTCTGCCCTCAGTTTTAGAATCTAACCTAATCCTAAAAGGAAAGAAACCTAAAACAATGAGAAATTTAGATATAGAGAGAGGGAGAATTACGATAAAAGTTACCAAATTAGAAGTTCTATGTTAAGATCTTGCAAAACAGAAAAAGAAACAAGTTAGTTTCTAAAAAAAAAATTCGGAAAATTTCTAATCCTAGAAAGAGAAAGCAGGTTAATTTCTAAAAAATTCCAGAAAAAATCTTAACCTAAAAATAGAAAGTTAATAAATCCTAATATTAACCTAATTCCAAAACTAATCAAATTCAGAAAACGCAACTGTCAGTCCCCGGCAACGGCGCCTAAAACTTACTCACAACCCCAAGTGTAGGGTCGCGATGTAGTAATAATCTTGGTAAGACCGAGGTCAAATCCACAGGGACTGATCTTATATGTTTCTGAAATTAACTAGAAGTAGAACTAGGAGTAGATGTAAAATTAATTCTGAAGTGATTAAGAGAGTAATTGTGATTAAAGTGATTAAAACTAAGAATTCAAAGGTAGGAACTAGGGTTTCTAAGGATCCACTTGTAATGATCAGAAAGCCCTCTTGCTTGATTCACATCACATAATTGGAATTGGAGTCCTATCTTATCTAATTGGAAGATATATAATTAAGATCAATTTGAACTTTCCTTGACCTAATTCTTAATGGAGGAGAATTATGGTAATTGGAAGGGATTTCGTCACCAAACCATGCCCATGGGATGATAGCCAACAACATGATTTACCAATCTCACAACCTCAAAATTAGAAAAAGAAGATACTCAAACCTATTGCAGGTCTACTCTAATTTGAGTCACAATAAACCATTAAAAACTGAAAGTATTCCTTAAATATCAAATTAGAATACATGAACGTTCATCATAAACATGAATCAAAGCAATAGAAACAACTTATCACGCTACAAGCTTCACCTCTTAGCCCTAACTAAGAGGTTTAGCCAACCATAGACATGATTGGATATAAAATCCTAGAAGAAAGCATGAAAAACTAAGAAAGGAAGAAAAATACTTAGCGAAGGCTCTCCACCCTTGTATTTCACTCCTTCAAACCCTAGATGATCCCCATGGATGCCCTGGGGACTCCTATTTATAGTTGTGCAACACCTCCTTGCGCACTGACTTGCAAAAATCTAGAAACTGCCTCAAATTTACATAGTGTTTGGCCTGAAATCCTGAAATTCTTGATTCTATCGAGGTGTCTTCGATAGAATCGAAGATTGGTCCAAAATTGTCTAGCGAGTTTGGCCTGAAATCCTAAAATTCTCGATTCTATCGAAGCATCTTTGATACTATCTAACAGTCTTCGATAGAATCGAAGTTTATTCTGGCAGTTTTCTAGAATTATGTTTTTCCGGCCCCGGAATTTCAGATGATCACTTTTCAAGACAGTTTTCAGGATTCTTTCACTTGAAATATTTGGTTCTCTTCCTTCATCACTTGGTTTCCTTGGATCTTTGGCATGTGAATTCTTCAATCTTAGTTTCCTAAGATCCCTCCCTTACCTTAGTGATTCTTGAGCATTAAATCCATACTTTTAGCACCCTTTTCAATCCAAGCTCTTAAATTTACCTTGCAACACAAATATGAGTAAAATAGAACATTAAGCATTATCATGTTCATAAAACTAAGATATAAATGAGGGATAATATGCAATATTTGATCTTAAACAATTGGAACCCTTGTATTATCTTACTCTGACAAATTACTTCAATTATCTCAAAGGATAACCATCATCATGAGTAGAGCGTTGACCCTCTCCATCCATATATATGATGCATGTGATGTATAGGTTGAAGATATGAGTAATGCATGGTCTCTCTTTGAAATATTATGGGTGACGTGGGATTATGTTGTTAATGCTTTAATTTTAATTTATCTTTATTTACATTTCATGTTGTAAATTTGTGATAAACTCCCACCTGAGTGAGCAATAGATGATTAGTTGAACTTTTATGTTTAAAGGGAATACAAATTTTAGTATGGTTGATTTTATTCCAATGAATGTGATCTAAATGAAAAACATATGGTGAAACTTTAAAGTATTCAATTATTACATTATTAACATCCAAAATTCTCAGACACGAGTAAAAATTCGGAGCATTACAGTTGGTATCAAAGCATGAGAATGAGATTAACTAGGCCTGAGGGTAGAGACCATCTTAATCTTTACGTAACTAGGATAGGATCATGAATTAGATACCTATACTTAGGTAAATTCCCAAAGGGACTAGGAAGTTAAGGAATTAGAAACCTATATTTATGTTCTCCATTAAAATTGTTAAGTTAGATGTGGAATTTAGATACTGAATGTAGGTGCCTTCGGAATAAATTTCCAAAATCACAAATAAATTTATTGTGGACTGAAATTTTCCCTTAAATGGATTTACAAGCAAGAAAAAAACAAGTTTCCCAAACAGGAATTGGAGATTTTCTAATTTTTCCAAAATTATTGGTCGTTTCGGTAAAAACTAAGACATTAGGAAACCTTCGCTGGTCTCGGTAGATGGAATTGTCGAAAAATTTTAAAAATTTTCTGGTAACTCTGTTAGGTCTTTAGAAACTTCTCTCTAAAATTTCAGCACAATTTAATGTGTAAATAATACTATAAAAATAAAATAGTAACAAAATTTTACAAAATATGTTGCTAGACAACAAGCCTTTTTTGCATCTTACAAGGATGAAACACTATCCAAACTATACAATTTTACTTCAAAATGTTTTATAGAGTCTTAGAAATAAGTCAAGAACCTAAATGTTAAATTTCATATAATTTGAATATATGTTTTAGAAATTAAAATTCTGGGAGTGAAAGGATATCAAGATAAAATATTTTTGAAAACTTGCATCTTTTCACATAAATGATAACACTAAAGCTTATGTTCAACAAGGGATGAACCATTTGGTCCTATCCTTTATGAAACCTATGATATTTTGATAGTGGAATAAAAAAGTATATGATATTCCCCAAGGATATGGAGCTATCGGGACAACGGACTTACGAAATTATATTCAAGCAAGGTATAAGCGGTTTGATCCAAATACTAAATCACAGATGCTTACTAATGAACTCAATGCCCATATCAAGCAAAAGTTCGAGACTCACCTAGAATGGATGATACCAAAGGACTTACAACCCCTGGTCAGGTAAGAGCTCAGTGTATCAGGATTAGCCCTATTATAACCGTTTTTTTGTGTTGCTTAGAACACTAAGAATAATTTTATTTATTTATTTATTTTACTCTAGATAGTAGGAAAACTAATATGTGAAATCCTATAAAATTAAATATATAAACAAATAAAATAAATATACGCATATAAATATTGGGGTTGAGATTTTTGTTTAAGGGGGATAAATTGTAGCGTCTCGATTTCATGTAGCCAATTATACGCACACTTAGACATATATATAACTTACAAGGAATACAGTGAAAATTGAAATATAATGAATCAGTAATTATGGTATAAGTAATTAAATTTCTAGGATAAAATTTTGTTTAAGGAAGTAGATTTTAATACCTCGAACTTTTCAATACTACTTTCAATACTCGAGTATTGAAAGTTCTCGTGTGTTACCATGAAATTTAATTTAATATATGTATGTGTATTTCACATTCATTTATATTTTGGTAAATGGCTCATCTAAAGTTGGAACCACGGTTTGCATGGGTTAATTATATGCCATGTGTGGACAACTGATAATTGAATGAGTGTAAACCATCACATGCAGTCTGCCCACAATGCATGTACTGCATTTTCGTTTCCCGGATGCGTACCATAAACATGTAACACATTTATCATGATGTAAACCACCCTCTAGGCCATTGATTGGCCCACCAATATAAGATTTATTTTTTATTGGATTAATAAATGGACCTTTTTATCCATTTTTGTGCTACCATCTAAAGAGTTTGGGACTCTGATTTTTGGACCATGGTCCAATCACTATTTGATCCATAGTTCAAAAAAAATAACAATAAAAATAAAAAGAAAAAAGAAAAAAAGAACTTGACTCAACCATATTTCACCGGAGGAAAAGTCAATCGATAACGACTCAATGAAAACTCGAGAGAATCCATCTCAACTGGAATGAAAACTCAGTAAAGCTTGAAAAAACTTAGAAAAACCCACAAGACTGGATTCGACACAACTGGACAATAATCTTAAATATTTAATAAATTAAAAAAAACTATATATATATAAAAAGTGATGTGTTTTCAAGAAATTGGCCTGAGTTTTTGAGTCAACTCAACTCAACTAGGCTTTGAGCTGAGTCAAGCTTTTCATGTTTTTAAACTATAAAAACCTCCCATGCATTTGTTGGGAAGCATTGTTTATCTATATCTATCCCAATAACTCATTTATAAATAATTGCAATTGATGTTAGATTTTGAATACAAGGAAGAAATATTTGTAAAGCGGGTTTTTATGATCTGATAAAGAACCAAACTTGCTCAAATATACCTGTCATTCTATATTTCTTTGAAAAAGGTGCTTAACTGTCATATGATTTGGGTAAGAATGGTGAAATAGGATTCATATAGTCAACCTCAATTAATTAAATAACAATTAAATGATGATGATAATTGGATTTTCTATTTGAATGGTTTAGATTAGTCCATGAATCCTGAGGCTTTATATGGGTCGTAGCTATAAAAGCCAGGAATTGTAATGTTGGTGACTTACAACACGAGAAACTTGCCAGATAATTAGCATTCATATGTTGCGTCTCAATTTCTCTAATCTCACTTCAAAGAAAAGGACCCATCACCTGCAATTGTACGCTACCAACTATTTTGAACTGGAATTGCAACTACCTTCCCACAGTTTTATTACAATTCTACCTTCCCACAGTTTTATTACAATTACACTGGTCTTCCTGCTGTTTTGGCCTTTGTATGGGCTTTTCTTTATGCATGCATCCAACCCATCAAACAAGGTCGCTCCACTGTAAAAATTGGATGCTCAAAAAATCAAGCTTAACCAATTATCAATTGAGCCGCTTGTCTAAAACTATGGACCACTGCTCAAAAATTTCTAGATTCACCAAGCTGGGTACCTCATGAACCAAAAGCCACATGAGTGGAATTTTCATGAGATTCACCCTCTCCATCGCAAACGGATTGGCTACTCCCCCTTGCCACTAGCTCGGTGGCTGGTGGTCGGTGCTATGTGGGCCCCACTATGAAGTATGTCTTTTATCCCTTCCGTTCATCCATTTTTACAGATTATTTTATGGCTTCATACCAAAAATGAGATGAATATAAATCTCAGGTGGACCACACCACAGGAAAACAGTAGTGATTGGATATCCACCATTAAAATCCTCCTAAGGCCCAATGTACTGTTTATGTGAAATCCAATCTGTTGATTAGGTCATACAGACTTAGATGAAGGGAAAAAACAAATATCATCTTGATCCAAAACCTGTATGGCCCCCAAAAAGTTTTTAATGGTCGACGTTCAATCAACACTGTTTCCTGTAATGTGGTCCACTTGAGATTGGGATATACCTCATTTTTGGGTTCATGCCATAAAATTATCTTTAAAAAAATAGATAGACGGCATGGATGAAACACATACATCATGGTAGGGCCCACAGAGACCGACCACCAGCCGTTGGCTAGTGGCAGGGGAGTAGCCAGTCCGTTTCCCTCTCCATCAGCTACGCTGCCTCATGTCGACCTTAGAACCCGGAATTCATGACCATCTAGAACTTAGGTAGGCCGCAGCTGGGAAGATGTTGGGATGAGAAACCCACCATTTGTTTTGTGTAATGACCACCTTGTTGTTTATATGCCATCCAATTCATTTATTTAATGTGCCTTCTCTCAATGACAAAATTACACAAAAAAATAAAATAAAAATCACGGTATTCCAAAACTCAGGTGGGATATATCAATTGAATTTAGATGTTTTTAGGCATGATTTATTGGTTGGCCCACCTGAATGTTGAATCGGCATGATTTTTACGATCAAGGAAAAACAACGGGTGACAAACCCGATGGACAGGATGGATTTTATGCAAAGTAGCAATTACACCAGTAAAAGTTACTCCGGCAGGTACCTAGGCATGGTACACCAGTTTTCCTTTGGGTGCCCCATTTTCAGGCTGACAAGGTTGGAAGACATGCATGCTGTATGCTGGGCCCACATATTTGAAACTTGTTGTGAACGAGATAGGGATTATGGTCAATTACAGCAGCGAGGTAAGTGTAACAATCGAAAACGGTCTGAAACAGGCGTAAGGCACGTGTAATTATAATATAATCAAGGGGAGGTAGGAGGAATTAGCCTAGCCATTTTTTTTATAATTATGTTCGTATGTTCGTTGCACCTTGAGTAAGTAAATGGTGCATACGTGTGCAAGATTGAATTGGCCATGGTTTTGAATCTAAGAGAAATTCTGGATACTGTTTGCTGCCTTGAAATTTTCTTGTCTTTCCATAGTGATAAGGAGAAAAAAGATTATATCAAGGAGAAAATTTCATTTTGAAGTTTTATCAGTAATTTACTTGTTAGATGGGGATTTGGTATTTTTTGAATCCTTATTAAGGAATTTCAAAAGTTTATTTATTTATTTATTTTTATTATTGTTTTCAACAAAGATGTGAATTAGAATACATTGGTTGACGAAATATGAACTAAAGACTAAATTTTGATATGCCTCATAACAATGTACATATCCGGCGACACTAGCAATTTAAATAACATAAGTGAACAAAAATGCCTTTATGATCAATGGGTGGGCCACAACTGTACAAAATTATTTGAGCCGCCCAAAGAAATTGGACAACGGTCCAGATTCTTTGTACCCGTGTAGCACACCTAATGATCATATTTGTTGGGGGACTGTGGAAGCACACGGAGATGAATCAAGTGGAGTAATCCAATTGCACTAAGCAAGCACAACGTAAACACAACGATTTTAATGTGGAAAAACCCTTGCGGGAAAAAAAACCACGGTAAAAAGCGACAGTAAACACTATATGAAAGCAGAAAATTACAAGAGAGAGAGAGAATACCCGATTCAAACAAGCTTCGTATCTCCTTTACAAGCCCTTGAAACCCCAGTAACGAATTAGAAAACTTAAGATTACCTTTCAATCCTGATTACACCCGAATATATAACCTTTGGAAAAATCCCAATCAAAATCGAAAACAAATCCCACAAATTCTTAAATCTGGGTAATTCCACATTATGCTTGATGACACATTCAATGGGACTTCGATGGCATCAAACTAAACCTTTGATGTCATCAGAATAACATTAAAATGTTCCAACGACCAAATATGAAAATCTAGATTTTACCGATGGTATTGAACAACCCTCGATGACATTGAAAATTATTTCGATGGCGTCGAAAAGCCTTCAATAACATCGAAAAGGGCACCTAAAGTGTCCAACAACCAATTCGATTTATTTCAAAAAAATTTGATGGCATCGAACCTGTTATCGACAGACTGTTGAATTTACAGATTTAAGACATTTAATCACCAATGTCCACCATGTCTTCAATCATTGTCCTTCAAGGCTTCTTTTCTTCTTTCTTTAATCCCGTCTTATATCATTGATCCATCATCGCTTCTCATGCACACTCCGTCTTCCTTTTACAGTTTCGCCAAGCCCAGAGAAATTGTACAAAACTTGAACTTTTCTTTAGAAACCACTTGAGTGAGCATGTTTGTTAGATTTATTCTTGTGTGAATCTTCTCTAAAGTCACGCCTCCTTCTGCAAACACCTGTCAGATAAAATTGTGACAAACATTAATGTATTTAGTACATGAGTGATAAATAGAATTCTTAGCCAAATTGAGTACGCGGTATGGCCTCCTGCTAAAGCCCTAACTGATTTATCATCCTCATCAACCAAACACCTTCCCTGAATGCTTTCGTCACTGCCATATACTCCGGTTCGGTTGTGGAAAGAGCCACTATTGACTGAAGCCTCAATATCCAATTACTTGCTCCACCCGCTAGCACAAACGAATAACTTGAAGTCGACTTTCTGGCATCTATACTGCCTGAGTAATCTGAATCCACATACCCAACTAACTTAGCTCATGTTTTCTCAAAAGTTAAGACATAGTCTTTTGTACCTCGAATGTATTGAAGTAGCCATTTCATTCCTTCCCAGTATTGCTTGCCGGGATTTGACATATTTCCGATCACAACACTAACTGCCTGTGAAATATCCGCTCTCGTACAAACCATGACATACATTAAATTGCCTACAACATTTGAATAAGATACACGAGACATATCCTGCTTTTCTTCATCTGATTTAGGACATTGTTATGAGGAAAACTTTAAGTGAGTTGCGTGGGGAATACTAATCGTCTTTGCCTTGTTCATTCTATACTTGATCAACACCTTCTCAAGGTATTCTACCCGTGATAATCAAAGCCTGCTCATTTTTTCCATTTCTATGAATATCTATGCCGATAACCCTCTTTACAGCCACCAGATCTTTCATCTCGAATGTCCCTGATAACTGAGTCTTCAATACATTGATTTTATACATGTTATGATTGACGATCAACATGTCATCAACATACAATACTAGGATGATGAACTTGTCATCACTCAGTGTCTTGTAATAGACATAGTGATCGTATTCACTCCTAGTAATTTTCTGACTTAATATGAAAGAATCAATTTTTTTATACCACTGCCTAAGTGATTATTTCAGTACGTACAATAACCTTATTATCCTACAAACCTTGTTCTATGCCCCTTTAATTTCATAGCCCTCTGGTTGCTTCATATAAATTTGCTCTTCCAATTTCTCGTGCAGGAATGCAGTTTTCACGTCCATCTGTTCCATCTCGATATTGTATTGGGCAACCAACACCAACACGAATCTGTTAGATACTTGCTTAACAAATGGTGCGAATATCTATGTGAAGTTAATTCATTCTCTCTAAGCATAACCTTTCGCTACCAACCTTGTTTTGTATCTATCTTATTTCTTCATAAAAATCCACTTGCACCCAATTGCTTTTCGGTTCACTTGAAGCTCCACCAGCTCCCATGTCTCATTCTTGTATAAGGAGTTCATCTCATCTCCATTGTTGCCTTTCACTTTTCTGCATTAGGCTCATCAAGAGCTTCCTGAAGAGTAGATGGATCCTCCTCATCTGTAATGAGGGTATATGCGATATTAGAGTCATCCATGTATCTTGCCGATAACCTGTGATCTCGAGCGGATTCTTTCTCATAGGTGACTGCTCCACCTCTTCTTGTACCTCTATTTGTGCATCTATCTTAGCCTGAGTGTTACATGTGTCAACCTGAATGTCTATGTTACGCCCTAAACTAGGAAACCGGGCTCACAAAATTCTCGATTACTGAATCCGGTATCGACAGCCTCCATAGTACCCCATTCTCGGCTCCCAGCACCCATATGCAAGATTCCGATCTTGAGATCCTACATGGAGGATTTTCAACGTGAATTTGTTTGAAGATAAGCATAACCACAAGTATACCCAAATCACAAAGACAACATCATCATCACATATCCGCTAATATCGAAAACTTGAGTATAATACATGAAAGAGAAATACAAGCTAAATGTCAAAAGCTCTAGAAACTCTGTTGCACGCTTCTGCCTCAGCTTAACTGCATCCTAGCGTCACTTGAATGCATCTATTGTGCATAAGCTTATAGAAAGCTTAGAGGGTGGTGTAAGTGTGTGCGTAAGATAAGTATCAAGTACACAATATATCAGAGCAAGTGAAAATACTAACAAGTCCATAAAATATCATCAACCTTATCTAGGATATGTGATGCGAAGACATAATAAGCCAATGACATATACTGAGAAAGTAATGTAGGTCGACTATGCAATATAGAGACATAATGTGCCAAATATCAGATACCGAGGATGTAATACAACATGCAATTTTGAAGAGCTACGAATATCATCAGCCTCATTTAGGCCATATAAATGCAGAAACATAGCAACTCAAAATGCCGTATGCCACGGATGTAATGCAATATGCGGTGTGAATGAAATGACAAAGCTGGAGTGTGAAGTCGGGATGATAATATATAGTATCGCAAGCTATGGGGTCTATCACAAGAGACTTCTATCCAAACTAGTCTCATACCTAAATTTGGATAGTCAGACTCAATGTAGTAAACTCTTGATCTTAGGTTAGTCGCGTGCTAATCGAAATCATGACTATTGCGAAGGTACACATAATAATTAGTTGTGCACCACCAGCCCGAATGGATAATGAATGAATGAATGAATGGTTAAAATGCTGAGTATGCAGCTCCTGCTCAATAAGTCCACATATTAATACTATACATCTCTGGGATCATCACCGAGGTCTAGTATACTCTAAGCTGGCTACCGCCCCGGCCGGCCGCGCAGCCCAATGAGTAGAAAAGACCTCACTACCCACTGCCAGTAGTATACTAATACCTACCGGGCTAGTCGATAGCAGACCCATTTGAGAGCTGGTCAAACTCAGCATAGTTAACAGCCCCCTCACTCGGGTGGATAAGGCCACACCTTCTCCCAACCGACCATGACACAGTGGGAGATGCGGCCTACTGGTATTCGGCACTCGGGCACTCATGTATCCACTTAGTCTAGACGTTGGGGCGTCTCCTGGCCTCGAAGGTTTAGGGACTTTCACCCACGAACATCCAAAGTACCCAAATGCTCGAACCAAATATTTTTGGTGTCCCATCTGGCTATTCACGACGTGCCTGTGGAGGCTACAACCCTGATGTCACTAGGACGTACAGTAATCATAATCACACAAACATGCAAATGATGTGTATGGTCATGTATCATGATATTATGTTATTGCATACTCATAATCGGTATTGATAAACGGCACCAATAATCAACATCGATAAACAGCCTAAGAGAAGGTCACAATGTGGACATTTAACTATCATTATCCATCAATGTGGACATTTAACCAACATTGCTCTCAAAGAGTGGCCCTCATTGGGCCAAACATATAGTGGGCCCATGGCCTCACACAAGGGCCTCGTACACAACAAAGTAGGCCACATACAATCTCAATGGGCTGCATCACATGGGCCACATATACATCACAATGGGCCACATCACATGGGCCTAATATACATCACATTGGGACACACATATGGGCCTCTCATACATCACATCGAACCTCATCAAAGGTCACAAACACATCACAGTGGTCCTCCTCACGAGGCCTATATATACATCACAATGGGCCTTACTCATGGGCCTCAAATACATCATATCGGGCCTCATACCTGGGCCACAATTACATCATAGTGGGCCTCACCAAATGGGTCATAAATATATCACATTGGGCAGCACATATGGGCCTCATATACGTCACAATGGGACGATCTCACGGGTCTAATATACATCACAATGGGCCGCTCTTATGGGCCTAATATACATCACAATGAGCTGCTCTCTTGAGCTTAATATACATCACAATGGGCCGCTCTCACGGGCCTAATATACATCACAATGAGCCGCTGTCACGGGCCTAATATACATCACAATGGATTGCTCTCACAGGTCTAATATACATCACACTGGGCCGCTCTCACGGGTCTAATATACATCACAATGAGCCTTCTCACGGGCCTAGTATACATCACAATGGGCCGCTCTCATGGGCCTAATATACATCATAATGAGCTGTTCTCAAGGGCTTAATATACATCACAATGGACCGCTCTCACGGGTCTAATATACATCACAATGGACCACAACCCATGAGCCTTATATACATCACAATGGGCCACAACCCATGGGCCTCAAATACATCACAATGGGTCACAACCCATGGGCCTCCAACACATCACAATGGACCTCATATACATCAAGTGAGCCGCATCACATGGGCCTCAACAATGGGCCTTATATACATCAAGTGGGCCGCATTGGGCTGCACCAATGGGCCTCATATACATCAAGATGGGCCACAACAATGGGCCGCACCAATGGGCCTCATATACATCAAGATGGGCTGCAACAATGGGCCGCACCAATAGGCCTCATATACATCAAGATGTGCTGCAACAATGGGCCACACTAATGGGTCTCATATATATCAAGATGGGCCGCACCAATGGGCCTCATATACATCAAGATAGGCCACAACAATGGGCCGCACCAATGGGCCTCATATACATCAAGATGGGTCAAAATAATGGGCCGCACCAATGGGCCTCATATACATCAAGATGGGCCGCAACAATGGGTCGCACCAATGGGCCTCATATACATCAAGATGAGCCGCACCATCTACACCATTCATCTATTTTAGAGATCTTTTTAGAGCATTACCCAAAAATGAATCACATCGGAAGATCATCTGGACCATACCACAAATAACAATGGAGATAATGATTGAAAGATCATGTGGACCTCATCGCAAATAGTAGCGGAGATAGTGTTTTCATTGTTAAAAAATCATAGGGCCACCATAACGTTTATTTTCCATTCAGTCTGTTCATAAGGTCACAAAGACCTAAACCAAGAGGAAAAAAAATATCATATTGATCCAAAACTCCTATGACCCAGGAAGGGTTTCAATGATATACGTTTAATCCCTACTGCTTTTGTTGTGTGGACCACTTGATAGTTAGATCGGTCTTATTTTTAATCTCAAGCCTTAGGACGAGCTCACAAAATGGATGGACGGTTTGGATGTAACACATACATCATGGGTGGGGTCCACATATGTGGCCCACCAAAGATTTGAATCTGCTTCATTTTTTGTCTTAAGCCTTAAGATGAGCTTGCCAATTGGATGTACGGTTTAGATATAATACATGCCTCATGATTAGATGGGGCCCACCATCCACGTGGTGGGCAGGGATGAAACACATACATTAAACGGGACCCACATAACTTAGTGATGTCAGAACAGCAGTAATTTGCTGCTGTTGCTGGCCCACTGTCCATTAGACGGACGGTTAGGATGTAAAACAGATGGATGGTGTTGATATAAAACAGATGGACGACGTTGATGAAGAACACACATCATGGTGCACCCCATTCAACACACTGTCAAGATGGATAGTGTGGATACAAAATACATGAATCAAGGTGGGTCTAACCTGCCCACACATGTCACACATGTGGGGTGGGCCCACACCTGAAATAGATGGACTATGTATTTAAACACATATATTAAAAGGAGTCCATCGTCCAGCATTCTGGATGGACGGTGGATATAGAACATATACACCAACGTGGGTCCCATCTGCCCACACGTGTCACACGTGTGGGGTGGGCGCACGCCTCTAAATGAGTGGACAGTTTGAATAAAATGCATACATCATGTTGGCCCTTTTCTGCACCGTCCAGAAACAGATGGTGTGGATATTGGAATATGCACATCATGATGGGTGTGACGGTATGGAGATAACACATACCTCGTGACGGACCGATAGAACTTGCTACATCAATACAGCAACTTCAACTGCTGGCTGTCCAACAAATGGATGGCCCAGATGGGTGACATGCATTGGGGGGGGGGGGGGGGGGGTGGGTATCCACACGTGTGGCCCACCAAAGCTCTGGATGAAGCTGATTTTTATGTTTTCCTTCATGCAGTCCAGCAGTCTCTACTGTTGGACGTTCCACGGCTTGGACGATAATGCTTTACATCCATCAAGGTGGGGTCCACGTACACGTGGCCCACCAGCCACATACATCAAGGTGGCCCTCACGTCATTATGCTGGACGACATAGATTAAGTGGGCCACACCCATCACAAGAGAGAGAGAGAGAGAGAGAGAGAGAGAGAGAGAGAAATCGTGATGGAGAGGAGGGACCCCGCTACTATGGGCCCTCCATTTCTTACATTGCATACATCAAATGGGTCCCACCTCATGTGGGCCCTCAAATCACCAAGATCAATGTTAGGAATCTTAGATCACCCACTGTAGGATCTTCTTGGTCTGATGAAATGCCAAACTCCTTAGCTCTCTCTTTGATGGAGGTTGATGAAGGTTGATGAAGGTTGAAGGGCTAGGATGAGAGATCTTGGGGTAGGAAGTAGGCCACACACAAAGCTCTCTCCCCTTTTCTCTTGCTTAGACAGTCACCTCTCTTAGTGCTTGGGGAAATGAGTAGAAAATGAGAGAGAGAGAGAGAGGGTGGGTGATGGGATGAAAAGGGATGGGTGATGGGTGAGTGATGGGTGTGTATGAGATGGGATGGAAAGGTTGACTTTTGGGTGAGAGAGGGATAGGTAGGGTATGGGTTGTACTTGACTTGATTGATTGATGGATTGATGTGATGTTTGGTAGAGATTCTCTCAGAATTGTAAATGCATGGCATTTCTTCGAGATAGATGCGGGCTCATATCTCCTGGCCTGAGTATCACATCGGTGCGCAAGACGCGGCATTGGAACCGCTGTGATGGCGTGGTTATAAGGGTACAAGTCTCAGGTCAAGTCGACTTAGATATACGGCTGTGACTTAGGGTCATGCGCAAACGCCCATTATAGATCGCGGGTTGCCGAAATTCGATAGGGAGGACCGTGGGAGTCTAAGGAACAGTATGGTCTAGGATACAGGCCTTACAGTCTACGACTAAATTTTCCTATTCCTTTTGATCATCCTGATCATTTTTGTGGAATAGGGAGCCTTCGTCAAATATGACATCACAAATAATGATTAATTTCTATGTGATCGGGTTGTACAGCCTGTAGCCCTTCACACCACCGCCATAGCCAACAAAGATATACCTTTTGGTTCTTTGGTCTATCTTATCTCTCTCAACTGACGATACATGACAGTAAGCTTTATAACTAAATATACACAATTCTGAGTAATTTACTTTCTAACCACTCCATACTTCCTCTGGAATCTTGTAATCAATTGTTGTAAAAGGGGACCAATTCACCAAATAACAAGCCGTATTAACGGCCTCAATCCATAGGTTCTTGCCTAACCCAATATTACTAATCATGCATCGAGCCATCTCCAAGAGAGTCCAATTCATCCGCTTAGTCACACCGTTTTGCTCAGGTGTGTAGTGTATTGTGTTGTGCCTAATGATCCCTTCATCCTTACAAAATTGATTAAATTCAGTAGAGGTAAATTCACTACCGTTATCAGTCCTTAAAACTTTCACCTTTTGCCTTGTCTATTTTTCCACAACGGCCTTTCATTGTTTGAAATTAGTGAAAACCTCAGATTTATATTTCATGAAATAAACCTAAAGTTTCTAGAAGTAGGCGTCGATGAATGTAACAAACAATGATGACCCTCCAGCGAAAACCACGGGCGACCGCCCCCATATGTCAAAGTACACATAATCAAGTACTCCGTTACATACATGTTTACTGGACTTAAAAGATAACCTTCAATGTTTACCATATATACAATACTCTCATATATTAAAATTAATGCTTTAAAGACTAAAATTAAACATCGATCAGAAAGTACCTTCATGCCCCACTCGCTCATGTGGCCCAGACGTGCATGCCACATTTGTAGAAGTGGAATCCGGTATAGTTGTTACAGCTTCACCCATTGAAGTGCTCCTAATCAACCTGTAAAGGTTCCCGCTCCTATGTGTTTTTATGACCACGAGTGCCCATTTTGAAACCTTAAAGACACCATTGAAATCAGTGAACTTGTACCCAATTACCTTGAGTGCACCAAGAGATATCAAACTCTTCTTCATATCAGGAACATGCCTCACCTCAATCAAGGTATTCTCCATTCCATCAAACATTTTGATGCGCACCGTACCAACAATCACACCATTATAGGCATTAATGTAACACCTGGTCTATTCGGTACTATTTTCCATGCTTATGATGATTGAAGCCTTTAAGCTAGACATGGATTGATCATTCATAAGTACACACCTAACTGACCAGAACCCCAAAACCTTGAAACCTATCTCATATCGACCGCCCCATCGCCGCGATCGTGGAGGTACCACCCGTGCGTCGGTATGATACTCCGTTAGTGAGATACGCCGTGAAGAATAATAACTGTATCATGTGCGCATGGCACCATGTATTTCATTCCACACATGTGCACAACACATGTCAAGCACACATGTACATGCCACACATGGGTGAGAAAATCTCTACCCATGTGTGTGATGTCACATACCCATACCTCCCATCTCTCATATGCTCCCCAAAGTCAACATCTCTCCATGCCACACCTCATGTATGACATCATCAAACCATGCCATCCCATGCTTCTTTAATCCACCATTAATTACAAATCATGAGTTAATTATCAAAATTATAGCCTAAGCTAATATTAATCACATTAGCCTAACTTAACCAAAAGTTTATCCATTTCTCTATAAATACACTTCCACCCCTTAGCCTTTCACCATTTTTCTACAATTAGAGAGAGAGAGAGAGAGGATTGATCTTGGTGGGCCATCAATCACATCCCTTCCATCCATCTCAACCATTAATTTCATCTCAACCATCCATCTAATTCATCAAGGTGAGTACACCCACCCTACTCATTCTTATTTTATTTTGTTGTGTTTATGTATGGTAGAGATGATGTTAATGATGATGTGATTAATGGTGTGGATGATGAAGACAGTATGATTGATGGTGAAGATAATTGCAATAATGATGATGATGCTATTAATGGTGGGGATGCATAGGAGAAAACATATAAAATTAATTTATTATAGAGTTCATGTGGGACCCATTGATAGTGAGCCCCACCAAAATGTTTGTATGGCATCCAAATCACCCATCCATTGGCCCATTGGGCTGGCCAAACTCACACACACTTACACGTATAAAAAAAAAAGAAGAGAGAGACACTTCCAGCCATTTGATTTAAAGGGGCAGGGGTTGTAGGTCCCCAACGGGCCCCACACGTGATGTATGTATTTAATCCACGTTGTCCATTTAATTTCTCAGCTCATTTTAGCCATGGAGCTGAAAAATGAAGATAATCCAAATCTTAGGTGGCCCACACCATCTAAACTAATGTGTAGACATGGCTAAAGCATATAAAAGCACTTGCTGGGCCCCACCTGAAATTTGGATGCATTTGAAACTTGGATTGGACGCTCCACCATGTGGGACACACACAACAGATGGACTAGATCGTCCTGTTGTGGGCCTCATATATGAGAAACAAAAAAAAAAAACAAAAAAAAAAAAAAACAAAACAAAACAACGTTGACGCTGCAGCATGCAGCGTCTCTTTTGACGTGGGAAAGAGGTGGCCCCACCACAGGCCTTAGCTTGATGTATGTCAAACATCAGCGCCGTGAATTTGATGGGTCCCCTCTTGAAAATGGGTCACGCCAAAAATTAACCATACAAAGAACCTAGGTGGCCCACACCATCTAAAATAATGTGTAATCATGGCTAAAACATATAAAAGCACTTGCTGGGCCCCACTTGAAATTTTGATGTATTCGAAACTTGGAATGACCCCTTAACTTAGTGGGACACACGTAATAGACGGGCTAGATCTCTTGTTATGGGCCCTAAATATGAAATTAAAAAAAAATAATAAAAAAAATAAAATAAAATTGCAACAGCAATGACGCTGTTGCTGCCAGCGTTGCTGCAGCAAACAGCGTCTCATTGACGCTGGAAAGGAGTGAGCCCCACCATAGGCCCCACCTTGATGTATGTCGAACATCAGCACCCTGCATTTGATGGGTCCCATTTAAAAATGGGTCACCCCCAAATTTCAGCCGTACACAGAACTCAGGCGGCCCACACCATAAAAATATATATATATATATATATATAATAATACTTACAAAAAAAAGAGATTTGGATCAATCTGATCATGAGGTATGTGTTATATCCAAACCGTCCATCCATTTGGCAAGTTTGTCTTAAGGCTTGAGAAGAAAAAAATAAGATAGATCTAACTATCAAGTGGGCCACACTACAAAAGTGGTAGGGATTGAACGTAAACCATTGGAACCCTTTTTGGGTCAGAAATTTTGGAGCAGTATGAAATTTGTTTTTCCCCTTAATTCAGGTCTTTGTAACCTTATGAACAGATTGGATGGAAAATAAGCGGTATGGTGGGCCCTGTAAATTGTTTAATGGTGAAATCATTATCTCCACTACTGTTTGTGGTGAGGTCCAGATAATATTCGGATATGATTCATTTTTGAATGGGCTATAAAATGATCTCAAAAAAAAAAAAAGAAATAAAAATAATAAAAAAAAATAAAAATAGATGAACTGTGTATATGTAATAAATACCTCCCTGTAGCACACATGTAACTTTGATCTCCTTGAACCATTCGTACAACTCGAAGCTCGAGCATGTAAAATCATGTGTTAGGTCCACCTGAAATTTGGATGTATCTGAAACTTGGTCTGACCCCTCAACCAAGTGGGACACACATAATGGATGGGCTGGATTTATGAACCACATCTCTGTGGGCCCAACAAATAATTATGAATATTTAATGGAGGGTAACCCTCTCAACTTGTGTGTGGTATGACCCACTTTGATGTAGGTGTTATGCCACTTAATCCACCATGGTTATGGCATGATTTATGTTTAAGATCCTCATCGTTTATCTATTTTATCAACTCTTTTGAAGATATGTTACCAAGACTTAGGCCCATCCAATGATTAGATAGTCGTACGTTCTGAAATAATGCAAATTAAACTCTCATCATTGAAAATTCATTATGAGCCATCCTGACGATGTATTAGATATCGACCCATATACCGGGTTTCCTTTAAGCCATTATCCCACAGAACAGTCAATCCAACCTGAATTGGACCATACAATACAAGGCTGTGAGAATAAGGACTTAACTATTGAATCCAACCTAAGGCCACCATGGTGTATCTATTTAATCCATGCAAACCATCCACTTTCTCATATCATTTTAGGACTTGGACTAAAATAATCAAAGCAGACCTAAGTCGTAGGTGGGTCACACACAACTCAACTTCATGGGAAATCCCCATGGACTCTACTGCATAGGACCCATTATGAATTTCATTGATATGTGAGCCCAAGAATGTTAAGGCCCATTTTGAGTGAACGCCATGTGGACCCATCAGTGATAGCCTTGTTTGGGCTAACCATTGGGCCTCTTCGATAAGAGTTTGTAATTTTCATGTGTGGAATGTATGATGAACTGGTATGGTAATTTTTGAAGTAATGATGATTAATCCTTTAAATGGGCTGATTGTGGACATCCCTTGATCACTTGGCACTTTTGTTAAAGTGCGGCCCCAAGTAATAAGATCATGATACTTGTGTTTAAACTCTTAAAAACATGTTTAATTATAACAAATATATAAACTCTAGTGGTGTGAGGGTGTGATATTACCTGTTTGGCCCATTGATCATGTGGGTATTTGATGTATGTATAGCCACCTAATCATAGGCAATGGTGGAGTACATGTAGTATACGTAGTCATCTAATTGTATGAATGTGAAATAAGTACAAGGCCACCTAACCGTATGAAATCAAGTGGCATTGATGACCATTCAACAATGTAGATTTGTACTTATCGACATAGATACCACCACTTGAATCACACATGACCAAGTTGTACACTAAACCGAATATGATTTAGGGTTATATTACCCAAGCTAATGCTATCAAGATCCTGGATTTTTATACAATGTGATCTTTAAACTATAAATGGTATGATGAAATGTGGCTCTCGGCCCTTAACCAGGTGACACCGAATATGAATCATTATCTATGTGACGTGCGAAGTGGTTGTAGTATAGGACTTATCATAATTGGTGTAGCCATGTATTCGTGGCCTATGGGTAAGGCCCATTGAGATATATTTCCGGTCCATATGATGAAGCTCATTGTGATGTATTTTCGGCCCATGTGATGCGGCCCATAGTGATGTGTATTAGGCCCAGGTATGTGGTCTACCTGTGAAATAGATTTGAGGCCACTTGCAATGTATTCGAGGCCCATGAGCGAAGCCCAATGTGATGTAATTGAGACTCATGGGCATGGCTAATTGAGATATATTTTAGGCCCATGGGTTGTGGCTCATTGTGATGTATTTGAGGCCCATGTGTAGGGCTCACCTCTTGAGTATTTGAAGCCCATGGGTCGTACAGCCTGATGTGGTGTATTCATGGCCCATGAGTGAGGCCCAATGCGATGAATGTGCGGCCCTTGTGTGAGACCCGAAGCGATGTATCTGAGGACCGATGTGGTGTGATTTCACCATGATGTATGTATTGATATTTATGTGGGTCATTCCTTGGGGACAATGTTGGTTAAATGTCCACATTGTCGAAGCCGATTGTTGAGGCCGGTTATTGATACTGATTATGAGTATGTGACAGCACAGCATTATCATACATGCCCATACGCATCATCTGCATGTTTGTTATGAGATGTGGTTGACCATTGCATATGTCGTTGGGAAGATTGTTATGAGACTCCTTGATAGGCGGAGATTATCTCGCATGAGTGCACGGTATGCGCAACATTGATGCATGACTGTATTACATGACTTATGCATCTTGCATTGTGTGCCCTAGCGACATCAGGGCCGTAACCTCCACAAGCATATCGTGGATGGCCAGATAGGACACCGAAATATGTTATTAGCATCGGGCTGCAATAGATGGTCCTGAGTAAAAATTCCTAAACCCTCTTGATACCAGAGACGCCCAACGTCGAGACCGAGTGGATACATGAGCGCCCGAGTGTCAAATACCAGGAGGTCGCGTCTCCCACTGTGTCGTGGTCAGTTGGGAGGGGTGTGGCCTTACCCGCCCGAGGGTAGGGGGCATTACTAGGCTGAGTTTGACCAGCTCGTGAATGGGTCCGCTATCGACGTGCCGGATAGGTATTGGCAGACTATTGGCCAGGCGGATAGTGAGGTTTCTTACGCTCACTTGGACTGTGCTGCTAGGAGAGAGACAGTGTCATTTGGAGTGTACTAAACCCTGGTGATGATCCCAGAGATGAACTGTATTGATATGTGGACTTATTGAGCAGGAGTTGCATACTCATTCATTCATTCATTTACTATTCACTCGGGCTGGTGGTGCGCAACTATCTGTTGTGTGTACCTTCGCAATGGCCAGGATTTCGGTTGGGGCGCGCGACTAACCTGAGATCAGGAGTTTACCACATTGAGTCTGACTATCCAAATTAGGTATGGGACTATTTTGGATAGAAGTCCCTTGTGATAGACCCCATAGTCTGCGATACTACGTACCACCATCCCGACTTCACTCCAGCATAGTCATTTCATTCGCACCACATATTGTGTTGCATCCTCGACATCCGATATTTGACTCTTTATAACTCCTCATTTACATGCTGATTTATATTGCGTACTCTGATATTGTATGACTCATGGACTTGTCAGTATTTTCGATATTGTATAATTACGGCATGACAATATGATGATGATGACGTGATTACGGATGCATGTAATATGGTTATGGCTATGGTATGATTTCCTTGTAGTACATTTATCTTGCCTGCTTGTAGGACACACTGCACACACGTGTGTACTCACTAGGCTTTTTGGCCTAAGCCTCCTATTTTCCATTTTTTTTCAGGGTTGGAGTAGCTTGGAAGACTTAGCTTTCTCGATGCATTGCATTTATTCTTCGATTTGGCAATGTTGACGTTGCGTATATTTTGTAAAGCATTATACTTATAACCATCGGGACTTATGATGAAGAGAGTTGCTTGGTAGTTTGATCATGGGTCTTCATGCTCAGGTATTACTATGTATATAAAAAAAAAATTCGGTCAAAAATCTTCCTTGTGGTACGCCGAACTCGGGACTTGGTGTATGGAAGTCGAGTGCCGAATTCGGGGTATCACGGAAGCTGTCCGTCCCCGGGTTTGGGGCGTGACAATTAACATTTTCCATAAATACATGTCCACCATTGGACTCCTTGTAGTTGGTGAACTAACTCCGATGAGTCATGTGATATGAAGCCCCTATGTCTAGAATCCACTCGTCTCTACGATCATCATATAAGTGTCCGATTAGATACTGACAACACATCACTTCCGCTTCTTTTTTATTAGACGTGGTAGTATTGGTCTCCTTGGAAGAAGCCTCTGTGTTCTCTTTCTTTGCTTTATGATTTGTACAATCCTTTTTCATTTACCCTAACATCTCATATTTCCAGCAGTTTAACTTTCCCTTGCCCTTGCCTTTGGATTTGGATCTTAATCGAGAAGATCCTATATCCCGCTTAGAATTTGACCCCTCGTAAAAAATGCATTGGTGAAGGCCTCCATGCTACATTTTTTTTCTCACCGCCTTTCCTTGAAAGGTTGAGATGACAGTATCGACATTAAGGTGACAAGTTATCAATGCACAACGTGTCTTTAAAAGACTTATGCGAAATTGGG
Source organism: Magnolia sinica (assembly GCF_029962835.1). Taxonomy (NCBI): domain Eukaryota; kingdom Viridiplantae; phylum Streptophyta; class Magnoliopsida; order Magnoliales; family Magnoliaceae; genus Magnolia; species Magnolia sinica. Next base: position 21,477,982 of record NC_080583.1, on the reverse strand, counting down.
AGTGAATTCGATAAGATACAAGCCTGATCTTCATCCTTAATCACTTACTCCATATCCAGCAATTTGCAGATCATCTTGTTAAAATTGCTGATATGGGTCTCAACATCTCCTCCCTCTACCATCTTTAAGTTGAACAACTGCAACTTCAAGTGTAGGTAATTTTCAAGGGACTTCTTCATATAGATGTTCTCTAACTTTGCCACAAATCCGCTTTTCTCCTTCATGATATTGTAGAGAACTTCATCCATTAAACATAATTGGATTGAGGATTTTTCTTTCTTATTCAATTTCTTTCATTCATCATATTCCATAGTTTCATGTCGCTTCTCAAAGACCTCATCCAATCCTTGCTGAACTAATATGCCAATCATCTTAACTTTCCATAATTCAAAGTTATTTTTCCTGGAGTATTTTTCAAAATCGAACTTAGGATTAATAGCCATTGTTACTCACTTTCATATTGAAGCTTACGCCCTAATGTTAGCTCTGATACCACTTGTTGGGGGACTGCAGAATCACATAGAGATGAATTAAGTGGGGTAATCCAATTGCACCAAGTAAGTACAACACAAGCACAACGATTTTAAAGTGGAAACACCCTTGTGGGTAAAAACTACGGCACAAAACAACAATAAACACTATGAAAGCAGAAAATTACAAGAAATAGAGAGAATACCTGATACGAACTAGCCTCGAATCTCCCTTACAAGCCCTTGAAACTCTAGGAATGGATTAGAAAGCCTGAGATTACCTCCCAATCCTGATTACACCCAAATATATAGCTGTTGGAAGAATCCCAATCAAAATCGGAAACAAATCCTGTAAATTTGTAAATCTATGTAATTCCGTGTTACACTCGATGACACCTTCGACAGGACTTCGATGGCATCGAAAAAAACCTTCGATGTCATCGAACCCACTTCGATATCACCGGAATAACACCAAAACGTTCCAACGACAAAACATGAAAATTCAGATTTTACTGATGGCATTGAATAGCCTTTGATGACATTGAAACTTACTTTGATGGCATTGACAAGGGCACCTAAAGTTTCTAGCAACCATTTTGATTTATTTTGAAAATTCTCGATGGCATCGAGCTGACTTCGATGGCATTGAACTTGTCATCAACAGACTGTTGAATTTATAGATTTAAGACATCTATCAACAATATTTTCTTGATTTTATATGCTGCGAAAGCTACGCCTAATGAGTTGACATGGTCTTACACACCTATGAAAGTGTGGTCGATGCAAGTGCAACTAAGCTTTTAAATTTTGGTTTTCAATTTTGCTCTTGAAAACCCTTGTAAAAATGGTTGTAGGCATATTCTTAAGGTTTTAACTATATAAGCATTACTTTGTGGGTTGCTATTTCATTTATCTATTTTTTTATTTTTTTTATTACATGATTTTAAGGTATGAAGGATCTAGGTTAAGTGAAAAAGGTTATCAGTTCAAAGACACAAGTTAACATTGCTTTTTCAAAGTAGGGTAAGGAGTAGAGAAAATTCCTCAAGCCAATGACTGAGCAACAGATACTACGACATTAAAATAACAGTGCCATATCTATAAGAAATTTAGCTATAAATTGTTAAGGACGTCCTGTAGCTCTGCGTCTGATGAATGAAGTATTGAAGCTGTTCATTGGCTAATTTGTGGTTGTATATTTTGATGATATCCTGATATATAACTAGGGTGAAACGGAGCAAATGGAACAACTCAGATAAGTGCTTCAGGTCTTGGCAGTTAACAACTTGTATCTCAAGTTAAAGAAGTACAATTTTTTCATGGGCAACTTGTTGTTCTTATGATTTATTATGACGTCAATGGGCATCCATGTAGACGATGAAAAGGTGCAAGACATCAGAGAATATTTGATTCTGACGAACATTCATGAAGTGAGGAGTTTCCATGGGTGATGATATTTTATATGTTTAATTTATGCATAATTCAGCGTTATATCACACCCATTATAGATTTCATGAAAAGGCCCGTTTCAGTAAATTGATGAGGCAAACAAGAGCTTTGATGAAATTAAGCATCGATTGCCCACAATATCGGTCTTGGTTCTTTCCAGTTTTGATAAGCTACTTGAGATTGAGTGCGACACCTCATATGTCATAATTGGAGGAGTCTTATTATAGGAAGGTAGACCGGTAACCTTCCATAGCGAGAAGCTTAGCGAAGCCCGAAAGAATTGGTTGACATATGATTTTGAGTTGTAAGTAATGGTTCAAGCATTGCAAGAATGGTACTCTACACTAACCATTAAGCCTTAAAGTTTATTAGTACTCAGGCTAGCGTTAATCGTGTGAATGCTAGATGAGTTACATTTTTACAGGAATTCATGTTCATTATTAAGCACAAGTTAAGATAGCATAACAAGGTGGTTGATGTACTTAGCCACCGTGCATCACTACCTGTTATGATAAGAAATAGGGTAGTCGGCTACGACTGTCTCAAGGAGCTGTAAGCCAATGATGAGGACTTCAAGGATACATGAATAAGGTGCTAAGAGGGTCATCCTAGTGACCTATATATACAAGACAATTTTCTCTTCAAATAGAATCAACTGTGCATCCTCAAATGTTCTTTAAGAGAGCAGATTATCCAAGAGCTACATGGAGGTGGCCTTGGTGAACACCTTGGGCGAGACAAGACGTGGGCTCTCATTGACAAAGGATATTATTGCTGCAATTGGTATATGACATGGGTAAAGCAGTGTAGAGCTGTTATGTTTATTGGATCTCCAAGGGCCAGTCTTAGAATATGGGCCTATATACCCTGTTACATATGCCTGACGACCCTTGTGAGGACTTATCTATGAACTTCGTGCTTGGTTTACCACAAATAGAGTATGGCATAGATTTAGTGTTCATGGTGGTTGATCATTTCTCAAAGATGGTGCACTTTATCCCATATAAGAAGACCTTCGATGTAATACACGTGTTAAATCTAATCTTTAGAGAGGTCCCGCAGCTACACGAGGTTCTTAAGACCATTACTTCTAAACGTGACATGAAGTTCATTGGCTACTACTGGCGTATTTTGTGGAATCAGTTCGATATGCGACTTCAGTTCAGTAATGCTTATCACTCACAGACTGATGAGAAAACTGAAGTTGTGAATCACGCGTTGGGAAACCTCCTCCAGTGTATTTTAAGTGACAAACCGAAGTAGTGAGATTTGACCTTGTCTCAAGCACAGTTTACATTCAACAATATAGTGAATTGCTCAACAGGGAAGCCCCTGTTCTAGATTGTTTATGGTTATCTGCCTTGCCACACACTTGATTAGGTCCCTTTGCCTAAACTCCCGGTCATGCGTATTGTAGCAGAACATATGGCGGATTGAATAGTGGGTATTCATGTAGATGTGTAAGCCAAGTTGCAAGCTTCGAATGACAAGTACAATGAGTAAGTTCACAAGCATCGACGAAAAAAGGTGTTCGAGGTGGGCGACCATGTTATGATGCATCTACGCAAGCAAATATCTCCAATCGAGATCTACAACAAGTTGAAGAACAAAAAAATTGGACTAGTACCGATCCTCTAAAAGATCAACAATGCTTATATTGTTGATCTTCTGGATGACATGGAGATCTCATGTACTTTCAACGTTGCAGACTTAATTGAGTATCATGAAATGAAGTTGGACGAGAACTTGATGTCGATTCTTTTGAAGTAGAAGGGACTGATGCAGAGCAACTCACAAATACTTTCATGGCAAAGATGGACCAAAGAAGGCCTGATCAGAAGCAGAAATGATTCGGGCCATCAAAACCTTAGAACAGTCGTATCTCTTAAATCGGGATGAGTTTTTCGATATATCATTTATGATTTTGGGGTACGAGAAGCTATTTTAGCTCAACCAACCCTGCTGCTCTAAGTTTCCCGTGTCGAATTTTTGAGAAACCATCAGATTTATGTTTGAAAGTCCAATTTATTGTTATTATTATTTTTTACTATAAATAATAAGTTCTAGTTCGAATATAACTTTTGATCCTTTGAGTTGTAGAAGTCAAGCCCAACATGAAAAGGACTTTAAAAAAATAGGAGGATAACGTGGTTGGGACAAATTGGACACAAACTATTTTTGTCAGAAAACCATGAAGTCTAGTAGGAATTGAGGCCGTTTATAAATTGTAAGTTTACTATTCATAGTAAGTTACGTTTTTAGGGTGTTTGAGTCTAAAACTCCATCCTAAGTTAGAGCTCATTATTTAAAGGATTGTAATTTTATTATTATTATTATTATTATTATCAATCAATTTATTTTGAATTTATTAGAAATTACTTCTAGTTTTATCCTTTATGAATTTGATAAACCTTTTTGAGGAGTTTAGAGAGCTCCGTGAATTCGTAGTAGATATCCCTTGAACAAGATGGTGATCGACCTCATCACGTCCCTCTTGTGTCAATAGAGTCTCAACCGGTTTCAAGCCATTGGTTTGGAACTCTCTACAATATCTGTAATCCATGAAACTAAGTATGATACAGTGAAGGATGGAACCAAAACTTCCAATTCAGTGGATCATAGATGGAAGAACTGGAAGAACTCACTACACCAAAATCGCCAAACTAATACGGTTGGCATTTTGGTTCAAAAACGACTTTAAGCCGTTCTTGATTTGAAATGGTAGTAAACCGTACTTAAATAGTGGCTGTTGTATGTTGTTACTTTCACTTTTTTTTGGTGTCCCGATTGATTGTTGTATATTCTTATTTCTTATTATTATAGTTTATTGTATTATTTTGAAACAAATGGACGGAATGGATTCTGTTAGAACCCTCTAAGTGGACCCCACATGTCCTGAGAGTCACATTTATATAAATATGCCGCAGACTACTGGATTATTTCTGTCGCCAAAACACCCTAATCCCTCCAAAACGCGTAAAACGCGATCTCCCTCTCCCTCTCTCGATCTCCCTCTCCCGATCTCAACCCTCTCTCTCTCGATCTCCCTCTCCCTCGATCTCCCTCTCTTTCCCTCTTCGGATCTCAACCCTCTCTCTTGATCTCCCTCTCACTCTCCCTCCCTCTCTCGATCTCCCTCTCCCTGCAAAATCAACCATCCCACAACACTCCCCACACATGGGGTATCTAATATTGTAGAAGCAGCAGCAGCAGCTCCATATGGGGTGTGTGATCTGTCGTCCACGGTTGAATGGGGAAGACTGAAGGGAGGGAGTGAGTGCAGCAACAGCGGCAGCAGCAACAACAACAACAAATTCGTAGAAAAGTAATTCATCTCCCTCTTCTATCTTCTATATCAGTCGCCGTCTCTCCAGCAGATCTCAGCTTTTAAGGACGCAGATCTCGTTCTACGTCTCTCGAAGCTGCGATTTGTTAGATTTTTTGCTCTTTCTGCTTTAGCTCTGTTTTATAGTCGTAGATGCTGTTGTTTGATGTTTTTCTCAATGTAGTTTCTGTTTTCTGTAGTCATGGACGAGATCTCGTCTCTTGATCTGATCCATATGTGGATTATTTAGCATTTTTTTTTCAATTTTTTGGTTGCGAAGCTGTAGATTTTCATGATTTTTAGATCCTAGCATGAAGGAACATGGATTTAGTTTTTAGATCTGTTGAATAACCATTTTATTTTATTTTTCTGTTCACACTACATTTTAGCTTTCCATGATTGTCCTTGCCAACTGTAAATTTTAGTACTTTAGTCATTTCTCATGTTTCTAGTTCTTTATTATTTCCATTTATTTGGATATGATAACACATTTTTCATGGTTGATTTCAAGACTAGGACTGTATATTTTTACTTTCATTAGATTTTAGTTTTTTTTTTCCCCCTCAATTTGGAGTCGTTTCTTTGACCATCAAATGCTGAAAATCTTATCTTTTTGATGTATTTGCATTGGTTGATTTTTTTTCCATAGGAAAGAAAGGATGTCTTTCAACATTCTTTTTGTGGTTGGGTCATTCTCAATTTAGCCATACTTAAGACCCATGCCACCCATCTATAGTTGTATGGATTGACAATAGATTCGGGTGCGGGATCAGGGAAGCATCCATTTCAAAATGTAAATAAGTGCAAATGGGTAGGGTGTGGCACTGCGAGTGAAAGTCCAAAGTGTGTTCAAAGCAGGAGCGACACCTAATTTGATGGGTTCTGCAACTAAGCACCCACTATGCAGTCATCTGGATGTGCCTTTTGCTAGCCTCAACCAACTAGTCCTGGTCGAGTCATCTACCAATATGTGGGTGAAAGAAAACGTTTCTCTTACCTGTTATGCTTGTATTTCATGAGCATATCACATTGAGCATCTTTTGCAGGTCATAACTTTGCATTTTCCAACTACTCGTATAGGTATGCTAACACTTCATGACATTCTTGAATCAGGCCATGGTATATTTTCTTTTTTTCTTCTAGCTTGTTAATAATCAGTAGGGTTAACTTCTGGGCATGGTATAATAATGAAGGGAACTTCTATGTATCGAATAAGGGGACATGCTTTTAGCTAGGGCACCATCTGCACCTTGTTAGCTACATGCTACTTCAATGTGGAACATGATTGGGAAGCATTTCTTCAATGTGGAACATGATAGTGGATTGGAATATTGACATGTATTTCAAATTGGGTTTTTGAAAAAGAAAGATGCTTCAATTTGTTTTCTGTAATGCAATGAAGTTGTGCCCTTTAAGAACTATTGATGATGTTGTAGGACGACGCTAGATATGGATATTCGTGAATTGGGAATTCATTTCGATTGTGTTAGCTCATCCGTTTTGTGCAGAAGGGGCTATCGCTGTAAGACATCTATCCTCTTTCTCACTGAGTGTCTTTTAAATATTTCTTTTGAAATGTTTTTATTTATTTATTTATTATTATTACTATTATTGTTGCTGTTGGCACATGTGTGATAATTCACCTCTTGGATATCTCCTTGTTTTATTTATTATTATTATTATTATTATTATTATTATTATTTTGGTGTTCTCATTGTCTATGTGAGGGAGTTCACCCTTATATAAGATGTGAACAAACATAAATCACTCATGCTTGCTTGTCAGCTTGCTTGGATGTATGCAATTTTGTGTAATCTTTCATCTGTATGTAATTGAATAATAATGTTGATTTTTAGCTACAAGGACCAATTTCTTGCTGCTTTGCCAGCACCTTGTCGAGCAAGTGCTGACTTCAGTCAGCCTGTTTTCATAGCCACTGCATTCTACCTGTGTGCAAAAAGACACAAGGTAGCTAATCATTGAAATCCTTTCTTCTCTTTCCATTTCAACCTGCCTGATTTTTTAAAATGTTTCTTACGCTTCAATGTTTACTTGTTTTGCAGCTTAAAGTAGACAAGATTAAACTTATTGAGCTCTGTGACACATCAGAATCTGAATTTACTAGTGTAAGACATGCTCCTGTTAGCAGTTTCTTTATATCTACTTTATAGCATTTTTTTTTATTGGACTTCCGAATCATGGTTGCAAGTTTCAACCTCTATGAAGGGCCTATGCTTTGATGTTTTTGGTATTACAAAGGAAAAGTAAGACCCAAAAGCTGTGAAAGGGCGCACCAAGGTACATGTTTTTATTGACATTTTACCAGGCCAATCTCCATGTTCTTCCACTGCACTTCCCACCTGTTCCTGTAAGCTCATTTTCTTTACAAATGAATGGTTTGCATACCTTTGAGATAGGTTTCTAATTTTTGGATTGGTAATTAGAACTATTAGATGCATTACCTAGCAAAAGGAAGTATGAGGATGATGGTGATGTATAGTGAGATCCTTGATTGTTTGAAGAAATGCTTTAACCAAATCATATTTGAAATCTTCAACACTCCTGCTATGTATGTTGCCATCTAGGTTGTTCTCTTCCTTTATGCCAGTGGTTGCACGACTGGTAAGCAAGACTACTAGTTCTTATTTTGGTTTCTCTGGGCTACATTCTCTTGATTACTTAAACAACAACAATGATACTCTTTTTTTTCTTTTTCTTTTTTCTGTCAATTATACTCTGGACCACCTCGGATTGAAACATCTGTAATTAATGGTACATTTAGGGGATTCATGGAAGTCATATTCCAGAACAATAACACCACAGTCTAGAGTTACCACATGGATGGATATGTGTTTTTTGTTGTTGGGTATGAATTTAATTTCATTTTTAGTACTGTGTGCCCTGTGCTGCTTGTGCATCTTTTGTTGTGTTTGTAATGGTAGAGTTTGACTAATTGCAGGATGGATTTTGGGGAGTGGACAAAGAATAGCAGGGGCACATACAATAAGTGGGATGGAGTTGCTGGCTGCACAACGCAGGTACTTCCACTGAATTCTGCTTGTAATCTTTACAAGGTCTATCCAGAGTTCCTAGCTGGTCCATGATATCACTTCCATCTTTTTGTTGTTTTATTGAATGTGCTATTCACTCTTTTATCAATGGTCCCTTTTCAATTGCGATTGACATCTATGAATCTACTCGCAAATACATTTCACATTCCTGGATTGAGTACAAACCACTGCCATCATCATAGCCTTGTTTGAGTTAGTTGGAGTTGGCTAGTTGAGTAAATATGTGCAAATCAAATTAGTCTATGCTATGCACAGGATTAACAGCAGGCAGTTCCCGTGTCAAACATTAGGTAGCAACATTCTCTAGGCCTTCTCCAACCCTTCAGGTAGCTAATTCAAGCCCAAGAACAGCAGCATCAGCACCAATACTTCCAGCCACTACATGAAGGGATGTGCACAAGATTAATAGCTCATGACATGTACCAGATTGCCTTGGAAGTGGCGCCGAAGGAAGCCCAGATCCCTCTAATGGCAGATGGAATCCCAGGCCTGAAGAACTGGTGGAAGAGATCGCTCGGGTTGTGGGGGATGGATGAGAAGACATTGAAGAGGAGGATTTGCAGTAGATGTCATATCTCAAGGCAGAGTGATCATTCTAGAAAAGAGCAATGAGTTTTTGGATTATAGAAGCCTGGAAATGAAATGTTGTATTGAAATTGGAAATTGAAATTGAAATTGAAATGTATACTAGAAAAGAAGGAAAAGATTATTATGTGTGTGAATCATTCTATTGTCTTTTTCTTCTATTTGTGTAATTATCTGGCATATAATACAAGTAGATTACATACCCCACTCTCTCTCTCTCATACAATGAACAAAGGGGTTTAAAATTTTTCTTAAAATTTCATCCTAAATTTTGACCGTTGGCAATATTAATAAGCATTCAAAACCGTTTCTAAAATTGTGCCTAAGACCGTTGGCACCAAAATGGTTTTAAAATATTCCTAAAATTCCGTTTCTAAAAATTGAAATGGTACTCAAAACGGTTCTGAACCATTCCTGATTTTCTGCAACTCATTTAGGAACAATATTAAACCGTTCCTGAAGCATTTAGCAACAGTTTAAAACCGTTCCTAAATGACGATTTTGGTATGGTCGCTATCAAAATACAATGTTTATTTATTTATCATTTATTTAGACACACCTCATATGATTACTTCAAACCATGCCCTCAGTGTTGAAACTCACTCCATCTAGCCAGGGGTTGGAACTGGGCTTAGTTCATCTATTTTAAAAAACACATTAATTATAGGCCTTACTAACCATATGGTAGGATTGCCTTTCAAAAGAAGCCCCACTTTTGTGTGTGTGTGTGTGTGTTATTTTCAATCCCTTTCAGGGGGGGAAAAAAATCCGTGATAGATGGCGATGAAGGCGGTTCTCATCAGTCCCCATCAGGATGGCCTACCAAACGTTTTTCATAGTTTGACAGTTGAGGAATACGTGGACAGTTGAGGAATGTGGTCTGGATCCTCATTCTTATAACTACAGTGTATAGGTGGTACACATATCTCAAGGGAATTCTTTCTTTCTTAAGAGGGTTGGAAACTTTCCATACAACAACCTCCACACGAATTACTTGGATTTTGGGAGAACAAGAGAACTACAAAACATCCATTTTGTGGGAAGTTTTCACCCATATAGTTTGTCATCAACAGATATATTGAAGCTGATCGGATTGAAATTGAAGATATCAAGATTGTTGCTAATGCTATAATTAGCACAGAGTCGTGAACAAGTGATGGGCCACTCAGGTGGGAAGATGGAAACGTGTCGGAGATCTAGGCGTATGGTACACTCATAGATCCGGGCCATTCATCAAGTACTACACATGGCAAACATGGTATAAACAAAAAAATAAAATAAAAAATAAAAATAAAATTCATGGTAGCACACTCATCAATTGAGCCACGCATGTGAGTTGATTTGGGTTGTTGGACTTTCTCTAACCGCCCATTTTTCTCATTTAAGGTTGAGAGATGCTCAGTGCTCTCTCATAGCACTATAAGAGCCCTATAACTTATAGTTCTCCTGGTGGGATTAGTCCCTTTGGACAGTTCAATCTATCAATCTTAACCATCTATTAAGCCGGGAAACCATTTCATAAACTACTATGGAAAATTTTCATTAAGTGGTTTATCCATCCTTGATTTGGCTCTATTTTCTGGACTCGATTTGGTAGTGATCCCTCCATGCTAAGCTGGTGGTGGTTGGCGCTCCATGGACCCCAACTTAATGTATGTATTTCATCTACACCATCCATCCATTTTTGTAGTTTATTTTAGGATATGAACCCAAAAATGAGGCAGACCCAAATCTCAGGTGGACCACGCCACAATAAACAGTAGTGATTGATCACACAACTTTAGAAATTTACTTGGGCCTCGACAGCCTTGGACTAAGCTGATATCTGTGTTTTCCCAACGTACAGGTCTGTGTGACCTAGTCAATAGTTAGATGATAAATAAAAATTACAGCAGGCCCTTGGAAGTTTTATGGTCGGCATTAAATCACCACTGTGTCCTATTCCGTGGGGCACCTGAAATTTGGATCTGCCACAATTTTTGCCTCATGCCCTAGCTAGAAATGTAGATGGACGGCATGGATAAAACACACGTATTATGATAGGACCCACAGAGCTTTTTGAGTTCTAAGGAGCACCGAGCTTGGTACTGAAAGGGTCACTACCGAAACCGAGGCTATTTTTTTTTGCCACACTTCTACCCGGCTATGGACGGAATGTCTATGATCACCTAACCAAAGTGATGCTTTAGAATAGTCAGCAATCCATAAAAAATAGATGGAACAGATTGTTAATTGCATCTATTATTATGTTAACAATCTTAACCATCCATATTAAAGGCTGTTGATCGATGGTTAATATTTTTTGGATTGGTGCAATGTTTGCATGGAAGCCCATAAAACATGGGTTCGATCTAATGAACAATATGGATCAATGAAATGCATTCAATTAGAATGTGGAAGTGGAGCAATGTAACTAGGAGCAATATAAGTCATAGTACACTGAGAGAGCACTGGAACATTTCTCCGGTAAATTTAACCTCCTTGCCAATATTATTTTTTTATTCACGACATGCTTACAGTATAATAACACATGACACGTACATCATAGTGGGCCCACAGAACTTGGTGACGTCAATAAGCAGATTTCATGGTGTACGGCACACCACAAATCTTGGTGGTGTGTTGATATCACCAAGTCCTGTGGGGCTAGCATAATATATATTTTATATTCACTCTGGTCATTCAATTGGCAAAATCATTTTAGGGGATGAGACCAAAAATGAGATAGTTCCGAAACTTAAGTGGACCACACTGTAGAAAGTAGTGGAAGTAGCGGAGACAGTGACACACACGAGCCCACCGTAATGTTTATTTGCTATTCAACCTATTCATAAGATCACGTAGACTTGGAAGAAGAAAATAAAAAAAATAAAAAATCAGCTTGATCCAAAACTTCAGTGGCCCCTGAGAGATTTTCAATGGTAAGTATTCAATCCCCACTACTTTTTGTGGTGTGGTCCACTCGAGCATTGGGTATGCCTCAGTTTTGGGGCAATATCCTAGAATGATCTTACAAAATGGATGAACAGTGTGGATATAACACTTACATTATGGTGGGGCCCACAGAACTTGGTGACGTCAACACACCACCGAGGTGGGTGTGTGTCACACCACGCAATCCGCTTCCTGTACAAGATATCTGACATGGGTGCGGTCCCAGAAAGATTAGCATGATAGGAAGCTTTTGTGGCCGCACGAATATTTCAACTGTTGTCACTAAATTCTCACGGTTTCCTCTCGTGTGGCACACTAGTGTTTTGGATCCAAACTATTTTTAGTCTCATGTCCTAAAATGATCTCGGAAAATGGATGGATGGACTGAATTTCTCCCAAACATCACTGTGGGCCTCACCTAACATCCCAGCGCAGTCACTTCCAGCAAAAGGCTTCCATCTAGCACGCGGTTTCTTGTTATAGTGGATGCCAGGTGGGGCCACCGTGATGCTCGGGAGAAATGCTCCTCATACATTCATTTTACGTATCATTTTAGGACATGCCACGAAAAAAGAGGCTAATCGGCCGTATAAGAGGTAAAATTGAGGAAACAATTTTCTACCGTTGAAACCATTATGGGATCCACCTTGATGTTTATATCCTATCCAAACCGTTTATACGCTCATCCCCACTGAGACGAAGTGAAATCACAATAAATTAAGCCTGACATGAAGTTTTTGTGGCCGCATGAATATTTTAACTGTGGTAGCTAAATCCTCACTGTTTCCTCTCGTGTGACCCACTAGAGCTTTGAATTCACTCCATTTTTGGTCTCATGTCCTAAAATGATTTTAGAAAACGGATGGACGGGTGGATTTCTCCCTAACAGCACGGTGGATCCACCTAGCATACCAGCCAGGAACTTCCTGTAAATGCTTTGCAAGGAAACTGGCGTCCTCTGACGCTGCCACTAGCCAGAGGTGGCTAATGGTCGGTGCTCTGTGGGCCCGCCATTATGAATTTGTTTTATCCCTGCTGTACATCCATTTTTCCGGATCATTTTTGGGCTTCTCCCCAATAATGATGAGATCTAAATCTCAGGTGGACCACACAACAGGAACAGGAAAACAGTACTACATGAGTTTCCACCATTAAAAACCTCCTAAGCCCACTGTAATATTTATTTGACGTCCAACCTTGTAATTAGGTTTTAAGGACCTGGGTGAAGGAAAAAACAAATGTCAGCTTGATTGAAAACTATTGTAACCCCGAGAAGTTTTTAATGATGAGTGTTCCATCAACATTGTTTCATGTGATGTGGTCCACTTTAGATTTTTATCTATCTCATTTTTGGGATTATACACATACATCATGGCAGGGCTTATAGAGCACCGACCACTAGCGTTTCACCAGTGGCAAGGTCACTGGCCAAACGGCATCCGCTGTGAGCCAAGATTTCAAATATCTACATGTTTTTTGTGTAAAACATATTGATCCTTCGTATTAAAGACCATTAATCAGATTTTAGTATTTTAAGGTTTGTGTGATTTTTGCACCACAGCCCATGCAATGTTCATTGGACATTATGAACATTCAAGTTCAATGGATTGGGCTCTCGGTGTCTAGTGCAATAGGTGCACTGTAACTTATATTAGTGCTCTGGCCGGAGCACTTCTGGCCCAGTTGAATTCTTTCCTGGTTTGCCTGGTAATCGGTTTATATCTTGTAAGCATCTCATGCGTACAAAAGGCAATCAGAGGCAGGTTAAACAAAATGAAAATAGAAAAAAGAAAAGAGGGATGTTTCCTTATATACACCCAATATATTATCGTTGGAACTTCATTCATCATATTTTAAAAACTTACTTTTCGGTGGCATTGGGTGGATTAAATTGTTTTTGTGATGGAAAAATGCCTATGACATCAAGAACAAATTGGTAAGATTCATAGTTATTTCATTTCATGCATTTAATATTATTATTCATCTTTTATACTCTCCCACAGTCTATTATGCTTCTCGATTACTCTATGATAATTTTTTTGTGCTTTTCAACTACTCTCTGTGACAACCTCTAGTGCTTTTATCTGTGAAAAAACCTCTCTCAAAAGAGCTTCATTCTGTTTATTGATGCAACAGAAGGTACACTTCGAGTTAAAAGATTACAGAACAAATGGTTCCCAATGGAGGCCATTTATGACTCATTGAAGATTTATTGAATTAAATTTCCAACATGCCCAAGATCAATGAAATCCAGGTACAATGAAAGAAATCTAATTTGTTTACCCAAGTCACACGGTCCTGAATATGCAAGCTTATGCCATTAGAAACTTTCGTCTAACTTTTGGAAGTTTAAACAGTTTCCAAATGCAATAATTCTAATTCCATTTAAAATCTCATGGAATTATCTTTCTGACAAGCCCAAGATTACCCCAATATAACCATTTTGGTGGAATCGCATGATGATATGACTATTTTTGTGAGATTGTGTGATTGCAACAATACAAATTCGTGAACTCAAATAGTATAAATTTGCAATCTATTTTATAGTGTCATGTTATCTCACAAAAACAGTTATATCTTCCTCGCTATAGGTCGGATCGGGGTAATCATGGGCTCACTCAAAAGATAATTCAACAAACTTTTAAGTAGGATTGAAATCATCTTATTAGGAGACCATTTGACTTTTCTAAAGTGGGCTTAAAATTCCTGATGTGATAACTCATGTTGCTTGCACAATCAGCACTATGCTACTTCAGTAAATGGACTGGATCTCCATTATTACACATCTAATCTAAGTGATCTTAGTCTCATTAGAAAGATAATTCAATAAGCTTTTCGATGAGGCATAAATTACCTCAATCAATTATCATGTGGTCTATCATTTTCTCACTAGCATTAGTGTTGGAAATGATTCTGAAAATAGTAGATATAAATTCAAAATATAGAAATTAAATTAAACAGAAAATAAAAGAAGTAAAATGGCTTGTTGTTTTGAGTTAAGGTGCGATTGAGTCACTTGGCTTAAAACCAAATTGGTCTTTCTTGGACCGCGTTCCAAGTACAATAGAAATCATGGGCAATTGGCCTCCAAGATATAACGACTATAACCCAGTATCAACGATGCACTCGTTGTACATTGGCTTAAATCAGCATGGCGAACTTAAACCAAAGTGATTTGACTCAATGACAAACTCATTTGCAATAAAGCTTGAGATCATTTGAAGAAGCAGAGAGAGAAATCAATTTTTTTAATTAATATTGTATTAGGAGTAAGCCTATTTATAGACATCGATTAGATACTTAATGCATCGTTTCAAATGAATTAACACTACCAAAAAAAGGGGCAAAGGATTCAGACCACGTTTGTTTTTTTCTACGGATATAAACCTTAGCTAACATTGCTACGGTTTTAATCCGTAGCTAAAAAGTCAATACACCATTAATATTTAATAGTGTTGTAAGTGGCTCTATGAGGCCTAAAAGAAATTATATGTTCTATCTAAGCCGTCTATATATTTTTAAATATTACTTTACTAGAGAAGAAAAAAGATCAGCTAGATCGAAGGCTCAATTGGACCACACGGGAGGAAACATTGATATTAAATTACAGTTGCTTCTTATGGTGTGGTCCACTTGGATCTTCAATATACCTGAAATTTAGTGTGATAAGCTAAAATAATTTATTAAAATTATGGATCGGAATGGATTAGGGAAATACATCATGATGGGCCCCACGGAGCCCCTGATCGGACCGTCTACGTCCGTCCGTAAGAAACCCCAAATTTGGGCGCACTCAAAACGGAGTCGTGCCCAGACCCAGTTATGTCGCTCTCTTCCTCTCTCTCTCTCTCTCTCGAGAGAGAGATTGCAGAGAGGGAGGGTGGTCGTTGCAGAGAGAGAGAGAGAGAGAGAGAGAGAGAGAGAGAGAGAGAGATTGCAGAGAGGGAGGGCGGTCGTTGCAGACGGAGAGAGATTGCAGAGACGGAGGGGGGTCATTGCAGACAGAGAGAGATTGCAGAGAGGGAGAGTGTGTTTCTCCATCTTCCCCTCTTTTTAAATCTCCAGCAACATTAAGGTATCTCTCTCTCTCTCTCTCTCTCTCTCAATCTCTCTCAATCTCAATTCCGATTTAGGGTTATTCGGATTTTAGGGTGGATTCCACCGGAATGTTTATTTGTCATACAACTTGTTGATATGCTAGGTGGGGCCCACGAAGTTGTTAGTTGTAATGGGCCGTGTAGCCCGCCTTACCCAACAATCCGACTTGGATTTAGGGATTTTAGGGCTTACAGATTTGGGGATTTCAGTTGTTTATGTTGTTTGTAACTTTTAAAACCAATTTTATGGCAATGCTGTTTACATATGGTGTTAATGTTCAAATAGTTTCAATTATTCCAACATGTACAGAAATGCAGGAATATAGATCTAATTTTTGTTGTATTTCTTTGTATAGCCGAAGCATTACTTGCTTTCAAGAGTGCCGTGCGTAATCCCCAACAGTTAAGTAGTTGGGTTGGGAAATACCCTCTGCAATGAATCACTATCCCCAACAGTTTGCCTATCTATTGTTAGAGTAATGCTTCCCGACACATTGATCAGATATATTGCATTTTTGCATACATGTATGGGTCATGCAGTTCAAACTTGGCAAGTTGACATTTAGTCAATTCATTTGCATAGGATGTCTTTTATATTCATGATACATTGTTACTGGATTCCATGTTCAGCATTTGTGATTTTGTTGCCTAATCATTTAACTCTTGTTAACTATGAGTAAAGAGAAAAAAAGGAACTCCATCATTTTAGCTTTTATATAGACATATTATAGAAAGAAAGAAAAGAAAAACTTATTGTGACCCACTTGTAAGTTATCTCATGATGCTTCTGCCAATTTTTTTCGTTGTTGTTGTTCATATATGTCTCTCCCTTTTCTTTCTCAATGTTATAATTCCAAAAGTCCTTTGGCATTGATGTTTGGGTCACAAGAGAATTTGTCCTCCTACAGGAGATTGAATAGATTCAACCTTCCAATATCAGAAGTTGTATTTTGATTTTTGTTGTCTGACATGCACTAAATCTAACAGATAAATTTTTTAAAAAGAAAGAAAGAAAGACATCCGCATAACCTGTCCTGGCAAATGAATCCAATGATGTTTCAGTCTTGAATCATTTTCTTTGATGCATCATTTTCCACATCCATGTTTTAGTTGCTCTCTATTAAAAGTAATGATTTTCATTGACTGATTATATGAAAATCTCATAGGTGATAGTTTGATTGGTTTGGTTTGAGATATAACCAAATAGCCTATGTTATGTTATCTGTTGTTTCATTTACCTTCTTTTGGTGATCTTAGAACCAGTTCTAAAACCTAGACCCAACTCCTGGCTGTATGATCAGATTGGTTCTGGATTGGAACTGGCCGGCGAAGCAGCCGTATTACGATAACACCTAGTTAGTTGAGTAGAAACAATTTGTAAAAAAAAAAAAAAAAAAAAGAGCTATATCAATCAAAGCTCATTTGCAGGACTTGAAAATCAGACAGTTTCACTATGCAAATAATCGAATACTGGTTATTTATTTATTCATTTATTCTATTTTTATGATCTTAGATTGAGCAGATTTTCTGGCTGAAATGAAACAAAGTTGGGTCTAACCAGATGGACTGGCGGTTGGATCAAACCGTCACCTAAGTCTAATCTATGTTTTAAACCATTGCTTAGAATAATCTTAGGATGTCATTTAAATAGTTCAAAAAATAAACAAACAAATAAAATGAAGTACAGAAGGAAAAAAAATTCACCTTGGGCTTCAAATGGAAAGTCAATGTCTGGTTCTGATCAATAAGTACAAACACTGCCTCAATTTCCAACTATGCAGAAGTCGAATTCTCATGAGAGTCCCAAAGTTGTGAGATCAGTGTTATGAATGACTATACTGATAAAAGCATCATTTGTGAATGTTATTGGAAGATTGGAGCCTGTAACATAATGTATATCAGAGCTGTTGATATTGTGCAGAGTGTTCATGTGCAAGCTGGGCAAACACCACCACTGTTTCTAGCTTCTGTAAATATATATATATTCTTCCTAACATATGAAGATTTTTTCTGTAACTTTCAGCTTTTGAATTATTGACATGTTAAGTTGGCAACTTTTGTTGTTTGACATGAATCATTTATGGCATGCTACTTTATATTCATCAGTTGGCACAAAAAGGTAAGCTGTCAGCAAGATTTCTTTGTAACAACATTGAGTGAGAGCACACCACTTACGACTTTGTTGCTATAAAAAAACTCACATATAAACTTCATTAATTCATTAAAGGAGGTATTCGAATCTATATATTCTTTTCCACGAACTTGTTTTTTTCCCAAGTTTTGTTTCATCTGTAATTGTTTGATGCTCTTAAAAAAAAAGAAAAAAGAAAAAAAAAAGTCTGTGTTATAGAACTCAAGTGATGTTCTATCTGTCTATTTTATATTCCTTAAAGTTAGATTTTTGAACACTGTTATGGAAATCAAGTGATGTTCTATCTGTCTATTTTTGTAAAATAAGATTTTTTTTTTCTTTCCTTCTTTCTTGAATTAAGTTGAACTTGTTAATATTCTCTTTTGTAATGATCTCCTATTAACCAGTCTATAAATAACTTCCATGAGAACTCATCCCGCTTATTGTGTGCATGACATCCAGCCCATTCATCAGATGTGTTACCTCATGAAACCTCTAGGCACAAAAATTAGCTTGATTCAAAATTTAGGTGAGCCACAGCAAAGGGAACCAAAGGGAGAGGGCACCCTGCCTTTAATTTTCACGGGGGTCCAAATAAGTTGCAAAACAGCCTGATTTTTTACATGACCCTTCATCCAAGCCAGATGAAAGGTATACATGGGATTAGTTCTTGAAGGGTTCTCACATGTTCTCATGAAAACTGGTTTGTAGGAGAAATACTTTAAACTAATTCAGTTCTCTTCCTTATACCTACAAGGCCACATTCTTCTGGGTTCCTATAGGTAGGTACTACAGGCTATGTGCATTTTGTTGGATGGTTTATGATAGTCGATGCCTTTTCATGTTAGCTGATTGCAAAAGCTTCTTATGTAATACATATTTGAAAAACTCTTTTACAGGTACTACAAGCTATATCAAAGGCTCTCGACGATCCAAAGAGGCCCGTTCGCCAGGAAGCTGCTAGATGCCGTCAAGCATGGTTTGATTTCACTTTCTCTCCTTGCTAGCTAAATTGGTGAGTCTTCTTTCCTTCATACTATATGATTCATTGATGAAGTGGCCTAGCCATTTAGACAGGCCCATGTTTATATATTATCTAGAAATTGATGAAGTAGATCCGGATATGCGTCGGAGCTATTCGGATGTTGAGCGGGGGTCCCTGGAAGGTGGGAACCGCTGTTATGACTATGATGAAGCTGTCCCTTTTCTATGGACAACAATATGGGTGGCATGGCCATTTGGACAGGCCCATGTTTATATATTATTTTGAAATTGATGAAGCAAATCTGGATGTGCGTCGGAGCTATCCGGATGTTGAACGGGGGACCCTGGAAGATGGGAACCGCTGTTATGACTATGATGAAGCTGTCCATTTTCTATGGACAGCATTGGAAGAGCCTGGCCAATTGGAGTAGGCCGTGTTTATATTTGTATTTGCAGGGACCACACTTTTAACCTAAACCACACCCTAAACCTATAACCTAAACCTAAACCTAAACCTATAACCTAAACCTAAACCTTAACCTATAAGCTATAACCTATAACCTAAACCTAAACCTAACCTAAACCTAAACCTAAACCTATAACTTATAACCTAAACCTAAACTTATAACCTATAAACCTAAACCTAAACCTGAACCTTAACCTAACCTTAACGTATAACCTTAAACTAAACCTATAACCTGAACCTAAACCTTAACCTATTCTCAATTCCCTAAACCTATAGCTTATAACCTAAACCTAAACCTAAACTTATAACCTATAACCTAAACCTACACCTAAAACCTAAATGTTTTCTCAAATCCCTAAAACTAAACCTACACCTAATCCTAATCTCAACTCTCTAACTTAAACCTAAACCTAAACTTGAAAACCCAAACCTAAACCTAATCCCGAACCCGAACCTGATTTCCTAAACCTAAACCTTAACCTTAACCTATTCTCAATTTCCTAAAGCTATAACCTATAACCTATAACCTATAACCTATACCTACACCTAAACCTAAAACCCAAACCTAAACCAAAAATCTAAATGTATTCTCAAATCCTTAAACCTAAACCTACACCTAATCCTAATCTCAACTCCTTAACCTAAACCTAAACTTGAAAACCCAAACTAAACCCGAACCCGATTTCCTAAACCTAAACCTTAACCTATTCTCAATTCCCTAATGCTTTAACGTATAACTTATAACCTATAACTTAAACCTAAACCAAAACCTATAACTTAAACCTTAACCTATAACCTAAACCTAAACCTATAACCTAAAACCTAAACCTAAACCTAAACCTAAAACCTAAATGTATTCTCAAATCCCTAAAACTAAACCTACACCTAATCCTAATCTCAACTCCCTAACCTAAACCTAAACCTAAACTTGAAAACCCAAACTCAAACCCAATCCCGAACCCGAACTTGATTTCTCAAACTTAAACCATAACCTATTCTCAATTCCCTAAACCTATAGCATATAACCTAAACCTAAACCTTAACCTAAAACAAAACCTAAACCTTAACCTAAACCTAAACCTATGACCTAAAACCTTAACCTATAACCTATAACCTAAACCTATAACCCAAACCTAAAACCTAAATCTTAACCTATAACTAAAACCTAAACCTAAACCTAAAACCTAAATGTATTCTCAAATCCCTAAACCTAAACCTACACCCAATCCTAATCTCAACTCCCTAACCTAAGCCTAAACCTAAACTTGAAAACCCAAACCTAAACTTGATCCTGATTTTCTAAACCTAAACCTTAACCTATTCTCAATTCCCTAAACCGAAACCTTAGCCTAAACATAAACCTAAACCTAAACTTAAACTTGAAAACCCAAACCTAAACCCGATCCCGAACCCGAACCCCATTTCCTAAACCTAAACCTTAACCTATTCTCAATTCCCTAAACCTATAGCTTATAATCTAAACCTAAACCTAAACCTACACCTAAAACCTAAATGTTTTCTCAAATTCCTAAAACTAAACCTAAACCTAATCCTAATCTCAACTCCCTAACCTAAACCTAAACCTAAACTTGAAAACTCAAACCTAAACCCGATCCCGACACTGAACCCGATTTCCCAAACCTAAACCATAACTTATTCTCAATTCCCTAAACCTATAGCTTATAACCTAAACCTAAACCTTAACCTAAACCTAAACATAAACCTTAACCCAAACCTAAACCTATGACCTAAAACCTTAACCTATAACCTATAACCTAAACTTATAACCTATAACTTAACCTTAACCTAAACCTAAAACCTAAACCTTAACCTATAACCTAAAACCTAAACCTAAACCTTAACATATTCTCAATTCCCTAAACCTATAGCTTATAACCTAAACCTAAACCTTAACCTAAACCTAAACCTATAACCTATAACCTAAACTTATAACCTATAACCTAACCTTAACCTAAACCTAAAACCTAAACCTTAACCTATAACCTAAAACCTAAACCTAAACCTAAAACCTAAATGTATTCTCAAATCCCTAAACCTAAACCTACACCTAATCCTAATCTCAACTCCCTAACCCAAACCTAAACCTTAACCTAAACCTAAACCTAAACTTTAACCTAAACCTAAACCTATGACTTAAAACCTAAACTTATAACCTATAACCTAACCTTAACCTAACCTAAAACCTAAACCTTAACCTATAACCTAAACCTAAACTTATAACCTAAATGTATTCGCAAATCCCTAAACCTAAACCTACACCTAATCCTAATCTCAACTCCCTAACCCAAACTTAAACCTAAACTTGAAAACACAAACCTAAACCCAATCCCGAACCTGACCCCGATTTCCTATACCTAAACCTTAACCAATTCTCAATTCCCTAAACCTATAGCTTATAACCTAAACCTAAACCTAAACCTTAACCTTAACCTAAACCTAAACCTATAACCTTAACTTAAACCAAAACCTATGACCTAAAACCTTAACCTATAACCTATAACCTGACCTAAAACCTTAACCTATAACCTATAACCTGAAGTTATAACCTATAACCTAACCTTAACCTAAACCTAAAACCTAAACCTTAACCTATAACCTAAAACCTAAACCTAAACCTAAAACCTAAATGTATTCTCAAATCCCTAAACCTAAACCTACACCTAATCCTAATCTCAACTCCCTAACCTAAAACTAAACCTAAACTTGAAAACCCAAACCTAAACCCGATTCCGAACCCGAACCTGATTTTCTAAACCTAAACCTTAACCTTAACCTATTGTCAATTCCCTAAAGCTATAACCTATAACCTATAACCTATAACCTACACCTAAACCTAACTTAAACCTAAAACATAAACCAAAACCTAAAACCTAAATGTATTCTCAAATCCTTAAACCTAAACCTACACCTAATCTTAATCTCAACTTCCTAACCCAAACCTAAACCTAAACTTGAAAACCCAAACCTAAACCTGATCCCAAACCAGAACCCGATTTCCTAAACCTAAACCTTAACCTATTCTCAATTTCCTAAACTTATAGCTTATAACATAAACCTAAACCTAAACCTTAACCTTAACCTAAACCTATAACCTTGACCTAAAACCTTAACCTATAACTTATAACCTAAACATATAATCTATAACATAACCTTAAC
The DNA here is from genome assembly GCF_029962835.1 of Magnolia sinica. Lineage (NCBI taxonomy): Eukaryota > Viridiplantae > Streptophyta > Magnoliopsida > Magnoliales > Magnoliaceae > Magnolia > Magnolia sinica. The sequence goes on along the minus strand of NC_080583.1, from coordinate 21,455,293 downwards.
TTAAACCTAAAACCAAAACCTTAACCTATAACCTAAAACCTAAACCTAAACCTAAAACCTAAATGTATTCTGAAATCCCTAAACCTAAACCTACACCTAATCTTAATCTCAACTTCCTAACCTAAATCTAAACCTAAACTTGAAAACCCAAACCTAAAGCCGATCCTGAACCCGAACCTGATTTCCCAAACCTAAACCTTAACCTATTCTCAATTCCCTAAACTTATAACTTATAACCTAAACCTAAACCTTAACATAAACCTAAACCTAAACCTTAACCTAAACTTAAACCTATGACCTAAAACCTTAACTTATAACCTATAACCTAAACTTGTAACCTATAACCTAACCTTAACCGAAACCTTAAACATAAACCTTAACCTATAACCTAAAACCTAAACCTAAACCTATAACCTAAATGTATTCTCAAATCCCTAAACCTAAAGCTACACCTAATCCTAATCTCAACTCCCTAACCCAAACCTAAACCTAAACCCGATCCTGAACCCGAACCCAATTTCCTAAACCTAAACCTTAACCTATTCTCAATTCCCTAAACATATAGCTTATAACCTAAACCTAAACCTTAACCTAAACCTGTAACCTTAACCTAAACTAAAACCTATGACCTAAAACCTTAACCTATAACCTATAACCTATAACCTAAACTTATAACCTATAACCTAACCTTAACCTAAACCTAAAACCTTAGCCTTAACCTATAACCTAAAACCTAAACCTAAACCTGTAACCTAAATGTATTCGTAAATCCCTAAACCTAAACCTACACCTAATCCTAATCTCAACTCCCTAACCCAAACCTAAACCTAAACTTGAAAACACAAACCTAAACCCGACCCCGAACCTGAACCTGATTTCCTAAACCTAAACCTTAACCTATTCTCAATTCCCTAAACCTATAGCTTATAAACTAAACGTAAACCTAAACCTAAACCTTAACCTTAACCTAAACCTAAACCTATAACCTTAACCTAAACCAAAACCTATGACCTAAAACCTTAACCTATAAGCTATAACCTAAACTTATAACCTATAACCTAACCTTAACCTAAACCTAAAACTTAAACCTTAACCTATAACCTAAAATCTAAACCTAAACCTAAAACCTAAATGTATTCTTAAATCTCTAAACCTAAACCTACACCTAATCCTAATCTCAACTCCCTAACCTAAAACTAAACCTAAACTTGAAAACCCAAACCTAAACCCGATCCCGAACCTGATTTCCTAAACATAAACCTTAACCTTAACCTATTCTCAATTCCCTAAAGCTATAACCTATAACCTATAACCTACAACCTACACCAACACCTACACCTAAACCTAACTTAAACCTAAAACATAGACCAAAACCTAAAACTTAAATATATTCTCAAATCCTTAAACCTAAACCTATACCTAATCCTAATCTCAACTCCCTAACACAAACCTAAACCTAAACTTGAAAACCCAAACCTAAACCCGATTCCGAACCAGAACCCGAGTTCCTAAACCTAAACCTTAACCTATTCTCAATTCCCTAAACCTATAGCTTATAACCTAAACGTAAACCTAAACCTTAACCTTAACTTAAACCTATAACCTTAACCTAAACCTATGACCTAAAACCTTAACCTATAACCTATAACCTAAACATATAACCTATAACCTAACCTTAACTTAAACCTAAAACCAAAACCTTAACCTATAACCTATAACCTAAACCTAAACCTAAAACCTAAATGTATTCTCAAATCCCTAAATCTAAACCTACACCTAATCTTAATCTCAACTCCCTAACCTAAACCTAAACCTAAACTTGAAAACCCAAACCTAAAGCCGATCCTAAACCCGAACCGATTTCCCAAACCTAAATCTTAACCTATTCTCAATTCCCTAAACTTATATCTTATAACCTAAACCTAAACCTTAACCTAAACCTAAACTTATGACCTAAAACCTTAACTAATAACCTATAACCTAAACTTGTAACCTATAACCTAACCTTAACCTAAACCTTAAACCTATAACCTAAAACCTAAACCTAAACCTATAACCTAAATGTATTCTCAAATCCCTAAACCTAAATCTACACCTAAGCCTAATCTCAACTCCCTAACCCAAACTTAAACCTAAACTTGAAAACACAAACATAAACCCGATCTCGAACCCGAACCCGATTTCCTAAACCTAAACCTTAACCTATTCTCAATTCCCTAAACCTATAGCTTATAACCTTAACCTTAACCTAAACCTATAACCTTAATCTAAACCAAAACCTATGACCTAAAACCTTAACCTATAACCTATAACCTATAACCTAAACTTATAACCTATAACCTAACCTTAACCTAAACCTTAACCTATAACCTATAACCTAAACCTAAACCTAAACCTAAAACCTAAATGTATTCTCAAATCCCTAAACCTAAACCTACATATAATCCTAATCTCAACTCCCTAACCTAAATATAAACCTAAACTTGAATATCCAAACCTAAACCCGATCCCGAACCCGAACCTGATTTCCTAAACCTAAACTTTAACCTTAACCTATTCTCAATTCCCTAAAGCTATAACCTATAACCTAAAACCTATAACGTACACCTAAACCTACACCTACACCTAAACCTAACCTAAACCTAAAACTTAAACCTAAACCTAACCATTAACCTATAACCTAAATTTATAACTGATAACCTAACCTTAACCTAAACCTTAACTTATAACCTAAAACCTAAACCTAAACCTAAAACCTAAATGTATTCTCAAATCCTTAAACCTAAACCTACACCTAATCCTAATCTCAACTCCTTAACCTAAACCTAAACTTGAAAACCCAAAATAAATCCGATCTCAAACCCGAACCCGATTTCTTAAACCTAAACCTTAACCTATTCTCAATTCCCTAAAGCTATAACCTATAACCTATAACCTACATCTAAACCTAACTTAAACCTAAAATCTAAACCTAAACCTAAAACCTAAATGTATTCTAAAATCCTTAAACCTAAACCTACATCTAATCCTAATCTCAACTCCTTAACCTAAACCTAAACTTGAAAACCCATACTAAACCCGATCTCAAACCCGAACCCGATTTCCTAAACCTAAACCTTAACTTATTCTCAATTCCCTAAAGCTTTAACCTATAACCTATAACCTATAACCTATAACTTAAACTTAAACCTTAACCTAAACCTATAACCTTAACCTAAACTAAAACCTTTAACCTAAACCTATAACCTATAACCTAAATTTATAACTGATAATCTAACCTTAACCTAAACCTTAACCTATAACCTAAAACCTAAACCTAAACCTAAAACCTAAATGTATTCCCAAATCCCTAAACCTAAACCTACACATAATCATAATCTCAACTCCCTAACCTAAACCTAAACCTAAACTTGAAAACTCAAACCTAAACCCGATCCCGAACCCGAACTTGATTTCCTAAACCTAAACCTTAACATATTCTCAATTCCCTAAAGCTATAACCTATAACCTACACCTAAACCTAACCTAAACCTAAAACCTAAACCTAAACCTAAAACCTAAATTATTCTCAAATCCTTAAACCTAAACCTACACCTAATCCTAATCTCAACTCCTTAACCTAAACCCAAACTTGAAAACCCAGGCTAAACCCGATCTCAAACTCGAACCTGATTTCCTAAACCTAAACCTTAACCTATTCTCAATTCCCTAAAGCTTTAACCTAAACCTAAACCTAAACCAAAACCTACAACCTAAACCTTAACCTATAACCTATAACATATAATGTAAGCCCCGTATCCTAGACCGTACCTTTCCATAGGCTTCCGCGGTCTTCCCGGTCGAATTCCAGCAACCTTCGACCCTTAACCGTTATTTGCGCGCGACCTGGATTCTCGTACCATCAACCCGAGTCGACTCAACTCAGGGCTTGTACCTTAGCGACCGCGTCGTCGCCGCGGTTCCGATGCCGCGACTCGCGCGCTGATGCGATACTCTGGTCAGGAGTTGTGGGCCAGTGTTCGGTGCGAGGAAACGCCGCGCGTGCGAATCCCGAGAGAATCTCTACAAGGTGTCGCATCAATCAATCAATCCCATCAATCCCATCATGTCAAGTACACTTCAACTTTCACCATTTCCCAAGCAACCCCCAAAGTCAAAAAGCTCTTACACAACCCATGCTTTTCTTACACTTTTAGCCAAAAAAGTCCAAAAGTTCTTACACACCCATCCCTCTTTCTCCCATCCATCACTCCATCACCCATCACTCCCTCTCTCTCTCTCCCTTACAAGTCTCTCTCTCATTCAAACTCTCCCATAGCAAAAAAATGCCATACGTATGAACTTCTCCAAGCCCTCCCATGGTGAGAAATTTGCATTTGTGAGGCCCACCTTTCCTACCCCTTCATCTCTCATCTCAACCATCCATTTTTCATCTTCCTCCATCAAAGAGGAGCACAAGGAGCTAAGGAAGCCAAGGGAGCAAGAAGATCAAGTGGTGGGTGTTTTTCTAGGGTAGATTTTGATGTTTTTAAGTTGGGCCAAGTGAGGCCAACCGATCAATGGTTTGGATCTCACTTTGGACCCTAAGATGTGGCCGATGGCCCACTTGGTCATCATGATCATTCCATGATGGGGCCATTCTCCATGGACCCCATCATGATGTTTATTTCCTTGTATGCTTAGGGTCATCTAGACCATATATTTTAGTGGAGAAAGGATCTCCACCGTTGGATTTCAATTCCATGGACCCCACATGTAATGGGACCCACTTGATGTATGATTTAGTGCAAGGGAGGGCCCATAGTGCCGGGGTCCCTCCATCACGCGGATCTCATTCTCCATCTCTCTCTTCTATCTTTTCTTTTCCTTATTTTCTTTATCTTGCTAGGATTGGGTGGCCCACTTGAATGGACCCCACCATGAAGTATATATTTTGTTTAAGCTATTTATAAGTGGGGTCCACCTTATATGTGTAGTACCCACACCATCCATCAGTAGTGGCCCACCGGAACAGGCCCACCTCAATGGCCAGACCGTCCAGCGTCCCTGGACGCTGGACGTTTAAATGGGAAAAACACAAATATCAGCTTTTGTCCCAAGCTTTGGGGTGGCCCACTTATGTAGGCCTCACCTTGATGTATGTATTAAATCCATGCCGTCCATTCCTTTCCCAAGACTGTTTTAGGCGTTGAGCCAGAAGATGGGACCAATCAGACTTCCAGGCGGGCCATAACATGGCAAACAGTGGGCTCACCATTGAAACATCCCCTATTGCTTCTATACACTGAAACAGGCCCAATATTGGGCTTGTTTTGCTTGTCGTGAGGCATGGAGAGCCATTGGACGGAGTGGATTTGCAAGATGTGGACCCCACCTGCAAAATCCATGAAAAATCTAAAAATCAAAAAAATATATAAGCCTCAACACAGCAGCTGCTGCTGCTGTGTCAGACGTAGCAGCGCTGCCTGCGCACGCCAGTGCCCATGCAGCCACCCACGGCTGTGGCTGTGGGCCCCACCTTGATGTTTACCTACCATCTAAACCGTTCACAGGGTGGGCCACTATCTGACGTGGGCCCACCCCAAAAATCAGCTTGATCCAAGACCCAGGTGGCCCACATCATTGGAAACAGTGGGATTGAAGCTTTACCTTTGAAACCCTTTTAGGGCCCACAGAAGTTTTGGATCAGGGTGAAAGTTGTTCTCACCCTTCATCTAGGCCCATGGGACCTTATCAACGGGTTGGATGACATATAAATATTATGGTGGGCCCCACATGGAGCCCACAGTGATGCATGTGTCAATGGCCACCGTCCGCCTGGACGGTGGGGCCAGTAATGATGTAAGTGTTTTATCCCCACCGTCCAGGGACGGTGGGCCCGTGAGTGCGTGCGTGTGGCGTGCGTGCGTGTGTGGATGTGCACATGTGTATATATATTATTATATACATATATATATATATAATATTATACTATATAATATTATATGTATTGTGTATACATACATTATATACTATATTAAATATATATATATATATATTACTGTTGGGAGGCCCATTTCAGTTCACTTGTGGGCCATGATTGAGGCCCACTTTGATGTATATGCAAGGCCCATGGGTCGAGGCCCATTAAAAATCTTTTGGGGCCCATGGGTTGAGGCCCTTTTGATGTACATTTGGGGTCCCATTGGGGTGGCCCATTTGCTACTCATAAGGCCCATAAGATCAGGCTCATTTGATGCACTCTAAGGCCCATGGGTTATAGCCCATTGCAATGTACATAGGGCCCATTGGTGCGGCCCATTGATGTGGCCCACTTAATGAATATAAGGCCCATGTGATTTGGCTAATTTGATGTATTTAAGGGCCCAATGGATGTACCTAAGGTCCATTGCAATGTGTGATCCCAACTTAACTTATGTAATGATATTTGTGGCAGTCGTGCCTTGGGAGCAATGTTGGTTTGATGTCCACATTGTAAGTGTAGTGTGGTTAAATGTCCGCATTATGACTTTCCCTTGGGCCCACTGTTAGGCCCATATGTGTAATGTGTAGGCCGTCTAGGCCCATCTTCATTATGAACATCATCCACCCCATATAGCATGTTTAATTCCATGATTCATGATCATATGCATCATACGTATGCTTGATATGAGAAATGACTGATCATAGCATATGCCTTTGGGCAGATTGTTTAGGGGCTCCCGTACAGGGGGTGTTGCCCTACATGAGCGCATGATACGCGCAGGATTGTTGTATGACTGGATAGTGTGATTCATGCATTCGCATTGTGTGATATGGTTACTACACGCCCTAGCGACATCAGGGCCGTAGCCTCCACAGACGTATCGTGGTTGGCAGGATTGGATACCGGAAATACTGTTCTACATGGGATGCGATAGATATCCCTGGGTGAAAGTCCCTAAACCCTTATGGTACCAGGAGGTTGCTCCAACGTTTAGACCGAGTGGATGCATGAGCGCTGAGTGCCGATTACCAGACGGTTGCGCTTACCACTGTGTCGTGGTCGGTTGGAAGGGGGTGCGGCCTTACCCGCCCGAGAGTAGGGGGCAATGCTAGGCTGAGTCTGACCAGCTCGAGGAATGGGTCCGCTATTGACGAGCCGAGCCCGATATTGGCAGGCGGATAGTGAGGTCTTTTTCACTCACCTTATTGCGCGCGATGGGGCGGCAATCTGGCTTGGAGTGTACTAGACCCCTGTGATATTCCAGATTTGAGCCGTATTGACATGTGGACTTAGACGAGGATTTGTATGCTTGACTTACATTTCGCATTGCATGGCCTTGGTATGGCCGACATCATTCCTTGCACCGCATAGCCTTGGTATGGCTATAGTATTCTTGGCATTCATCAGCTTGTTCCGCATTACTCTGATACTGCATAACTACGTTACCACATTAAGCATACACTTTCACCATCCTCTAAGCTTTCCATAAGCTTATGCACGATCGTTGCGTGCAGGTGACGTAGGATCGCAGCAGCGCTGAGGCTTGGGCGCGTAGCTGATATCTTTTTAGAGCTTTTGGTCTATCATCATTGTATTTCCCCTTATGCTCATTGTAGTTGTAAAGTTTTTTATTATAGTGGAAATGTGATAGAGTTTTTGGTTGTTGTTTGTGGGTTATGCCTTTGGTTATGCTTATTACGAATCAAACTGATGTTGAAAATCCTCCTTGTAGCATCCCAGGATCGGAACCTGGCGAATGGGCGCTAGGAGCTGAGAATGGGGTTCTACGGAGGCTGTCGGCGCCAGATTCGGCGATCGGGAATTTTGTGAGCCCAGTTTCCGAGTTTGGGGCGTGACATATAACCTAACCTTAACCTAAACCTAAAACCTAAACCTAAACCTATAACCTATAACCTAAACCTAAACCTAAAACCTAAATGTATTCTCAAATTCCTAAACCTAAACCTACACCTAATCCTAATCTCAACTCACTAACATAAACCTAAACCTAAACTTGAAAACCTAAACCTAAACTCAATCCTGAACCTGAACCTGATTTCTTAAACCTAAACCTTAACCTATTCTCAATTCCCTAAAGCTATAATCTATAACTTATAACCTACACCTAAACCTAACTTAAACCTAAAACCTAAACCTAAACCTAAAACCTAAATGTATTCTAAAATCCTTAAACCTAAACCTACACCTAATCCTAATCTCAACTCCTTAACCTAAACCTAAACTTGAAAACCCAAACTAAACCCGATCTCAAACGCAAACTCGATTTCCTAAACCTAAACCTTAACTTATTCTTAATTCCCTAAAGCTTTAACCTATAACCTATAACCTATAACTTAAACCTAAACCTTAACTTATTCTTAATTCCCTAAAGCTTTAACCTATAACCTATAACCTATAACTTAAACCTAAACCTTAACCTAAACCTAAACCTGAACCTATAACTTATAACCTATAACCTAAATTTATAACTGATAACCTAACCTTAACCTAAACCTTAACCTATAACCTAAAACCTAAACCTAAACCTAAAACCTAAATGTATTCTCAAATCCTTAAACCTAAACCTATACCTAGTCCTAATCTCAACTCCCTAACCTAAACCTAAACCTAAACTTGAAAACTCAAACCTAAATCCGATCCCGAACCCGAACCTGATTTCCTAAACCTAAACCTTAACATATTCTCAATTCCCTAAAGCTATAACCTATAACCTACAACTAAACCTAACCTAAACCTAAAACCTAAACCTAAACCTAAAACCTAAATGTATTCTCAAATCCTTAAACTTAAACCTACACCGAATCCTAATCTCAACTCCTTAACCTAAACCTAAACTTGAAAACCCAAGCTAAACCCGATCTCAAACTCGAACCCGATTTCCTAAACCTAAACCTTAACCTATTCTCAATTCCCTAAAGCTTTAACCTAAACCTAAACCTAAACCAAAACCTATAACCTAAACCTTAACCTATAACCTATAACTTATAACTTAACCTTAACCTAAACCTAAAACTTAAACCTAAACCTAAACCTATAACCTATAACCTAAACCAAAACCTAAAACCTAAATGTATTCTTAAATCCCTAAACCTAAACCTACACCTAATCCTAATCTCAACTCCCTAACCTAAACCTAAACCTAAACTTGAAAACCCAAACCTAATCTCGATCCCGAACCTGAACCCGATTTCCTAAACTTAAACCTTAACCTATTCTCAATTCCCTAAAGCTATAACTTATAACCTATAACCTAAACCTAACCTAAACTTATAACCTTAACCTAAACCTAAAACCTAAACCTAAACCTAAACCTAACCTAAACCTATAACCTTAACCTTAACCTAAACCTAAACCTAAACCTATAACTTTATCCTAAACCTAGGTTTTGAGTTTAAAAGTCCATCCTAGGTTTGAACACATTACTCATGTTGGATTTTTCCATAGTTTAGAAGATTTGTAGGTACATTTTTTTTTCCTCCATATATAAGTGTTTTTTTTTTTGTTAATCTTTCTTCCTTTTGAGATGTGTACAAAGGCATGCTTGATTGATTGTGTCTACAAATGTTGTTTTATACAGGCTGACAAACTAAAGAAGTCAGTGGAGGATGAAAGTGATCTTGTGTCGAAGTCCACAGACGTTACATCTGCAGTTTCAAGGAAAGAAGAAGCTCTATCTTCTACATTTGCTGAAATTGACCGTCTGAAGGAAGAAAATTTTATAAAAATGTGAGCATTATTGAATGCATATAGAGGGTGTTTACTGTGTTGGAGTGTATTTGTTTCTTGTACATGAGGGCACGCCTTTGTTGTAATTCTTATGATAGGCTGAGCAAAGTGAAGTATCGTTTATTTAGAAATGTGAATGTAGGATGCATTGTATGATTTGATTGCTATTTGTAATAAACGCATCGTTTCATTTTTTCTGATTGTATTTTATGTACTATTTTTATCAGCATTAAGCTTAGATGAGTTATCAATGACAGCAGGTTCTTGCAATGGAAACAGGTCGTATTATGACAATTTTTTTAAAAATAGCTAGAAATATAATCTGTAGCTATAGCTACGGCTTTTGTCCGTAACTATTTGTATCTATTGCTACGGATATTATTGGTGCTATTGGTATCTACTGCTACGGATTATATCCGTAGTACGTTCGCCGCTATTGGTGGGGTAGCTAAAGCTATTGCTACAGATATTATCCGTAGCTATTGGTATCTATTGCTACAGATATTATCCGTAGCTATTGGTACCTATTGCTACGGATATAGTCCGTAGCAATTGGTACCTTTTGCTATGGATATAGTCCGTAGCTGGATCTTTACCTACCCCACTAATAGCGGCGGACATGCTACGGATATGATCCGTAGCAAAAGGGATTTTACTACAATTTTTGACCGTAGCCTTTACCCATTTTTCTTGTAGTGTAAGTTAATTGGTTTTAAATTCAACTAGTGTAACCATCCAAATAAATGGGTCTTTTGTTTGAAAAAGGTGCAAAAGAAAAATGCGAGTATACTCTTAAAGAAAAGTAGAATATGCGAGTATACTCTCTATCTTCACATAAACCCATACCCGACTCGTGCACGCATGTGTGGTGTAAGGCATAGATTAGAGCTATAAGCATAGCCCCCTCACATGACCAAATTCACACGCTCTCTAAAAAGGGCTCAAGACCTATGTAAAATTCTCATCTTATATACATGAAAATCTCCTTGCTCATTTTTAATATGGGAGAAACATAGTCACTAAAGATAAAATACACTTTAGCATACCAAAAGAAATGAAATAATTTTTTGAAACACGTTAAATTAAAAAATAAAAAACTTTTAAATACAACAATCAGTCGCACTTCACTTTTCCATGAATTTGAGTCAGAAGATGACAAACCAAACCATTCTCAATCGAGGTAGTTTATGCCTCATTGGAAAGCTTGTTGAATTACCTTTTCAGCAAGTCTAGGAACACTCAAATCCAAGTGTGATGAGGGAGATGGGGTCTGTTTACCAAAGTCATGTGCTGTTACAATCAACATGAGTTATGTTATCAGGAACTTTGGGTCCACTTTAAAAGGTTATAATCCCCTAATGAAATGATTTTATTCTCATTTGAAAGTTCATCAAATTATCTTTTCAACGAGCCCAAGATCACCCTTATCAACTTGCAATGAGGGAGATGTAATTGTTTTCAAGAATAATGTGATATTGAAAAACAATTCATGAATTTATATAGTCCAAGTTTGCAAATTTGTATTGTTCGAAATCGTGAATTTGAATAGTACAAATTTGTGAATTGTTTTCTAGTATCGTGCAATCCCACCAAAATGGTTATATCTCCTTCGTCACCGGTTGAATCGGGGCGGTTCTGAGTTAATTGGAAAGATAATGTTATGAGTTTTCAAATATTACTAGGTGATCATTTAACATTTCGAAAGTGGGTCCAAAATCTATGATTGAATAACTTGTGTTGTTTGCATGGTCAGTACCACGTGATTTTGATAAACAGACTAAATCTCCCTCATTACACCTTGGATCAAGTGATCTTGGGCTTGATGGAAAGGTAATTCGATAAACTTTTCAATGAGACAAACTGCTTTGATCGAGAACAATTTGGTACGTCATCTTCTGACTCCAAATCATGGATAAATAAAGTGGGATGTTATAGAAGGTAAACAAACTAGATGCCTTTCCCATTTGGTGGGGCCATGTGGGTAGAACAAATATGGATTGCAAAGGAACGGGCCTCTCTGCATGGGTTAAGTATATGCCATGTGGACAATTGATAATTGAATGAGTGTAAACCATGACACTGTCGTCCCACACCATATGTATTGCATTTTCATGTCCTGGATGTGTACCATAAACATGTTACACATTTATCATGATGTAAACCGTTGTCTAGGCAATTGATTGACCCATCAATATGAGATTTATTTTTTATTAGATTAATAAATGGACATTTTTATCCATTTTTATGCCACCGCCTAAAAAGTCATTGACTCTGATTTTTTGGACCATGCTCCAATCACTATTTGATACATAGTTGTAAAAAAAAAAAAAAAAAAAAAAAAAAAGAAGAAGAAGAAGAAGAAAGAAGAAGAAGAAGAAGAAGAAGAAAAACAAACAAACAAACTTAACCATATTCCACAAGGATTAGAGGAAAACTCAATCGTTCATGACTCTACGAAAACTCTAAAGAACCCATCTTAGCTCAAATGAAAACTCAATAAAACTTTACAAAACTCTTAAAAACTCACAAGACTGTTGGGATTTGTGCTGCGGAATCACACAGATATGAATCTAGGATAACAATCCAGGAGCACCAAGCAATCACAAGAGAACACAAAGATTTAACGTGGAAAACTCTTTCAGGAAAAAACCATAGCACAAAGCGACAGAAATCCACTATGAAAATAGAAATTACAAAGAGAGAGGACTTACCCGATTCGAACAACCTCGAATCTCACCCTTGCTGCACCCTTTGATAACCTTAGAACCATTTTAGGAACCCTTGGAATACTTTTACGAAGCCTTAGAATATTTTAGAAAGGCCCTAGGGACCCCTATTTATAGTTTAGGAAACTCCACTTACGCATCGACTTTGGAAAAGTCCGAAAATCGCCTCAAATTTATGCAGTCCGTGCACAGTCTGTGTAACCTTCGACTAGTCGAAGAAGGGCCTCGACCAGTCGAAGAGACCTTTGACTAGTAGACACAGTCCCTCAACTGGTCGAGCACTTAAGACCAAATTTAAGACATCTGTTTTAACAATAATCTCCACCATGTCTTTAATCTTTAACCATGTAGCTTCTTGACCTCTTCTCTTATCTTTACGTTGCATTATAACTTCAATCAATGTTTTTTGTGCACACTCCGCCTTTCTTTTTTGCCATCGCCAAGCCGAGAGAAGCTGCACAAAACTTGAACTTCTCTGTAAGAACAACTTTGGTGAGCATGTCTGCTAAATTCACGCTAGTGTGAATCTTCTCTAGTGTTACGCCTCCTTCCTCAAGTACCTGTCAGATAAAGTGGTGACAAACATCAATGCTTTAGTATGGGAGTGATAAACGAAATTTTTAGCCAAATTTATAACGCTTTCACTGTCACAATTAATCGGCACGGCTTCCTGCTGAAGCTCCAATTGATTTATCATGCCTCTCAACCAAATACCTTCCTTAAACGCTTTTGTCACTGCCATATACTCTTCTTTGGTTGTGGTAAGAGCCACCACAGACTGAAGCTTTGACATCCAACTAATTATTCCACCCGCTAGTACAAATGAATATCCTGAAGTAGACTTTTTTGAGTCCACACTACCTGCGTAGTCTGAATCCACATACCCTACCAACTTTATTCCTGTCTTCTCAAAAGTTAAAATGTAGTCTTTTGTACCTCGAATGTATCAAAGTAGTCATTTCACTGCTTCCCAATATCGCTTACTGGGGTTTGATATGTATATGCTCATAACACCGACTGTTTGTGAAACCATGACATACATTAAACTGCCAACTACATTCGAATATAACACATGAGACATAACCTATTTTTCCTCATTTGATTTAAGACATTGTTCTGAGAAAAGCTTGAAGTAAGTCGCGTAGGGAACGCTCACTGACTTTGCGTTGTCCATCCCATACTTGATCAATACCTTTTCAAGGTATTCTACCTGCGATAACCAAAGCCTGCTCTTCTTCCTATCTCTATGAATATTTATGCTGAGAACCCTTTTTGTAGCTCTTAGATATTTTATCTTGAATGTCTCTGATAACTAAGTCCTTAATACATTGATTTCAGATATATAATGATTGGCGAATAACATATCATCAATATGTAATATTAGGATGATAAATTTGCTATCACTCAATGTCTTGTAATAGACATAATGATTGTCTTCACTCCGAGTAAATTTCTGACTCACTATGAAAGAATCAGATTTGGTATACCACTGCCTAGGCAATTATTTCAGACCATACAATGACCTCATTGACCTATAAACTTTTTTCTCTTCCTCTTTAATTTTGTAGCCCTCTGGTTACTTCATGTAGATCTGCTCTTCTAACTCCCCATAAAGGAATGCAGTCTTGATAGGTATTTGTTCTAACTCGAGTTCGAATGAGCAACCAATGCCAACACAAATCTAATAGACACTTCTTTAACCACCGGCGCAAATATCTATGTAAAGTTGATTCATTCTCTCTGAGCATAGCCCTTCGCTACCAATCTAACTTTATATCTATCATATTCTTTTTAATAACCACCTGCATCCGATCGCTTTTCGGCCCACTTGAAGCTCCATCAGCTCCCACGTCTAGTTTTTGTGTAATGAGTCTATCTCATCATTCATAGCCGCCTTTTACTTTCTTACATCAGGCTTACTGAGAGCCTCCTAATTAGTAGACGGGTCCCCGTCATCTGCAACAAGGGCATATGCAATATTAGAGTTGTCCATGTATCTTGTTGGTAAACTGCGATCACGCGGTGGGTTTCTTCTCACAGGTGGTTACTCCACCTGATCTTGTACTTTTGTTTGCACATCTGTCTCTGCCTAAGTATCATCTGTGTCAACTTAGATGTTTATGATCAACCTTTCTTATTCCTCTTGTTTCTCTTGATCATTCTTGTGGAATAGGGAGCTTTCATTGAATCTGACGTCACGGTTAGTGATGACCTTGTCGAATAACTTGTAATCTTTCACAGCAAAATCATAGCCAACAAAAATATACTTTTTAATTTTATGGTTTAGCTTATTTCTCTCAACTGACGGTATATGAGAGTAAGCCTCACAACCAAATATGCGCAGATCTGAGTAGTGATCTTATGACCACTCCATACTTCCTCTAAGATTTTTCATTCAATTGCCATAGAAGGAGATCGATTCACTAAATAATAAGCTATGTTAATAACATCCGTCCATAGGTCCTTGCCTAATATAACATTACTTAACATGTATTTGGCCCTCTCCAAGAGAGTTTGATTTATTCACTCAGCCACACCATTTTGTTCAGGCGTGTGGTGCACAATGTTATGCCTAATGATCCCTTCATCTTTGTAATATTCATTAAATTCAGTGGAAGTAAATTCCCCACCATTGTCAGTCCTTAAAACCTTTATTTTTCACCCTGACTATTTTTCCACCATTGCCTTCCATTGTTTGAATATGGTGAAAACTTTGAATTTACGTTTCATGAAGTGAACTTAAACTTTCTTAAAGTAGTCGTTAATGAATGAAATAAACCATGACGACCCCCCAATGAAAACTTTTAGCGATCACCCCCATATGTCAAAGTGTCCATAATCAAGCACTCCCTTACATACATGTTTTTCAGATTTAAAAGACAATCTAGATTGTTTACCATATATACAATGCTCGTATTTATCTAAATCAGAATTTTTAAAAGCTGGAATCAAACATCGATCAAAAAGTACCTTCATGCCCCACTCGCTCATGTGGCCTAGACGAGCATACCACATACATAGAGATGTGGAATCTGTAATAGCTGATGTTGCTCCACCTGTTAAGTGCTCCCGATCAACCTGTAGAGGTTTTCGTACCTTTGTGTTCTCATAACTATAAGTGTCCCTTTTGAAACTTTAAGGACACTATTAATACCAATGAACTTGCACCCTGTAGCCTTGAGTGCACCGAGAGAAATCATATTTTTCTTCATATCAAAAACGTGCCCGACATCAGTCAAGGTATGCTTCATCTCGTCAAACATCTTGATGCTCACTATACCAGTAGCTACAACATTACAAGCATTATCATTTCCCATAAAAACCTGTCCACCATTGCATTCTTTGTAACTGGCGAACCAACTCCGATGAGAAGTCATGTGATATTATGCCCCTATGTCAAGTATCCACTTGTCTTTATGATTGTCGTGTAAGTGACTAATCATGAAAATAGATAGAACATCACCACCACTTGTTTCTTTATCAGATGTGATAACATTGGCCTCCTTAGAAGAAACCGCTGAATTTTCTTTTTTCGCTTTAAGATTTTTACAATTCTTCTTCATGTGTCCAGACATTCTACAGTTTTAACACTTTAATTTTCTTTTACCCTTATCGTTGGATTTGGATATAGGCCTTCAAGATCCTGTACCTTGCTTAGAATCTTTACCCCTCATAATCAGTGCATCGGAAGATGTCCAATGTCGTCGTTTAGCTTTCTCATGGTCTTTCCTTGAAAGGCTGAGATAACAGTGTTGACACTCAGGGTTTTATTTGCGATGCACATTGTGTCCTTGAAAGACTCATACGATGTAGGAAGAGAATTCAACAATATACATGCATGTTCCTCATCTTTGACCGCTTCCTCCATATCTAACAATTTATACATCAATTTATTAAATTTGCTAATGTGGGCCTCTAGATTTCCACCCGCTGCTATCTTGAAAGTATAATACTATAACTTTAAGTATAGGCGATTTTCAAGGGACTTCTTAGTATAAATGTTCTCTAACTTCGCCCACAAACTCGTCGCAGTTTTCTCCCTTAAAACATTATAAAGAACCTCATCTGTGAGACATAAACGGATAGAGGCTAAAGCATTATTATCAAGGTTTTCTCATTCTTCATATTTTATGGTAGATTTCCGATCCTTAAGAGCCTTAATCTCACCTTGCTTGGTTAATAGGCTAATCATCTTAACATACCGTAACTCAAAATTATTTTTGTCCGAGTACTACTCAATATCAAACTTGTCATTTTCCATTATTACTAATCCTGCAGATTCAGATCTATGCCCCAACGATATCTCTGATACCACTTGTTGGGATTTGTGCTGAGGAATCGCACAGATATGGATCTAGGAAAGTAATCCAAGAGCACCAAGTAATCACAAGAGAACACAAAGATTTAACGTGGAAAACCCTTTCGGAAAAAAACCACAGCACAAAGTGACAAAAATCCACTATGAAAATAGAAATTACGAAAGAGAGAAGACTTACCCGATTTGAACAACCTCGAATCTCACCCTTGCTACACCCTTTGATCATTGTAGAACCCTTTTAGAAACCCTTGGAATACCTTTAAGAAGCATTAGGATATTTTAAAAAGGTCATAGGGACCCCTATTTATAGTTTAGGAAACTCCACTTACGCACCGACTTTGAAAAAGTCCGAAAACTGCCTCAAATATACGCAGTCTGCGTAACCTTCGACTAGTCAAAGAAAGGCTTCGACCAGTCAAAGAGACCTTCAACTAGTTGAAGCAGTCCCTCGACTGGTTGAGCACCTCAGATCAGATTTAAGACATCTGTTTTAACAACAAAGACGACTCGACTCGATACAACTGGACGATAATCTTAAATATTTAATAAATTGAAAAAACTCGGAAAAAAAAAAAAAAAAAGTTTCATGTGTTTTCAAGAAATTAGACTAAGTTTTTGAGTCAACTCAACTCAACTCGGTTTTGAGCTCAGTCAAGCTTTCATGTTTTTAAACTATAAACACCTCCAATGCTTTGGTTGGGAAGCATTGTTTATCTATATGTATCCCAACAACTCATTTATCAAATCATTGCAATTGATATTAGATTCCAAATCGAAGGAAGAGATATTTGTAAAGCAGGTTTTTATGATCTGATAAAGAACCGAATGTATTCAAATATACCTGTTATTCTATATTTCCTTGAAAAAAGGTGCTTTACTGTTATATGATTCGGGTAAGAATGGTGAAATATGATTCATAAAGTCAACCTCAATTAATTAAAAAACAATTAGATGATGATTGGATTTTCTATTTGAATGGTTTAGATTAGTCCATGAATCTTGAGGCTTTATATGGGTCCTAGCTATAAAAGCGCAATTAGGAAATGTAGTGTTGGTGACTTACAACCCGAGAAACTTGCCAGAGTATTCGCATTCACATGTTACGTCTCACATCAAAGAACTCTAATCTCACTTCAAAGAAAAGGACTCATCACCTGCAATTGTACGCAACCAACCATTTTGAACTACAATTGCAGCTACCTTCCCACAGTTTTATTACAATTACACCTATCTCCATGCTGTTTTGGACTATTGTATGTACCTCCCCGCGACAATAGGGAAGAATATGTACCGAATAGCAAAAATATCCTTATCTAAGGAGTTCGTTTGGACTGTCTGTGGGCTTCTCATTATGTATAAGTGGCATCCAACCCGTCCAACACGGTCACTCCACCATAAAAATTAGATGCTAAAAAGATTCAAGTTTATCCAATCATCAAGTGAGCCACCCTGTGTAAAAGTATGGACCACTGCTCAAATTTCTAGATTCGCATGGTGGCCCACTTGATCGTTGGATGAGCCTATTTTTAGTGTGGAGCCATGCTAGCGTGAGGGTACCTGATGTAGAGCGGGCTGCAGATAATTTCGTGGCCAAGATGGACCAGAAAAGGCCCGACTGGAGACGGAGATGATCCGAACCGTCGTCTCTGTTTCCAATCGGGCCTTTTCTGTTGCATCCGTTTTAAGTTCTGACAGTCCGGATCATCTCCATCTCTCATCGGGCCTTTTCTGTTGCATCCGTTTAAAGTTCTGACGGTCTGGATTATCTCCATCTCCAATCAGGCCTTTTTTGGTCCATCTTGGCAATGAAATTATCCGTGACCCGCTTTACATCAGTACCTCATGTACCAAGAGCCACATGGTTCATGAGATTCACCCTGTCCATCAGGTATGCTGCCTCATGTGGACCATATTAAAACTCAAAAATTATAACCATCTAGAACTCAGGTAGGCCGCATCTAGGAATAAGTTGGGATGAGACTCCCACCGTTAGTTTTGTGTTAAGTACCACTTTAGTGTTTATATGCCATGCATCCAGTTCATTTGTTTAATGTGCTGGTTGACAAAATTACTCAAAAATCACGGTATTCCAAAACTCAGGTGGGGCATATCAATTGAATTTGGATGATTTTAGGCATGATTTTTTGGTTGGGCCACTTGAATGTTGAATTGGCATGATTTTTAGTATCAAGGATATATAAAGGGGTGACACACCTGTTGGACAGGATTGATTTTATGCGAAGTAGCAATTGCTCCCACACTAGAAAAAGTCACCCCGGCAGGTACTAGGCATGGTACAGCAGGGGTACCCCATTTTCAGGCTGGGCTCACATATCTGCATCTAGTCGTTAATGAGATAGGGATAATGGTCAATTGCCCAGAGAAAATGGTGCTGATAGATAATGTTTTACTTGTATGGTGGACCTTTTAGGAATCTTCAAGACTGCAGGGAGTTAACTTTAGTAATCGAAAACAGCCTGAAACAGGCGTGAGACACGTGTAATTATGATATAATCAAGGGGAGGTAGGTGCAATTAGCCCAGCCATTTTATTATTATAATTATTTATAATCATGTTCTTGCACCTTGAGCAAGTAAATGATGCATACATGTGCAAGATACATGGGCAATCTCGAGGGGGCCTGCTTTCAATACTACTTTGATGTAGGACAAGTAACCACTTGCTCAAAAAGCTTGAACAAGCAAATCAATGCTTTTATCTCATAACTCAAGTTTCACGTCTCATGGGTTAAGTTATTGATTGAACCCCTTACGGGCCCCAATCATATGGGTCCCAGGTCACACACGGGCCATCGATACCGAGTATGCCCCTGCATCGCACAGGCCACCCCACTTAAACCTTGTGTAACAATGCTTTTTCATTAGTTTGAATATAAGAGATTCTAGATAGTGTTTGTTACCCTAAAAAAATTTTGTCTCTTCAGACCAATAGGAAGAAAAAAAAGAGTGGATCAAGGAGAAAATTTCATTTTGAAGTCTTATGGGCAATTTACTTGTTAGATGGGGAACTGGTATTTTCTGAATCCTTATGTAAAAAATTACGAAAGATTTTTCTTTAAATTATTTTCAACAAAGATGTGAATTATGAAACTTTGGTTGACTAAAAATGAACCAGAGACTAAATTTTGATATACCTCAGAACAATACATATCTGGCAACACTAGCAATTTAAATAACATAAGTGAACAAAAAAGCTTTTATGATCAATGGGTGGGCCACACCTGTACAAAATGAATTAAGCAGCCCAAAGAAATTGGACAGTGGTCCAGATTCTTTGTACATGTGTGGCACACGTGATTATCATATTTGCCTAATTTTATATGCTGCGGAAGCTACCAATTGGATTCGCCTGATGAGTTGATACGGTCTTGCACACCTATGAAAGTGCAGTCGATGCAAGTGCAACTAAGCTTTTGAACTTTGGTTTTCAATTTTGCCCTTGAAAACCCTTGTAAAATGGTTGTACGTAGATTCAAGGTTTTAGCTGTATAGGCGCTACTTTGTGGGTTGCTATTTCATTTAGTTATTATTTTTTAAATCTTTTTGGCCATGATTTTAAGGGATGAAGGAGCTAGATTAGGTGAAAATGGTTATCAATTCAAATACACAAGTCCACGGCATTAAAATAACCTATGCCATACCTACAAGAAATCTAGCCGGAGCATTACCTTCCTAAAATGCATGAGATATATCTTATACAGGCACTTGAACCCATGATCTTATTGTTGAAACGCACACAATCTGCCACTGGGCCAGGGATAGAACTAGGCTTATATAGTTGATCTATTTTCCACTGAGCCAGGGATAGAACTAGGCTTATATAGTTGATCTATTTTGAAAAACATATTAATTATAGGCCTTCCAACCATATGGTTGGAAGGCCTTTTAAAAGAAGCCCCGCTTATCTTTTTTTATTGTTATTTTCAATCCCTTTAGGGAGAAAAATAAAATAAAAATAAAAAAATCCGTAATAAATGGTGATGGAGGTAGTTCTCATCTGTCCCATCGGGTTGGTCTACCAAACGTTTTTCATAGTTTGACAGTTAGGAATGAGTGGTCAGCATCCTCCTCTTCATAACTACATAATTTATAGGTGGTACACGTATTTCAAGAGAATTCTTTCTTTCTCAGGAGGGTTGGAAACTTCCCACACAACAACTTCCACGTGAACTACTTGAATTTTGGGACAACAAGAGAATCACACAACATCCTTTTTGTGGGTAGTTTTCACCCATATGGTTTGTCATCAACAGATATATTGAAGCTGATCGGATTGAAATTGAAGATATCAAGATTGTTGCTAATGCTATAATTAGCACAGAGTCGTGAACAAGTGATGGGCCACTCAGGTGGGAAGATGGAAACGTGTCGGAGATCTAGGCGTATGGTACACTCATAGATCCGGGCCATTCATCAAGTACTACACATGGCAAACATGGTATAAACAAAAAAATAAAATAAAAAATAAAAATAAAATTCATGGTAGCACACTCATCAATTGAGCCACGCATGTGAGTTGATTTGGGTTGTTGGACTTTCTCTAACCGCCCATTTTTCTCATTTAAGGTTGAGAGATGCTCAGTGCTCTCTCATAGCACTATAAGAGCCCTATAACTTATAGTTCTCCTGGTGGGATTAGTCCCTTTGGACAGTTCAATCTATCAATCTTAACCATCTATTAAGCCGGGAAACCATTTCATAAACTACTATGGAAAATTTTCATTAAGTGGTTTATCCATCCTTGATTTGGCTCTATTTTCTGGACTCGATTTGGTAGTGATCCCTCCATGCTAAGCTGGTGGTGGTTGGCGCTCCATGGACCCCAACTTAATGTATGTATTTCATCTACACCATCCATCCATTTTTGTAGTTTATTTTAGGATATGAACCCAAAAATGAGGCAGACCCAAATCTCAGGTGGACCACGCCACAATAAACAGTAGTGATTGATCACACAACTTTAGAAATTTACTTGGGCCTCGACATTTCTTTCTCAGGAGGGTTGGAAACTTCCCACACAACAACTTCCACGTGAACTACTTGAATTTTGGGACAACAAGAGAATCACACAACATCCTTTTTGTGGGTAGTTTTCACCCATATGGTTTGTCATCAACAGATATATTGAAGCTGATCGGATTGAAATTGAAGATGTACTCCGTAGATGAAACACATGCATCATGGTAAGACCCCCGGAGCTTTTTGATTAATGACGTGCACCGAGCTTGGTACCGGATGGTATGGAAGGAATGACTATGATCACCTAGCAAAATTAATTCTTTAGAATAGTCTACAATCTATGATGGCTCATAAAAAATAGATGGATCGGAATGTTAATTGCATTTATTATTGTGTAAACAATCTTGACCATCCATATTAAAGGCTGTTGATCGATGGTTCATTTTTATTGGATTGGTGCAATGTTTGAATGGAAGCCCATGAAATATGGGTTGGATCTAATGAACAATATGGATCAATGAAATGGATTCTGTTAGACAGTCCAAGTGGACCAATGTAAACAGGAGCACTATAAGTTATAGTGCTCTGAGAGAGCACTGGAAATGGAATTTTTATTTATTTATTTTTTTATTTTTATTTTTTATTACACACGCACACGCGCACACACACCCCACACACTCACGCTGGGGGAATTTCACCACCTATGGGTACTCGAACCCTGGACCGGGAGTTGAAACTCTTGAGAGTCTACCACCCGAGTAAGAGTAACGACGCCCCATTAAGTTTAACCTGCTTGGTAATATTATTTTTATCCATGACATAACATGCTCACGGTACACTAACACATATATCATGGTGGGCCCACATAAATTGGTGACGTCAACAAGCGGATTGAGTGGTGTGCCACACGCCACAGATCTTGGTGGTCCGTTGATGTCACCAAGTTCTGTGGGTCCCACCATGATGTATATGTTATATCCACTCGGTCCATCAATTTTGCAAGATCGTTTTAGGCTTTGAACCCAAAAGTGAGGTAGATCTCAAACTTAACTGTACCACGCCACAAGAAGAAGCGGAGATAATTAAGTCCACTGTTGAAACCTTTCAAGGGAAACGGATTGGCTACGCCAATGGCTGTTGGTCAGTGATCTGTGGGCCCCACAATGATGTATATGTTTCATCCATGCCGTCCATATACTGTTATAGATCATTTTATGGTATGAGACCAAAACTAAGATATATCCCAATCTTAAGTGGACCACATTACAGGAAACAGTGTTTAATGAACGGGGACCATTAAAGACTTTTTGGGGGTCATAAAAGTTTTGGATCAAGCTGATATTTGTTTTTTCCCTTCAGCTGGATCCGTATGACATAATCAACATATTGGATGTTAAATAAACAGTACAGTGGGCCTTATGACGATTTTAATGGTGGATCAACTACTATTGTTTTCCTGTGGTGTGATCGACCTGAGATTTATAGCCCTTTCATTTTTCGGATAAAGCCCTAAAATTATCTGTAAAAATGGATGAACGGAATGGATGAAACACATATATCATTGTGGGGACCGACAGAGCACCGACCACCAGCCATGGGCGGGTGGCACCGTGGCAGGGGGAGTAGCCAATCCGTTCTCCCTTTGAGGGCCCATTAAAATGTTTATTTGCCTTCCAACCTATTCATAAGGTCACACAGACATGGATGAAGGGAAAAAATATCAGCTTGATGCAAAACTTGTGTGACCCCCAAAAAGTTTTCAATGGTAGGCATTCTATCCCTATTGCTTTCTATGGTGTGGTCCATTTGAGTCTTGGGCATGCCTCATCTTTAGGCTCATATCCTAAAATGATCTTTTAAAAATGGATGGACCGTGTGGATATACATCATGGTGAGCCCACAGAACCTTGGTGACGTCAACACACCACCGAGGTGGGTGTGTGGCACACCACGCAATCCGCTTCCTGTCCCGGATTTCGGACCTGGTTGCCGTGAGCGGAGGACGCGGATTTCCTGCGAGAGCCTTTGGCAGGAAGTTCCGGCGCAAGGATTCTCGATGGGGCCCACTGTGATGTTTGTTAGAAATCCAACCCGTCCATCCGTTTTTTGAATTCGTTTTAGGACATGAGACCGAAAATGATTATGATCCAAAGCTCAAGTGGGCCATACTAGATGAAACAGTGGGGAAAGGAATTCCTACCGTTGAAACCTTCCCAGGATCAACCTTGATGTTTATATTCCATCCAAACCGTTTATAAGGTCATTTTCACTGAGATGAAGTGAAAAAGCCAAGAAATTAAACCGATACAAAACTTTTGTGGCTATATAAATGTTTCAACGGTGGTCACTAAATCCCCACAGTTTCCTCTCATGTGGCCCAATTGAGTTTTTGATTCTCCTCATTTTTGGTCGCATGTCCTAAAATGAAGTCTAAAAACGGATGGACCGAGTGACTTTCTCACAAACATCGTAGTGGGCCCCACACAGAATCTTGCGCAGGAACTTGCTGCCAAAGGCTTTTGCAGGAAATCCGCGTCCGCTGTGATCCAAGATTTCTTTATTTTATCAATCACAAATATCTACATCTACTTTGAGAAATAATACATAGTATATACACCATATCACAGTCTATAATGCAATGATCATCCTTAAATCTCTAACGTTAACCAAACAAGTGGGGTCCACCACCTGTTTAGTGATCTGTAATCCTCAGCACCAGTGATAACCTGGGTTAGCCTCTTCATTTTCCTTGTTTCAAGAAGCAATGGGCCAACCAACTCCTATAACTCAAACCAATAGGAGTGAAAGTCAGCCATTGGTTGGGTCAGGTCCACACCTAACCTGGTTTAGGCTGTCCTAGAGTTGCGCCTAAAGGCCGGCAGGCCGGGCCCGGGCTAATCTGGTCAGGCAGAAATTCCAGGATATTGAAAGCTACCGGTCATGAATTCAAAGACTCAGACAAGTTGAGTATGGCTCGTCTGAGTTGGGCTAATTCACCACGGACTCGGACGAGTTGTGACTTCACTCGAGACCTGATGAGTCAATCCGAGTTGCCAAATCTTATAACCATGCTATTGGGTCCGTTGCCCGGCTAGCTTACTGGGCCTGGGTTTGAACAATCTTCAGCTCGACCCATGCAAACTCCCACATACAAAGCTAGATTTGATTTCAACACGGAGAAATGCTCACATACAACCTTCAATGTTAATCTTTACATACAACATTTTTATTTTCTGAAATATATCATATCATGGAACAATTCACTCATCAGGTGGACCACAGTAACATTGAGTCAGACCATAGGCTGTCCATTGATTTCAACGGTGTGGCTCGCTTGACATCGACCATCCATCCTGGTTTTTTCCTCAGTCGATCATTATGATGTGGCCCACCTTCTACATGGATTGGATGTTGTACACAATCCACGCCTATGCCGGAAATAAATGGTTGTATGTGAAAGCTCACCTGCAATTTCTCACCTGGATGAACATGTCAATAGATTGATTCTCCAACCTCTCACAACTTACAAAAATTTACATTCTTGAACATGTCAACAAAAATGCAAAAAAAGAAAAAAAAAAAAACAACAAAAAAAAACGAAAGAAATAAAAGGAAAAGGAAAAGAACTATCAACCGTTCATCATCGCGATTGTGGCCATCCTTACTTTCTTCCATTTACATGGTGTCTTGGTGATGAAACTTCCATGGCCCCCATCTTAGGTGCAGGAGATTTCACATCCCCACCCAACCTCTTTTCACTCAACCTTCTCACATAGTCCTTCCTTGATCTCCTTGCATTCACATCCCCACCCTTCAAAGTAGGGACCAAGTACCACCATATAGAAGTGCAAAGGATCGCGAACGAACGGCCAAACATCAACAAACACAACAAAATCAAAATCAAGGCCATAGGCCAATAGTAATTAGATCTCCACTTCGAAGAAAGCCCACCGCCATTATTCAAACTCCATGAGAAGGTCTTCTTCATCTTCCCATTCGACGTCGATGCCTCTGGCCCGCCTTCCTTTGCTCCCACAGACCCAATTGTAGATTTCGCGACGGCTTCCAAATTTTGTTGCGACGGCTGATCTTTGCTATTGGTGATCTTGGTTTTCATCAGCTTTGGATCCCTCAACCTCACAACGATGGGGACCCAGTCGTGCGAGTTCGAGTACATGAACCGGATGAGCGATACTTCGCCAATCTGAGCCATGATCTTCTCCCTCCTTGCTTCAAGATCCGCCAAGACCGACGAGAACTTGTCGAGACCGCGATTTGAATATGGGTTCTTTTCTCTTTTTCTTGATCTCTTTGGGGACCCAAGTGACCATGGATCATCATCATACCCATGAGAGAAGTTCCCACAAAACATTGTTTTGATTGAGCATTCAAAATACAATTCAAATGAATGTATTCTTGTTTTATTTCTTGGTTTCGTGTGTGAATTTGAGAGCTATTTAAGGCATTCTTTTTTTCTTTATGGTGAACGGATCATGCAAGGCATGGTCAAATAAAAGATTGGAAATAATGCAAAGAAGTTTCCACAATACTCCCAAATGGTTGACTTATGACCGTACAAAGACATCCAACGGTTGAAAAGCTTGTTTAACTGGAAATAGTTCTTTAACTTCTGGAGTTTTATCTTGTGGTTTTGAATGGGTCTTGCACTTGTATTCATGACCTCAAGTGCTTGGTCTGTCCATCTAGACCATTGATTTCATGGGCTATTGTGGATTGGGACCAAGATCTGGCCTTGAAATAGACCGCTGAGAGAAATAGACGCCTATTGGATGGATGAATGGATGGATGGGATATCTTCCAAATCTGGAAGATTCTTGGTGGATTGGCAATCACGGCAACGGTCTGAGCGAGCTAGACCTGAGCTCCACATGTGCACGGTATTTGTTTATTAGAAATAGTAAATCTATTGAGATAAGCTTCATTTATTTCAACTTCTAGAAGGTTGATGTAATTTGCATGGTTCGATTTAAAAAGGTCCAACGGTTGTTCACACCCGTTCGTATCTTCCCAAGGCGATGGACCACCCACAGTCAGACGCAGCGGACCAGAGATCTGGATTGATGAATCATGGGCCCCACTCTTGAGAATTGATTACCCAAGGGCCTGTTTGGTAGACGCCCGTCTCATTTTGGTCTACTGGTGAGGATGAAAAAACATTCTTTGAACCAAACCAATACATGATTTCTAGTGCATAATTATGACTGACTAAAATGAGTTGAAATCATTTTTAGGTGTCTACCAAGCAGGCCCTTGGTAATTTTCGGTTCATATCTAAGCGGTTCAAATGAGTTGGTTGACCCAATGAGCGACTGCACCCCATCCGACTCAAATAAGACTTAACCCAATATCAATCCTATAGATAATTGATTGGACCGATTTGGTTGATAACAGGAAAAAAGCTCTTCTCACATATACCAGCACAAATAGCTCTTGGACTTATTTTGCTTCCAAAATTAGTTTTTTTTTTTTTCCTGAGAAAACTTTAAATAAAGAAAGAGCATGAGAAGATATTTTAAATGAAGTCAGAGATATTTTGGTAATTGAAATATATAGCTATTATCCTCAATACTTGTTGGGCTTCAATTTGAGGGCACAGTTACATGCGTAATGTAAGACTTTTTTTTAAAAAAAAATTATTTTTTATTTTTTTATTTTTAAATTGTGCATGTGCGAGTATGCATGTGTCGGGTGTGCCAAAGTCATATATGACTTGAATCAAACCGAACACCTTATGAACCTACGCGTTAAAATAAACCGATTAAGACCCAAGCTAAGAAGATTAGCCATCTACTCAGCCACTGATTGACAAATAATCCATGGATTAACAAGTAATTACACAATTTGCAAAGGGGAGGATTAGTCCTTTAGATGAGTTCTTTTTGCCTTAAATGCGAGAAACTTTTATTACCATGGTGATAGTTTTGTAGTGTTTATTAGCAAAGTAAACACTTAAAAATAATAATAATAATAATAATAATAATAATAATAATAATAAGGTAAAGTGTTTATTTTATTAAACTAATAAGAATACAGTATAATAAAAAAAAAAAAAAAAAACCAAGTAAATAAAGTAGAAGAAATTATCGAGACAGTTTGAGTAGGCAATGTGGTTGTGGATGTGATTGATAATCCTTTAGACCAGGACGGTGGTGGGATGTTCGTGGTTTGGCCAACAGGTTATAGCTTGGAGAAATCGTTAAGTAATGACTTAGGGGGTGTTTGGTGCATGGCATTGGGAAGGATTAGGTGGGATGGGATTCAAAAAACATAATTATTACACATGGAAGGGATTGTCCCCTGTTACCATGGGATAATATTAATTCCATGCTATGTTTGTAATACGGTGGTATATTGAATGGATATACCCACCATCATTTGAAACTATTGAGAATGACACATATGTGTTATATCCAAACTGTTCATCTGTTTTGTAACCTCATTTTATGGCATGAGCCTAAAAATGAGGTAGATCCAAAACTTATGTGACCCCAAAGAAGTTTTCAACGGTAGATATTCAATCCCCACTACTTTCTATGGTGAAGTTCACTTGAGCTTTAGATCTATCTAATTTTTTGGCCCGTGCTCTAAAATGATCTCGAAAGATGGGAGGACGGTGTGGATATAGCCCACACATCATGGTGCGACCTACACAACTTGCTAACATTGAGTGGAATTGGCACGGGACCCAGTGCAATTCCATCTCATCTAATTCCAAGCTTTTCCATTGTTCACTCCCCAAGTATAGGGTTGTGATGTAGTAATAAACTCGGTGAGACCGAGGTCGAATCCACAGGGACTGAAACCTATACGTTATCTGAAAATAACCAGAACTAGAACTAGAATAAGATAAAATCTAAATCAGGTGAATTTGAAGAATAATGGTGAAATAATAAACTAAAATATGTAGAATTCAGAGGTAAGGAACTAGGGATTCAGAGGATCCACTTGTAGAGATTAGGGAGATCTACGGTCGATTCATGAACTCAACTGGACTTCGAGTCCCATCTTCATCCAGTTGGAAGATATATCGCTAAAATTGAATCTGAACTTTTATTGATCTAGTTTTCAAGAGATAAGACGGTTGTAAATTAGAATAGATTCCATCACAAAACCATGCCCATGAGACAAAGTAAACAACAGAATTAAACTAATCTATAGCCAATCAGAGAGATGTATGAATGTCAGGAAGAGTTCTGTCATCCAACCATGCCCAGGAGACAATGGTGAACAACTGGGCTTCCTAAATTCATAATCCCTATAATAAAAGAACATGCTCCAAGCTATCGCAGATCTATTGTAATTTCAGTCACAACAAACCATTAAAAACTGGAAACATTCCTATTAATCAAACTAAAATCAACATCAATTCATAACCATAAATCCAATTAGTAAAATCACCTCATCACGCTACAAGCTTCACCTCTTAGCCCTAGCTAAGAGGTTTAGCCTCCATGATGCGGCTAACCCTTAAACAAAAACAAAAATAAAAAGAAAAGAAACAAAACAAAATTACTATCTCCCTCTCACGTCCAAGCCAAGCCAAGATAGCCCCTCCCTCTCTCTATTTTCTTGCTTATATGGGTTAAGAGGTCAGTCGGCTGGGAGTTAACAATCCATAAAGAGTTGCGTGTGGCGATGGAATGGAGGCTAAAGTTGGTTGCATGCGTAAGATGTTCGCAGCAGCAGATTTGGAAACCTCTTGCGTTCGATTTGATTTTGCTGTGGATATCTCCCGGACTCTTCATTATCCAAACCGTTCAGACTCCTTAGGACTGATCGGCCCTTCCTTGGAAAGGTTTTGAACGGTCTAGATGGACAGACCGATCCTTGCTACGATTGCAAAACAGCCCAGATCGATCGGGTCTCGGATGCGCGTCCTGCTGCGTATTACATGCAAAAAATCCGATTTGCATTAGCTGTGGGGCCCCTGATTGATGCTGACTTGTAAATCCAGTCCGTCCATTGAATGCATGTCGAAAAAACAACTGGAAATGGATGGTTTCAGCTGTCACTTGATGCGGCCCACCTGATCTATTGTTTGGTGATGATTCGACCCCTCAGCGAGTAAGAGAGCAGATTTTGACGTGTCTTGGGCCAAGATCTCCTAAGGTGCGGTATATTTCTCCTCTTGAATGCATTGGATGGACGGATCATCCTTCCGGATGATGAAGGTGGGCCATGCATCCTCCTAATGGACGTCCGTGCGTAACGAGAAAACAGAGACTCGTTTCTCTGTTTAAGGAAAGTCGGTCAAACCAACTCTGACCAAACGTAGTGGTCCAGTGCACTTCCAGTGCATGTACACGGTGCACACACCTCACGTATGTGGGTCCCAATGTGATGTTTATGAGAAATCCTCTCCATCCATTCCATTTCTTACCTCATATAATGGGATGAGTCCAAATTCGAAGCACGTCCAGATCTCAAGTGGGTCCCGGATTGATAATTCATGGTCTGATCTGACCATTGGGCCACTTCCAAAGGGATCCAATGGCTGAAATTTGACTTTTATGGTTAATTTATGGTCCTTAGGCCATATATACAGTTTCAAGCCAATCGGATGGCGGGAAACTCAGTGATCTCGCATTCTAAACATCTTTCAGGCCACTTGAGCTTCAGTTTCTTAATTTTCTCAGATCTCTGGTGTGTAAATCTGTCGATCTTGTTCCCTTTGAGTCCGTCCCTTGCCTTGGTGAATTCTGAGCGTCAAATTTGTGCTTTGAGCACCTATTTCAGTCTAAGCTTGTATTACAACTTGCATCACAAACACGATTAAAATGGGTCATTAAACAATATCATGTTCGTAAATCTAGGCAGTAATTGGGGTCTGATATGCAATATTTGACCCTGAACATCCATTCTTCCCAAACATTGAGTGGAATTGGCACAGGACTAAATGCAATTCCATCCCACTTAATCCCATCTAATACCATGCACTAAACGCCCCCTTAGGGATTTAGGATCCAACAATAAGGTCATGGATAATGAACTAAACTAATTGTGACTTGTTGTAGTGATGCACTCGACAAAAGTGGAGAGGCTAAGCTAAGCTACACTAATTGATCTAGACTTGCTATAGTACAACGTTGGACATAAGTAGAGAGACTAAACTAAGCTAAGCTAAGATCAGATGGGCGTCCATGTGGGGACGAAAGGATTTAATAGGCAGCTTTGAGTTCTACAAGAGATTTGTGTGTTTGAGATGCAGAGGGGAGAGGGCTTGGAGGTATTCATTCCTTGTTGCTTTTATAAACTTGGGTAGACGGTGGCCTCACGTATGGTCCCTCGGTTTTCGTAATTGATAGGCTGATCAGTTAGCGACATATACCTATTACGCTTCAAGGTGATGCCAGTTAACTGGCATGTTGCCGTATATACTTATATTCTATTTTCTGATGGCTTTCTCTTTTTTAGCACTACTTAACAAGCTTCATATGCCTATGGCTAATAATATCTGGTCATGTGTCAACATGTATCACCACCTTAGTGTTTCACTGGGTTATGTATGCTCTCTAAAGATTTTGCATATGTGCAATTAGTATCTTCTGGCCATGTGTCAACATATATCACTACCTTAGCATTTCACCGAGTTATGCGTGCTCTCTAAATATTTTGCATATGCATAGTTGGTATCTTCTGGCTATCAGTCACCAAGAGGATGACTAACTCTAGGGTTCTGGTCATGTGTACCTCTTTGGTCCTACAACACTACTAGGGTGACACTTGTCTTTGATAGAGGTGTCCTTCGAATCTTTATGATGTCTCTTTACCCTCTGTAAGTACCTTTTCCTAGTTTCTGTACAAGTGTGTCGACAAGTGGAGACTTCTCATTCATTAGATCTGGCTATGATAGGCTATGTGTAAACAATGGCCTCAACGTCTCTTTGTATTCAAGGAATATGAAGAGATGTTATGCCATAAGGATAGTAACTGGCACGGGTAGATGCCATGTAATGGCATCCTATTGGCTTGCAATAGTCATGCACATCCCCTTGCGTAAAAGATGTCTATCATGATTTCCTTCATTACTTGTTAGCGTGGTAAATTACAACAACTCTTTTAAAGATCAATTTTTTTGTCTTCTCTCTCATTATTTTATTCCTCATTTTCTCTTCAACCTCATTGAATCTTCTTCATAGCTTGTTCCAAGTCTCCTCTCCTCATTGATCTTCTTGGAAATTTAAGCTCTAAGATGGAAGTGGTGCCAATCGAGCATTAGAAAATTGTTTCCTCTTCCGTTTCTCCTCTTCTTGTCTTTAGGTGTCAATCTCGAACCAAATACTTTTTACTTTCGAAGCCTCTACTTTAGGTTCGAATAATTCAAATACAATCCTAAGCCCTTCTTTCCTACCTTTTTTTCTTTCTAGTGACCAACACCTCATACTTTTCAATACATGGGTGTTACCATGAAGACCTAATTAAGTATAAATATAAGCATGGCTTAATTGAACATCCACTTTCATTTTATCTTAAATATAACTGTCTATTTTAAATTTCAAAGCCCGAATCACAAAATCCATCATCCAACGGATCTATTGTAACGTCCTGGATTTTCGCTGTTTTGGATTTCCAAAAATCCTTGAAATTTTTTTTATATAATTAACTTATATTATCACCTACTGACCATTAATACTCAATGTTAGTTTATACATGGGTGGTACCAGTAAAGAACTGCACAAATTCAATAAATCGACCATAGAAAGCCAATGAACCCACCTGATCACTAAATATCGAGTTTAGCCTCGTAATTTGTTTACATCGGGCCCAAATCTAACCGACCTACCACTGATTAAAAACAGCCCCTGGACCGCAATACATGCACCATACTCAACTTAGAGATGAAACGGATACATTTAGGGGGACCCAGGGGTCCCACGGAGCGAAAACACAAACCCCAGGGGAGTGGCCATCGCCGAAGGCTCTAGAGGAGCGCGGCGACACTGCCACGACGATGGCGCACTGCCACCGGCCCGACCATGTGGGTCCCTCCCACATGCGGTGGTCCCCTCTACATGACCCGACACTCCTTTTTACCCCTTTTTAACTCGTTTTCACTCCTCCAAAACCCTCCTAAACCCTCCTTCACTCTCAGATTTACCCGAAGCCGAGTCAGATAAGGCTCGAATCTTAACTAATAGACCAAATCAACTTCGTTACTCTTTTAGCCTAAAACTGACGGTTTAGAGTAATCATGACCAAATCTCCACTTTCACTAATTATAAATAGGCCACACTATGAACATATTTAATCCAAACTCTAATCATTGCCCACAAGAAATCTCGATACTTAATTCATTCCAAAAATGCTCCGATTTTTTCAATAAGATTTAGACCGCTCGTTAGTGGGCCACTAGTTTCGAAACTATAGAATAATGTCCGTCTCACTAGGCTTGACGTCCATCGTGGGTGGCGAACCAAGAAATTGCCTAGAACGGATCAACTTAGGCCAGAAGCTAAGTGCTTGCAATGCACAATCCCCTAGGCCAAAATTTGAAACTTAAGTGAAACAAACCTTTCGTTCTTTCGTGAAGTTGTGGCTTTTCGACCGTTAGATCACAATCAAACTCGAGGCATGAGTTAATGAGATTTCCCTGCTTATATTCGTATAGTCGTGACTCCGATCGACCATCAGTGACCGTTAAATAGACTTCTAATCATATCTGTTGATTGGCGCATCTAAATGGCGGGCCGATCATATCCATACGTAGATCGTCATTAGGGTTAACTATTATATGGTGTATATCAACATGTACACCTTATAATGGGCCCTAGAGGTTAGAAACACTCTCTCAAAGGACTAGTATGATAAAAACTTAGCCCTTGGGGTTATTTGTGTAACATCTGACACTATATAAGGGCCTCTTTTAGGCACCCCCTCTCCCCAAACGAATTTATATTTTTCAAAGGAGAGAGAGAGAGAGGAAGAGAAAGAAGAAGAGAAGAAGAGAGAGTAGGTGTGGGGGAGGCTTTAGTGCTTCCCTTTCATCGGTTTCCTCTAATTAAAGCCCTAGCATCTATCGTTTTCTTCTGCTGAATCCACCCCATTCGCGAGTGGAATGTAAGAAATAAATCTTACTTTCCTAACCTAGGTTTTTCTAGGATGAATTGTATGAATCTTATCTAATTGTTTCTAACTCGGTATAGGAATCATTTTTCTCAATTTTTTAATCCTACAAGTGCCGCGAGTCGAGCGGATCATCATAAGGTGTGGACCATTATTTTTAGGTTTCCATTTATCGACCCTTGAGGGTATCAGCTAATGATTAAATACTTGTAGATGAATTTGTGCATGCTAATATGTTGACATTTTGATTTTTCTATAATATATGTTATTAGTTGCATATGGAGTGTTTGATAAAATGTTTAGGTGATTGAAGGTGTTGTTTCATGGATGCTCATATGCTTGATTGAATGCCCAACTGAATGTGTTATTTTGTTGATGCTCACATGTTTGATAAAATGCCTAAGTAGATATGTTGTTCCATTAGTGCTCACATGTTCGATGAAATGCTTGAGTGATTGTGTAATAGAACCCATACTATAATTGTGTGATGTAATGTTTAGTCCATCGCGATACTTAGGATTTCTATGATGTTGGGTCAATTGGTTAACTACCTCAACTAAAAGAGTGGCCTGAGTTAGGGCGGCCATCCTAGGCTTGTTCGATCAACCTGGGTTGAATACGGACGACCGACAGTAGTTAGACTACACGAGATACTTGCACCCAATGTCGATTGCGTCGTGGTTCTCCTAGGTTAATCAAATTAGCTCACTAGCCGAGTGATCATGTATGTTCACAATATATGACACGACTAAATGGAATCTAGGATAACCCGTTCCTAATAGATGTGTCCATTCATAACTGTTAGTATGATACGATCCATTATGCCGGGCATGGTGGTATGGGACACCGTGTTCGAGCTGTCGGCCTACGCTGGGGTGACGAGCCTCCCCGTAGTGACCAGTGAGCAACTACGACTCATAAGCCGGGTATGGTGGTATGGGACACCGTGTCCAAGCTGTCGGCCTATGCTGGGATGACGAGCCTCCTCATAGTAACCAGTGAGCACTGATGGAGGTGATAGACCATTGTTCGAACGGCCCCCGTCAAATTACCCGGCCGATGGTTCTGTGCCAGAGTACCATTTGAACGATCAGGTGTGAATGGAATTGGGTGACGAGCCCTTTC
This sequence comes from Magnolia sinica, assembly GCF_029962835.1. NCBI lineage: Eukaryota > Viridiplantae > Streptophyta > Magnoliopsida > Magnoliales > Magnoliaceae > Magnolia > Magnolia sinica. The sequence continues at coordinate 21,420,349 of NC_080583.1, read as the reverse complement.
CTTTGTATTGATTTGGTTTAATATGATAAGCCCACACCTCTTTAACACCCCAGCCACTATTCGTCCGGGCTGTGGTCCGAACGTGGGTTGTCATTCGAGTCCATGTGTGGGATCGGTCGGGCTTCGAAAATAGTGCTCCAGTCGATCGAGGCAGCGTGTTGTGGGCTGTTACAACCTCGGAACTGAGTGATCATACTCAGTTTGGGTGACGACCCATACCGGGTTGATCCTTATACGTTTAGGTACCATATTATATCTTTAAAATTATTGATTTATGATATAAATAAGTAATACCTAAATTTGGATCAAGGGACACTGGTAAGAAGCCACTATGTGTGGCAATGAGCCACGTGATCCAGATAAGGACTCGTGATATAACGTCAGTATCCTAGCTTCGTCAATATGCTGGATGAATTGAACTTAATAATTACTCGGCTAATATGATCATTCACCGCATTGCATTAGCTTAGAATGTGGCAAACAGGCATGATTGTCACGTGGTGAGGAAGTGTTATCATTTGCGAAACAAGTGGTCGGTCGCGTGTGAGGGAGTGTTGTTTGGAAAGGGCATGCATCATGTCATATCTCCATATGCACATTTAACAAGAGTATTTAGGAAATGTTTAATTTCTTATTTTATCATTACCTGCATTGATTGTGTCGATAACATGTGTAACTTGGAGCTAATGAAACCACTGAGTTAGCAACTCACTCTCACCTAGGACGGTGTTTTAAAACACCAACCAGGCATATCATTGATGTAAGTACTGGTGAAATCTTAAACAGGTAGGCTTATATTGGGTTGTGCCAACATCGTCACATTTTGGAGAATTGGGAGTAAACTGAAAGTTTTACACTTTAATAATCTTTAGTATGTATATTGTGGCTTGTATGATCCCAGTTTGGGCGATCATCACAATTAAAATTGTATCTTTAACTCTTAGCCCCATATTTCTGAATCTATTGTCGTCTCTACCTCGCTTTGGATATGCTAATTCGAATTGCGCTACTTTAATTATCTTTATGTAAAATGAATTTGAATCTGAATAAAGACACACTTGCATTTTCATTTGGTTAACACATGAGAACTCGGGATCGGAGTCTATGTACTCGGGTGCCGATTTTCGGGGCGTTACATCTATATCATCTATAAGATGACCCATTCGATGATTTCACAACATATTTGAAGAATTGATTGTTATAAATTACAGTTAGATGCATTCTAATAGTCATAAGACCCTTAAGAAGAAAATCCAACCATTGGATTGCCGAAAACAATGATTGATTGTCAAAATGTAAGTTGTATGGCCCTCTCAAGAATCTGACCTACCACTCATTAACTTCAAAACTGAGTCACAAGCAATACACAACTAATATTGTAAGAACTCAATAATTAGACCTTAAATCCCACTATTAATCACCTTTTGGGGAGTTACTGGACTCTAAAACCTTTTGGATTGATGTCATACTGACTCATAAGAGATTCGACCATTAAATTATTTAGAACACCCTTTTTGTCACACAAACCAAGTTCTGTGGCCCACTTGAGGTATGAATCTGTCCATCCTTAAATTGACATCCTCTTAATAGTTATAGAAGTTAAATGGATAGTAAATTCTTCAATGCATCACACTGGACCCCACCTTAGGCCTGAACGTGCACAGGAAATGGTGCACTAGTGGTACAGCAAACCGATCAGATGGTCAAATGGGTGTTGACCCGAGCATCACTATAAGACCTATATCTTAATCCGTACTGTTCCGTCGACTCCCATGATCATTCCCGTCAAATTTTGGCAACCTGCGACCGATAATTGACGTCAAAATGCTTCATCCTAGCCATTCACTTTTCATCATACATCATCAAAGTGAGACACAAGGAAATCGGCTTTCCAACGGACCAAGGAGATCGAACAGCGGGTGCTTATTAGGCTAGATCTTTCTATATTTTGATGATGGGCCAAGTGAGGCCTACCGATTGATGGTATGGATCTCACTTTGGACCTTAAGATGTGGCCGATGGCCCACCTTTATTATCAATATTATTCCATGATGGGGCCACTCTCCATGGACCCCATCATGATGTTTACTTTCTAGTTTGAAAAGGGGTCATCTAGACCCTTTATTTCGATGGAGAAAGGATCTCCACCATTGATTTTGATCGGCGTGCCCATATGAAATGGGACCCATTTGATGTACGTTTTAAATCATGCAAGGGAGGGCCCATAGTGCCGGGGTCCCTCCATTACTCGATCTCTTTCTTTCTCTCTCTCTCTCTCCCTCGCTCTTTCATTTTCTATTGTGTGAAATGATGTGGCTATGTGGCCCACTTGGATGGACCCCACCTTGATGTATGTTTTATCCACACCATCCATGCATATGATGGCCCACCTGGACAGTACGTGTGAAGGTGGGGCCCACCTTAACATGTGTTGCATCCAAAAACCATCCAGGACACTGGACGTCAATGAAGCATGGACTGACGGCGTGGTTGCTGTCAAGAAAACACAAAAAATATCAGCTTGGTTTAAGCTTTGGGGTGGGCAACTCATGCAGGCCCCACCTTGATGTATGGACCTAATCCAAGCCGTCTATTCCATTCCCTAACTCACGTTGAGCCGAAAAATGAAGTTGATCTGACTATCTGGTGGGTCATACCTTAGCAAACACTGATTTTCACCGTTTAAATTTATTTAAATGTTTCTACACACAGAAACATGCCCAATATTGGGCTTGATGGATTTGTTATAGACTGTAGAAACCAGTGAGCGGGGTGGATTCTTCCGATATGGGCCCCACGCATGAAAAACCTTGGAAAAACCCAATTTTTTTAAAAAAAATAGGGAGCACCTGCTGCCGCCGACATCAGCAGCAGGCGTTGGACGTGAAATGGGCAGGGGCCACGGGTCCCAGCTGTGGGCCCCTCTGTGATGCGTGTAGAACATTAAAGCTGTGCATTTGGTGGGCCTCCCTCTGACCAGCGACCACTCCAAAAATCAGCCATATACGGCTCTCAGGTGGCCCACATCACAGGGAACAGAGTGATTGAACATCTGCCATTGAAACCCTTTTGGGTGTCACAGACGTTTTGGATTAATATGAAATTTGTTTTCCTTTTCATCTAGGTCCATGTGACCTTATCAGCAGATTGGACAATAAATAAACGTAAAGTGGCCCCCACGTGGGACCCACAATGATGTATGTGTTTTACTCACACCGTACACGACAGTGGACAGTGGAACCCACCTTGTATGGAAGTAGGTTGGCTGTTGTACTCACACCAACTATACGGCTGGTATTATGACGCCAGCAGGCCCGTGGGACCCACCAAACGTATGGGTCTGATCTAGACCGTCCAGCCGTTTTGAGATGGCAGTGGGACCCACGTGATATACGTGTGGAGCCCTCCTGATGCGAGTATTGTCTCCATCATCTAGAGGCAAGGACGGTGGGACCTATATTAAATGTATATGGGATGTATCCCCACCGTCTAGCAGGCTGGGACAGTGGGACCCTTTTTGTTGACATGCTGTTGCCCACCACGTGGGAGCCATCATGATGTACGTGCCTCATCCCTGCCATCCACATGGACATGGGGCCCACATAATGCATATCCAAACCATCTATCTGTGGGCCCCACCACCTACTTAGCCGCTGTTGATGCACCAGTTCTGTGGGTTCCACATGAGGTAGGTGTTATACCTACATCGTTTGTTGCACCAGTTATATGATGTATGTGCCTTGTCCATGCGTCCACCATCTGGACGGTGAACCACCTTGATATGTGTATTATTATCCACACCGTTCAGACAGTGCTGGACAATTCGGACGGTGATGTGGACTCCACCATGATGCATGTGTTGGACCCACTGTCCACCTATTTTTGCCCAGTCATGGGTTGCCTTATGAGGCCCACCTTTGATGTGTTTATGGCTCATCCATGAGGCCCATATTGATGTATTTGTGGCCCATCTATGAGGCCCACTTTGATGTATTTGTGGCCCATTTTTGAGGCCCACCTTGATATTTATAAGGCCTATACTTGTTATATGTAAGTCATTTAGGCCTATCTTCGTTGTAAGAGTAGTTCATCATCTTATAACATGTTTAGTGTAACTCCATGATTCATGCCCCTATGCATCATATGTATGCCTGATATGAGGAATGTTTGATCATAGCATACGCATTTGGTAGGCCATTTACGGGACTCCTTATGAGATGGAGTGCCCCACGTTATCGTGTCGTACGCGTAGGATTGCTGCATGACTGGATAGTATGACTCATGCATCTCGCATATATGTGACTTAATCATTGTACGCCCTAGCGACATCAGGGCCGTGGTCTCCACAGACACATCGTGGATGGCCAGATGGGATACTGAAAATGATTGGTTCTAGCACTGTGGGCACGTAGGATGTCCTTGGGTGAAAATCTCAGAACCTCCTTGGTACCAGGAGATGCTCCAACGTCTAGACCGAGTAGAATATGAGCGCCGATGCCTATACTATAAGGTCGTGTCTCTCACTGTGTCGTGGTCGGTTAAAAGGGGGTGTGGCCTTATCCGCCCGAGTGAGGGGGCTATAAGCTAGGCTGAGTATAACCAGCTCGTAAATGGGTCCGCTATCGACCAGCCGAGTAGGTATTGGCAGACTGCTGGCTAGGCAGATAGTGAGGTCTCTTCCACTCGCAGGGCTGTGTAGCTAGGGAGGAGGCAGTCGGTGTGGAGTGTAATAGACCTCGGTGATTTTTTCAGAGAGCAACTGGACTGATATGTGGACTTATTGAGCAGGAATTACATATCCATTCATCCATTCATTCACTATCCACTCGGGCTGGTGGTACGTAACTATTTATTATGTGTACCATCACATGGCCAGGATTTCGGTTGGGCATGCGACTAACCTGAAATCAGGAGTTTACCACATTGTGTTTGACTATTCAAATTTAGGTATGAGACTGGTTTGGATAGAAGTCCCTTATGATGGACCCCATAGCCTATGATACTTCGTACTATCATCCCGACTTCACATTCCAACATGGTCATTTCATTTGCTCTGCATATTACATTGCATCCGCAGTACTTAACATTTTGGGTTACTATATTTTTGCATGGGGTTGATGGTGTTCGTGGCTCGTTAGGATTTGCATATTGCATTGCATCCTCAGCATCTGTTATTTTCTTATTATGTTTTGCATCACATAGCCTTAGTACGGTTGATAGCACTCATGGACTTACCAATATATTTGTGCTTACTTTGATATCGTATGATTCAAGATCTTGTCAGTATTTTTGCTTATTCTAATGATGTATGATTTATGGGCTTTATGGTATACTTGGCACTTATCTTGTGCACACACTTTCACCACCTTCTAAGCTTTTGTAAGCTTATGCACGATAGATGCGTGTAAGTGGCGTTAGGTTGCAACGACGTTGAGCTTGGAGCATGCAGCTGTCTTCTGGAGCTTTGATTTCGTTATATGTATTTCCCTTTCAGCATTGTATTCAAATGATTATATTAGTGGATATGTAATGATGATGTTGCCATTATGATTTGGGTATACTTGTGGTTATGCTTCTTATGAGACAAATGTACGTTGGAAAATCCTCCATGTAGGATCCCAGGATCGGAATCTGTCGTATGTATGCTAGGGGCCGAGAATGGGGTACTACGGAGGTTGTCGGCACCGGGTTCGGCGATCGGGATTCCTATGAATCCGATTTCCGGGTTTGGGGCGTGACAATCACCGGAAAAGGAGAGTCTTCTAATCTCTTTCCGCCGAATACTGTTTAAACAAACAACGTTCGTTCACTTGAGATGGAGCCCACCATCGTGGACCCTTGGCCAGATCTGAACCGTCCATCATGTTTAGGGCATGGCCCCGACCAAAACCCAAGATATTTCACGAGAAGGAGTGCTCATGCGTGGGCACAAATCAGACGCAGATTGCCTATGTATGCGGAGAGATTTTCCAAAGACAATAACATATTTCATGCCAATGAGCTGGCCATCCGGACGAGATCTCATCCCTCAATCCTAGCCCTCTATCTCCTCAAATCTTAGTCCTCCATTCGAATCCCGCAAATTAGGGTTTGTTACCCAAAGAGAGGCACCACTAGGAATCTTTTTGTTCGGTTTGCTGGTGCAATCCCGACCGTTCTTCTGCTTTTAGAAACCTTCCAAAACATTTTATCCATTGATTCTAGAGCAATCAGGAAGTTGCTTGTTTCGATTGAAGTTATCGCGAGACATCTCACTATCGACAATTTCATTGTCTGCACAAGAAATCTCATAAACCACCAAGTTTTTCGTTGCCTTGCCCTAAAATATGGGTCCCACAAGTTCTTTGAGACCCATTTGAACCATCCAAAGGCATCAGATCATAGCATCATCCACCCATTGAGAATCTGCCATTAGCGATGGAGTTATCTTCCCCATCTGGCCATCTGATGTAGAACGTGTCACAGATACGTTTCTAGCATGGTTGGGCCAAAAGAAAGTGGACCATAAATTGACCGTAACTTTTGATTTGGGTGTCGTTACGGGGTGTACAACCTATTAATCTTTACTTAAACTGGCCATCCGAGGTGAACCGACCTATGAGGTGGGTCGTATTTGTCCTTTCATTAGAAAACGCACAGTTTTAACTGAAAAAATGAATTTTAGAGAAAAAATTACTATTTTTACTAATTCTAAATTTTTTAATATTTTTCTATTTTTAGAGTTTTAGATTTCCTTCCTTTTTAGAAATAACTTGTAATTATGCTAGGACTCTTCTAGTAAAAGTTTATTTAGAATTTTTATTTTTAGAAATTAAGCTTTAGAAGAGTTATATTAGAATTAGGATTTTTATTAGACTTAGAATTTTACTATTTTTGGAAATTATGAATTTTAGTTTATTTTTTTCTTTATTAATGGTGTAAGGAGTCACATTAGGCAATCAATCAATCAAATTATGAATTTTATAAAATTTATTTTCTATTTTCCTTGCTTTTTTCCTCGTGGATTCGGGAAGTCTCTGTGATGAGTCCAGAGAAGCTTTGTGGATTCGTAGTAGTTATCCTTGAGGAAGATGGTGATCGACCTCATCGCGTTTATCCTTGCATCAATTGGTATTAAAGCGTGGACTCTCCTTGGGCTGATGACAAATAACGAAGGTATGAACCAAAATCCTATGGACAGCGATACAGGGATTCGTTATCTTTCGGAGAGAATGGAAGCTTTCCACCGGAAGAGTTAATTGACTATACAAGGGTTGTAAGCAACCCTCAACTATCTTGTGGATGCACAAATTCCATCCTGAGACCTAGGCGATGCTCAACCACCCTTGGTTGTTGTACGACACAACCTTGATTTCCATAGAGCACTACCATTAGTGAATTGTAGTGTTATACCAGATGATGTGAGTTTTAGCGATAAGGACCTCAATGACAGCTTTACCTGACGACCAGTCCATGAAAGCGATCGCCTAGATCGTGTTGAAAGAGACTATCGAGGTAAGGCCAAACTTCCTAGTTTTAATAGATTATTATGTATAGAAGATTTCCTCGACTGGCTTGCTGAAGTAGAACGATATTTCGATTGCATGAATGTGTTAGAGCATAAAAAGGAGAAGTTAGTAGCCTTTGAATTAAAATTTGACACTTCTGCATGGTGGGAGCAATTTTAATTCTCATGTGCCCGATAGAACAAGGCGCTCATCTCATCATGGCCATGGATGAGACGCCTTCTTCGATCACGGTTCCTTTCTAGTGATTACGAGCAAGAATTATTCCAACAATACCAAAATTATCGACAGGGGAATCGAACCGTCACAGATTACACTTAAGAATTTCAGCGGTTGGCAACACAAAATGACCTGTCAGAAACTGAATCATACGCCACCACTTTGATCATGAGGAAGTCGTTATACATGCTAAAGGTAGAGATAAATTTACAACGGCACAACATCTTTCGAATAATGTGCACTGTAAACCAAAAGGTTTGTAATGTGATCATCGATGTCAGGAGTAGTGAGAATCTTGTGTCAAAAATAATGGTGGAAAATCTGCAACTAAAAATAAAAAGGCACCCATCTCTATACACGATTGGATAGATCAAGGAGGTCAACAAAACAGAGGGAACTGAACGATGTCATATATCCTTTTCCATTGGTAAATATTATAAGGATGAAGTAATGTGTGACGTGGTCGACATGGAAGCTTGTCACATGTTACTTTGTCAACCTTGGTAAAATAATATTGATGTTACACATAAAGATCGGGATAACGTATTTATATTTATTAAAGATGGTAAAAGGATTATCTCCGCCCTTATGGGAAGGGAGAACCAACCCAAGACTTCTAAAGTAGAGGGACAATATCTCACAACTAAACAAGCTTTTGTTAAATAGTCTAAGGAAATAAGAGATATGTATGCATTAATTGAAAAGAAATAATATATGGAGCCTATGAACATCTCAGGGGATTTGAAACCAGTGTTATAGGAGTTCAAGGCGATTGTGGTCAATGAACTCCCTGATAATTGCCTCCTATACGAGATATACAAATCCACATTGATCTTGTCAAAGGGTAATCTGCCTAATTACCCACATTATCAGAAAGAACGTGAGATCGTGAAGGCAGAGGTGAAAGAACTGATTAATACTAGTAAAGTTAAGGAAAGCATGAGTACATGTATTGTGTT